>NC_064034.1:1040000-1679408 GCF_932526225.1 Nematostella vectensis
CTGAGCGATAGTGACATCCAGGCCCTCACGGCACAAATGCAGTCTTACAACCCTAGCAACGGTAGCCAACCAGAGGGTAACCATGACGACAAGGATCTATACTGTAAGGGTCAAAACTGCTATAGATGTGGCACGTTTATAGACGAGTGTGAAGGTACTTGCACCGCATGCGGCACGCATTGTAAAAAAACAACAGGTCCTTGCACTGCATGCCGGGACGTGTGTGATCGCTGTGGCAAAGCACGATGGAGGTGTGAATCGCAGCCCGAGAGCCTGGGTACAAGTGATGAGGAAGAAGACGGCGCGGAGCTCGTGGCAGAAGGAAAAGGTGAAGTGTTTTATCATGTGATAATTATCAACCAATCGTAAGATATCGTTTCGACTCGTTAGATGTCGCCGAATGTCGTTATAGATCATGGAGTGTGACTAGATGTCGCTTAGAAGTCACCGTGTGTCGTTAGGTTTCGCTGAGTCTTTTCAAATGCCTTAGAGTCTCCTTAGATTTCGTTTTCCCAAACTGACTACAATTTGCCTTGTATTTCGCACAATGCCCTACCCCTGGGAGGATTTACACACAAAGTTGTAAGTTCGTCTTGCTGTTGCATGATGCGTTTGTCCTCCGTATTTGCATGAATGTTGTTTACCGACGCTATGGCACTACCTTCCACAAACTTGTTTAATTTGTTTTTCTGTGTTTTGTGAAGCCTGTTATAGCCTGTTGTAGTAGCAGCTAGGGAGATCACAATTGGACGTGTGCCTTCAAACGGAAAAATAAAAATGGAGAGATTGGAAAAACGGAACAAGCGCGGTCTTTAGATTTCCGTTATTGTTTTAATCAATAAATAGGACGCAGTACACCGGTGACCCGTTGCAAATGCAGTTCTTTCAGCTCACACAGATGCCCTTTTCCAGGTATCGATATTGAAGGCGCAGACGACGAAATGGAAAGTAATGGAGGTTAGTTAATAACAAATTGAACGTTTTCGTTAAGAAGCAAAAGAGCAGCGACGGTAAAAATTGTAGAAAATGGTGAGCTCAGACGGGAATCGAACCTGTGGCCTCTACCAACCGAAGCGATAATCATACCAATAGACCACATAGACTTGGATTGAAAACTTTTAAATTATCTGAGATTTAGACATTGGTTCACCATCTGAAACAAAATTCAATAATATGGGCTCAGACGGGAATCGAACCCGTGGCCTCTCGCACCCAAAGCGAGAATCATACCACTAGACCACTGAGCCTCTTCGTGTTCAATCCTGTATTTAAAACACTACTTTAGCCGTGATCCCACCAGTTTCATCTTTTTGATTGGATAATGGGCTGGCAGGTACTTGAACTATTGTAGCGAATCCACCCTATCACTTATGAAAAAAAAATAAGAAGAAAAAAATTAAAAAACTAGAGGGCTACCAAATACATCGCGTATGGATTAGCTTGCTAGGGGCAATTATCCTAATTAAAGATTTAAAGATTTAAAGATCATCAGCATAGAATAGATCTTAGCAGTGGATTGACAAAGAACATTCACTAAGCTGATCAAATAAAGTTACCCCTTCTTCACAAGTTCTCCATTTGGCAGTAATATCATTGGATGTTGCTCTTCCTCACCTGACGTCAGTGTCCTTGTTTTCTAAACAAAACACAAAACAAATGAGTTCTTCGTTTTAAATATAATTCTAAAACTTCAGCTCTTAACCAACCCCTGTGGCGCAATGGACTAGCGTGTTGGACTTCTAATTCAAAGGTTGTTGGTTCGAGTTCCACCAGGGGTGTATATTTTTACACTCACAGCCCAATATATGATATTTTTCCTAAGGCGCCAATTGATTTATTCAGGTCGAATAGCGCAAGAAAAATTTTCGCATGAGGCGCGCCAAAACATTGTCCTTACTCTAAGATCGGTGACCATAAAAAATACCGAAAAAGAGAAAACCTGAGACGTCTTGACATCCATCCTTACTAGCTGTGCTTTTTAATTAAGATAACAACAGCTCTCATACCTATCATTGTTAGTTACTATCTATATAAAGTTTACATTAACGAAACCCGCATGCAGTATAGTTTTTCTTCTTAACTCTAGATGAAGAGCAGCAATCAGATGAAGAGGGTCACAAGAACCACAATCCGCAAACCGTAAGATGTTATATTATTCTGCATTTTTTTAATGATACCTGTGATGTCTCCCTGAAGGCAGTAAGTCGTCTTTTAGGCTAAGTTCAAGCGTCGTATTATCCATGGGCCGTATTTAATGCAAATGAAGATGAAACAATCGACTTGATTCATTTGCATGCATTTGCATTGAATACGGCTCACGGATAATACGACGTTTAAACTAAGCCTTATGCTGATCTGGACTTTAGGTGAAAGATGCTATTTGACCCGTGATAGAGTTATAATTTTGGTTGTTGTTTTATTTGCAGAGCAAAACTCTAGCAAAGAAGCCGAAAACAAAAAGGTATAAATGCCATTGATAATTGTGAACAAGAAGATTAACTAACTAACTTACACGATTTTGTCCTTTTTTATCGTTTATGCTCAGGTTGTCATGTGATGCGTTTGAGGAAACCGATAAAATCAAAAAATTGTTAGTAGACCTAATTGTCTATTTAAAGCTCTTAGCAACCGAAGGGAAATGGGCAATACGTAGAATTCGTATCGATGTCCTGTTTTTGTATTGCCATATCTACAGAAAGCCAGTCGTCAAGAAGAAGAGAAACACCGACGGCGTCAAAATACCGCTGAGGACCCGAGCCTCTACTCTTGACAGCGTAGGGACTGGTATGGAACAGGAAGACTTTGAGGTAGGTTACACCATTTTTTAACCCACCTTAAAATTAGTAAGAATATCTAAACGTCAAGGAAGTCCAAATATTTACTTATTGCACAGATCGAATAATTGAGCCATCTAAACATCGGTTTCCTTCCGCACTTGGATTATCCCTATATTTTTTTACCGTAAGAATGTCGCCTTTGCGATATCTCAGGGTCACTTACTTCCCTACTACTTTAAAAGAACCGACTGTAATGAATCTCAGTCTATTTGCAAAGATTTGACATGTTAAAATATTTGCTGATGTATTACTTGCTTATATTCTAGGAATTATCTGATCAGGAAAAATTGAAGGAGGAAGCAAATGGTAACGAGGAGAGTGAAGAGGTTACGGGAGAAAAAACAGCCGAAGATGCAGAGGAAACACGACCGAAGCAATCACAATATAACAAGGTTAAAAAAAGGGCAAAGGCTTCCAAACAAGTGGTATCACAAACAGTGATCGTCAAAGGAGGCCCTAACAAGAAGGCGCTAAAAGAGAAAGAGAAGTCAACCGAGGAGAAAGAAGATGGCGAAAAGGACCCCGCCGTCAAGGAGCCTGGTGACTACAAAGAGGATGCTGGCAAAGAGGATGACGTCATCGAGAAAAAAACACAGGAGGACCATCACGAGGGAAAGAAATTGGAAGAGAAAGACGGAGAAACGAAAAAGGAAATAGAGAGGACAGAAAACGCCGAAGAGAAACAGAAAGTTGAAGAGAAACCAAAACTAGAGGAACCGCCTGCTAAACCGGCAACTCCTAAACGTAACTATGATGGAATTATTGTTTTGAAAATTAACCAAATGAAACATCGAAAACCGTTTTTACAGGCGCTAATTCCATTGTATTAACAAAGATGCCCAAAGTGAAAAGTGCCGAAAAGTGTTTTTTATGTTTTTATTATTATCAATTTTTTTCAGTTAAAGGAATTCAGAGAGTGAATGCTGCATTCAAAAACCGCACAGATTTAAACAGAAGATTGCAGTCAGTGCTGAAGTAAGTTATACGATGAAATAGGGACGCTAAAATAGTTTGAAGACCGCAACTATATCAAGTCATCACTGTGTGGTAACAAAATATGTTCACTGCTTGTGCCAAATCTGAAGCAGCTGCTTTTCTTTGACAGAGTGGCGCTGAACAATGAGATAGCAGACGCTGATATGAAAGTGAGAAGAGGTGAGTGGATGACAGGTGTGTGATTTTGTGACCGCGTGAAGGCAAATGTGCGATTTCGTGACCGCGCGATGGCAAGTGTGTGATTGTGTGACCGCGTGACGGCAAGTATGTGATTGTGTGACCGCGTGACGGTCAAGTATGTGATAGTGCGACCGCGCGACGGTAAATGTGCGATTGTGTAATCGCGTGATGACATGTGTGCGATTGCGTGACCGCGCGATGTCAAGTGTGTGATTGTCTGACCGCATGACTGCAAGTATCTGATTGTGTGACCGCGTGACGGCAAGTATGTGATTGTGTGACCGCGCGATGGCAAATGTGCGATTGTCTGACCGCTTTATGGCTATTTTGAACAGTAACGATAATGCTGTTTGAGACGGGTTTTCAAGCATTTTAATTTTCATTTTCAGATTCCACGATCGACTACTTGGCTCAGTATCGTTTAGTTGATCGCTCCAAAATAGAGGTGTATGGCCGGGCGTTCACGGTGGAAGACGAGGACGAGGAAGGAATATTGACATATGAGGTGAGGGGGACAGACAGACAAGACGGACAGACAGACGGATAAACGGAAAGATAACCGGACGGACAGACAGACGGATAGATAAACGGACAGACAAATAGATGACCGGACAGACGGAAACATAAATGGACTGAGGGACAGATGACCGGACAGACGAACAGTGCGACAGATAACGTATAGGCGGACAGATAAACGGACGGACGGACTGAGGAGATGACGGGCAGACAGGATATCCTTCGGGCAGTAAATAATCATTTTCACATTTAATTTCAGCAAATGCTAATGGCGCTGGAGGGCGTACCAACAATAACAGGCATGTCCAGACAGCAACTGAACTATGTTCTTCAGGTAATCACACACCATAACAGGCCTGTCCAGACAACAACTGTACTGTGTTTTTCAGGTAATCACAGAGTTTACCGCGTGTGAAGTTCACACGAACGTAGTTGAAGCGTCTTTGCAACATCTTTTAATTTCCTGGAAAGAAAATATTGACAAATTGCGTAACTATTCGTGTGGGACAGGTGTATCTAAACAGTAATGCTGAACTCGTTTATTTTTGACGATGACGTTATTGGCTAAGTTGCTATGGGAAACAGCTTTCTTATTGCAAATATCGAGGTAATTATTCTAGGGATTTCATTGGCCACATCATGTCGCCGGAAGCTGTTTGTTTGCCTTTTGCTGCGTTCATTTACCTGAGAAATCTAGGTGTATAAACCACTTGTTTCACTGCAATCTGAGTACCCTTGATAAAGCAGAAAGAAAATGTTCAAGCAGTCTTTTATTTGACAAAAAGGAAATTCTATTGACTTTCCAAGGACAATTTTTTTAACCTCAATATATGTCAACTGTACACCTGTGCTAAGCGTGAAACTAAATCGACTTGCTAAATTACGGTGCTTGTTTTAAAAACAATCTGAATATCTAGAGAAAAACTTCCCGTCCATTTGCACACCGTTACCTCCCGTCTAACTGACAATGCTGGCTTGCTAACTGTGACAATGGGGTTTTTGAAAGATTAATGTAAACATGGAGCTTAAGAGCTTTTTGCATTGCAAATTCAGGAGGATAAGTTAAATCTCAATATTAATTTAAACTTGGAGTAAGGAAAATAAATCTATGATTTTTGTATTATAATACTTATTACTGAAAAATAATTAATAAATATAGTCTCCTGTTTTTTTCAGAGTTAGGAATTTATCTTTTATTTTATTTTTGTCTTTATAAATATTTTCCAAATGGTAAATAAACATGAAAAGTTGATCTGTCCATGTTCGTTTGTTTTCGTTTAAAGAGAACGAAAAAGAATCGACAAAAGTTCTTCTTGAGTCATCCAGTCTTTAGAGTCGGCTGTTTCCTTCAATTTATCATGTTCCATCCCTGATGAAAAGTCAGCGCGCGGTAAACTGTTCGTTCTTGTGCCCCCTCGTGGCAACAGTGATGTGCTTGTTGAGCTGCTGTCCTTCGAGATAGAACTGTTTCCCTCCACTACCCAACCCGTCAGCTCCTCGGACTCCTCAAATTTCGTCCTGTTTTCCATGAGAGATATTTTTCTTTGAATTCTTTTTAAAGTACTCGATTGTTTCCTTTTGCCATAATACGGGTCAGTAACTTTGATGCATCCTTGTTTCCTTGCGCCGCCTAGGTTATTAGGCAAAAATGTTTCCGTGCTGGTGGAAGGTTTGTGTGGTGTTGAAACTGACCCGAGTCGAGTCGGCTTTTCTCTGTGCTGAGTTCGTATTGATTTGGAACTCTTCATCTTTTTCCAGCTGAAGATAAGCGTTCAACTTGTGTGGACCTTTTAACCACGTAGGCTTCTCACGTCGTGGTACAGAAACACTCTTTGCTACTCTTTTCCGAGTCATCAGTCATTCACTCGAACTTACAGGTGTTTTCAACAGCTGATGTCTTCTTTCCATTAAACCCATGCCAACAGATAGACAACAAGTCTCACAACTTGCGACAACTTGTGAATAAAACCTACTGCTCGACAGAACAATATAACTAATGTTTCCACAAACAATGACGATAATTCAACAACAAAAAGGTTGAATGGAACTAAAACAAATATGCCACGACAAAATAGATATCGGATCACAAACACTCCTGATACAAGCATCAAATGATACAAAAAATATATAAACACATTAAACATATTAGCATTTTTTACCATCAGTACTAGATACCATGGTGTTTTTAAGCTTCTGTTAGCATTTTTAATATACTATCCACTTGACCAATGGGGTTAGACCTCTTTCATCAAACTTTGTTTTAAAATTGAATTTGAGTTCGAAATGTGTAGATTCAGTGAAGGAGTTAATTGATTTTGACTCTCTGTACTTCAGTCAAGATTAAACCTTTTATGTTGGCTTTGTTGTAGTTATCCATATCCATATGGAGAAATCGGCATTTTTTCCTGAGAAACCTGAATGAAAACTCAAATCAAATAGCGTTTGAATAAGCAATGCACTAACTGTTTTTGTCGCAAAAACACACCTTATTGTATAAGAAATAGGTTTTTTTTAATAAGAAGTAGGGTTTTTCAAAAGAACCCTTTTTATAAGAAGAAACGTGCTAAGAATATGTCGAGTCTGAGATAGGATGATTAAGTAGGATAAAAAATCAACTTTATGTTTATTAAGTTTTTTTTAAAAATAAAATCCTTTTCCCCAGGTGTTGGAGATAAACTCCGTTTCACGTATCAGCTTCAAGATGTTCGCAGTCATTACCGCACTGTGCGAGCGAGTAATCACATTAGAGTAAGTAAATGGTCGCGGTCATCACCGCATTTTGAGTTACCACATTAGAGTAAGTAAATGGTCGCGGTCATTACCGCATTTTAAGTAACCACATTAGAGTAAGTTAATGGTCGCGGTCATCACCGCATTTTGAGTAATCACATTAGAGTAAGTAAATGGTCACGATCATCACCGCATTTTGAGTAACCACATTAGAGTAAGTAAATGGTCGCGGTCCTTACCGCATTTTGAGTAACCACATTAGAGTAAGTAAATGGTCGCGGTCATCACCGCATTTTGAGTAACCACATTAGAGTAAGTAAATAGTCGCGGACATTTTTTAGCTCTTTGAAAATAAAAAGCGTTATTGTCCATATAACTTATAATCAATATGACATTTCGCAGCCCAATGGTGAAAGACCTGGTGGAAGGGCTGGACCTCTCTCAGACGGAATGGAAACTAGACCTCTACAAGGTACGAAACAGGTCCTTAAACGCTTCACTCACAATGTAAAGGGAACCTGTAAGAGTAGGGAGAATTGCTCCCGGAATCACTGCATGGCTATCTCTCTGAGCCCACAGGACGAAGAGCCACCACGTGGATGTACTTTAGTTGGGAACCGTCATGTATGAATCTTTGCACAATTTCAGAACATGTTCTACGTGACTGGTGACCGCTCGGCAACATTCATATCCTCTGAGAACCTACGGATCGAGTTGAAGGCCGGGGGACTGAGCCAGATACAGGAAGATCATGTGATCAGACACATCATGCAGACAAGCGACGACGATAAGAAGGTAAATATTGGATAGATATGGAGGCAGACATGAACCCTCGCCTAGTTCCAGGCCTTATTGCACAGGTTTCTGACTGGTACGGTGCTATGGGTGTATAGGTATTGAATAGATCCAGACATAAATCGTCGCCATTCCCAGGCCTTCTAGCCTACTTGCAGGCGTTTACCTGGTGTTTTTTCGCTCTGCCTTAAGTCGTGGTCGCCATCTTAACATATTGTTTTACTTTGTTTCAGATTTCATTTCTAGATTATATGGCGTATCTCCCGCTCTTCCTCTCAATACACGAAAATATCTGTGCCAACGCCCTTGACATGTCTCGTGATAAGTACACGAAAAAGAAACGATAAAGTGGAAATCATCTAAGTACTCGAGGTACTGTCGAGGACAAACGATGAAGGGCAAATCATCCGAAGTGCCACCGAGCATTTCTCGAGGTACTGTCGAGGACAAACGATGAATGGCAAATCATCCGAAGTGCCACCGAGCATTTCTCGAGGTACTGTCGAGGACAAACGATGAAGGGCAAATCATCCGAAGTGCCACCGAGCATTTCTCGAGGTACTGTCGAGGACAAACGATGAATGGAAAATCACCCGAAGTGACACCGAGCATTTCTCGAGGTACTGTCGAGGACAAACGATGAAGGGCAAATCATCCAAAGTGCCACCGAGCATTTCTCGAGGTACTGTCGAGGACAAATGGAGGACCTTTTGGAGACCATAGGACGTACTAAGGTCATCAAAGTAATCAACGAGGAACCGCTGATACAACCTGAATGATTACTCTATGTAACTCTTCGAAACAGACAAATATAATATATATTTAGTGTTAAGAATGAAAACACAGTGTTATGAACATTGAGATTAGCTCTTTGACTAGATTCTAGGGGACGATGTAGGATAAATCAAAGTTCAATCTTTTTGATCTACAACTAATGCATTGCCTTCCGAGTGCAACGCACCCGAGCAAAAGAGAACGCTTGGGAGTAAATAGAAGGAGTAAATGTGGATTAATATATTAAATGTAGATAACTTGTGTATAGTTATGCCAAATGAAGCTTGTATAATAAAAAAAAAATGAGTAAAGAACGTAGACACAATTGTGTCAGTCCCGGTCACCAATAGATCCATGTCACGCAAGCGCCCCGCCCCCAGTTAGAAGGTTGCGTGACCTAGGAGACATGGCGGCTGCTAAGGGGACTAGCATGACCAGAAAGTTCTTTTACGAAACTCCACCTTCCCCTATAAGTATTGGCTTTAAAAAAGGGTTCTATTGAATTGAATTGAGTTTACAGAGCTAGTACACCGCTGCATAAACCAATTTGTCATGACAGAAAAAAGACATTTTACTTCTGTAGAATAGTGGAAATGAGAATGTTTACTTATAACGACTTTGCAAGAAACCTAAGGACATACGGAATTACTTACAGAATGCAAAGAATACTATAGAATGAAAAAATAAAAAAAAAAGGAAATTGGTTTAGCCAAGGTAAAACTAATAACAGCGTATCACTTTTGTCGTCAATTCCATCCCGGTAATCTCTTAACTGTGTTTAAAATTTGTTATGATCGGGAACAATCTAAAGGGAAAAGAAATTGCACTTCAACTAATTGAATCCTTCAGTACTGATTCCTCTCTCGTGCATTTCGTACATAAAATAACGGGCTTAAAGGGCGATTATTTGTTTGCCATTGTATCGGTTCTAGGCTATCTAAAGCTCTACTGGCGGTCCTATTCGTAATTGGGTAAGACGTGAAAAACCTCGTGATTGACCGAATGTCAGGAAATGTCTCGGGTGCTGCACCTGCTCCGATGAATCCAGAGTTAGAATCGCACAAACCGAGAAGTACTGCATTTTCCTAAACGCAAGTGAAGCTAGAAGATCTCTAAGCAAAGAACAAGCTAAAGATCACGCAGAGAAGCGGGAAATTAAGGTTCACGTCTGGCACAGGATCAATTGAACATTCTGAAACAGAATGTCGAGGTTAGTCAAGAATAGAAAAAAATGATCTTTAACAAGCCTTAAGCCTGTTTCTTACGAAATGATCAGGTACAATTACGTATTAGTCAACAATATGTTTAGCAGTGTCTATAGAGGCAAAGTTGATTCGATGATAACACTTTTGTGAATTGGTTTGACTCGGTTTGTAGCCAATTTTTGTTTGTCTTTACGAAAACAAATTAAGCAAAAAATCGGTGTTCAAAGTGTTTTACTGAAAAGGAAAAGGAATCACAATTTAATTCGTAAAAAATTTCATATTAAATAGTGGTTCATCTTTTGGCCTATTCTCTTTGATTTTGTCTGAAGTCAATACAATGTAGCAGAGATAAACACTGTGGTTATTTTTAGAGGGTCCTTATATTGGTCGTTTTTAAGCATTTTGCGAAGTCTGAGACGGGACCCCGCTCTTACATTTCCAAGCCTTATACCATCTACTTATCAAGTCAATCAAATGTTTTGTTTTTTTGATTGTAAGACGCCGACACCACTTTTTACACTTTAGTCTACGTTCAAAAATTCACTGAATTCTCAAAGTCGCAGAAAAACAGACAGAAAAAGAAAATATATATCACTTCTACAATTTAGCAATGTTATTTTCCCTTAATATTTGCCAGTACTGGCTGAGATTTCTTTTAATGTTTGCTTTCTTCATAAAAGGATGACTTATTCAAGAAGCTTGGCTGCATCCGTCTGCGCGTTGTTGATTTCTCTAAAGCTGAAACCACTACAGGCGACAGACTGCAAAACGCGACATTCCGAATTCGCCTACTCATTGGATGATTCCTACCAATCAGAGCTCGCCAGCAATTACCCACAATGCATTACGCGATGCCTATGGGATACTAACTGCGAGAGTGTGACCTATGACCTTATATGGAAGGCGTGTAAGCTGAGCAACCAGACCAGATGGACGCGGCCTTCCCTGTTCACTCTCAAGGAGAATCACATCTACATGGAAATGCTGCGCGCTAATGTCCCACTGCTTGTGGAAGAGGGGGGGTCGTCGAGTAATTATGCTAATTATTGTTCTAGTAGACGAGAGGGGGATTACCGCCATCCTGAGGATTGTAGCAAGTATATCACGTGTGCGGCAGGGGGGTACACCCATATAAGGGATTGTGGGTCGAACATGAGGTACAACCCTATCTCGAAAGTCTGCGATTTTCCCAACAATGTCAACTGCCACTAAAAATGCCGTTAAGTTCTTAAAGTCCATATAACCTTTCAGAGTTGATAGACTTTGTCAATTCTTTATATTTTCATCTTCCAAATGGTAAGTGGTTCGTATGGATCCTATAAAACACGCGTTCGCGCGAATAACTCAAATCAAGAGACCATGATATGCATCATAGTCTCTTGAGACCATGATATGCATCATGGTCTCTTGCTCAAATCTGTAATATTGAGGTATTTTGGTCAACCTTCGGAAAAACGGCCGTGAACTGAAAGGCCCGGGTCCAGTCATTTGTGAGGTAGATCGAGATGTCAACCAAATTACACGAGAAAACATATGCGCGCGCTAAACCGGTTCCCATCTACATGTCTTCTTAGTTATTGCTGAAGAACGTTGTGTGGTTACAAGTTTTACCGTCATCTTTATATCTCAACCGGGTAGTCAAATGATTATTTCACTTCAGAAAACAAATCTGCAAAATTTAGCAGATATGTTTTAGTCTTTGAATTGTTTTTGCATTGGGCTCGCGCGCTGCATTCGCAATCAAGAATGGCGACATTCTCACGAGCGCGCGCTGTTTTTGAAACCTACAACAAAACGATATTTTCTTTTTTTCGCATACAATTCTCGACTTTAAATTATTCTTCGTTTCATTGTGGGTAGCATTGCAATGGAAAACAATTCGCCAATATTTTGTGGTATTGCCGTCTCTGAATTTTAAAGGATTTAAGGAAAATACGTTGTTTCAGATTTTCCAGCCAAAACTTGGAATTATTCACTCGATTCAATCTCCTTTCGCGCGGTCAGTCAGAAGTTTCTATGTTCGTCGCTCTCTGATTTCTTAGCTCAAGTCGCCTATTATATTTCGCTTCCTTCTCTCTAGGTTTAGGGTAAGATACGATATGCATTTGTTAAAGTAAAACTCGTTGTTTGTAACTGTATGTTTAGCTCACCCCAGCAGAATTGGTGTATGAAATAATCTAGAGAAAACAAATCTGTGATACTAGGATCAATAAACTATTACTTGTATCTTTGTATGTAGAGAACAGGGCCGTAGCAGGGGGTGGAGCTATGGGATAATGTGCCCCCCAATATTTTTAAAAATAATAAGGAAATGACCAGTAGGGGCGTAATTTTGCACCAAATATTTCCTGTATTGTCCCCATCCCCCAATCATGTATGGCCTGCTACGGCTCTGGAGTGTTTTTCTCATATAAAGAAGCAAGGTCAACCAATGCAGCACGTAACGCAACAAGCAACTATTCTATGAATTCTCTTTGTATATGCTTGTCATATATAGAATGAAGTAATAAATGCAACACGCAACACGCAGGGGGATGCAGGGGGATGCGGGGGGATGCGGGGGGATGCAGGGGGATGCGGGGGGATGCAGGGGGATGCAGGGGGATGCGGGGGGATGCAGGGGGGTGCAGGGGGATGCAGGGGATGCAGGGGGATGCGGGGGGATGCAGGGGGATGCAGGGGGATGCAGGGGGATGCGGGGGGATGCAGGGGGATGCGGGGGGATGCAGGAGGATGCAGGGGGATGCTGGGGGGTGCAGGGGGATGCAGGGGGATGCGGGGGGATGCAGGGGGATGCAGGGGGATGCGGGGGGGGGTGCAGGGGGATGCAGGAGGATGGAGGGGGATGCGGGGGGATGCGGGGGGATGCAGGGGGGTGCAGGGGGATGCAGCAGGATGCAGGGGGATGCGGGGGGTGCCAGGGGATGCAGGGGATGCGGGGGGATGCGGGGGGATGCAGGGGGATGCAGGGGGATGCAGGGGGATGCGGGGGGATGCAGGGGGGTGCGGGGGGATGCAGGGGGATGCAGGGGGATGCGGGGGGATGCAGGGGGATGCAGGGGGATGCGGGGGGATGCAGGGGGATGCGGGGGGATGCAGGGGGATGCGGGGGGATGCAGGAGGATGCAGGGGGATGCTGGGGGGTGCAGGGGGATGCAGGGGGATGCGGGGGGATGCAGGGGGATGCGGGGGGATGCGGGGGGATGCAGGGGGGTGCAGGGGGATGCGGGGGGATGCAGGAGGATGCAGGGGGATGCGGGGGGATGCGGGGGGATGCAGGGGGGTGCAGGGGGATGCGGGGGATGCAGGGGGATGCAGGGGGGTGCAGGGGGATGCGAGGGGAAGCAGGGGGATGCGGGGGGGGGGGTGCAGGGGGATGCAGGAGGATGCAGGGGGATGCGGGGGGATGCGGGGGGATGCAGGGGGGTGCAGGGGGATGCGGGGGGATGCAGGAGGATGCAGGGAGATGCGGGGGGATGCGAGGGGGGTGCAGGGGGATGCGGGGGGATGCAGGAGGATGCAGGGGGATGCAGGGGGGTGCAGGGGGATGCGGGGGGATGCAGGGGGATGCGGGGGGGGTGCAGGGGGATGCAGGAGGATGCAGGGGGATGCGGGGGGATGCGGGGGGATGCAGGGGGGTGCAGGGGGATGCAGGGGGGTGCAGGGGGATGCAGCAGGATGCAGGGGGATGCGGGGGGTGCCAGGGGATGCAGGGGGTGCAGGGGGATGCAGGGGGATGCAGGAGGATGCAGGGGGTGCAGGGGGATGCAGGGGGATGCGGGGGGATGCGGGGGATGCGGGGGGATGCAGGGGGATGCAGGGGGATGCAGGGGGGATGCAGGGGGGATGTAGGGGGGTGCAGGGGGATGCAGGGCGATGCGGGGGGATGCAGGGGGATGCAGGGGGTGCAGGGGGGATGCAGGGGGGATGCGGGGGGATGCGGGGGGATGCGGGGGGATGCGGGGGGGTGCAGGGGATGCGGGAATGCAGGAGGATGCAGGGGGATGCTGGGGGGTGCAGGGGGATGCAGGGGGGTGCAGGGGGATAAAAGGGGGTGCAGGGGGGTGCAGGGGGATGCAGGAGGATGCAGGGGGATGCTGGGGGATGCAGGGGGATGCGGGGGGATGGGGGGATGCAGTGGAATGCGGGGGGATGCAGGGGGATGCGGGGGGATGCGGGGGGAAGCAGGGGGATGCAGGGGGATGCAGGGGGATGCAGGGGGGATGCAGGGGGATGCAGGGGGATGCGGGGGGAAGCAGGGGGTGCAGGGGGATGCAGGGGGGATGCAGGGGGATGCAGGGGGATGCAAGGGGATGCGTTCTCACCTTCCACAAAGGCGGTATTTCTACTTCCGTTTGGTAATTGATGGGCTATTTGTAGACAAAGCTAAAAAGCATAAGCGAATTTGTTAAGAAAGGCAAAAACACTCTGTTATGTCACAAATCTATAAGTCAAACTTGTTTTACCCGAATCCGATAACAAACTTGCTATGAAGATACTGCAATGGCATAAAAAAATCCCTTTTTTTACGGGGGTTGTCAGATTTTTATAAGGAACCCCCCTCTGAAAGCTTTGGTTCACTTTTTTTAATGTTTTGGCGGGAAGTTCTGTCAGTCTAATGTCAGTAAAGATAAGACAAACATTCGTCGTGTTGCGAGCGCTGATCCAGGACAGCACATGCCGTCGGTTTCTCGTCCTTCCCCTGTGGCGAACAGAGCAGTTAACTTCACAGGTAGCCCAAAAGCTCTGTATTTGTGCTTATTGATCTTACTGTAAACATTTTACGAAAAACAAAAAAAGTGAAAAATAAAATATAACATGCTGGAAAAAAAATGTAGTTTAGTAGTTTATGTTCACGTTTTGCGCGTTCTTTGGCCATATTAAAGCGTCTTCTGTGTTTGTTATTAAATAATCCCGATTCAAACAATGCTCAGTTTATTTTTAACTTTGTTTTTGTTTTTTGTAAAATGTTACCGTAAAATCAATTGGCACAAATACGGAGCTTGGGCCACCTGCGCATATGGTTTATAGGAGCTGTCCGATGACCGATTAATAGAGGTTGATCGCTGGTAGCACTGTTACGCTACTTTAGTTCACGTCAAGGAGCAGAATTTTTTTACCAAAAAGAGTTACAACAGTTTCTTTAATTTGTGCGCGTTTTCCCTAGAATGAAAAAATCTTGACAACTTGCAGCTCACTTTTCCTGTTTGTTTTCCGGTAACGTCTGTTAACGAGACACAAATATATTATTTTCATTAAAAACGTTTTCTAATCACCTTTTTATTTAGCGGTAGCAGCAGTAAAATATAGGCGACGACTAGGATAACGAGATAGAAATAGATGCGTTCGCGTTTAAAAATCAACTCCAGTTTAATTGCAATAAAATTAGCAAAACAATATAGTCAGAGACAGATAAAAATAAAGGACATCATTTCTATAATAGCGAACGTAGTTAGATGAGTTTACAGTGCAAACGTCCGCCTCCTCAATTGACCGTGATGGGACTTTCCATGTCGTGGTTTGTTGGAAAAGGGCTGAAATTTATTAGACATAACGCATTTTCACGTGCTGCTATCGAATTCTGAATCAAATTCCATTGTTTTCTTTCGTCGTCTTCTACGTTTCGGTCATCGTTGCTCAAGGTCCCTTTTAACGTTTTTGGCGTCTTCCGAGGGCATTGAAAATCTTAAAATAACCCGCTAAGGGTGGAGTATTTCCAGCTTTCATGCCCCCCCCTCCCGTCAAATTCTTTAGATGTCAACGGTCAACCTTTATGTTATAGCTTTTTCAATTCCAATAGTTGTCATCAGAGACAGGTCAATTTCATAAAACTTCGGTCTCTGGGACTCTTATCGTCTCTCATGTCAATTATCTAGAAATACCGACCAGATGAGATTTTATTGTTGTCTCCTCAAATCATTAGATTTAAAAGCAGTTTCGTTATAGTCTCGAAAAAAAACATTTTTTATACTTATACTAAGATTTAAAAACATCCTTAAGAATGTTTTCAGCCTTATAATGCTCCAAAAATTAAAACGGCCTAGCCTCAACAGAAAATCAGACGTTCTTATGACAAAATAAAATAAAAGTGTATCCGTTTATGTGGGCGGAAAGACAAGGCGTCAGTAAAGTGCGATTTATGCATACCACCTGTGTTAACAAGAAAAGGCACGGCACGACAAAGGAAATGAATGGGGTCCATTTTTTATTTCACCTTTCCCCTCTTTTCCCTCTTTTCGTCTTCTTTGATATGTAGTTAATCTATGTTTCACTTATTCTCACATTTTTTCTGAATATGATATAATTCAGATAACAGGGGAGTTTAATCTAATCGCAGTATTATTGCAATACATGATTAACATCTAGTATATAAATACATTTTAATCTTTTTTATTTGGTTTTGTTTAACAAGGAAAAAAAACTAAGTGTTTATTTAGAACATAACAATATTTTTTTATTGAAAGAGATATCAATATTTTGTTTTACTAAACAGGATTTGACACATTAGTGGTATATATTGTGTCGACCTTTCGTTGTTCGCTCCATTTTATTCTATCCATCTGTCCATTCATTACTGACATACTGAGAGGTTTGGTCCAAAGCGGCGAAGAATAGGTTTTGACACGAGAGACAAGCTGGGATAACATAGAAGGGGTACGCTAACTGCGTGTCTTTGTTGGAGGGTTTCAGCTTGCGAGCGATTCACGAGAGGTTTTGCCAAGGTTATACCAACTTCATCAGCAGGCACACATCAGGTAAGCTCAATCAAAACTAAAAGTATAATCAAAAAGTTGATTTCTGCTTAGGGACCAAGGCATAGTCACAAGAAGGTTACTATGGTTTAATCACAATTTATTGTTAAAAACGTTGCGAAGAAATACCAAATTTGGCAGAGAAGAAAATCCATTTTGCATATTGCATTTTTTTCAATTCACTTTTTATCTATTTTCATTAACAGAGCTAGTCACGAGCCAAGCATAGCAAAGAGCATTAAAAGAGAATTATACCATGTCTTTCAGAATAATCCCAAAAGAAGGCGTTTACCTTATACTGGCTTACAGGCACGATGGGAGATTTCGCTTCTGACCTTCGTCGATGTTCGTGAAGATTTTGTTTGCTCATGATCATTCAATAAACTCCATTTTGTATTTCCACACAACTCTTTTAATCCTCCAGAAATACAGAACCTCCAAAAAAGACATTCTCTGGGTTTTGGCCAACACTCTTGTATCTTCTGTAAATCCTCCACAGACTATAAAATATATTCCCTTTGAAAAAATACGTTAAGCTGGTTATGCAGGTAAATTCCTAGAGTGATTTGTCGATTTTCTTCGTATGAAGAGAAGATTTGCTGTTTTTTTTCAATTCCAAATAAGGTTTCAGCAAACTTGAAATTGTCGCGCGCGCCGCAAAATCATTATGTTTGGAAATTGTCAAAACACAGGGAGTTTGAAGCCGATTTTCCGTTCATTCAATGATTCTAGATCAAATGACAAAAAAAAAATGCCGTTTTAGTGTAAAGATCTATAACCTCGGCTGTAAAAATCCAGTTTTTGATGGTCATTTTACAAATCAACTCACTATTTCGAGCTTTGAAGGTGAGCGGTCCGATATCGCGGGGTCTGGATCGTAGGATACCGGACCTCACGAGAGCCAATCAGAGCGCGCGATTTGATGGATACCGGACCCCGGAAAAATAGATTTTGATATCCCTCACTTGTCAAAACACAGGGAGTTTGAAGCCGATTTTCCGTACATTCAATGATTCTAGATCAAATGACAAAAAAAATGCCGTTTTAGTGTAAAGATCTATAACCTCGGCTGTAAAAATCCAGTTTTTGATGGTCATTTTACAAATCAACTCACTATTTCGAGCTTTGAAGGTGAGCGGTCCGATATCGCGGGGTCCGGATCGTAGAATACCGGACCTCACGAGAGCCAATCAGAGCTCGCGATTTGATGGATACCGGACCCCGGAAAAAATAGATTTTGATATCCTCACTTGTGCTTTTACTGATGTCTTGGTTGACTTGCGCATAATAATTTGCGCAATGCAATGGGGGGGGGGGGGGGGGGAGGTTTCGAGCTTCTTCATGTTGCTCGGCCGTCAAGCAGAGACTTGAAGAGTTGCAGTAAAACAGGTGCACACATCTTTTGTGACCATTTGATGGGTTAACCTTAGAGCACCCGTGACACTTGTGTGATAACAATAGTTGACTACGCAACCCCCTTTGCCTGGGTACTTCATGTCTATGAGATATCTATGTCTGCGCATCCCCCCCCCCCCCTCAGCCTGGGTACTTCATTTTCATGAGATACCTATGTCTACGCACCCCCTTAGCCTGGGTACTTCATGTCTATGAGATACCTATGTCTACGCATCCCCCCCCCCCTCAGCCTGGGTACTTCATTTTCATGAGATACCTATGTCTACGCACCCCCTTAGCCTGGGTACTTCATGTCTATGAGATACCTATGTCTACGCATCCCCCCCTCAGCCTGGGTACTTCATTTTCATGAGATACCTATGTCTACGCACCCCCTTAGCCTGGGTACTTCATGTCCATGAGATACCTATGTCTACGCACCCCCTTAGCCTGGGTACTCCATGTCCATGAGATACCTATGTCTACGCACCCCCCCCCCCCCCCCTCAGCCTGGGTACTTCATTTTCATGAGATACCTATGTCTAAGCACCCCCTTAGTCTGGGTACTTCATTTCCATGAGATACCTATGACTACGCACCCCCTTAGCCTGGGTACTTCATGTCCATGAGATACCTATGACTAGGCACCCCCCTTAGCCTGGGTACGCGCGTAATTGCTCTCTAACCTCCTTAACCTTTATTTCCTCTCTAGAAACACGATGCAGGCTTTACTTATTACCGTTGCAGTCATAAGTGTCATCACCACGGGAGCCCAGGCCATCAATCCGTGCGAGCAAACCATCGTCAGCAAGTGTGTGACTAGTTATATCTCGGAATTCATTGGTAACACCAGCACGAATAAACTAGACGTGCACTGTACTGCAGATAAGGTAAGACGATGGGGTTATGAAATGGCGGGGGGGGGGGGAGGGTTGTTGGCGGGGGGGGGGGGGGAGGGGGGGCGGGAATCGAGGTTGGATTAGGGATTACTTAGATGATTGTGGTGGTGGCGGTGATGGTGGTGGTGATGATGGTGGCGTTGATGGTGGGGGTGACGGTGATGGGGGTGATAATGGTGGTGGTGGTGGTAATGGTGGTGGTAGTAATGGTGATTGTGATGTGGTGATGGTGATGGCGATGGCGATGGTGGTGTTGATGGTGATGGTGATGGTGGTGGTGATGGTCGTTGAGATGGTGGTGTTGATGGTGAAGGTAATGGTGATTGTGATGGTGGTGTTGATGGAGATGGTGATGGTGGTTGTGATGGTGATGGTTTTGATGGTGATGGTGGTGATGATGATATGGTGATGGTGATGGTGATGGTGGTGATGATAATGATGGTGATGGCCTGGGTTTAGCCGATAAAAGCTTGGCTTTATTCTATGTGACTGTTTATTTTCAGAACTTGGCTTTTTGTGTCCGGGATGGGTTGCGGGGTGGCTGTGGTGGAGATCTGGTCCGCTCTCTTGGTAGGGCGGTGCTTTCCTACATAGTCATGGACCGAAAACTCAACGTTTGCCGATGGCAGGGCTACTGGACCCTCTTCCAATTGCTTTATCCGGGTAAAAAGTACTTCTAGCGCGATAGTGATCTTACACTTGTTTACTTCCGGTCTAGAAAAACGGGGCGCCTTTGTACTATGTCCTGACAGTGACGTTAGATTTGATTACTTCCAGTCTAAAAAACCGGGGCATAAATCAAGGACAATTCGCGCGTCACGAGGGCCTTTTTCCCCAGTTTTTAATTGACCAAAAAGCCAAAATTATGTGTCCTGAAAATGCGAAATATTAAATATGCGCGAAATATTCAGGTCGCGAAAAATTCACTGAATGAAATTAAGACTTTTTATTTTTCTTGTTGCAGATTCCGAAGATGACGACTGTGATCAGATTCAAAATGACAGCGATGATGACGATAATAGTTTGACAAAGCGTGAAAAGTTCCTTCGCTTATGTATGTGAACTATATATTTCTCTAAAAGTTCTAATCCATAGTTTGTTATTCAAATGGATTTGAGCGCCATACGCGCAATGCGCCCTTCCACTACAGCTTTCAAACCTCCCCCCCCATATCCTCTTCATTTCTCTCTCAATGCGGAATGCTCTTAAAAAAAAAATAGAAGGTATGAGTAGACATTCAGTGGCTAATCCAGAACTTTTTGGAGGATTGCTCAATAGGTAAAATACACTCTTTTTTATAAGAACGTCTAATTTTCAGTTGAGTTCTTATTTTTGGAGTATTTTTGAAGCATAAGGATAAACATGTTCTTAACGATGTTCTTAATAATTTTATTGTATATAAAAATCAAATACCCAATAAATTTTTAGGAAAAGAATTACAAAAATGATCAATGGACATGATATTTAAGGTTGTTGTTGATGCATAGAATTTTATTCTGCATTTAAGAACGCATCACACTAACAAACAAACAAAAACACTTTCCCACTATCTGAGCTTCGACATGTTCTTAGCATGATCTTAAAAATTGGTGAAATGTCAGGCTGGACGTTCTTTTTAAAAAAGACTGTATCCAGCTGTACGAAGCCCTCGCTTGTTCATCTCAAAGGACAAATGTGACAGCGAACAGGGGGTATTTAGCTAGCGTTGCGCGACAGCCTTTTCATTCCTTAGTGTTTTCTTCCTCAGTCGCTACGTTACTTAGAGGGGGGGGGGGGTCAAAAGGTATGTACTCCCCGCAACAGTCTCTTACGATGTTTTGTTGTCTTCAAGTGAGATCCACAGTGAGTTCTCAGTATCGTGCATGTGCGCATGCGCTCGATGAAGGATGCGTCCAGAAATTCGTTACCAACATGCAATCCAGCCCGGACCTGTGTGTGAACATCCCTAAGAAGTACCAGTGTCTTCAGGCAGGGATCGGCGCATGCCCAGCAAGAGTCCTCACCAGCCTCCTCGCCATATTCCCACCAGAGGCTACCAACGTGCTGACCGTGCTATGCAATCCATAGCGGTGACGGAGTGACCATATAGGAATACACCAAAGTACACAATAATATACCTTACATAAAGTACCTACAGGTTGCATGCAGTTCAAATAAGATAACACCGCCAAATGATTTAGATTTCGAGACTGATATTGGATTTATCTAAAAGTCTTCTATGTAATTTTAACTATTTACTGTGATTGACGATCAGTGAAAAAAAGTTATTGTGGAAGGTGATAACAGAAACAAATAAAATATGTTGCTTGCATCAACAAAACAAAAGCTTCTCAAGAAACTATAAAAGCTCCTTTTAAAGCTTTAGATAGATATGTGAGGGGGATTATAACTGATTGGATGAATCAGTTTAAAAAACAGGGTCTTTACAAAGCGCTTAAATGCGTCAAACAGTGCCTATAAAATCGTTAAAGTATGGCTTTTTAGAAACATCTTTAACTATTCTAACTGTGTGTAATACAGAGTCTTTTACCAAAATATGCGCGCCTTATAAAGAGCTCCCCTACACCAGACAATGCTGCTTCTACGATGGAATCACGATAGCGTTGGTACGGTCTGGGGTATCTTATTATCTTCATTAGGGAGTAGGTGGTCTTCAGCCGGGGCAATTAGGAAAGGAAAAAGTGACAAAGATTGAGGGTTTTTAGCAGCTAGAAAAAATATACATTATGAATAAACCAACGGCAAGTGACTGCGGTTTGAAGGTGCCGGACCCTTAAGGAAAAACACGTGTCTGTCTACAAGAGGAATTAATCCTCTTGTCAGTCGTGATAGCAGAATTATCCTGAACTTCTCTCTCGCGTTTTTAATATTTTTAATATAAAACAAACAAACAAAACAATCGAAGAAACCTCTGAGCGTTTTATCAACGGAATTTCTCAGTCGGCGAGGTTTTAAGCCCACATTCTGTAGCCAAGAAAACAGTTTCAAAATATGAACAAAAAACGTTTATTCAAGAGTATTACGAAGGGACACAGGAAGCCGCAAGTGGCAACTGGCAAACCAAGCGAAGAGAAGCTGCCCCAGGCAGCGAGCGTTAGCACAAAAGATGTGTACTACTTCGCGGTGAACTACGACCAAGGCTTTCCGAGTGTTACGGAAGTTGAGAGATACGCAGTGACGGTGACACCGACTGCTACCCACGTCGTAGAAGAGGATTTGGTGGAGGAAGACTTAGACGACGAAGAAACAGGTAGATGAGAATGTGATGATGCGCACAGGGACAGGGCAAGGAGTTTACGAAAGAGGGAGGGGTGGGGAACTACCGTGCGAGAGAGGGGGGACTACCGTGAGAGAGAGGGGGGGGGGGGGACTATCGTGAGAGAGAGGGGGGACTATCGTGATAGAGAGGGGGGACTATCGTGAGAGAGAGGAGGGACTACCGTGAGAGAGAGGGGGAACTACCGTGAGAGAGAGGGTGGACTACCATGAGAGAGAGGGGGGACTACCGTGAGAGAGAGGGGGGACTACCGTGAGAGAGAGGGGGAACTATCGTGAGAGAGAGGGGGACTATCGTGAGAGAGGGGGGGGACTACCGTGAGAGAGAGGGGGGACTACCGTGAGAGAGAGGGGGGACTATCGTGAGAGAGAGGGGGAATTACCGTGAGAGAGAGGGGGAACTACCGTGAGAGAGAGGGTGGACTACCATGAGAGAGAGGGGGGACTACCGTGAGAGAGAGGGGGGACTACCGTGAGAGAGAGGGGGAACTATCGTGAGAGAGAGGGGGACTATCGTGAGAGAGGGGGGGACTACCGTGAGAGAGAGGGGGGACTACCGTGAGAGAGAGGGGGGACTATCGTGAGAGAGAGAGGGGGGGCTAACGTGAGAGAGAGGGGGGACTATCGCGAGAGAGAGGGGAACTACCGTGAGAGAGAGGGGGGACTACCGTGAGAGAGAGGGGGGACTATCGTGAGAGAGAGAGGGGGGACTACCGTGAGAGAGAGGGGGAACTATCGTGAGAGAGAGGGGGAACTATCGTGAGAGAGAGGGGGAACTATCGTGAGAGAGAGGGGGAACTATCGTGAGAGAGAGGGGGAACTATCGTGAGAGAGAGGGGGAACTATCGTGAGAGAGAGGGGGAACTATCCACGCAGAGAAGGGGGAGGGGCACCAATATTAAACAACATATAGGGCGAGGTAAATGGATAAGACATCTTATACAACATATATGGTTAGGTAAATGGACCAGACATCTTATACAACATATAGGGCTATGTAAATGGACCAGACATCTTATATAAAATATAGGGCTAGGTAAATGGACCAGACATTTATTCTCTCATTTCATATTTAACACATTTTGCTCGAGATATTTTTTTAAAAATTTCCAAACGTCACTTTTCAGTCATAAAAATACAAAGTATTCGTGGCGAAAAGAAAAGTGATTCTAACGTGCAACAAGAAACAAAAGAGGGAAAATCTAAAAAAATGGATAAATTTAATTAGAAATAAAAGAGAAAGAACGCGGGAGTACGTTAGGTTAGCAGTCTCTAATCTCAAGATCTTAAGTGATTTATAATCTTTTACAGATTCAATAAAACCGCCCGGTTCAACAAAACTTCTATTGGTTAGTTTTCATACTGGTTTGCATCTTATATGATTTTGTAGTTTTGCTATAATCGCAGTTTTCTAGATCAATCGATGCAAGTTCTTCTCTAACCTACTAATTTTTCTAAATCCTATAACTTCTTTATTCATTCAAAACCATAACTCATTATTTATTTATCGTGATTAAGTGAGGTGACCTCCAAATTCCATTCAAAGTTACGCATTAATTGTGGAGTGAAAGTTGGATGACAATGGGACGGCATGTGCGTTATTCACACCATAATAGACCCAATACAATAATACAAAGGGTAAGATCCCACTAAAAATTGTGCGGTTCCTTCCAAGAGATGAGCGTAGATACACACAGAGATAGTAACGGCAACCGAAGGTATGCTGGTGAGGATGGAGGAATGAAAAGCGTCGATAGTGTGAAGTATTCTGAAGATGATTTCGAGGAAGAAGAGGAGAATGAGTGGGAGGAAAATAGAGACTCGCATCAACCTACTGCTGATGGCAAAACCTCTGAAGAGCTTCCAAGAAAGATAAAAGGTACGTTTTTTCTCAGGATCCTACAATATTTTTGTGCAATTTTGGAAAAAATAGAATCTGATGTAACGCAAGTAGACTTTAAAAGGTACTGGACTTTTTATGGCTGCGAAACGCGCATCACAATTAATTCTTTACAACATTAAAATAATATTATATTATCTTTGCGTAAATGTCAAGTTTTGTTGTTGCAATGTTGCAAGGTATCAGTTGTTTGTCGATTTAGTTATTATATTCGAACGGTCTAGCTCTCTAGACCATTCCTAGAGACCCGCAAATCGGTGGCTACTCATTATAAAAGGCAGGATCATACTGTATTTCACGGTATATTCATGGTCTCTGCTGTACAAACTACAAAGTCATCGTTACTTTACAGTTTTGACTTGATTTCTGGTGAATAAACTTATTAGAGCTGTTTTTATTTCTTTCAGAAGAGAAGCATGTGACAATAGTTGATCCGGAGCCCAGAAGGCCTGTTCGTGAAGATACAGAGAGATCTTTGTACGATGACACTGATTCGGAGTCAAGTGGGGCTGAGCACGAGCGTTGGGGAATTCCGTACAATAGATATCGAGATGTCAATAATAACAGTATGTTTAGACTTGTATATCAGCAGAGGTTTTTTTTAGGTTTAAACAATCTCTTTCTGTAATGTGCTCAAATTGAAAGTAAAACAAACGTGGAAAGGTATAGGGAAACAATACAATTAAATCTCCCCAATGTAGAGTTTGTAAGAATGGCGCGCAATTTCCTTGCGAGGTTTTCAAATATGCCAGGTTTAGGTGAATTTTCATTTGAAGGCATTGTATTAATAACAGCGACAGCCAAAAGGTCTTAGTGCGTTTCAATATCCGCGAATTTTAACCACAAAGCTATTAGACGATCTCTAATGAACATTGACGTCTCGTCAAACCAAGATCTGATTATATTAGCGCTGGTTAACTGGTTCTATTCGTTCCTCTGTCAATTAATTCTTTAGAGTATAGAATTTCAAATGAAAAAGCAAATGAAAGAAATGTTATTTATGTGATAATTTACATCAGGAAGCAGAGTTTGTCCTCTGACGTTCAATTGTCGTAGTTTGTTTGAGAATTCTGTTACATAGGAGTTAATGAAGGCAGTGTGCAATATTTGGAAGACACGAATAATTGATTCGCTCTCATTTTAGAGGACATAAGAAGAAGCTATAAAGAACCCGGAAGAAGCCTTTCAGAAGGCCCTACACATGAAAAGGTGACGAAAATACAAAACAGACACCACACGGAACACTCAGATTGCGAAGAGTCCTCAGATTCACCCCTCAATTACTACGGTAAGATAAATAACTAATTTTATTTCCAGATTCACGAATTCAAAACAAGATAAATATTTGATAAGAATGGTCGACCTTAGATTTTGAAATATTATGTACAAATGACTTAACATTATTTAGTTTATTATTTTATGTTGGCGAGAGAAATCTAGAACATAACGGATGCAACACTTTGAATGTTAACCCACTGAGAAGCGGAGTACGCCGTTACCATAGAGACAGGAGTATAACTGAGCTCAATGGGATGATATTGTCACAGTGCGCGCCATACGAGTCGAAATAAAACAATCGGATCTGAGTTCTCGAGGGTAAAAACTCATTATATAGTGCCAGGGAAATAATGCTCGAGATTTGTTATGTTGCGTTATCGAGGGTTATTTACGATTCTACTGCAGTGCAGTGTACACTGATGAATGATGAAAGGAAGTGAGCGAACTGTAGAAACGTACCATTGTCATAGGTTCGGTTATTTGCGATTCTACTGCAGTGGAGTGTACACTGATAAAAGAAAGTGAGCGAACTGTAGAAACGTACCATTGTCATACAAAAACAGGCTTCGGGAATTTTTATGTAATTAAGTTAATTTTATTTTCTCTCTAGCACCTGACGCTAGTTCGAAAATATTCTTGTTTCCCTGAATACTTTTCTATGTATTTTTAGCCTAATTTACTCTCATCCAAATTAGTTTCTCCCTTTGAGAAAATTATTTTCTCCCTTTGACACACGCAAGTAACTTTGATCCTAAAATTAAATATCCTGCTTATTGTAAGCTGTTTATTCTGAATATTTCTTCCATACACAATAAAGCCATAATTAAACTCGCGCGTAACAACGACATAATGAGTTTTTAGGTCACTTCGTTGAAAATGCGAAATGACGGATTAAGGGAAGGGGGTGGGACGGGGTCTTGTAGCTGTCAGTGTACGGGGTATGGAGGGGAGAATTAGGGGGGGGGAGCTGGTCGTTTCAGTTCGTGACAATTGTTTTTTTTTTCTCTTTTGATAACTTTCTCCATAAGTTATCAATAGCACAAAGGCCATCTCTTTGGCGAACCTATTTGAATATAATTCAAAATCCCAACAACTTCATACAAACGACTTACATCTGCCCTACATCTTTGCTTTTGGTAAGAATATTCGGTGCAGTTCGTTTTATTTAATTGATTATTTTATTATACACCGACCTGCGGCACTCACTTGCTCCGTGTCGGTTTTTGTTCTACACGAGATGACATCAGTAATATGGTAATGTTTTTTAACATTCAAATATTTAGCAAAGAAATTAGGTAACTTTTTAACATTCAAATATTTAGCAAAGTAAGGGTGAAACAATTAAAACGAAGTTCTATCGAAGTAGTTGTGGCATGATCTTTTAATACTTTCATTTGATGTTTGGTAAA
This sequence comes from Nematostella vectensis, assembly GCF_932526225.1. Taxonomy (NCBI): domain Eukaryota; kingdom Metazoa; phylum Cnidaria; class Anthozoa; order Actiniaria; family Edwardsiidae; genus Nematostella; species Nematostella vectensis. The sequence goes on from NC_064034.1 coordinate 1,066,943, forward strand.
ACATTTTTGGAAAAAAACATTTCCATTCAGCTTATAACACGAGCATAACACAGTATAAATCCACTAACATACTTTCACGAATCTCGCAATTTGATTGGCTCCCGTACTCACTATCTATTGAGCCATAGATAGTGAGTGGCGATAAAGCCGGCGTTTTTGCGCCAAAAGCGGTTATTTATTACTGAGAGTTATTAAAATCGTATTTTTTCGAAGGTAGTATGTGAGCGGATTTATACTAAAACAATTAGACTACTCGTTCTCGTTTTCTATTAGTCAAATAGTCAACTCTACGCTAAGCGCCTCGTTGACTATATTGACCCATAGAAAACTCGACTTCGTAGTCTAATTGTTAAATAGGATCTGATACCATCGGCAACGTTTTTATCTTACAATAGCGATAGGCGATTAGGAATGATATTATAGCTAAGGAGATGCCTTGATTGCTACGTACAGCTCGAGTTTTTTTAGATTGAAGTAAAAACTTACTTATCACTTTTATTCCTTACAAAAAAAACGTAAAAATAATTCATGTGTATGCAAATATCTCAGATAAAGCTTCTGTAACTATGTGCGTGCTTTTAAAATAATCGTAATTACATATTTATCTAAAATAACAAAAATAGGAAGAAACCGCAATACAAATTATTTTTGACGCGGGATCACAGGTTTTGTAAAAGCGCCCGTCAGGAAAACAAGGAGACTTTGTTTACACTTATGCAAACCTCCCGCATCGAAAACTTTTTAAACACGTCTGAAAACCCAGATAAATCATTGAAAAGACTGGATACATGTTTACGGTTTACGCCAATTTTATAGATGCTTAAATTTCTTCGAGGCGGTATTTACTTATCACAGCTTGACGGTTTTAGAACAGCAGGGCCTTCGTTACAATTTAGTCAAGTTATATCATTAGCGGACGTCCGGAATCTTAGTTGAATCTAGTTGTATTACCGTACTATTTAAAAAGTTATGTAAAAAAAGAAATCTGTTAAGACCAAATAATAGTTATAACCCATTTTTTTTTCGATGGAATCGCTTCATGTTGCCCTCTTACAGTCAACTAAAAAAGTTTTGTATTTGCCCACGTTCTCTGTTGCTCATTTTTTTTCTCACTGAACTATTTCGCCTTTTCTACATCGCTTCTCGAACTTATTTTTTTGGGCGAAAGGTGAAAAGCCGAGGAGGGACGTACGTACGGTTTCTTGCCGTAGTGGTTTCGCTGCGCCTGGCGTAACCACGACAAGAAACTTAGCAGTAGCCTAGGAGTGTGGTTGCGCGCAGGATTATATCGCGCTAAGACATTATCGACGTTTGCAGTAATAAAAATATGCTAAGCATATTAAGAGACAAGCAAATGTCTAATCCACATACATACACGTTTAACACACATCTATTTCAAGAAATGCGTCAGTGCAAACATCGATTGGAAAACGACAAATGGTAGTTTTGAAGAAAAAACGGATAATAAGAATGAAGCAGACAAGTAAACTTGTTTCATGATTTATCAATGTTTTTCTACATTCTATCCAAATAGGACGAGTACTATGGTAATATTCGATAGAAGGACTACCTTTGAACCATTTTTATTTGGCATCTACGGCCACGGCGTCAGCCATACGGAGCGATTGGTTTATGAACAAGTATTTGCGTTTTTATTGAAATAGGTGTATACTTTACAACATATCATAGATAATTATGACGATACTTTTACTATTTTTACAGATAAGTACCGCTCCACGAACCACGCCCAACAACGAAACCCCAAAAGGAGACAGAAGACCCTGCCGGCGTCAATAACAAATAATTGTTAGTAAAGAGCTAGGCGACATACACGGAGAAATCACGTGTTTACCCGGAATTAACGTGTTTACCCGGAGAAATCACGTGTTTACACGGCGAAGTCACGTGTTTACACGGGGAAATCACGTGTTTTTCGGTGAAAAGCATGGCGCGAGTTTTTCACTAAAAAAGCCAAGTGAATTCCTAGTGCAAGTTAAATAACCTTTTCTATATAAGTGAATTCCTAGTGCAAGTTAAATAACCATTTCTATATAAATGAATTCCTAGTGCAAGTTAAATAACCATTTTTATATAATAGATTTCCTAGTGCAAGTTAAATAACCATTTCTATATAAGTGAATTCCTAGTGCAAGTTAAATAACCATTTCTATATCTTTCTTCGAAATGATCACTAAATTATTGTTAATTTATGATAAAATCCATACAGGCAATAGACTGGCTCTAGTTTCTTTTCCTCGGGTAAGGCTAATAATCTGAACGACTCTCACATACATCAACCCCTAGAGTCTTTCTCTTTCCCAGACAATAGGCCGCCACGCAAGCCTCTGACTTTGCCTAAGGGAACCCGCAAAAGTAACGTGCGAGAGGAGATGGAGCGAGTTCTGCAGTACACGTTGTTACGGGGCGAGCATCAAATCAAGAATTTGACCGCAGAGGCACAAACATTACACCAAGAAGCGCAGCGCTTAAGGTGAGATGGAGCACGCCCTTCGCCGGGTACCATTGATTTGACCCCTTTTTCTAAGTACTCCGCATTCCTTTTCTTAAGAGAAGAGAACGTCGCGTTGAAGAAGCTTCAGCGCCTGCAGGATCGCGAGTTGAACGACATGAGTAAGATCGTGCAGATGGTGAACAACACAGCCCGCGTGACGCGCAAGGACGCGCGAGACACTGAAGCAAGCTGCGTGGACGTTAGCCTATCTGTCAGGTACGTAGTAAATAACTACGCACAAAGAAGCGCGAGACACTCATTTGAACTGCGTGAAAAGGTAATTTTATCTATTACGTATTGTTTTACCACGTGCATTGCCGCGCGAAAAACGGGCAAAAATGTGCGACATTTCTTGGATTATTTGTTTAATATTAAAATAATATTAAATTATTTGTTTAATATTGGATAAAACGATAACAAGGGCTGAATTGGGCTATTCAATGCATCTAATTTAAGCACGCGTCTACAACAAGGTATCTGACAGGAAGGCATCTAATCTAAGCACGCGTCTATAACAAGGTATCTGACAGGAAGGCATCTAACTAAGCACGCGTCTATAACAAGGTATCTGACAGGAAGGCATCTAATCTAAGCACGCGTCTATAACGAGGTATCTGAAAGGAAGACATCTAATTTAAGCACGCGTCTATAACGAGGTATCTGACAGGAAGACATCTAATCTAAGCACGCGTCTATAACGAGGTATCTGACAGGAAGACATCTAATTTAAGCACGCGTCTATAACAAGGTATCTGACAGGAAGGCATCTAATCTAAGCACGCGTCTATAACAAGGTATCTGACAGGAAGGCATCTAACTAAGCACGCGTCTATAACAAGGTATCTGACAGGAAGGCATCTAACTAAGCACGCGTCTATAACAAGGTATCTGACAGGAAGGCATCTAATCTAAGCACGCGTCTATAACAAGGTATCTGACAGGAAGACATCTAACTAAGCACGCGTCTATAACAAGGTATCTGACAGGAAGGCATCTAATTTAAGCACGCGTCTATAACAAGGTATCTGACAGGAAGGCATCTAATCTAAGCACGCGTCTATAACGAGGTATCTGACAGGAAGGCATCTAATCTAAGCATGCGTCTATAACAAGGTATCTGACAGGAAGACATCTAATCTAAGCACGCGTCTATAACGAGGTATCTGACAGGAAAGCATCTAATCTAAGCACGCGTCTATAACGAGGTATCTGACAGGAAGGCATCTAATCTAAGCACGTGTCTATAACGAGGTATCTGACAGGAAGACATCTAACTAAGCACGCGTCTATAACGAGGTATCTGACAGGAAGGCATCTAACTAAGCACGCGTCTATAACGAGGTATCTGACAGGAAGACATCTAATTTAAGCACGCGTCTATAACGAGGTATCTGACAGGAAGGCATCTAACTAAGCACGCGTCTATAACAAGGTATCTGACAGGAAGGCATCTAACTAAGCACGCGTCTATAACAAGGTATCTGACAGGAAGGCATCTAACTAAACACGCGTCTATAACAAGGTATCTGACAGGAAGGCATCTAACTAAACACGCGTCTATAACAAGGTATCTGACAGGAAGGCATCTAACTAAGCACGCGTCTATAACAAGGTATCTGACAGGAAGGCATCTAACTAAACACGCGTCTATAACAAGGTATCTGACAGGAAGGCATCTAACTAAGCACGCGTCTATAACGAGGTATCTGACAGGAAGGCATCTAACTAAACACGCGTCTATAACAAGGTATCTGACAGGAAGACATCTAACTAAGCACGTGTCTATAACGAGGTATCTGACAGGAAGACATCTAACTAAGCACGCGTCTATAACGAGGTATCTGACAGGAAGGCATCTAACTAAGCACGCGTCTATAACAAGGTATCTGACAGGAAGGCATCTAATCTAAGCACGCGTCTATAACAAGGTATCTGACAGGAAGGCATCTAATCTAAGCACGCGTCTATAACAAGGTATCTGACAGGAAGGCATCTAACTAAGCACGCGTCTATAACAAGGTATCTGACAGGAAGGCATCTAACTAAGCACGCGTCTATAACAAGGTATCTGACAGGAAGGCATCTAATCTAAGCACGCGTCTATAACAAGGTATCTGACAGGAAGACATCTAACTAAGCACGCGTCTAAAACAAGGTATCTGACAGGAAGGCATCTAATCTAAGCACGTGTCTATAACGAGGTATCTGACAGGAAGGCATCTAACTAAGCACGCGTCTATAACAAGGTATCTGAGAGGAAGACATCTAATCTAAGCACGCGTCTATAACAAGGTATCTGACAGGAAGGCATCTAACTAAGCACGCGTCTATAACGAGGTATCTGACAGGAAGGCATCTAACTAAGCACGCGTCTATAACAAGGTATCTGACAGGAAGGCATCTAATCTAAGCACGCGTCTATAACAAGGTATCTGACAGGAAGGCATCTAACTAAACACGCGTCTATAACAAGGTATCTGACAGGAAGGCATCTAACTAAGCACGCGTCTATAACAAGGTATCTGACAGGAAGGCATCTAACTAAGCACGCGTCTATAACAAGGTATCTGACAGGAAGGCATCTAACTAAGCACGCGTCTATAACAAGGTATCTGACAGGAAGGCATCTAACTAAACACGCGTCTATAACAAGGTATCTGACAGGAAGACATCTAACTAAGCACGCGTCTATAACAAGGTATCTGACAGGAAGGCATCTAATCTAAGCACGCGTCTATAACAAGGTATCTGACAGGAAGGCATCTAACTAAGCACGCGTCTATAACAAGGTATCTGACAGGAAGGCATCTAATCTAAGCACGCGTCTATAACAAGGTATCTGACAGGAAGACATCTAACTAAGCACGCGTCTATAACGAGGTATCTGGCAGGAAGACATCTAACTAAGCACGCGTCTATAACAAGGTATCTGACAGGAAGGCATCTAATCTAAGCACGCGTCTATAACGAGGTATCTGACAGGAAGACATCTAATCTAAGCAGGCGTCTATAACAAGGTATCTGACAGGAAGGCATCTAACTAAGCACGCGTCTATAACAAGGTATCTGACAGGAAGGCACCTAACTAAGCACGCGTCTATAACAAGGTATCTGACAGGAAGGCATCTAACTAAGCACGCGTCTATAACAAGGTATCTGACAGGAAGACATCTAACTAAGCACGCGTCTATAACGAGGTATCTGACAGGAAGGCATCTAACTAAGCACGCGTCTATAACGAGGTATCTGACAGGAAGGCATCTAACTAAGCACGCGTCTATAACGAGGTATCTGACAGGAAGGCATCTAATCTAAGCACGCGTCTATAACAAGGTATCTGACAGGAAGGCATCTAACTAAACACGCGTCTATAACAAGGTATCTGACAGGAAGGCATCTAATCTAAGCACGCGTCTATAACAAGGTATCTGACAGGAAGGCATCTAATCTAAGCAGGCGTCTATAACAAGGTATCTGACAGGAAGGCATCTAACTAAACACGCGTCTATAACAAGGTATCTAACAGGAAGGCATCTAATCTAAGCACGCGTCTATAACAAGGTATCTGACAGGAAGGCATCTAACTAAGCACGCGTCTATAACGAGGTATCTGACAGGAAGACATCTAACTAAGCACGCGTCTATAACAAGGTATCTGACAGGAAGGCATCTAACTAAGCACGCGTCTATAACAAGGTATCTGACAGGAAGGCATCTAACTAAGCACGCGTCTATAACGAGGTATCTGACAGGAAGACATCTAACTAAGCACGCGTCTATAACAAGGTATCTGACAGGAAGGCATCTAACTAAGCACGCGTCTATAACAAGGTATCTGACAGGAAGGCATCTAACTAAGCACGCGTGTATAACGAGGTATCTGACAGGAAGGCATCTAATCTAAGCACGCGTCTATAACAAGGTATCTGACAGGAAGGCATCTAACTAAGCACGCGTCTATAACAAGGTATCTGACAGGAAGGAATCTAACTTAGCACGCGTCTATAACAAGGTATCTGACAGGAAGACATCTAATCTAAGCACGCGTCTATAACGAGGTATCTGACAGGAAGGCATCTAACTAAGCACGCGTCTATAACAAGGTATCTGACAGGAAGGCATCTAACTAAACACGCGTCTATAACAAGGTATCTGACAGGAAGGCATCTAATCTAAGCACGCGTCTATAACGAGGTATCTGACAGGAAGGCATCTAATCTAAGCACGCGTCTATAACAAGGTATCTGACAGTAAGCCATCTAATCTAAGCACGCGTCTATAACAAGGTATCTGACAGGAAGACATCTAACTAAGCACGCGTCTATAACAAGGTATCTGACAGGAAGACATCTAATCTAAGCACGCGTCTATAACAAGGTATCTGACAGGAAGGCATCTAATCTAAGCACGCGTCTATAACAAGGTATCTGACAGGAAGGCATCTAACTAAGCACGCGTCTATAACAAGGTATCTGACAGGAAGGCATCTAATCTAAGCACGCGTCTATTTTTAGAAAAAAGAACATGGACATTCTGCATCTCAACGACGAGGTCAAGCGATATGAAAAGCTTCTGGCTATGGACCGGAAGTTGCCGCGACGCTCCATCTTAGAGGAGAGACTGGGAAGAGCGGAAGCAGAACTTGAACACAAGGACAGGGAGTTGGAGGTACGGGCCAATAACAAAACGATAAACACCTGGTGTAAGAACCACAACACTCATAAAGCTGGATGTTTCCTGTGTTCTATCAATTTGAAAAGGGTATCCGGAATATAAGTAACGCGTGCGTATCGACTCGTTTGTAGAACCTGCACAAGCAAGTTGTGGTAGCGGACAAGAAAGCTGCTCGAGAAATAAGAAAAGAAAACAAAAAGTACCAGAAGCTTCAGGTCGAGGTCCAAGGAACTGTGAACGAGTGCGATGAACTCAAATCAAGAATAAAGGTCATCAAGATAGCTGTTATAAAATCATCAGGATAACCTCCTTTGAAATAATTCCTAAAAGAACTTCGTTTATTTCTTATATCGGCCAATCAACAATTAGAGTTTTGTGACACCACAGGGAGCCCTGTAGCTTACTTTTTGTGTTCCTCTTTTGGTATCTTGGACTTAAAGATATTACCATGTTCAACACTCTATATGCTTTCCTAAATCACAAGTTATTACCATTTCCAACCTTTTATGCCTTATTTTTCAACAAACTTTTATGCCTTATTTTTTTCAACACTCTATATGCTTTCCTAAATCACAAGTTATTACCATTTCCAACCTTTTATGCCTTATTTTTGTCAATAATTTATGATGATTACTAGAAAATGATATATTCTTTACAAAAATCTTTCTTTACTCCCTAGGATGCTGAGCACAAACTGAGTAAGACGAACATCTACAGCAAGCGCCACGCAGCAAAAGCACTTCCTGCTCCCCAGCCCCTCGCGGCCATCACCTGGAAAGAACAAGAGCCAAATAACAAAGTGGAGAGATGGCTCAATAATAATCAGGACAAGCAGAAAGCAAAACGATGAGGATATAGCTCCGCTTTGTATGTCTGGGAATAAATGAATTTTATACTACTGGAAACATATAAAGTATATCATCTCAAAAACTCGAAATATCCTTAGCATACTCACGCAAGGGAAATCACCAGAAAATAAAATGATTTCAGGAAATGTTTTAGTGTAGTTTTCAACCGTGCTCCTATTATTAGTAAGCGTTCTTTGAATCTTAGATTTTGAAGAAATTCATCCTGTTAAATATCCTATTATATTTCTACAATGTAAATAATGCATGATTTCTTTATTATTCCATTATCTTTTGTTACAATAGAAAAGACATGTGGAATATTTGTTTTTCTATGAATGAGTCATCTCCCCCTCCAATCGTATCTTTGCACTTTACGACTTGGGCACAAAGCGTCCATGAATATTCATGGGCATCATCACAGATACTTCCGCCCGACCCAGCTCTTCAAACGTCTTCCCGTCCAGCAGCAACAGAAAGGTGTTCCCATTGACGACGTCAATCACAGCCGATAGCACCACGCCCTCATCTTCATCCTCGGCATCGGGTTTCGGCACGAACACAGGCTCGGAGGCGACCAGGCCAGGGTTCCCCCAGGTCTTGGTTTCCTTGGTAACTGTGTTGATCTTAACCAGGGTGTCCATCACAGGCGAGTTCGCGGCTGTCAGTGCAAATACATAAGTGTATTTTCTACCGTTGCACCGTTCGTAGTTGATTTGCGGGAGCTCGAGGTTACTATACAGGACTTCGAACTTGGGTACGTGATGTTGTACCTCGGGGTTTGTACTTGGGATTTTTTTGTTTGGGATGGGTAGACGGTACCTCCGGAACTCACCAAGGCTCACTCGTCCCTCGTTTTGATCCTCAGACTTTAGGCGACGTTTCAGCTCATGCAGATACAAATCATCGACGAGTTTGGTGTCTTTGTAGCCTACGACGTCCACTACAATCTCTTCTTTGTTCTCAAAGGCGTTAATGTGATGAAATACGAACACAGGGTCGGTGGTAAACGTCGCCATTTCTTCGCCGGTCTTTTTACACATTACGTGGATGCGTGTTTGGCATTTAGGGTCCCAATAGAGACACTTTGAGAACGCCCAACCAAACACATTCTTCGTGAGAACCTTCGGTACGCTCATGAAGTAAGGGTTTTCCAGGAGAATGAAGAAGTTCTCCGTCATGCCAAAGCTGTGAACGTACGTCTCGCCGGCTTTCGCGTCAATGGAGCAGAGCACTTTAGCGCCATCGAAAGGGTCTTCAGTTGTGTTCTCTTTGGATTTGGGTGGGACCATGTAGATGTTAAACTTTGCAAAGCGACCTCTTGTATGGCCAAAGTTGTAGAAAGTGCCATCGGACTCCTGGTGAGGATGAGCTATGGAACTATGGAGAGGATGGGGATCTGTAGTGAAACATAGATAAAGGTTTATCAAATCATCTGAATTTTTCTTTGTTTGTTTTTATTTGAGTGCTTTGGATATTTTTTCTATTTCATAGCTCAAAAGGGATATCATTCACAGAGTGCGCTAACGGCAAAGCGTTTATTAGCCATTAATGTGTTAGTGGCAAAGGGTTGATTAGCCATTAATGTGTTAACGGAAAAGGTTTTTTAGCCATTAATGTGTTAACGGCAAAGGGTTTATTAGCCATTAATGTGTTAACGGCAAAGGGTTTATTAGCCATTAATGTGTTAACGGCAAAGGGTTTATTTGACATTAATGTGTTTATGGCAAAGGGTTTATTAGCCATTAATGTGTGAATGGCAAAGGGTTTATTAGAAATTAATGTGTTAACGGCAAAGGGTTTATTAGCCATTAATGTGTTAATGGCAAAGGGTTTATTAGCCATTAATGTGTTAACGGCAAAGGTTTTTTAGCCATTAATGTGTTAACGGAAAAGGTTTATTAGCCATTAATGTGTTAACGGCAAGGGGTTTATTAGAAATTAATGTGTTAACGGCAAAGGGTTTATTAGCCATTAATGTGTTAACGGCAAAGGGTTTATTAGACATTAATGTGTTAACGGCAAAGGGTTTATTAGACATTAATGTGTTAACGGAAAAGGGTTTATTAGCCATTAATGTGTTAACGGCAAAGGGTTTATTAGACATTAATGTGTTAACGGAAAAGGGTTTATTAGCAATTAATGTGTTAACGGCAAAGGGTTTATTAGCCATTAATGTGTTAATGGCAAAGGGTTTATTAGCCATTAATGTGTTAACGGCAAAGGGTTGATTAGCCATTAATGTGTTAACGGAAAAGGTTTTTTAGCCATTAATGTGTTAATGGCAAAGGGTTGATTAGCCATTAATGTGTTAACGGCAAAGGGTTGGTTAGCCATTAATGTGTTAATGGCAAAGGGTTTATTAGCCATTAATGTGTTAACGGCAAAGGGTTTATTAGATATTAATGTGTGAATGGCAAAGGGTTTATTAGAAATTAATGTGTTAACGGCAAAGGGTTTATTAGCCATTAATGTGTTAACGGCAAAGGGTTTATTAGAAATTAATGTGTTAACGGCAAAGGGTTTATTAGAAATTAATGTGTTAACGGCAAAGGGTTTATTAGCCATTAATGTGTTAACGGCAAAGGGTTTATTAGCCATTAATGTGTTAACGAAAAAGGTTTTTTAGCCATTTATGTGTTAACGGCAAAGGGTTGATTAGCCATTAATGTGTTAACGGCAAAGGGTTGATTAGCCATTAATGTGTTAATGGCAAAGGGTTTATTAGCCATTAATGTGTTAACGGCAAAGGGTTTATTAGAAATTAATGTGTTAACGGCAAAGGGTTTATTAGCCATTAATGTGTTAACGAAAAAGGTTTTTTAGCCATTTATGTGTTAACGGCAAAGGGTTGATTAGCCATTAATGTGTTAACGGCAAAGGGTTGATTAGCCATTAATGTGGGGGGAGGGGTATGTATACACAAACACTTAGTGTATAGTGTTATAGGAGATTCATCATGGAAAACTGAGATAAACATATCTCCTTGTCCTGAGCCATGCTGGACTCTATTCCATTATTTTCAAAGTAGCGCGTATCTTCTTGGCCCAAGTAGGAGGGGGAGGGGGGGAATTCGGATATTTACCTTCGGTGGTTACGTAACACAACAAGGAGAATGGCGTCAAGGGAGATGGGTTCAAATGAGTTACAGCATTACCTTCATAAATTACACGTCCATAGATTCGCTTACAGAAGTGATCTTGTTAAATATTAAAGAAAAATTCGGGATGCTAATCTACCTGCTATCATCCTATAATCTAATTTTCATACACAGGCTAGACGATTATATCCAAGAAATGCGTAAAGTTTTACTCTTACCTTTCATGTCTTTACTGGCATCCAGCCTGCCCTGAACATCCAGAGATTGCGGGTCGATCTGGGTTAGGAAAGGTGTCTCCGTAACAGCGTACATCTTTTCTTTGATCTCGACAACGTTCACCAGGCCGTTATCAGTAATATCGTCACCTCCAAAATAGTACGAAAAATACCTATCAAATATGTTCTTGCACGGGTCGGGTAACGCATTCGTACCGAATTCAGAGAGAGTTATTCGGTTCGCCTTCGTATTTTCAACGTAGGCCTTACTGCGGAGAAACCTGTTGAAATACTCGACTTCTCCGTTATGAATCGTGAAGCGGTGGAGCAAAGATAGGCCATCGAACCAGTGATTGTACGAGGTATCACCGAATTCAAACTTCCCTGGGCCGTTTCTAAGGAGCGTCCCATTCAACCATGGTGGAATCTGGCCTATCACTTTAGCCTGGATAGGCCTGTCTAGCTCGATACAAGACTCGACAATACCAGTGTACTTGCTGGAGGCCATCTTGATGTGGATTCTTGTGACGTATTATAGTCCTCGGTCAATTGACAGTGAACAGTCACGTTTTACTAGTCATGCGTCACGCTAAGAAATGGGCGGTCAAGCAGGGGAAGGTAGGTGGGTGGGGGGGGGGGGGGGGGCTGATTTAGAGACACCCCTAAGAAGACCGTGTTTATTAGAAACGAGATTTCACGATAATTTCCCAGTGCTAAAAATTGTTTTAAAAAAGCTTTGGCATACTATTTATCGCTTATCATCAAACTACCGCTATGAAAAGTGCAGGAAAGGGGGCTTGCCTGCCGGCTATAATTTCGCGGTCTTCTGAGCGAGAGGAACGGGAAGACGACCCCACTTTTTTGAATGTGCGTCACATTATTTTAATAAACAAGTTGAAAATTAATCAAGTAAAGTTATCACAGGGGCAACCTCCACATTTGATAGAGTTACATATTCAAGGGCATGGTAATAACTATAGCGACATGGAAATGAGTCAGAGTGTTAAGAGAATACAAAATGTCAACAAATTTTTCTGAAAAGAATTCCTTTGTTTACAAAGCTTGAAATCGACGCCCTGTGCTTATCATGGTGCAGTCTTATCGTTTAAGCGCAGGAGCTTGAGTTCTCTTGTGAGCAATGGATGTCAAATGTAGATGTAAAGTGGCAAAGAATGTTTAAAAAACGCTAGATCAATAATCAATATAACAAACCTTTTTTTATTGTAACGGTAAATTGCCTATTATTTACACTTTATTATTAACATCCTATAGTGAATTGCATTCGTAAATAGCTCTCATTTTAAAACCAACACGATTATTGCTCCTTGTAGTCTTTTGAAGTACGGTTATACGGCCGCAGGGTCTGGAGAAGCCAACTTCTGCAGCATGCGGCCCGAAACCTGCGCATGGTAACAAACCGTCCTCTTTCCCATTATCCATTATAATCATCGATAAAAAGTTTCTGATTTTTTTTAGAGGTCTAAGAATCGTTTCAATTTTAAATAAAGTTGCCCTTTTATCATTATAATGAAAATAAGTACTATCTAATTATATGGTTTATCAAAAAAGCCGTGGTTTCCCGAGAAAGGTTTCCCCTCATGAAATGTTCCATCCCGTAAAGGGGCGGCAGTGTGGTTGTGAATGAACAGGGAGTGTCTCTGTCTGGTCAGAGCGATCATTTGATGCAAACTTGGAAATCACACCCTGAACACCATCGCCATGGTTCTTCTAGTGCTGTACATCTAATAATTTGGCTGGTCTACACTTATTCTAGTCGCTGTTACGAACTGTGTGTCCCTGGTTCAGGGGATTTCTCTTTCTTGGACTTCTTGAGTGAGGCTAGGTAATCTTTTTGGGATTCCGCTAGCACAACAGCAAGAATTCTCTCATCTTCCCACTCACTTAGACCTGAAGAAATAAGAAACAAACGTAAATAAAAACAAATCCAGATTATGAAAGTTTTTCATTGTCGTTTATAAAACCTGTTAATATTCAAATAGTTTTCAAAGACCAGGATTCAGCCATTTATACGTTACTCATCAAAGATCAGGATTCAGCCATTTATACGTTACTCATCAAAGATCAGGATTCAGCCATTTATACGTTACTCATCAAAGACCAGGATTCAGCCATTTATACGTTACTTATCAAAGACCAGGATTCAGCCATTTATACGTTACTCATCAAAGACCAGGATTCAGCCATTTATTCGTTACTCATCAAAGACCATGATTCAGCCATTTATACGTTACTCATCAAAGACCAGGATTCAGCCATTTATACGTTACTCATCAAAGACCAGGATTCAGCCATTTATACGTTACTCATCAAAGACCAGGAGACAGCCATTTATACGTTACTCATCAAAGACCATGATTCAGCAATTTATACGTTACTCATCAAAGACCAGGATTCAGCCATTTATACGTTACTCATCAAAGACCAGGAGACAGCCATTTATACGTTACTCATCAAAGACCATGATTCAGCAATTTATACGTTACTCATCAAAGACCAGGATTCAGCCATTTATACGTTACTCATCAAAGACCAGGATTCAGCCATTTATACGTTACTCATCAAAGACCAGGATTCAGCCATTGATACATTACTCATCAAAGACCAGGATTCAGCCATTTATTCGTTACTCATCAAAGACCATGATTCAGCCATTTATACGTTACTCATCAAAGACCAGGATTCAGCCATTTATACGTTACTCATCAAAGACCAGGATTCAGCCATTTATACGTTACTCATCAAAGACCAGGATTCAGCCATTTATACATTACTCATCAAAGACCAGGATTCAGCCATTGATACGTTACTCATCAAAGACCAGGATTCAGCCATTTATACGTTACTCATCAAAGACCAGGATTCAGCCATTTATACGTTACTCATCAAAGACCATGATTCAGCCATTGATACGTTACTAATCAAAGACCAGGATTCAGCCATATATAAGTTACTCATCAAAGACCATGATTCAGCCATTGATACGTTACTCATCAAAGACCAGGATTCAGCCATTTATACGTTACTCATCAAAGACCATGATTCAGCCATCTATACGTTAATCAAGCGGGTTATGACACAAGGTTTCTCTAGTGCAAGGTTATTTGAAATATGTGTATACATATTACAATAGCAGTAAAGTCAGCAATCATGTACTTACCATAGCCAGATTTAGGTATAAAGTCCAAGTAGTTGGGCATGACAGGTGTAGCCCCGCCCTCAGCACCCTGAGGGGACGGGGGATTAGAAATGTGTGTAGAGCAGCCAGGCCTAGGCTCTATGATTCCCATGTTACTTCCCACCACTGACGAAGCACCACTTGTGGAAGTACTTGCCACAGATGGGGAATTGTCTGGAAGGCTTGGACCTGGTAAATCATGCCAGGACGAAGTTGGTGTTGATGCTGGTGAGTGTCGTGGTGATTTGCTGGGTGGAGCATTCTCTGGGTCCCGATCACGTTCTCTGTGATGGGGTGATGTTGGGCGCTTGGATTCTGTAGAGGTTGATGTACTACTGCTGGATGCTGTAGCCCCTGGCCAAGTCTGGAAAAAAACAAATTCATCAGAATCTGGGAACTATGCCATGAAGGTCATTGGGGTAAAGTAGGGAGAGTTCTCAAGTAGCAATACTACAACTTGCTGTAGCTGAGACGGGAAGGACAATAAGCTCCTCTTATTCTCCCATGTCCACCGGCTCATTTTATAACTCCCACAATTGAAAACTCACAACTCATGACAGTATAAAGTACACTACAGCAAGAACAAATAGCAATTATATTAAAAAAATGATAACAATAAGTCTAGATTATAAAAATTTGCTACCAATAACAGCTAGAGAAAGTCAGATGAGTTGCTGTGTGGTCAGGAATTCTTGATGGAGTACATTCTGAGTGTGGATCTACATAAGAGTATAAATAGGTGGTATTATACTTAAGGCTGCTCTAGCACCGCGGGCACGTTTCTCAGAGTATAAATAGGTGGTATTGTACTAACGGCTGCTCCATGAGCACGTTTCTCAGAGTATAAATAGGTAGTTGTACTAACGGCCGCTCTAGCACCAAGAGCACGTTTCTCAGAGTATATATAGGTGGTATTGTACTAACGGCTGCTCCAAGAGCACGTTTCTCAGAGTATAAATAGGTGGTATTATACTTAAGGCTGCTCTAGCACCGCGGGCACGTTTCTCAGAGTATAAATAGGTGGTATTGTACTAACGGCTGCTCCATTAGCACGTTTCTCAGAGTATAAATAGGTGGTATTGTACTAACGGCTGCTCCATGAGCACGTTTCTCAGAGTATAAATAGGTGGTATTGTACTTATGGCTGCTCCATTAGCACGTTTCTCAGAGTATATATAGGTGGTATTGTACTTACGGCTGCTCTAGCACCGCGGGCACGTTTCTCAGAGTATAAATAGGTGGTATTGTACTAACGGCTGCTCCATTAGCACGTTTCTCAGAGTATAAATAGGTGGTATTGTACTAACGGCTGCTCCATGAGCACATTTCTCAGAGTATATATAGGTGGTATTGTACTAACGGCTGCTCCATTAGCACGTTTCTCAGAGTATATATAGGTGGTATTGTACTTACGGCTGCTCCATTAGCACGTTTCTCAGAGTATATATAGGTGGTATTGTACTTACGGCTGCTCTAGCACCAAGAGCACGTTTCTCAGAGTATATATAGGTGGTATTGTACTAACGGCTGCTCCATGAGCACGTTTCTCAGAGTATATATAGGTGGTATTGTACTTATGGCTGCTCCATTAGCACGTTTCTCAGAGTATATATAGGTGGTATTGTACTTACGGCTGCTGCATTACCATGTTTCTCAGAGTATATATTGGTGGTATTGTACTTACGGCTGCTCCATTAGCACGTTTCTCAGAGTATATATAGGTGGTATTGTACTTACGGCTGCTCCATTAGCACGTTTCTCAGAGTATATATAGGTGGTATTGTACTTACGGCTGCTCCATTAGCACGTTTCTCAGAGTATATATAGGTGGTATTGTACTTACGGCTGCTCTAGCACCAAGAGCACGTTTCTCAGAGTATATATAGGTGGTATTGTACTAACGGCTGCTCCATGAGCACGTTTCTCAGAGTATATATAGGTGGTATTGTACTTATGGCTGCTCCATTAGCACGTTTCTCAGAGTATATATAGGTGGTATTGTACTTACGGCTGCTGCATTACCATGTTTCTCAGAGTATATATTGGTGGTATTGTACTTACGGCTGCTCCATTAGCACGTTTCTCAGAGTATATATAGGTGGTATTGTACTTACGGCTGCTCCATTAGCACGTTTCTCAGAGTATATATAGGTGGTATTGTACTTACGGCTGCTCTAGCACCCCGGGCACGTTTCTCAGAGTCTTGGAGCCAGTCTAGATAAGACTCCCGGGCTACTGCCTCCTCCATAGCCTCATCTGTGGCTTCCCAGTCTGTCGCTCGCAGCTTGTCTTCAAGCATTTGCTTTGAAGGGGGAAACAATTAAATCTCAAACAACCAGGATTCCATTAGAACCCTTTTGTCTATAGCATTTATATTTACAGTAGTCATCATTGATAGAATTAGGCCCGTAGCCAGGGGAGGTTCGAGGCGTTCGGACGAACCCCCAACCTGACTTGAAGGTCCGCTTAGAGTAAACAAAAAATACATATAACGTTTGGCTGGAAATACCATGCACATCAATATGTATTTAAAATGACTATAAAAATCTTTTTATAAAAATTATCTTTATTGTTAATGCTATATGTTAAAAAGCACTCTGTTAATAACATTTTAAATACAAGATTGATTTTTTTTGAAGTATTGACTGCCTAATGTAATAAGGTGAGGAGAGGGGTATACCAGAAATTTGGTCCTCTCAAATGGAAAAAAACGAACCAACCCGCTCAAAATCCTGGCTACGGGCCTGAGAATACAGGTGTTTTTCTATTATTTCCTTCTGGTGGGAAGAAAAGTCATAATTGATGTCCAGACTAGTTGCAACTTCTAACAAAGGGCACACGAGTGAAAACAAGTACAAAGCAAAGGTGCCAAAGTGTGACACAGATAACACACACCCTGATGTTAAAGACAATTTAAAAAAGCTGTGGGAAATTGCGCCCCTAAAATACATGATGAAATAGACATACCTGCTCAATATGCCATTCTTCAGACTGCTTGAAAGCATCATTTACAAGTACATTCTATAAAACAGAACAAGAGATCTAGTTAAACAACATGGTTGTAGTAAAAGTGACTTTTGCTTGGCATAGAGAAATGGGAAACTAAACAAGTACATTCTAATAAATAGAACAAGAGATCTAGTTAAACAACATGGTTGTAGAAAAAGTATCTTTTGCTTGGCATAGAGAAATTGGAAACTAAACAAGTACATTCTAATAAATAGAACAAGAGATCTAGTTAAACAACATGGTTGTAGTAAAAGTGTCTTTTGCTTGGCATAGAGAAATTGGAAACTAAACAAGTACATTCTAATAAATAGAACAAGAGATTCAACATGGCAGCAGTTGTAAGCATAATTTGTTTGATATATAGAAATTGGAAATTGAATAACTTACCCATGGCTTGTAGCCGGAAATGCCAAGTCCAACGCCAACAGAAGGCTTGTTAGGGTTGATAACAGAGTTGTAGTGAATATTATTGTGATAGCTCAACCGGATTGGTTCATTGTCAGTTTTGTGCGAGCTATGAAAAATATTTATTGGTTCTAAAAAATGGAACATACAAAAACTATGTTAGTTGGTGTAAAAAGCACCTGTAGGAAATAATAACAATTAACTGTATCATCTGAAACTATAGCAAATAGAACATTACCCTAGAGGGCAGTCTGCTCAAGTGTTGTCCTACCAGGGTCAGCATATTTTTACAAGTGTTGTCCTACCAGGGTCAGCATATTTTTACAAGTGTTGTCCTACCAGGGTCAGCATATTTTTCTAAATGATACTGAGCAGCCAACCCTCTGTTATTACTTGAATTTTAAGAATATTGTCTACTTGGTGTACCCAGTTAAAATAGTTGATTGAAATTATTGTTTGATAAAAGAATTTAAATGAATGCCTGATGTCACTTTCAGTGAAAATGGTAAAAATAAAAAAGCAAAAACAACAGTCATAACCACCTAATTGCCTATCCTTCGAAATAAATCCGCACTTATACTGTAACTTCAAAGTAACTCCTCACCTACACTGTAACTTTAAAGTAACTCCTCTATAGTAAACTCCTCTACTATACTGTATTGGTAAACCTCTATAGTAACTCCTCATCTATACTATATTGGTAAACCTCTATAGTAACTCCTCACCTATAGTGTATTGGTAAACCTCTATAGTGACTCCTCACCTATACTGTATTGCTAAACCTCTATAGTAACTCCTCATCTATACTATATTGGTAAACCTCTATAGTAACTCAGTAACTCCTCATCTATACTGTATTGGTAAACCTCTTTAGTAACTCCTCACCTATACTGTATTGGTAAACCTCTATAGTAACTGCTCATCTATACTGTATTGGTAAACCTCTATAGTAACTCCTCATCTATACTATATTGGTAAACCTCTATAGTAACTCCTCACCTATACTGTATTGGTAAACCTCTATAGTAACTCCTCACCTATACTGTATTGGTAAACCTCTATAGTAACTCCTCATCTATACTATATTGGTAAACCTCTATAGTAACTCCTCACCTATACTGTATTGGTAAACCTCTATAGTGACTCCTCACCTATACTGTATTGCTAAACCTCTATAGTAACTCCTCATCTATACTATATTGGTAAACCTCTATAGTAACTCCTCATCTATACTGTATTGGTAAACCTCTATAGTAACTCCTCATCTATACTGTATTGGTAAACCTCTATAGTAACTCCTCATCTATACTATATTGGTAAACCTCTATAGTAACTCCTCACCTATACTGTATTGCTAAACCTCTATAGTAACTCCTCATCTATACTGTATTGGTAAACCTCTATAGTAACTCCTCACCTATACTGTATTGGTAAACCTCTATAGTAACTGCTCATCTATACTGTATTGGTAAACCTCTATAGTAACTCCTCATCTATACTATATTGGTAAACCTCTATAGTAACTCCTCACCTATACTGTATTGGTAAACCTCTATAGTAACTCCTCACCTATACTGTATTGGTAAACCTCTATAGTAACTCCTCATCTATACTATATTGGTAAACCTCTATAGTAACTCCTCACCTATACTGTATTGGTAAACCTCTATAGTGACTCCTCACCTATACTGTATTGCTAAACCTCTATAGTAACTCCTCATCTATACTATATTGGTAAACCTCTATAGTAACTCCTCATCTATACTGTATTGGTAAACCTCTATAGTAACTCCTCACCTATACTGTATTGGTAAACCTCTATAGTAACTGCTCATCTATACTATATTGGTAAACCTCTATAGTAACTCCTCATCTATACTATATTGGTAAACCTCTATAGTAACTCCTCACCTATACTGTATTGGTAAACCTCTATAGTGACTCCTCACCTATACTGTATTGCTAAACCTCTATAGTAACTCCTTATCTATACTATATTGGTAAACCTCTATAGTAACTCCTCATCTATACTGTATTGGTAAACCTCTATAGTAACTCCTCACCTATACTGTATTGGTAAACCTCTATAGTAACTGCTCATCTATACTGTATTGGTAAACCTCTATAGTAACTCCTCATCTATACTGTATTGGTAAACCTCTATAGTAACTCCTCACCTATACTGTATTGGTAAACCTCTATAGTAACTGCTCATCTATACTATATTGGTAAACCCCTATAGTAACCCCTCACCTATACTGTATTGGTAAACCTCTATAGTAACCCCTCACCTATACTGTATTGGTAAACCTCTATAGTAACTCCTCATCTATAGTGTATTGGTAAACCTCTATAGTAACTCCTCACCTATACTGTATTGGTAAACCTCTATAGTAACTCCTCACCTATACTGTATTGGTAAACCTCTATAGTAACTCCTCATCTATACTGTATTGGTAAACCTCTATAGTAACTCCTCACCTATACTGTATTGGTAAACCTCTATAGTAACTCCTCATCTATATTATATTGGTAAACCCCTATAGTAACCCCTCACCTATACTGTATTGGTAAACCTCTATAGTAACTCCTCATCTATACTGTATTGGTAAACCTCTATAGTAACTCCTCATCTATACTGTATTGGTAAACCTCTATAGTAACTCCTCACCTATACTGTATTGGTAAACCTCTATAGTTCTGTTATACATCTCACTGAGTGCTTGCATCTCAACATGGTTGCCATGGCAATGATTATCTCTCTTGCGTCTAATATAGCTACGGAAATCTTCAGTAACATACTGAGAAAAATAATCCATATTCTTGAGCTGAAAGGAATAGATTACAAGCATAATAAATTTCTTGCAGATATTACAAGCATTATAATATTTTTGCATATATACAACTAGTTCCAAGTCTTAGAATACTGATATTACACAGTCTTAGTTACCCACAACAAAACCAAAAGATTACACTCTAAGACTTGGAACTAGTGGCCTTCAGATGTTTGCTTTTCCTTGTTCCAAGGTAATTATTGGTAAAATTTTTAATATGATTACTTAGTTGAGACTTTTAGTAGCTACTGTAAGCCCTTGGGGTATACCAATATATAATGAAGGCTTGTACTGTATAATAATACAAACCATGTAATCCATGCAGTGTTTCCTGACAACACCATGCATCTCCTGGTCACCATACACTTGGTCAGCTGCAACACAAAAAACAGTCCTGTGCAGTTACACTTTCAAGCTTCATCTCAGGTGCCAGCTTGGATTCACTAAGAGAAGGTGTGAAACTGTAAGATTTGGTGACACATCGATAAGAAAATAAAATAGCCGGCTGTTCTCTGGTCTTTGCCGGCTCTTCTCATATTTTTAGTATGCAGGCTTTTTTCCCACCAAAATCTACAAAGCCAGTAAAATCTAGCAGATTTAAAAAAATATTTTAAACCCTGTAAGTAACTTCTCCTTGAAAAATCGATACTAGTAGTAAGGGTTTGGGGAACAGTTTCCATGTTTAGCTCTTGGTAAAAGGAAGTACACCTATTGTCTTTCAAACAAGGTTACTCCCAATAATCAATGTGCAGTGACCCGCACAGATTCATTAATATCAAACAAGAAAAATATCATACTAGAAAATACAGTAATTCAGGTTTAGGAATTGTTGAGTTTTGCGCCTCTGTGTTGAATAAGAGACCACGACATCTACATATTACCCATAATGCATACAGGTTATGACACATAGATTATTCAATACAACCTCCTACATTTATTTCAATTATAAGGTTGCATCTGTGAGTCATAACCTGCAGTGGATCATGATATTGCATTAATAGGTGAACCCTGATCTCTGAAAGCCATGTGAATGTTTAGGCACGTCAGCGAGAATCAATGGGTATGTACTGTTATCAAAACCTGGGTTTGTTTTTGTCTACACTTGTTTGCTTATTTATTTTATATCCATGGAGCAACGTGGGGAATGCATTCTTCACTGCAAGGTGAATACAAGGCAATGTTAAAGGACATCTTAGGCTCAGGGCACAAATGTAATCAACAGGGTAGAGTCAGAGAGGAGTTGAAGATTTTCATGACTCAAATTAAAAGATGTAAGTTGAAAAGATAAGTATACCATATTCGGTGTACAAAAAGTACAATAAACATTTAAGAACAGCTGAACAATGGCAATTCAAGGTACTAAGTATGATACGACGGAAAACAAGGCTTTCCATGCTTTCATGACTAAATAAACGTAACTACTCGTCTCATGTTGCAAAAATAAATATAGTTTAGAATTTAATGCAGAGATATAAAATGAAATGTGGATGACCATGGAAAGATATAAAATATTCGAATCAATTGCAGATTTGGAAAATAATATGTAGCCTGATAGTTAAAACTCTCTTGTGGAAGGGAATGAGTTTTGTGTTTTTGTTGGTGGTTCGTAAATTAATCCATCAGAGGGGCGCAGACTTACCGACAGATCGAAAGAGGCAAGCGCCATCCTCAGCCATTCGCTTAATTGTAAACCCTTTCTTTTCCTTCAAAGCTTGCTCAAATTGCCTCTCCATCTAGAAGAAGACAGGAATTATAAGACCACAAAATACATAGATTCAACAGATGCAAAATATTGACTCGGCCAAAGTGAAATATCGACTAAGAAACACAGATTTACTTCATCTGTCGCGACTTCTAGGTTTTGCCCGTCGTGTTCGTCTGAGCTATTATAGCCAGTCTCTTCTGAATGTCTTTCGTGGTATTTATGTCTGTGAGGGGAAGCCCTGTGCCTTCTTTTGGACCCGCTAGATGCGTCTGACGACTCTCTAGCCTCAAAGTTTCCAGAACGATACGACTCTTCGCCGCCATACTCTTCTGAAGTCCAGCTTCTCTCCTGAGGCGAGGACCAGTTTTGAGCTCCACGTATTCTCCCCCTAGCTTCGTTACTTGTATTTGTTTCAGGTTTTTTAGTTTCGGAATGTTTCTTTTTTGGTAAAATCGTCATATCTATGTTAAAGGGCAAACTAAAAGGCAGAAAACTCAAGGAATAATTCCCACAACAACACACCACTACATCAATGGCTCGAGACTTTGTTTTGCGACCTGTGACGTCATGGTTGTACTCTGCGCATGCCTTGAAAAACACAAATCCGGATTATTCCGAGAGCTTACCGACAGTGTCTCGACCATCCTCGGAAACCCAAGGATTTGGTACTAGCATTATAATAGCTTTATTTCTTTAGGCTGGGACTCATGTTCTCCTGCTAGGACTTAAAAGTGTTTAAAACCTAAACCTTAGTAAAAATTATCGGTGAAAAAACAATAATTAAAAATAACCAATAATAAAAAATGATGATGATAGTAAAAGTGATTACCTACCCCTGCACACACACACACACACCACACACACGCAAAGTACGGTAGAAAATAGCAGGAAGATACACATAGTATTTTGCACATTCTTTGTTTTGGTGACCACAGATTGCGAGAAACAATAGTCTTGTGTTGGGATACCTGTGGTTTTGTTGATTTGCATATCTAATCCTGGGCGCCATATTTGAAGAAGAAGTGCAAACAGAGAGACAAAAGATCGGAATTATTTATTCTGATGTTGTATTTGCACTGATAGATCGGCCGTTTGCTTCTCCGGGTTCAACATGTCTCGAAGCGTTCCTAATGGCGCGAGAAATAATCTGAATAATAATGTTTCCGCGGACGAAAGCGTGATGACAACCCTACGGGTTATTATGGATGTGTTGAAGGTATGGAAAACAACGAGCGATAATTGCGAAATATTCGCACTCTTGTTTTAAACGAAAATAATCCCAGCTGTTTGTAGCTGGGATTATTTTAGAAACACAGTGATCACGGTATAAACACTGATAATCGGTGTTTTTATGTTTTCTACTTTTCGCTTTTATAAATTCTCGAACAATATTATATATAAATTACTGTTTTTGTAAAATGTCTCGCCTTGATCATCTTTCTATAAAGCGAATCCCGCCAGTTGTAGTTAGCGTCGTTTACATAGATGCCGGCGTCCTTTTTGTTTGTGTACATTTTGTCTTTGTTTTGCAATCGAACGATTAATCACTAAAAGAATTCTTTTCTTCGACCATCAAGTTTATGGTCCAATTAGTGAAATGATATTTCGAATATATCTGTCAAGATAAAAGTGCTATACTTTCATTTTATACAGGGTTTTTAAAATCTTTTGTTTTATTTGTAGATATGCTAACGCATATCTTACCAAATAATACTCATGAGATACACTCTGTGTATGTTACTAATTTAATTAGATTTGACATGACAAGTATAAATACAATACATAAAAGCCTGATATACCTAAAATGATTGTCATAATAAATCAACTTGTACCTCATAAAACATGGATAAAACTGACACATTCATAGAAGCCATACAAATATTTTGTTTTGCTACAACTACTTAGATTAATTTTAGGCATTTAAGATTCATTTCCCATGATTTTTCTTAACCTTATTTTAGAAATGTAAGGCAGTAAAAGTATGATATTTTTGTGATCCTTTTTATTTTAATTTTCAGACTCACGATGGTTCTATAAAGCAGCTCCAAAAATGGCTGGAAAGCCAGGAATCTGGAAAAGGGTTTAGTGTTTTGGTTGGTAAAATAATGTCCAATATTTTTTATTTCTCAATTTATAGAAAAAATGATCAACTTTCAAGACTGTTAGGTGATTCTTACCATAAAAATGAGCCTGTTATATTTTTTTATATTTACACAAAGCCTAAATATTGAGTATTAAAGCCTTTGCTTTAACATATTTCATTCTTGTCATTATTTGTCTGATCATACTGAGAAATTTTGTTTCTAAATTTAAAGGAAGACTCATCCTCCCATCCTACACACCAACAACATCTACCCCAACTTCCATTACAAGAGCTTCCAGTTAGAGACGCAGGCATCCATCATGACATCCGAGATGACCAGTCAGACATTTCCTCTATTGTCTCAACAAGGACGGAGTACCAGGAGCTACCCAGCAGGGCTTCTCTGGGAGACAGTACCTCCTCTCCCAATAGAAACACTACAGTAATACCAACGACACCTCCAAGGAGTGCAACTAGCCATGGTACCTAAACTACTCCTTGTTTTGTTTTGTGAATAGTTAGTGGAATTATTGTTTATATTGTGTAAAATAACATAAAACCTCCACGTATAAAGATTAATATAGATTATAAAGAATATTATAACAGAATAATGGTGCTAGAAAATATGATGGTAGTGCTGGTGATGAAAATAAAGGTTGTTATCATTCTAGACAAAGTATCTACTTCAATTACTTTTTGCTTCTGCCGTCATGTTAATGGTGCAGAGCCATAGCAGGCCATGTAAATTGGGGTGGGGGGCACCTTACAGAAACATTAAGAAAAATTTGGGGTGGGGCACAGCCACACCCCTACTGGTCATTCCCTTATAATTTGTTAAAATATTGCGGAGGCACATGCCCCCAGTGCCTCATCCCTTGCTACGGCCCTGTGGTGATAATAGACAACAATTATGATGATGATGATAATGATGATTTTGACAATTGAGATTGTGAGACGGTGAAGTTGATGTTGTTGTGATGATGAAATTGATGTTGATGATGCTTTCTTCTGTAGCGCCATTGGTAAACGGTTTCTTCAGTACTCCACTGAGAAGCTCAATGTCTCCTCCAAAAGGAAACCCATATCAAGGCACAGAGCCTACAGTAAATGGAATACCCACAAAGTTTGATAGCACAATCTCATCTATTGAAACAGACACTGACGGCCTTGGTGAGAATTTACCTTCTAAGATAATTTTACCTGATTTTCCTTGACCATCTAATTTGAGTCATAACTTTGTACTCACTTCATGCTCACTGTGACAAAAACAAAGCTGTCTTGTAAAAATAAAATAGATAAATTTGTCAAGTCGAATACCCTGGTAGGATACTACAAAGTCATAGAAACTCTCCTCAGCAGCCACCATATGGCCAATGTCTGACCCCAAAACACAGCTTTCTTATTGTGGCAGGAAAAACTGGAACCTAAAAAAAACACTGGGGCAAAGGCAGAAGCCAACTAACTCAACTCAAGTTGTAGCATCCAAGAGATGAATGACCTGATTGTAGTCTAGTTATGTATTTTCTGTAGCTTTTGTAAATCAATTTTTGTTATATGTTGATACTTAGGCAGCAAGATAGGCATCACATCCAAGGTTGGTCTCCCTGTGTCTATTTATGAAAATCCATTGAAGTCGACAATGATGAATGACCAGTCACCTAAAACAGCCCATGAAACTTCAGCTGCTAATGTGTCAAGTATGTAAACAAAATATAACTGATTACATTGAGTAAAACGAACCAGTCGAAATAAAACACTTATTTGTTCTTTTAGTTGGTGTCCTAAGTACCAGATTGAACTTTCTTGAAGGGCAAGGTGCGTCTTTTCCTCTCTTCTCTTTGTATTTTTTGTAATGACTAATAGTTGTTCACTAAGAGTTGTATGCCAATATTGTAATTTAGTATCAGAGTGGGGAGAGGTCATGGATGAGCTATCTGATAGAATGGCTAACCAACCTTCGATGATTCGAAAATTTGCAAAAGAAAGGTAATCAATATTGCCAGCATTGTATTTTCGACAATCTTGATTTGATTTTTATTCTAATCGTTCTTATCTCTTCTTAAGTACAACTGACAAAGTGAGTCACTCCCAACACAACGAGAACTTAGAAGCATTAGAAAAACGAATGATGGACAGAATCTCTGAGAAGGTAGGATTCTTTCTTGGTGATGAGTACTGAATGTCAACTGGACACCCTGCTATTATAGACATCTCGTATTATGGACATACCACCCCCGTCATAACTCGGGTAAAATTTCTGCTATTTTGAGCCCTTGCTATGTGGTGCTTCAAATCGTATATTTATAATTCATACTTGAGTATATTCACTTCATACTTGAGTATATTTACTTCATTTATCGATTTGCGTGTTTTTCAGTTTTCCAGTTTAGACAGGAAAATCATCGAGCTCTATGACGATGTCTCTAGCCGAGTGAGTGCTTCACCAAGAGGTAGGCGTTGACATTAAGGCATGTTTTTTATGTTTTTCCGCAAGAAGAATTTCCTTTTAAAACTATTTAACATTTACTCTACATTCCAGTTACTCTACATTCCCGCAGAAGTTGAGTATAATATACTCGGGACGACTTGACCCATGTTTCTCTTCTTCAGGAAAAGACAACGACAAGAAATATGCCAGACAGGATACGGCTGTTCAACTGAGCATCGACATCGAGACCCTGTCGGAACAGGTACGTGGAAACGCTGGCTTTGAATTACTTCGTGATAAGGGCTGTGAATATCACCTCTCGTTGTTTGGAAGCATGAATATTGACAATTGGTAAAACACCGTGTGGTCCAGGTTATTGTATATAAATTCGCGAGTCTTTTCTCGATTTGGACTTGGTGTCTTACAAGAATTGAAGTTACTTTTCTTGTTTGTTTGATCTTCTGGATAAGATTGGTGAATAGCGATGGTCTAGTGGGAGGGTAGTGTCAGTGGTTGTGGGTGACGTTGGTGGTGTTGGTCGGTGGGTGTCGTTAGTTGGGATGACGTTAGTGGTGTTGGTCGGTGGGTGTCGTTAGTTGGGGTGACGTTAGTGGTGTTGGTCGGTGGGTGTCGTTAGTTGGGATGACGTTAGTGGTGTTGGTCGGTGGGTGTCGTTAGTTGGGGTGACGTTGGTGGTGTTGGTCGGTGGGTGTCGTTAGTTGGGATATCGTTAGTGGTGTTGGTCGGTGGGTGTCGTTAGTTGGGGTGACGTTGGTGGTGTTGGTCGGTGGGTGTCGTTAGTTGGGGTGACGTTAGTGGTGTTGGTCGGTGGGTGTCGTTAGTTGGGGTGACGTTAGTGGTGTTGGTTGGTGGGTGTCGTTAGTTTGGGGTGACGTTAGTGGTGTTGGTCGGTGGGTGTCGTTAGTTTGGTGTGACGTTAGTGGTGTTGGTCGGTGGGTGTCGTTAGTTGGGGTGACGTTGGTGGTGTTGGTCGATGGGTGTCGTTAGTTGGGGTGACGTTAGTGGTGTTGGTCGGTGGGTGTCGTTAGTTTGGGGTGACGTTAGTGGTGTTGGTCGGTGGGTGTCGTTAGTTTGGGGTGACGTTAGTGGTGTTGGTCGGTGGGTGTCGTTAGCTTGGGGTGACGTTGGTGGTGTTGGTCGGTGGGTGTCGTTAGTTGGGGTGACGTTGGTGGTGTTGGTCGGTGGGTGTCGTTAGTTTGGGGTGACGTTAGTGGTGTTGGTCGGTGGGTGTCGTTAGTTTGGGGTGACGTTAGTGGTGTTGGTCGGTGGGTGTCGTTAGTTTGGGGTGACGTTGGTGGTGTTGGTCGGTGGGTGTCGTTAGTTGGGGTGACGTTGGTGGTGTTGGTCGGTGGGTGTCGTTAGTTGGGGTGACGTTGGTGGTGTTGGTCGGTGGGTGTCGTTAGTTGGGGTGACGTTGGTGGTGTTGGTCGGTGGGTGTCGTTAGTTGGGGTGACGTTGGTGGTGTTGGTCGGTGGGTGTCGTTAGTTTGGGGTGACGTTAGTGGTGTTGGTCGGTGGGTGTCGTTAGTTTGAGGTGACGTTGGTGGTGTTGGTCGGTGGGTGTCGTTAGTTTGGGGTGACGTTGGTGGTGTTGGTCGGTGGGTGTCGTTAGTTTGGGGTGACGTTAGTGGTGTTGGTCGGTGGGTGTCGTTAGTTGGGGTGACGTTAGTGGTGTTGGTCGGTGGGTGTCGTTAGTTTGGGGTGACGTTAGTGGTGTTGGTCGGTGGGTGTCGTTAGTTGGGGTGACGTTAGTGGTGTTGGTCGGTGGGTGTCGTTAGTTGGGGTGACGTTGGTGGTGTTGGTCGGTGGGTGTCGTTAGTTTGGGGTGACGTTAGTGGTGTTGGTCGGTGGGTGTCGTTAGTTGGGGTGACCTTAGTGGTGTTGGTCGGTGGGTGTCGTTAGTTGGGATGACGTTAGTGGTGTTGGTCGGTGGGTGTCGTTAGTTTGGGGTGACGTTAGTGGTGTTGGTCGGTGGGTGTCGTTGGTTTGGGGTGACGTTAGTGGTGTTGGTCGGTGGGTGTCGTTAGTTGGGGTGACGTTGGTGGTGTTGGTCGGTGGGTGTCGTTAGTTGGGGTGACGTTGGTGGTGTTGGTCGGTGATTGTCGTTAGTTGGGGTGACGTTGGTAATGATGGTCGGTGGGTGTCGTTAGTTTGGTGTGACGTTAGTGGTGTTGGTTCGTTAGTTTGGGGTGACGTCGGCGGTGTTGGTCGGTAGATGTCGTTGGTTTGGGGTGACGTTGGTCGGTGAGTTCGTACGAATACACACGGTCTCAGTAAAAGCACTAATTTCAACACAAGAATAACGAGTGCGGCGACGATAACACACAGCAACAACAACATTGAACACATGAACCACTTTGAACACATGAACCGGTTTAAAAGAAATGTCTTTGTTTATTACAGGCCGATGAACATAAAATCAAAATTCGTTCGCTCGAAAAAGGTGAGAATTCTTGTTCTTTCGAAAAAAATAAATATATGCAATATTTTCCTTGCATTTCTTTGTGGTATATCTTTTTTTAGAAATCAGTCAGTTAAATGAGACGCTGAAGCACGTCAAGAATGACGTCAACCTGTGTCGACACCACGTGACAGGGCTGCGCAGTGACGAAGAAGTAGGTCTAGTACTATGTAGGGGGAACACCACTCCTAAACAGCATCTATTTTTACTGGTAGCTTGTTTCACTTGTAGGGGTAGGGTAGGGGGAACACCACTCCTAAACAGCATCTATTTTTACTGGTAGCTTGTTTCACTTGTAGGGGTAGGGTAGGGGGAACACCACTCCTAAACAGCATCCATTTTTACTGGTAGCTTGTTTCACTCGTCGCTGAGCATATTTTGGACCGCGAAGACGTCACGGGTTGGAAAGAGGCACTCAAAGAGACGCATTTGGCGCTAAACAAACAGGTAACACTCTAAAAAAACACTCCTCGGTTACTCTCAGTACTGGTATAGAATAACACTCACTGGGGAAGGCGGTTACTCTAATTACTGATATAGAATAACACTCACTGGGGAAGGCAGTTACTCTCAGTACTGATATAGAATAACACTCACTGGGGAAGGCGGTTACTCTAAGTACTGATATAGAATAACACTCACTGGGGAAGGCAGTTACTCTCAGTACTGATATAGAATAACACTCACTGGGGAAGGCAGTTACTCTCAGTACTGATATAGAATAACACTCACTGGGGAAAGCGGTTACTCTCAGTACTGATATAGAATAACACTCACGGGGGATGGCGGTTACTCTCAGTACTGATATAGAATAACACTCACTGGGGATGGCGGTTACTCTCAGTACTGATATAGAATAACACTCACTGGGGATGGCGGTTACTCTCAGTACTGATATAGAATAACACTCACTGGGGAAGGCAGTTACTCTAAGTACTGATATAGAATAACACTCACTGGGGAAGGCAGTTACTCTAAGTACTGATATAGAATAACACTCACTGGGGATGGCGGTTACTCTCAGTACTGATATAGAATAACACTCACTGGGGAAGGCGGTTACTCTCAGTACTGATATAGAATAACACTCACTGGGGAAGGCAGTTACTCTAAGTACTGATATAGAATAACACTCACTGGGGAAGGCAGTTACTCTCAGTACTGATATAGAATAACACTCACTGGGGAAGGCAGTTACTCTCAGTACTGATAAAGAATAACACTCACTCGGGAAGGCAGTTACTCTAAGTACTGATATAGAATGACACTCACTGGGGATGGCGGTTACTCTCAGTACTGATATAGAATAACACTCACTGGGGAAGGCAGTTACTCTAAGTACTGATATAGAATAACACTCACTGGAGAAGGCGGTTACTCTCAGTACTGATATAGAATAACACTCACTGGGGAAGGCGGTTACTCTCAGTACTTATATAGAATAATACTCACTGGGGAAGGCGGTTACTCTCAGTACTGATATAGAATAACACTCACTGGGGATGGCGGTTACTCTCAGTACTGATATAGAATAACACTCACTGGGGATGGCGGTTACTCTCAGTACTGATATAGAATAACACTCACTGGGGAAGGCGGTTACTCTAAGTACTGATATAGAATAACACTCACTGGGGAAGGCGGTTACTTTAAGTACTAATATAGAATAACACTCACTGGGGAAGGCGGTTGCTCTCAGTACTGATATAGAATAACACTCACTGGGGAAGGCGGTTACTCTCAGTACTGATATAGAATAACACTCACTGGGGAAGGCGGTTACTCTAATTACTGATATAGAATAACACTCACTGGGGAAGGCGGTTACTCTCAGTACTGATATACAAAAACACTCACTGGGGAAGGCGGTTACTCTAAGTACTGATATAGAATAACACTCACTGGGGAAGGCGGTTACTCTCAGTACTGATATAGAATAACACTCACTGGGGAAGGCGGTTACTCTAAGTACTGATATAGAATAACACTCACTGGGGAAGGCGGTTACTCTCAGTACTGATACAGAATAACACTCACTGGGGAAGGCGGTTACTCTCAGTACTGATGTAGAATAACACTCACTGGGGAAGGCGGTTACTCTCAGTACTGATATAGAATAACACTCACTGGGGAAGGCGGTTACTCTCAGTACTGATATACAAAAACACTCACTGGAGAAGGCGGTTACTCTCAGTACTGATATAGAATAACACTCACTGGGGAAGGCAGGTACTCTCAGTACTGATATAGAATAACACTCACTGGGGATGGCGGTTACTCTCAGTACTGATATAGAATAACACTCACTGGGGATGGCGGTTACTCTCAGTACTGATATAGAATAACACTCACTGGGGAAGGCGGTTACTCTAATTACTGATATAGAATAACACTCACTGGGGATGGCGGTTACTCTCAGTATTGATACAGAATAACACTCACTATGGAAGGCGGTTACTCTCAGTACTGATATAGAATAACACTCACTGGGGAAGGCGGTTACTCTCAGTATTGATACAGAATAACACTCACTATGGAAGGCGGTTACTCTCAGTACTGATATAGAATAACACTCACTGGGGAAGGCAGTTACTCTAAGTACTGATATAGAATAACACTCACTGGGGAAGGCAGTTACTCTAAGTACTGATATAGAATAACACTCACTGGGGAAGGCGGTTACTCTCAGTACTGATATAGAATAACACTCACTGGGGAAGGCGGTTACTCTCAGTACTTATATAGAATAATACTCACTGGGGAAGGCGGTTACTCTCAGTACTTATATAGAATAACATTCACTGGGGAAGGCGGTTACTCTCAGTACTGATATAGAATAACACTCACTGGGGATGGCGGTTACTCTCAGTACTTATATAGAATAACACTCACTGGGGAAGGCGGTTACTCTCAGTACTGATATAGAATAACACTCACTGGAAATGGCGGTTACTCTCAGTACTGATATAGAATAACACTCACTGGGGAAGGCGGTTACTCTCAGTACTGATATAGAATAACACTCACTGGGGAAGGCGGTTACTCTCAGTACTGATATAGAATAACACTCACTGGAAATGGCGGTTACTCTCAGTACTGATATAGAATAACACTCACTGGGGAAGGCGGTTACTCTCAGTACTGATATAGAATAACACTCACTGGGGAAGGCGGTTACTCTAAGTACTGATATAGAATAACACTCACTGGGGAAGGCGGTTACTTTGAGTACTAATATAGAATAACACTCACTGGGGAAGGCGGTTACTCTCAGTACTGATATAGAATAACACTCACTGGGGAAGGCAGTTACTCTCAGTACTGATATAGAATAACACTCACTGGGGAAGGCGGTTACTCTAAGTACTGATATAGAATAACACTCACTGGGGAAGGCGGTTACTCTCAGTACTGATATAGAATAACACTCACTGGAAATGGCGGTTACTCTCAGTACTGATATAGAATAACACTCACTGGGGATGGCGGTTACTCTCAGCACTTATATAGAATAACACTCACTGGGGAAGGCGGTTACTCTCAGTACTGAAATAGAATAACACTCACTGGGGAAGGCGGTTACTCTCAGTACTGATCAAGTCCAAAGCTGCAAAGCTACGGAGCTTCCGCACTCTTATTGGTTCATTAGATGGGCGTATTTCCCCTTGCGGCCTGCTCATAAAGTAAAAC
The DNA here is from genome assembly GCF_932526225.1 of Nematostella vectensis. Classification (NCBI taxonomy): domain Eukaryota; kingdom Metazoa; phylum Cnidaria; class Anthozoa; order Actiniaria; family Edwardsiidae; genus Nematostella; species Nematostella vectensis. The sequence continues at coordinate 1,100,120 of NC_064034.1, forward strand.
ACAATCTGCGATGAAATATTTTCTCAAAACACTGTAAAATGTCTATCTTATTTCATCCTCGGGGACACAGGAGGCGCGGAGACCAAAGCTGAAAAGCTACGGAGCTTCCGCACTCTTATTGGTTGATTAGATGGGTGTATTTCCCCTTGCGGCCTGCTCATAAAGAAAAACACACTCTGCGATGAAATATTATCTCAAAACACTGTAATATGTCTATCTTATTTCATCCTCTGGGAAACAGGGCGACGCGGAGACCGGAAGCGGGAATCCCCGAGGATGATCTTATTTCCCTCGCTTTAGTCTTCTTAGCAGCCGCTGCCGCGGGAAAGTCGTGCATCCCGTACGGCCTGGGCACTTGGTCAATAAAAGCTGTGTAGCTGGGAAGATGCCAGAAGTCTTGACACGCCCCCCCCCTCCCCTTTTGACCATTCCATTTCCTCAGACTTGGACTTTGTTTTTTCCCCTTCACAAATCTTTTCTGAGCCTCTTTCTATATACAAGTTTTGGCTTTGCTAAAAGCTTGTATAGAAAATAAATCCCCGGCATATGGATTTCCCCCCTCCCCCCCGCATACTTCGGATGTACCAAATGAACAAATAATGATTGGTTGAGGTATACTAGTAACATGGTAACAAGGGCGTGTTTCTCTTCTCTTTTTCTATCAGTCTGAAATCAACACCTCGTTACATCACTCATACGCATCTTTAGACAAGAAAATGAACACCGTCAGTCACTCGTTCCCGTGTCACGGAAGGTAAGACGGCTGAGCCAAATGTGTAAGGCTCAGCTGGGCGTGTGTGCATGTGCCAAATGCGTAAGGCTCAGCTGGGCGTGTGTGCATGTGTCAAACGTGTAAGGCTCAGCTAAGCGTGTGTGCATGTGTCAAATGTATAAGGCTCAGCTGGGCGTGTGTGCATGTGTCAAATGTGTAAGGCTCAGCTATGCGTGATGCATGTGCCAAATGTGTAAGGCTCAGCTAGGCGTGTGTGCATGTGCCAAATGCGTAAGGCTCAGCTGTGCGTGTGTGCATGTGTCAAATGTGTAAGGTTCAGCTAGGCGTGTGTGCATGTGCCAAATGCGTAAGGCTCAGCTGTGCGTGTGTGCATGTGTCAAATGTGTAAGGTTCAGCTGGGCGTGTGTGCATTTGTCAAATGTATAAGGCTCAGCTGTGCGTGCGTGCATGTGTCAAATGTATAAGGCTCAGCTGTGCGTGTGTGCATGTGCCAAATGTGTAAGGCTCAGCTGTGCGTGTGTGCATGTGCCAAATGTGTAAGGCTCAGCTGGGCGTGCGTGCATGTGTCAAATGTGTAAAGCTCAGTAGTATGCCAAATGTGTGTGGAGATGCGTCTCGGGGTTGGTTCGTCTATAAACTGATTCACAACGACCCACATGAATGATGCAGGCATCTATAAACGGCGAAATAGACGGGACAAGACTATGTCCTCGTGAATAACAATAGAATGAAAAGGCTCTGTTAGCCAACTCGTGAATGCAAATATATTTTCCTAGATATTTTCTTGTGTGCATAAAAGATATACAGGATAGTGAACAAAGCATGAACACATCCAAGATGCTGAGAGTACATAAAAATGTCCTTATAACTTTTTTTTTTCTTTCCGATGTCATGACACACCAAGAACAGTATGATTAATTATTATTATAAAAAGTAAAATAAAAAGGGAAAAAAATTATAATAATTAGCGCCCTCAGTGGGAATCGAACCCGGGACGCTGCGGTCATAGACAAGTGTTTGCACCGCTAGACTAACGTGACATTACCGAGTTGACCAGTAACTAAAATTATTTGTATTACTATCGGTGTCGTAATGATCGAAAAGCTTTTTGCTAGCATGTCAAATTTCAGCATATTCTTTCCGGAAACAAAATAAAAACCCCGCAATTATTGATCACGCTACTGTCACATACAATGTGTTTTATGCATGTTAGCATTCTAGAAAGGCGCAAAATCGTTATTCGATGAAAAGCGGGAGCCATGTGTTTGTACGAGTTTTGTTTGATATATAGTTCAGTTGATTGGGAAGAATTGTGAAAAATTTATTTAATCTATCCCCTTCGATTTTGTCCTTCGAACAAAGGCTTTTTTGTTATTACCCTGCGACCAGAGACCCAGCTAAAAGAACCTTTACCTTGTGTTCCCCGGACTTAAAAGTCGCAGTTTTACTAGTCGCTTTTTCAGTACAAATTCAAACCAACAACACGAAAACCCAGAGACGCGAATCCAAATTTAAAGCAAGAGAATTAAAAGCTTTTCTAGCATTTTACTTGTTTTGTTTGCAAAATAACAACTTGAATTGGACTGAACCGTGTCTGAAAATGTCGATACCAAACCCATTTTATGTCTTTCATTGCCATAACGCCCTGAGACGCCTGTAAAATATAGGCCCAACTCCAAAACGTCAGAAATGCAAACTAAACATCACCAGACCCGGATACTCATAGATTCCTCCAAGGCATAGACGACCTTCAAATAGAAATGACTCTTTTGTCAAAATATCAACCTTGATTTCTGACCAATTCATAAACAAATGCTTAAACTTAGAAACATTTCTTACCAAAAAAAGACACAAAATTCCGAACTACAAATAGAGACAAGCAAACACAGATCAAGTCACAAATAGATACCTTTATTGCGCTCCGTCAGGTTCCATTTTACAGCAATCAGTCACAATAATCAATGCTAGAACCTCCATTAGAAGCTAGTCACCATATTTAGCCAATTTTGCATGCCTGTACTGCATCATGGGCGTCTTGGAAACACCTTGACAGACAGGCGGGCAATCTCCTCCCCCAGAATCACAACAGTCTCTTTGCGCCGAAGCCAAACAAAACATTTCCAGGTCCAAGGAACCCAGAATAACCCTGAAAACAATTTTTGTAGAAGGTTGGGTAGCAAAGATGGCCCACATTGGAAAGTATGAGGCCATTCACCAGAAAATTCCTTTCTCACTTGGTGAAGCCCAGACAAGGAATTATCCCATTGAATCAACCTCAGCGTGCAAACATTCATAAGCACAGCATTAATTATGCCCAAAAAGACTTTATGATGTCCTAAGGCACTCTCCAGAAGCAAATTACAAGCAAAACTGTTATAAGCAACAGGCTGTAGCAGTACCGTCGCTACAAAGAAAAGGCACCGCAGTGCATTGTTGGAAACTTCAAGGCATACCGTCTTGGGTCAGCGGTAGCTTAGCTTAACTGGTAGTGTTGGACTTGAAATAGGGGGGGAGGTTTCTGTTTTCAGTCTGTTTTTCTTACAATTTTGCTCAAAAGTACCCAGGAGTGAAAGGGTTGTAGTACTAAGCTTTAACCGGAAGTTGAACACCGGAAGTTGACAGGATGACCTAAGGATTGCTGTGTTGCAAAAGCACAGAAAGACCATAAAAAATACGGATTATTGATCCGATGATAAAGTTACGTCGGAGTCTCCACAATAACTCGTACATGCTTCTCATTCCCGAGTTAAAAACTGACGAAAGGAAATATGTATTGATACATTTTAACCACCGAATAACATACGAACGTTGGAAATTAACTATAAATGTGTTTAGTGTTGAACTGTAGATTTCTATCTGAAGGAGTAGTTTTTGTTGTGCATCAGGTGGCGATGGGGCGGTATTTCAAGTGTTTATCCAAGGTCTCACTCATGTGTTGACGGCCAACACTCCGACGATATCAGCTTCGTCGCGCAGATAAGCAACTTGGACTCGAGGGCGTTCGCCTGGGAGAAAAACAAACCGTACATCATTATCATATCCGCTGGGTGTTACTGGTAAGTATCGCCTGGGAGAAAAACGAACCGTACGTCATTATCATATCCGCTGGGTGTTACTGGTAGGAATCGCCAGGGAGAAAAACAAACCGTACTTCATTATCATATCCGCTGGGTGTTACTGGTAGGTATCGCCTGGGAGAAAAACAAACCGTACATCATTATCATATCTGCTGGGTGTTACTGGTAGGTATAGCCTGGGAGAAAAACAAACCGTACATCATTATCATATCCGTTGGGTGTTACTGGTAGGTATCGCCTGGGGGAAAATCAAACCGTACGTCATTATCGTATCCGCTGGGTGTTACTGGTAGGTACCGACTAGTTCTGGGTGGAAAATATGGATGATCAATATGGATGGATGGTGGCGGTCTTCATGATGGTGATCAAGTAACAATGGTTATTGTGAAATGATTGTGAGGTGATTCTGGCGATGATGATGATGATGATGATGACGACGACGACAATGATGATTATTATTATGGTAGTGTTAGTGAAGATATGATGGGTTTTGTGGTTTGATCGCCTTTTTCACTACCACAGGGTGACTGTCGGTGCCTTCGGGCTAAAGTCGAGCGTCCCTCCTTCGTTACAAGTGACAGTAGATGAAGAGATTGTCCCTTTGGTACGTGATGATGATAGTAAGACGCATCCATTTCACTTCTACCTAAAACCTCAGGCATTGAGATCTGTCTTCAGGCTTAACATAGTTAAGAGCAACTCTCGGTACCGTGCTAACTAATATATGCAGTGGTGTACCAATAAAAAGCGGCCACACTCGGTACCGTGCTAAGTGATGTACCTCTATGGAGCTGGATCGTGAGCTTTCGCTGCTTAAGGGAGGCAGCCAAATCGAATACTTTAATGAGAAGTTTATGTTTTGGGTCTGGGGAGGCTGGGTAATAAAGGGGCAGATCATCATGTGAGTGAGATGTTATCGCATTTTCTGTACCCTTGATTGGAATTGGCTCATGGGTGTTAGATCGATGATATTGAAGATCACGTGCCGTATACTGAACCAATAAGAGCCCAGGGTTAAGATCACGTGCTGTATACAGGACCAATAAAAGCCCAGAGTTAAGATCACGTGCTGTATACTGAACCAATAGGAGCCCAGGGTTGAGATCACGTGCTGTATACTGAGGTTAAGATCACGTGCCGTATACTAAACCAATAAGAGCCCAGGGTTAAGATCACGTGCTGTATACTAAACCAATAAGAGCACAGGGTTAACAGCACGTGTCGTATGTATGTTCTGCACGTCGTTCACGTTGTCGTCTTAATCTAGTTCAACAGCTCCGGCAAGTCTCCCACCCACCAACGAATAAGTATAACGTCATCTGCACCGAAGCAGCCACCCCAATCTGCGCGATTTAGAACGCAGGATTCTCACCAGTGGAAACCAGGTATTACCGCAGACCCCGGAAAGTCATGTGCTACTCTATTACTACGCGATACTTGATTTTCATTTGTTTTTAGAAGCTAATTGCTTCTAGTTCAACAAATTGGCCCCGACCGATCTACTGTATCTTGCGTTACATTATATTATGCCTTGTCTTCCAGTGTAGTAGATCTAGTTGTCTGTCTCCCTCGTCTTCCTGTTTGATGAAATTAGTTACCAGTTCCCCTGATGGTGCCCTCATTCGCGCCCTCATCTGCGTATCTGCGTCCTCATTCGCGCCCTCATCTGCGTTCCCTTATCTGCGTCCTCATTCGCGCCCTCATTCGCGCCCTCATCTGCGTCCTCATTCGCGTCCTCATTGGCGTCCTCATTGGCGTCCTCATCTGCGTCCTCATTTGCGCACTCATCTGCGCACTAGTTGTCCAGCATCTCATCTTCAAGGAGGGCGATAGCTTCCCAAATGAGTCCTTGATCGTCTTATGCGATAGACCAGCAGCCCGTTTTCCTGGTCTTCCTGTGTCGAACGTATTGTGTGTTTTACGGTTCCAGGGTCAAGTCTGTCAGGAGCACTCATGCTTGCAGCACACAGCAGGGTCGGCATCTGTGCGACCAGCACCGCGTCCGGCACTCGAATAGGCGTGGAAGGTTACTTAGAGATACACAGGGTTTACTGACCATTGAATTTAGTTTCACAAAGATCCATTGGCGTCGAAAGCTACACGGAGATACTTTAAAGGTTTAATGGCTCCTCCATTAACACAATAATTTCCCGGGTTATACCAAATCCTATGCTTAAGATACACTCTCTGAATTTACTATTTTAAATCGTTTACAAACTACTTTTTGCGGGAAATATTTTCAAATTGATACTATGTAATTGCTATAACTATGTAATTGCTCTTGGTATTACCTCGAATAGACGCCACCCTAGATCAGAACGTCATTGTAATTCATAAACAAGTGGTTGTAAAATATATTTGAATTATTTATCACATTATTCCTTTGGAAAATGTTTCCGTCTTCACAAAAAGAAAAACTTCTTCTCTATAACTGAAATTTCTTGGCAAGGTAAACCTACAGTTTGAAGGATCCAGTAACTGAAATACTAGGTTTAAACCCTCTAACGTACAATATGTACAGTTATAAGACTGGTTAACATCTGATATTTTTTAACATTTGAAATTAATTAAAAGCTGTCATAACAGCTAGCCTCTGACACTTAAAGCGAGAATCATACCACTAGATTCCCTGTTAGCAGAGGCCTCTTTTCTCTGTATTTCGCTTGGCTGGCGTTCGCTTGGAAAAGATACCTCTGCCATGGGTCGCAAGTTCGTTTGATCAAACCGCCGTCCACGATCGTGGACGAGATCCAGAGCGCATGCTACGTTCATTAATTACTGGCCACTATTTGAGCCCACAATGACTAGCGCATGCATGAAACGTATATCCGCTGCCGGATAATAAGCCCGCATTCGAAACGGCGTCCTCCGTAGAAATATCACGCGACGAATTATAAAAGAAGCCATTCAATGCCTTATCTTCATTCAGAATTTTCTCTCTTTTGACAAACGAGTCAATCTTCCGTTTACAGGTTTTGCATATTCTTCTGGGAATAGCTGATCTAAGTTTACCAAAACGTTTTGTAACATTTTCTTCGAATCCAACTGTGCGATATTTACATTGAAGAAACTCGCCTGCCCAGATGTCTTGAAATTAATCCCACAAACAAGACAAAACTCGTCTTTGCTGCGTTTGTTTTTCAATCTTTTTAGTGACGTTTAGGTGATTGAAATTGAACAGTTGTTTTCTTTTTCCGAAGAGGAGAACTAACCGGAGTTTGATTCATGATTTCCGACTAAACCCATGCAAAGCATATTGACAGCTTTCGCGCGATGGTACGGGTTTTGGCACGTCGGTCGCTTATTAAAGCTCACGCATGCGCAACAGAAACAGTTTCGACCCATGGCAGAGGTATCTTTTCCTCGCGAAATCCAGCCTAGCGAAATACAGAGAAAAGAGGCCTCTGCTAGCAGGGAAACCACTAGACCACTGAGCCTTGAATAGATACAGAACAAAAAAATCAGATATTTGGACATTAGTTCAGTAACTGAAACAAAAACACAAAGAAAGGGCTCAGACGGGAATCGAACCCGTGGCCTCTCGCACCCGAAGCGAGAATCATACCACTAGACCACTGAGTCATGGATAGATACTGTCCAAAAAATCAGATATTTAGACATTGGTTCAGCAACTGAAACAAAAACACAAAATAAAGGGCTCAGGCGGGAACCGAACCCGTGCCCTCTCGCACCCAAAGCGAGAATCATACCACTAGACCACTGAGCCTTGTATAGATACTGAACAAAAAATCTGATATTTGGACATTGGTTCAGTAACTGAAACAAAAACACAAAACAAAGTGCGCTTACGGGAATCGAACAAGTAGCCACTCGCACCAGAAGCGAGATTCATACCACTAGACCACTGAGCCTTGGATAGATACTGTCCAAAAAAATCAGATATTTAGACATTGGTTCAGCAACTGAAACAAAAACACAAAAGAAAGGGTTCAGACGGGAATCGAACCCGTGGCCTCTCGCACCCAAAGCGAGAATCATACCACTAGACCACTGAGCCTTGGACAGATACTGACCAAAAAATCAGATATTTGTACATTGGTTCAGTAACTGAAACAAAAACACAAAACAAAGGGCTCAGACGGGAATCCAACCCGTGGTCTCTCGCACCCAACGCGAGAATCATACCACAAGACCACTGAGCCTTGGATATATACTGACCAAAAATCAGATATGTGGACATTGGTTCAGAAACTGAAACAAAAACACAAAAGAAAGCCCTTAGACAGGAATCGAACCCGTGGCCTCTCGCACCCAAAGCTAGAACCATACCACTAGACCACTGAGCCTTGAATAGATACTGTACAAAAAATCAGATATGTGGACATTGGTTCAGTAACTGAAACAAAAACACAAAAGAAAGGGCTCAGACGGGAATCGAACTAGTGGCCTCCCGCGATCAAAGCCAGAATCATACCACTAGACCACTGAGCCTTGAATAGATACTCCGTCCAAAAAAGATTGGACATTAGTTCAGTGACTGAAACAAAAACACAAAAGAAAGGGCTCAGACGGGAATCGAACTCGTGGCCTCTCGCACCCAAAGCCAGAATCATACCACGAGACCACTGAGCCTTGAAAAGATACTCCGTCCAAAAAAGATTGGACATTAGTTTAGTAACTAAAACAAAAACACAAAAGAAAGGGCTCAGACTGGAATCTGCTCCATGGCCTCTCGCACCCAAAGAGAGAATCATACAACTAGACCGCTGAACCTTGTATAGATACTGTCCAAAAAATCAGATATGTGGACATTGGTTCAGTAACTGAAACAAAAACACAAAACAAAGGGCTCAGACGGGAATCGAACCCGTGGCCTCTCGCACCCAAAGCGAGAATCATACCACTAGACCACTGAGCCTTGGATATATACTGACCAAAAAATCAGATATTTGGACATTGGTTCAGAAACTGAAACAAAAACACAACAGAAAGCCCTCAGACAGGAATCGAACACGTGGCTTCTCTCACCCAAAGCTAGAATCATACCACTAGACAGCTGAGGCTAGGATACCTACTGTCCAAAAATTCAGATATTTGGACGTTGGTTTAGAAGCTGGAACAAAAACACAAAAGAAAGGGCTCAGACGGGAATCGAACCCGTGGCCTCTCGCACCCGAAGCAAGAATCATACCACTAGACCACTGAGCCTTGGATAGGCACTGTCCAAAAAACATTGTACATTAGTTCAGTAACTGAAACAAAAACACAAAAGAAAGGGCTCAGACGGGAATCGAACCCGTGGCCTCTCGCACCCGAAGCGAGAATCATACCACTAGACCACTGAGCCTTGGATAGGCACTGTCCAAAAAACATTGCACATTAGTTCAGTAACTGAAAGAAAAACACAAAAGAAAGGGCTCAGACAGGAATCTAACTAGTGGCCTCTCGCACTCAAAGCCAGAATCATACCACTTGACCACTGAGCTATGAATAGATACTCCGTCCAAAAAATCAGATATGTGGACATTGGTTCAGTAACTGAAACAAAAACACAAAAAAAGTTCTCAGACGGGAATCGAACCCGTGGCCTCTCGCACCCAAAGCGAGAATCATACCACTAGACCACTGAGCCTTGTATAGATACTGTACAAAAAATCAGATTTGTGGACATTGGTTCAGTAACTGAAACAAAAACACAAAACAAAGGGCTCATACGGGAATCGAACCCGTGGTCTCTCGCACCCAAAGCGAGAATCATACCACTAGACCACTGAGACTTGGATATATACTGACCAAAAAATCAGATTTTTGGACATTAGTTTAGTAACTGAAACAAAAACTCAAAAGAAAGGGCTCAGACTGGAATCTGCTCCATGGCCTCTCGCACCCAAAGAGAGAATCATACCACTAGACCACTGAGACTTGGATATATACTGACCAAAAAATCAGATTTTTGGACATTGGTTCAGAAACTGAAACAAAAACACAACAGAAAGCCCTCAGACAGGAATCGAACCCGTGGCCTCTCGCACCCAAAGCTAGAATTATACCACTAGACAGCTGTAGCTAGGATACCTACTGTCCAAAAATTCAGATATTTGGACGTTGGTTTAGCAACTGGAACAAAAACACAAAAGAAAGGGCTCAGACGGGAATCGAACCCGTGGCCTCTCGCACCCGAAGCGAGAATCATACCACTAGATCACTTAGCCTTGAATAGATACTGTACAAAAAATCAGATTTGTGTACATTGGTTCAGTAACTGAAACAAAAACACAAAACAAAGGGCTCATACGGGAATCGAACCCGTGGCCTCTCGCACCCAAAGCGAGAATCATACAACTAGACCACTGAGCCTTGGATATATACTGACCAAAAAATCAGATATTTGGACATTGGTTCAAAAACTGAAACAAAAACACAACAGAAAGCCCTCAGACAGGAGTCGAACCCGTGGCCTCTCGCACCCAAAGCTAGAATCATACCACTAGACAGCTGAAGCTAGGATAGCTACTTTCCAAAAATTCAGATATTTGGACGTTGGTTTAGCAGCTGGAACAAAAACACAAAAGAAAGGGACCGGAGAATCGAACCCGTGGCCTCTCGCACCCGAAGCGAGAATCATACCACTAGACCACTGAGCCTTGAATAGATACTCCGTCCAAAAAAGATTGGACATTAGTTTAGTAACTAAAACAAAAACACAAAAGAAAGGGCTCAGACTGGAATCTGCTCCATGGCCTCTCGCACCCAAAGAGAGAATCATACAACTAGACCGCTGAACCTTGTATAGATACTGTCCAAAAAATCAGATATGTGGACATTGGTTCAGTAACTGAAACAAAAACACAAAACAAAGGGCTCAGACGGGAATCAAACCCGTGGCCTCTCGCACCCAAAGCGAGAATCATACCACTACACCACTGAGCCTTGGATATATACTGACCAAAAATTCAGATATTTGGACGTTGGTTTAGCAGCTGGAACGAAAAAAAAAAGAAAGGGCTCAGACGGGAATCGAACCCGTGGCCTCTCGCACCCGAAGCAAGAATCATACCACTAGACCACTGAGCCTTGGATAGGCACTGTTCAAAGAACATTGTACATTAGTTCAGTAACTGAAACAAAAACACAAAATAAAGGGCTCAGACGGGAATCGAACCCGTGGCCTCTCGCACCCGAAGCAAGAATCATACCACTAGACCACTGAGCCTTGGATATATACTGAACAAACAATCAGATATTTGGACATTGGTTCAGAAACTGAAACAAAAACACAAAAGAAAGCCCTCAGACAGGAAACGAACCAGTGGCCTCTCGCACCCAAAGCTAGAATCATACCACTAGACAGCTGAAGCTAGGATAGCTACTTTCCAAAAATTCAGATATTTGGACGTTGGTTTAGCAGCTGGAACAAAAACACAAAAGAAAGGGCTCAGACTGGAATCGAACCCGTGGCCTCTCGCACCCGAAGCGAGAACCATACCACTAGACCACTGAGCCTTGAATAGATACTGTACAAAAAATCAGATATGTGGACATTGGTTCAGTAACTGAAACAAAAACACAAAAGAAAGGGCTCAGACGGGAATCGAACTAGTGGCCTCTCGCGCCCAAAGCCAGAATCATACCACTAGACCACTGAGCCTTGAATAGATACTCCGTCCAAAAAAGATTGGACATTAGTTCAGTGACTGAAACAAAAACACAAAAGAAAGGGCTCAGACGGGAATCGAACTCGTGGCCTCTCGCACCCAAAGCCAGAATCATACCACTAGACCACTGAGCCTTGAAAAGATACTCCGTCCAAAAAAGATTGGACATTAGTTTAGTAACTAAAACAAAAACACAAAAGAAAGGGCTCAGACTGGAATCTGCTCCATGGCCTCTCGCACCCAAAGAGAGAATCATACAACTAGACCGCTGAACCTTGTATAGATACTGTCCAAAAAATCAGATATGTGGACATTGGTTCAGTAACTGAAACAAAAACACAAAACAAAGGGCTCAGACGGGAATCGAACCCGTGGCCTCTCGCACCCAAAGCGAGAATCATACCACTAGACCACTGAGCCTTGGATATATACTGACCAAAAAATCAGATATTTGGACATCGGTTCAGAAACTGAAACAAAAACACAACAGAAAGCCCTCAGACAGGAATCGAACCCGTGGCCTCTCTCACCCAAAGCTAGAATCATACCACTAGACTGCTGAGGCTAGGATACCTACTGTCCAAAAATTCAGATATTTGGAGGTTGGTTAAGAAGCTGGAACAAAAACACAAAAGAAAGGGCTCAGACGGGAATCGAACCCGTGGCCTCTCGCACCCGAAGCAAGAATCATACCACTAGACCACTGAGCCTTGGATAGGCACTGTCCAAAAAACATTGTACATTAGTTCAGTAACTGAAACAAAAACACAAAAGAAAGGGCTCAGACGGGAATCGAACCCGTGGCCTCTCGCACCCGAAGCGAGAATCATACCACTAGACCACTAAGCCTTGGATAGGCACTGTCCAAAAAACATTGCACATTAGTTCAGTAACTGAAAGAAAAACACAAAAGAAAGGGCTCAGACAGGAATCTAACTAGTGGCCTCTCGCACCCAAAGCCAGAATCATACCACTTGACCACTGAGCTATGAATAGATACTCCGTCCAAAAAATCAGATATGTGGACATTGGTTCAGTAACTGAAACAAAAACACAAAAAAAGTTCTCAGACGGGAATCGAACCCGTGGCCTCTCGCACCCAAAGCGAGAATCATACCACTAGACCACTGACACTTGGATATATACTGACCAAAAAATCAGATTTTTGGACATTAGTTTAGTAACTGAAACAAAAACTCAAAAGAAAGGGCTCAGACTGGAATCTGCTCCATGGCCTCTCGCACCCAAAGAGAGAATCATACCACTAGACCACTGAGACTTGGATATATACTGACCAAAAAATCAGATTTTTGGACATTGGTTCAGAAACTGAAACAAAAACACAACAGAAAGCCCTCAGACAGGAATCGAACCCGTGGCCTCTCGCACCCAAAGCTAGAATTATACCACTAGACAGCTGAAGCTAGGATACCTACTGTCCAAAAATTCAGATATTTGGACGTTGGTTTAGCAACTGGAACAAAAACACAAAAGAAAGGGCTCAGACGGGAATCGACCCCGTGGCCTCTCGCACCCGAAGCGAGAATCATACCACTAGATCACTGAGCCTTGAATAGATACTGTACAAAAAATCAGATTTGTGTACATTGGTTCAGTAACTGAAACAAAAACACAAAACAAAGGGCTCATACGGGAATCGAACCCGTGGCCTCTCGCACCCAAAGCGAGAATCATACAACTAGACCACTGAGCCTTGGATATATACTGACCAAAAAATCAGATATTTGGACATTGGTTCAGAAACTGAAACAAAAACACAACAGAAAGCCCTCAGACAGGAGTTGAACCCGTGGCCTCTCGCACCCAAAGCTAGAATCATACCACTAGACAGCTGAAGCTAGGATAGCTACTTTCCAAAAATTCAGATATTTGGACGTTGGTTTAGCAGCTGGAACAAAAACACAAAAGAAAGGGACTGGAGAATCGAACCCGTGGCCTCTCGCACCCGAAGCGAGAATCATACCACTAGACCACTGAGCCTTGAATAGATACTCCGTCCAAAAAAGATTGGACATTAGTTTAGTAACTAAAACAAAAACACAAAAGAAAGGGCTCAGACTGGAATCTGCTCCATGGCCTCTCGCACCCAAAGAGAGAATCATACAACTAGACCGCTGAACATTGTATAGATACTGTCCAAAAAATCAGATATGTGGACATTGGTTCAGTAACTGAAACAAAAACACAAAACAAAGGGCTCAGACGGGAATCAAACCCGTGGCCTCTTGCACACAAAGCGAGAATCATACCACTACACCACTGAGCCTTGGATATATACTGACCAAAAATTCAGATATTTGGACGTTGGTTTAGCAGCTGGAACGAAAAAAAAAGAAAGGGCTCAGACGGGAATCGAACCCGTGGCCTCTCGCACCCGAAGCAAGAATCATACCACTAGACCACTGAGCCTTGGATAGGCACTGTCCAAAAAACATTGTACATTAGTTCAGTAACTGAAACAAAAACACAAAAGAAAGGGCTCAGACGGGAATCGAACCCGTGGCCTCTCGCACCCGAAGCGAGAATCATACCACTAGACCACTGAGCCTTGGATAGGCACTGTTCAAAAAACATTGCACATTAGTTCAGTAACTGAAACAAAAACACAAAAGAAAGGGCTCAGACAGGAATCTAACTAGTGGCCTCTCGCACCCAAAGCCAGAATAATACCACTTGACCACTGATCTATGAATAGATACTCCGTCCAAAAAAGATTGGACATTAGTTTAGTAACTGAAACAAAAACTCAAAAGAAAGGGCTCAGACTGGAATCTGCTCCATGGCCTCTCGCACCCAAAGAGAGAATCATACAACTAGACCGCTGAGCCTTGTATAGATACTGTCCAAAAAATCAGATATGTGGACATTGGTTCAGTAACTGAAACAAAAACACAAAAAAAGTTCTCAGACGGGAATCGAACCCGTGGCCTCTCGCACCCAAAGAGAGAATCATACCACTAGACCACTGAGCCTTGTATAGATACTGTCCAAAAAATCAGATATGTGGACATTGGTTCAGTAACTGAAACAAAAACACAAAACAAAGGGCTCAGACGGGAATCGAACCCGTGGCCTATCGCACCCAAAGCGAGAATCATACCACAAGACCACTGAGCCTTGTATAGATACTGACCAAAAAATCAGATATTTGGACATTGGTTCAGAAACTGAAACAAAAACACAAAAGAAAGCCCTCAGACAGGAGTCGAACCCGTGGCCTCTCGCACCCAAAGCTAGAATCATACCACTAGACAGCTGAAGCTAGGATAGCTACTTTCCAAAAATTCAGATATTTGGACGTTGGTTTAGCAGCTGGAACAAAAACACAAAAGAAAGGGCTCAGACGGGAATCGAACCCGTGGCCTCTCGCACCCAAAGCGAGAATCATACCACTAGACCACTGAGCCTTGGATAGATACTGTCCAAAAACATTGTACATTAGTTCAGTAACTGAAACAAAAACACAAAACAAAGGGCTCAGACGGGAATCGAACCCGTGGCCTTTCGCACCCAAAGTGAGAACCATACCACTAGACCACTGAGCCTTGGATATATACTGAACAAACAATCAGATATTTGGACATTGGTTCAGAAACTGAAATAAAAACACAAAAGAAAGCCCTCAGACAGGAAACGAACCCGTGGCCTCTCGCACCCAAAGCTAGAATCATACCACTAGACAGCTTAGGCTAGGATAGCTACTGTCCAAAAATTCAGATATTTAGACGTTGGTTTAGCAGCTGGAACAAAAACACAAAAGAAAGGGCTCAGACGGAAATCGAACTCGTGGCCTCTCGCACCCAAAGCCAGAATCATACCACTAGACCACTGAGCCTTGAATAGATACTCCGTCCAAAAAAGATTGGACATTAGTTTAGTAACTGAAACAAAAACACAAAAGAAAGGGCTCAGACTGGAATCTGCTACATGGCCTCTCGTACCCAAAGAGAGAATCATACAACTAGACCGCTGAGCCTTGTATAGATACTGTCCAAAAAATCAGATATGTGGACATTGGTTCAGTAACTGAAACAAAAACACAAAATAAAGGGCTCAGACGGGAATCGAACCCGTGGCCTCTCGCACCCAAAGCAAGAATCATACCACTAGACCACTGAGCCTTGGATATATACTGACCAAAAAATCAGATATTTGGACATTGGTTCCGAAATGGTAATAAAAACACAAAACAAAGGGCTCGGACGGGAATCGAACCCGTGGCCTCTCGCACCCAAAGCGAGAATCATACCACTGAGCCTTGGATAGATACTGACCAAAAAATCAGATATTTGTACATTGGTTCAGTAACTGAAACAAAAACACAAAACAAAGGGCTCAGACGGGAATCGAACCCGTGGCCTCTCGCACCCAAAGCTAGAATCATACCACTAGACCACTGAGCCTTGTATAGATACTGACCAAAAAATCAGATATTTGGACATTGGTTCAGACACTGAAACAAAAACACAAAAAAAAGCCCTCAGACAGGAGTCGAACCCGTGGCCTCTCGCACCCAAAGCTAGAATCATACTACTAGACAGCTGAAGCTAGGATAGCTACTTTCCAAAAATTCAGATATTTGGACGTTGGTTTAGCAGCTGGAACAAAAACACAAAAGAAAGGGCTCAGACGGGAATCGAACCCGTGGCCTCTCGCACCCGAAGCGAGAATCATACCACTAGACCACTGAGCCTTGGATAGATACTGTCCAAAAACATTGTACATTAGTTCAGTAACTGAAACAAAAACACAAAACAAAGGGCTCAGACGGGAATCGAACCCGTGGCCTTTCGCACCCAAAGCGAGAACCATACCACTAGACCACTGAGCCTTGGATATATACTGAACAAACAATCAGATATTAGGACATTGGTTCAGAAACTGAAATAAAAACACAAAAGAAAGCCCTCAGACAGGAAACGAACCCGTGGCCTCTCGCACCCAAAGCTAGAATCATACCACTAGACAGCTTAGGCTAGGATAGCTACTGTCCAAAAATTCAGATATTTAGACGTTGGTTTAGCAGCTGGAACAAAAACACAAAAGAAAGGGCTCAGACGGAAATCGAACTCGTGGCCTCTCGCACCCAAAGCCAGAATCATACCACTAGACCACTGAGCCTTGAATAGATACTCCGTCCAAAAAAGATTGGACATTAGTTTAGTAACTGAAACAAAAACACAAAAGAAAGGGCTCAGACTGGAATCTGCTCCATGGCCTCTCGTACCCAAAGAGAGAATCATACAACTAGACCGCTGAGCCTTGTATAGATACTGTCCAAAAAATCAGATATGTGGACATTGGTTCAGTAACTGAAACAAAAACACAAAATAAAGGGCTCAGACGGGAATCGAACCCGTGGCCTCTCGCACCCAAAGCGAGAATCATACCACTAGACCACTGAGCCTTGGATATATACTGACCAAAAAATCAGATATTTGGACATTGGTTCAGAAATGGTAATAAAAACACAAAACAAAGGGCTCGGACGGGAATCGAACCTGTGGCCTCTCGCACCCAAAGCGAGAATCATACCACTGAGCCTTGGATAGATACTGACCAAAAAATCAGATATTTGTACATTGGTTCAGTAACTGAAACAAAAAGACAAAACATAGGGCTCAGACAGGAATCGAACCCGTGGCCTCTAGCACCCAAAGCGAGAATCATACCACTAGACCACTGAGCCTTGTATAGATACTGACCAAAAAATCAGATATTTGGACATTGGTTCAGAAACTGAAACAAAAACACAAAAGAAAGCCCTCAGACAGGAGTCGAACCCGTGGCCTCTCGCACCCAAAGCTAGAATCATACCACTAGACAGCTGAAGCTAGGATAGCTACTTTCCAAAAATTCAGATATTTGGACGTTAGTTTAGCAGCTGGAACAAAAACACAAAAGAAAGGGCTCAGACGGGAATCGAACTCGTGGCCTCTCGCACCCAAAGCCAGAATCATACCACTAGACCACTGAGCCTTGAAAAGATACTCCGTCCAAAAAAGATTGGACATTAGTTTAGTAACTAAAACAAAAACACAAAAGAAAGGGCTCAGACGGGAATCTGCTCCATGGCCTCACGCACCCAAAGAGAGAATCATACAACTAGACCGCTGAACCTTGTATAGATACTGTCCAAAAAATCAGATATGTGGACATTGGTTCAGTAACTGAAACAAAAACACAAAACAAAGGGCTCAGACGGGAATCAAATCCGTGGCTTCTCGCACCCAAAGCGAGAATCATACCACTACACCACTGAGCCTTGGATATATACTGACCAAAAATTCAGATATTTGGACGTTGGTTTAGCAGCTGGAACGAAAAAAAAAAAGAAAGGGCTCAGACGGGAATCGAACCCGTGGCCTCTCGCACCCAAAGCTAGAATCATACCACTAGACAGCTGAAGCTAGGATAGCTACTTTCCAAAAATTCAGATATTTGGACGTTGGTTTAGCAGCTGGAACAAAAACACAAAAGAAAGGGCTCAGACGGGAATCGAACCCGTGGCCTCTCGCACCCGAAGCGAGAATCATACCACTAGACCACTGAGCCTTGGATAGATACTGTCCAAAAACATTGTACATTAGTTCAGTAACTGAAACAAAAACACAAAACAAAGGGCTCAGACGGGAATCGAACCCGTGGCCTCTCGCACCCAAAGCGAGAATCATACCACTAGAACACTGAGCCTTGTATAGATACTGACCAAAAAATCAGATATTTGGACATTGGTTCAGAAACTGAAACAAAAACACAAAAGAAAGCCCTCAGACAGGAGTCGAACCCGTGGCCTCTAGCACCCAAAGCTAGAATCATACCACTAGACAGCTGAAGCTAGGATAGCTACTTTCCAAAAATTCAGATATTTGGACGTTGGTTTAGCAGCTGGAACAAAAACACAAAAGAAAGGGCTCAGACGGGAATCGAACCCGTGGCCTCTCGCACCCGAAGCGAGAATCATACCACTAGACCACTGAGCCTTGGATAGATACTGTCCAAAAACATTGTACATTAGTTCAGTAACTGAAACAAAAACACAAAACAAAGGGCTCAGACGGGAATCGAACCCGTGGCCTTTCGCACCCAAAGCGAGAACCATACCACTAGACCACTGAGCCTTGGATATATACTGAACAAACAATCAGATATTTGGACATTGGTTCAGAAACTGAAATAAAAACACAAAAGAAAGCCCTCAGACAGGAAACGAACCCGTGGCCTCTCGCACCCAAAGCTAGAATCATACCACTAGACAGCTTAGGCTAGGATAGCTACTGTCCAAAAATTCAGATATTTAGACGTTGGTTTAGCAGCTGGAACAAAAACACAAAAGAAAGGGCTCAGACGGAAATCGAACTCGTGGCCTCTCGCACCCAAAGCTAGAATCATACCACTAGACCACTGAGCCTTGAATAGATACTCCGTCCAAAAAAGATTGGACATTAGTTTAGTAACTGAAACAAAAACACAAAAGAAAGGGCTCAGACTGGAATCTGCTCCATGGCCTCTCGTACCCAAAGAGAGAATCATACAACTAGACCGCTGAGCCTTGTATAGATACTGTCCAAAAAATCAGATATGTGGACATTGGTTCAGTAACTGAAACAAAAACACAAAATAAAGGGCTCAGACGGGAATCGAACCCGTGGCCTCTCGCACCCAAAGCGAGAATCATACCACTAGACCACTGAGCCTTGGATATATACTGACCAAAAAATCAGATATTTGGACATTGGTTCCGAAATGGAAATAAAAACACAAAACAAAGGGCTCGGACGGGAATCGAACCCGTGGCCTCTCGCACCCAAAGCGAGAATCATACCACTGAGCATTGGATAGATACTGACCAAAAAATCAGATATTTGTACATTGGTTCAGTAACTGAAACAAAAACACAAAACAAAGGGCTCAGACGGGAATCTAACCCGTGGCCTCTCGCACCCAAAGGTAGAATCATACCACTAGACCACTGAGCCTTGTATAGATACTGACCAAAAAATCAGATATTTGGACATTGGTTCAGAAACTGAAACAAAAACACAAAAGAAAGCCCTCAGACAGGAGTCGAACCCGTGGCCTCTCGCACCCAAAGCTAGAATCATACCACTAGACAGCTGAAGCTAGGATAGCTACTTTCCAAAAATTCAGATATTTGGACGTTGGTTTAGCAGCTGGAACAAAAACACAAAAGAAAGGGCTCAGACGGGAATCGAAGCCGTGGCCTCTCGCACCCGAAGCGAGAATCATACCACTAGACCACTGAGCCTTGGATAGATACTGTCCAATAACATTGTACATTAGTTCAGTAACTGAAACAAAAACACAAAACAAAGGGCTCAGACGGGAATCGAACCCGTGACCTTTCGCACCCAAAGCGAGAACCATACCACTAGACCACTTAGACTTGGATATATACTGAACAAACAATCAGATATTTGGACATTGGTTCAGAAACTGAAATAAAAACACAAAAGAAAGCCCTCAGACAGGAAACGAACCCGTGGCCTCTCGCACCCAAAGCTAGAATCATACCACTAGACAGCTTAGGCTAGGATAGCTACTGTCCAAAAATTCAGATATTTAGACGTTGGTTTAGCAGCTGGAACAAAAACACAAAAGAAAGGGCTCAGACGGAAATCGAACTCGTGGCCTCTCGCACCCAAAGCCAGAATCATACCACTAGACCACTGAGCCTTGAATAGATACTCCGTCCAAAAAAGATTGGACATTAGTTTAGTAACTGAAACAAAAACACAAAAGAAAGGGCTAAGACTGGAATCTGCTCCATGGCCTCTCGTACCCAAAGAGAGAATCATACAACTAGACCGCTGAGCCTTGTATAGATACTGTCCAAAAAATCAGATATGTGGACATTGGTTCAGTAACTGAAACAAAAACACAAAATAAAGGGCTCAGATGGGAATCGAACCCGTGGCCTCTCGCACCCAAAGCGAGAATCATACCACTAGACCACTGAGCCTTGGATATATACTGACCAAAAAATCAGATATTTGGACATTGGTTCCGAAATGGTAATAAAAACACAAAACAAAGGGCTCGGACGGGAATCGAACCCGTGGCCTCTCGCACCCAAAGCCAGAATCATACCACTGAGCCTTGGATAGATACTGACCAAAAAATCAGATATTTGTACATTGGTTCAGTAACTGAAACAAAAACACAAAACAAAGGGCTCAGACGGGAATCGAACCCGTGGCCTCTCGCACCCAAAGCTAGAATCATACCACTAGACCACTGAGCCTTGTATAGATACTGACCAAAAAATCAGATATTTGGACATTGGTTCAGAAACTGAAACAAAAACACAAAAGAAAGCCCTCAGACAGGAGTCGAACACGTGGCCTCTCGCACCCAAAGCTAGAATCATACCACTAGACAGCTGAAGCTAGGATAGCTACTTTCCAAAAATTCAGATATTTGGACGTTGGTTTAGCAGCTGGAACAAAAACACAAAAGAAAGGGCTCAGACGGGAATCGAACCCGTGGCCTCTCGCACCCGAAGCGAGAATCATACCACTAGACCACTGAGCCTTGGATAGATACTGTCCAAAAACATTGTACATTAGTTCAGTAACTGAAACAAAAACACAAAACAAAGGGCTCAGACGGGAATCGAACCCGTGGACTTTCGCACCCAAAGCGAGAACCATACCACTAGACCAGTGAGCCTTGGATATATACTGAACAAACAATCAGATATTTGGACATTGGTTCAGAAACTGAAATAAAAACACAAAAGAAAGCCCTCAGACAGGAAACGAACCCGTGGCCTCTCGCACCCAAAGCTAGAATCATACCACTAGACAGCTTAGGCTAGGATAGCTACTGTCCAAAAATTCAGATATTTAGACGTTGGTTTAGCAGCTGGAACAAAAACACAAAAGAAAGGGCTCAGACGGAAATCGAACTCGTGGCCTCTCGCACCCAAAGCCAGAATCATACCACTAGACCACTGAGCCTTGAATAGATACTCCGTCCAAAAAAGATTGGACATTAGTTTAGTAACTGAAACAAAAACACAAAAGAAAGGGCTCAGACTGGAATCTGCTCCATGGCCTCTCGTACCCAAAGAGAGAATCATACAACTAGACCGCTGAGCCTTGTATAGATACTGTCCAAAAAATCAGATATGTGGACATTGGTTCAGTAACTGAAACAAAAACACAAAAAAAAGGGCTCAGACGGGAATCGAACCCGTGGCCTCTCGCACCCAAAGCGAGAATCATACCACTAGACCACTGAGCCTTGGATATATACTGACCAAAAAATCAGATATTTGGACATTGGTTTAGAAATGGTAATAAAAACATAAAACAAAGGGCTCGGACGGGAATCGAACCCGTGGCCTCTCGCATCCAAAGCGAGAATCATACCACTGAGCCTTGGATAGATACTGACCAAAAAATCAGATATTTGTACATTGGTTCAGTAACTGAAACAAAAACACAAAACAAAGGGCTCAGACAGGAATCGAACCCGTGGCCTCTAGCACCCAAAGCGAGAATCATACCACTAGACCACTGAGCCTTGTATAGATACTGACCAAAAAATCAGATATTTGGACATTGGTTCAGAAACTGAAGCAAAAACACAAAAGAAAGCCCTCAGACAGGAGTCGAACCCGTGGCCTCTCGCACCCAAAGCTAGAATCATACCACTAGACAGCTGAAGCTAGGATAGCTACTTTCCAAAAATTCAGATATTTGGACGTTAGTTTAGCAGCTGGAACAAAAACACAAAAGAAAGGGCTCAGACGGGAATCGAACTCGTGGCCTCTCGCACCCAAAGCCAGAATCATACCACTAGACCACTGAGCCTTGAAAAGATACTCCGTCCAAAAAAGATTGGACATTAGTTTAGTAACTAAAACAAAAACACAAAAGAAAGGGCTCAGACTGGAATCTGCTCCATGGCCTCACGCACCCAAAGAGAGAATCATACAACTAGACCGCTGAACCTTGTATAGATACTGTCCAAAAAATCAGATATGTGGACATTGGTTCAGTAACTGAAACAAAAACACAAAACAAAGGGCTCAGACGGGAATCAAACCCGTGGCCTCTCGCACCCAAAGCGAGAATCATACCACTACACCACTGAGCCTTGGATATAAACTGACCAAAAATTCAGATATTTGGACGTTGGTTTAGCAGCTTGAACAAAAAAAAAAAGAAAGGGCTCAGACGGGAATCGAACCCGTGGCCTCTCGCACCCGAAGCAAGAATCATACCACTAGACCACTGAGCCTTGGATAGGCACTGTTTAAAAAACATTGTACATTAGTTCAGTAACTGAAACAAAAACACAAAAGAAAGGGCTCAGACGGGAATCGAACCCGTGGCCTCTAGCACCCGAAGCGAGAATCATACCACTAGACCACTGAGCCTTGGATAGGCACTGTTCAAAAAACATTGCACATTAGTTCAGTAACTGAACCAAAAACACAAAAGAAAGGGCTCAGACAGGAATCTAACTAGTGGCCTCTCGCACCCAAAGCCAGAATCATACCACTTGACCACTGAGCTATGAATAGATACTCCGTCCAAAAAAGATTGGACATTAGTTTAGTAACTGAAACAAAAACTCAAAAGAAAGGGCTCAGACTGGAATCTGCTCCATGGCCTCTCGCACCCAAAGAGAGAATCATACAACTAGACCGCTGAACCTTGTATAGATACTGTCCAAAAAATCAGATATGTGGACATTGGTTCAGTAACTGAAACAAAAACACACAAAAAGTTCTCAGACGGGAATCGAACCCGTGGCCTCTCGCACCCAAAGAGAGAATCATACCACTAGACCACTGAGCCTTGTATAGATACTGTCCAAAAAATCAGATATGTGGACATTGGTTCAGTAACTAAAACAAAAACACAAAACAAAGGGCTCAGACGGGAATCGAACCCGTGGCCTCTCGCACCCAAAGCGAGAATCATACCACTAGACCACTGAGACTTGGATATATACTGACCAAAAAATCAGATTTTTGGACATTGGTTCAGAAACTGAAACAAAAACACAACAGAAAGCCCTCAGACAGGAGTCGAACACGTGGCCTTCGCACCCAAGGCTAGAATCATACCACTAGACAGCTGAAGCTAGGATAGCTACTTTCCAAAAATTCAGATATTTGGACGTTGGTTTAGCAGCTGGAACAAAAACACAAAAGAAAGGGCTCAGACGGGAATCGAACCCGTGGCCTCTCGCACCCGAAGCGAGAATCATACCACTAGACCACTGAGCCTTGGATAGATACTGTCCAAAAACATTGTACATTTGTTCAGTAACTGAAACAAAAACACAAAACAAAGGGCTCAGACGGGAATCGAACCCGTGGACTTTCGCACCCAAAGCGAGAACCATACCACTAGACCAGTGAGCCTTGGATATATACTGAACAAACAATCAGATATTTGGACATTGGTTCAGAAACTGAAATAAAAACACAAAAGAAAGCCCTCAGACAGGAAACGAACCCGTGGCCTCTCGCACCCAAAGCTAGAATCATACCACTAGACAGCTTAGGCTAGGATAGCTACTGTCCAAAAATTCAGATATTTAGACGTTGGTTTAGCAGCTGGAACAAAAACACAAAAGAAAGGGCTCAGACGGAAATCGAACTCGTGGCCTCTCGCACCCAAAGCCAGAATCATACCACTAGACCACTGAGCCTTGAATAGATACTCCGTCCAAAAAAGATTGGACATTAGTTTAGTAACTGAAACAAAAACACAAAAGAAAGGGCTCAGACTGGAATCTGCTCCATGGCCTCTCGTACCCAAAGAGAAAATCATACAACTAGACCGCTGAGCCTTGTATAGATACTGTCCAAAAAATCAGATATGTGGACATTGGTTCAGTAACTGAAACAAAAACACAAAAAAAAGGGCTCAGACGGGAATCGAACCCGTGGCCTCTCGCACCCAAAGCGAGAATCATACCACTAGACCACTGAGCCTTGGATATATACTGACCAAAAAATCAGATATTTGGACATTGGTTTAGAAATGGTAATAAAAACACAAAACAAAGGGCTCGGACGGGAATCGAACCCGTGGCCTCTCGCATCCAAAGCGAGAATCATACCACTGAGCCTTGGATAGATACTGACCAAAAAATCAGATATTTGTACATTGGTTCAGTAACTGAAACAAAAACACAAAACAAAGGGCTCAGACAGGAATCGAACCCGTGGCCTCTAGCACCCAAAGCGAGAATCATACCACTAGACCACTGAGCCTTGTATAGATACTGACCAAAAAATCAGATATTTGGACATTGGTTCAGAAACTGAAACAAAAACACAAAAGAAAGCCCTCAGACAGGAGTCGAACCCGTGGCCTCTCGCACCCAAAGCTAGAATCATACCACTAGACAGCTGAAGCTAGGATAGCTACTTTCCAAAAATTCAGATATTTGGACGTTAGTTTAGCAGCTGGAACAAAAACACAAAAGAAAGGGCTCAGACGGGAATCGAACTCGTGGCCTCTCGCACCCAAAGCCAGAATCATACCACTAGACCACTGAGCCTTGAAAAGATACTCCGTCCAAAAAAGATTGGACATTAGTTTAGTAACTAAAACAAAAACACAAAAGAAAGGGCTCAGACTGGAATCTGCTCCATGGCCTCACGCACCCAAAGAGAGAATCATACAACTAGACCGCTGAACCTTGTATAGATACTGTCCAAAAAATCAGATATGTGGACATTGGTTCAGTAACTGAAACAAAAACACAAAACAAAGGGCTCAGACGGGAATCAAACCCGTGGCCTCTCGCACCCAAAGCGAGAATCATACCACTACACCACTGAGCCTTGGATATAAACTGACCAAAAATTCAGATATTTGGACGTTGGTTTAGCAGCTGGAACAAAAAAAAAAAGAAAGGGCTCAGACGGGAATCGAACCCGTGGCCTCTCGCACCCGAAGCAAGAATCATACCACTAGACCACTGAGCCTTGGATAGGCACTGTCCAAAAAACATTGTACATTAGTTCAGTAACTGAAACAAAAACACAAAAGAAAGGGCTCAGACGGGAATCGAACCCGTGGCCTCTAGCACCCAAAGCGAGAATCATACCACTAGACCACTGAGCCTTGGATAGGCACTGTTCAAAAAACATTGCACATTAGTTCAGTAACTGAACCAAAAACACAAAAGAAAGGGCTCAGACAGGAATCTAACTAGTGGCCTCTCGCACCCAAAGCCAGAATCATACCACTTGACCACTGAGCTATGAATAGATACTCCGTCCAAAAAAGATTGGACATTAGTTTAGTAACTGAAACAAAAACTCAAAAGAAAGGGCTCAGACTGGAATCTGCTCCATGGCCTCTCGCACCCAAAGAGAGAATCATACAACTAGACCGCTGAACCTTGTATAGATACTGTCCAAAAAATCAGATATGTGGACATTGGTTCAGTAACTGAAACAAAAACACACAAAAAGTTCTCAGACGGGAATCGAACCCGTGGCCTCTCGCACCCAAAGAGAGAATCATACCACTAGACCACTGAGCCTTGTATAGATACTGTCCAAAAAATCAGATATGTGGACATTGGTTCAGTAACTGAAACAAAAACACAAAACAAAGGGCTCAGACGGGAATCGAACCCGTGGCCTCTCGCACCCAAAGCGAGAATCATACCACTAGACCACTGAGACTTGGATATATACTGACCAAAAAATCAGATTTTTGGACTTTGGTTCAGAAACTGAAACAAAAACACAACAGAAAGCCCTCAGACAGGAGTCGAACACGTGGCCTTCGCACCCAAAGCTAGAATCATACCACTAGACAGCTGAAGCTAGGATAGCTACTTTCCAAAAATTCAGATATTTGGACGTTGGTTTAGCAGCTGGAACAAAAACACAAAAGAAAGGGCTCAGACGGGAATCGAACCCGTGGCCTCTCGCACCCGAAGCGAGAATCATACCACTAGACCACTGAGCCTTGGATAGATACTGTCCAAAAACATTGTACATTAGTTCAGTAACTGAAACAAAAACACAAAACAAAGGGCTCAGACGGGAATCGAACCCGTGGACTTTCGCACCCAAAGCGAGAACCATACCACTAGACCACTGAGCCTTGGATATATACTGAACAAACAATCAGATATTTGGACATTGGTTCAGAAACTGAAATAAAAACACAAAAGAAAGCCCTCAGACAGGAAACGAACCCGTGGCCTCTCGCACCCAAAGCTAGAATCATACCACTAGACAGCTTAGGCTAGGATAGCTACTGTCCAAAAATTCAGATATTTAGACGTTGGTTTAGCAGCTGGAACAAAAACACAAAAGAAAGGGCTCAGACGGAAATCGAACTCGTGGCCTCTCGCACCCAAAGCCAGAATCATACCACTAGACCACTGAGCCTTGAATAGATACTCCGTCCAAAAAAGATTGGACATTAGTTTAGTAACTGAAACAAAAACACAAAAGAAAGGGCTCAGACTGGAATCTGCTCCATGGCCTCTCGTACCCAAAGAGAGAATCATACAACTAGACCGCTGAGCCTTGTATAGATACTGTCCAAAAAATCAGATATGTGGACATTGGTTCAGTAACTGAAACAAAAACACAAAAAAAAGGGCTCAGACGGGAATCGAACCCGTGGCCTCTCGCACCCAAAGCGAGAATCATACCACTAGACCACTGAGCCTTGGATATATACTGACCAAAAAATCAGATATTTGGACATTGGTTTAGAAATGGTAATAAAAACACAAAACAAAGGGCTCGGACGGGAATCGAACCCGTGGCCTCTCGCATCCAAAGCGAGAATCATACCACTGAGCCTTGGATAGATACTGACCAAAAAATCAGATATTTGTACATTGGTTCAGTAACTGAAACAAAAACACAAAACAAAGGGCTCAGACAGGAATCGAACCCGTGGCCTCTAGCACCCAAAGCGAGAATCATACCACTAGACCACTGAGCCTTGTATAGATACTGACCAAAAAATCAGATATTTGGACATTGGTTCAGAAACTGAAACAAAAACACAAAAGAAAGCCCTCAGACAGGAGTCGAACCCGTGGCCTCTCGCACCCAAAGCTAGAATCATACCACTAGACAGCTGAAGCTAGGATAGCTACTTTCCAAAAATTCAGATATTTGGACGTTAGTTTAGCAGCTGGAACAAAAACACAAAAGAAAGGGCTCAGACGGGAATCGAACTCGTGGCCTCTCGCACCCAAAGCCAGAATCATACCACTAGACCACTGAGCCTTGAAAAGATACTCCGTCCAAAAAAGATTGGACATTAGTTTAGTAACTAAAACAAAAACACAAAAGAAAGGGCTCAGACTGGAATCTGCTCCATGGCCTCACGCACCCAAAGAGAGAATCATACAACTAGACCGCTGAACCTTGTATAGATACTGTCCAAAAAATCAGATATGTGGACATTGGTTCAGTAACTGAAACAAAAACACAAAACAAAGGGCTCAGACGGGAATCAAACCCGTGGCCTCTCGCACCCAAAGCGAGAATCATACCACTACACCACTGAGCCTTGGATATAAACTGACCAAAAATTCAGATATTTGGACGTTGGTTTAGCAGCTGGAACAAAAAAAAAAAGAAAGGGCTCAGACGGGAATCGAACCCGTGGCCTCTCGCACCCGAAGCAAGAATCATACCACTAGACCACTGAGCCTTGGATAGGCACTGTCCAAAAAACATTGTACATTAGTTCAGTAACTGAAACAAAAACACAAAAGAAAGGGCTCAGACGGGAATCGAACCCGTGGCCTCTAGCACCCAAAGCGAGAATCATACCACTAGACCACTGAGCCTTGGATAGGCACTGTTCAAAAAACATTGCACATTAGTTCAGTAACTGAACCAAAAACACAAAAGAAAGGGCTCAGACAGGAATCTAACTAGTGGCCTCTCGCACCCAAAGCCAGAATCATACCACTTGACCACTGAGCTATGAATAGATACTCCGTCCAAAAAAGATTGGACATTAGTTTAGTAACTGAAACAAAAACTCAAAAGAAAGGGCTCAGACTGGAATCTGCTCCATGGCCTCTCGCACCCAAAGAGAGAATCATACAACTAGACCGCTGAACCTTGTATAGATACTGTCCAAAAAATCAGATATGTGGACATTGGTTCAGTAACTGAAACAAAAACACACAAAAAGTTCTCAGACGGGAATCGAACCCGTGGCCTCTCGCACCCAAAGAGAGAATCATACCACTAGACCACTGAGCCTTGTATAGATACTGTCCAAAAAATCAGATATGTGGACATTGGTTCAGTAACTGAAACAAAAACACAAAACAAAGGGCTCAGACGGGAATCGAACCCGTGGCCTCTCGCACCCAAAGCGAGAATCATACCACTAGACCACTGAGACTTGGATATATACTGACCAAAAAATCAGATTTTTG
Source organism: Nematostella vectensis (assembly GCF_932526225.1). Lineage (NCBI taxonomy): Eukaryota > Metazoa > Cnidaria > Anthozoa > Actiniaria > Edwardsiidae > Nematostella > Nematostella vectensis. The sequence goes on from NC_064034.1 coordinate 1,129,006, forward strand.
GACATTGGTTCAGAAACTGAAACAAAAACACAACAGAAAGCCCTCAGACAGGAGTCGAACACGTGGCCTTCGCACCCAAAGCTAGAATCATACCACTAGACAGCTGAAGCTAGGATAGCTACTTTCCAAAAATTCAGATATTTGGACGTTGGTTTAGCAGCTGGAACAAAAACACAAAAGAAAGGGCTCAGACGGGAATCGAACCCGTGGCCTCTCGCACCCGAAGCGAGAATCATACCACTAGACCACTGAGCCTTGGATAGATACTGTCCAAAAACATTGTACATTAGTTCAGTAACTGAAACAAAAACACAAAACAAAGGGCTCAGACGGGAATCGAACCCGTGGACTTTCGCACCCAAAGCGAGAACCATACCACTAGACCACTGAGCCTTGGATATATACTGAACAAACAATCAGATATTTGGACATTGGTTCAGAAACTGAAATAAAAACACAAAAGAAAGCCCTCAGACAGGAAACGAACCCGTGGCCTCTCGCACCCAAAGCTAGAATCATACCACTAGACAGCTTAGGCTAGGATAGCTACTGTCCAAAAATTCAGATATTTAGACGTTGGTTTAGCAGCTGGAACAAAAACACAAAAGAAAGGGCTCAAACGGAAATCGAACTCGTGGCCTCTCGCACCCAAAGCCAGAATCATACCACTAGACCACTGAGCCTTGAATAGATACTCCGTCCAAAAAAGATTGGACATTAGTTTAGTAACTGAAACAAAAACACAAAAGAAAGGGCTCAGACTGGAATCTGCTCCATGGCCTCTCGTACCCAAAGAGAGAATCATACAACTAGACCGCTGAGCCTTGTATAGATACTGTCCAAAAAATCAGATATGTGGACATTGGTTCAGTAACTGAAACAAAAACACAAAAAAAAGGGCTCAGACGGGAATCGAACCCGTGGCCTCTCGCACCCAAAGCGAGAATCATACCACTAGACCACTGAGCCTTGGATATATACTGACCAAAAAATCAGATATTTGGACATTGGTTTAGAAATGGTAATAAAAACACAAAACAAAGGGCTCGGACGGGAATCGAACCCGTGGCCTCTCGCATCCAAAGCGAGAATCATACCACTGAGCCTTGGATAGATACTGACCAAAAAATCAGATATTTGTACATTGGTTCAGTAACTGAAACAAAAACACAAAACAAAGGGCTCAGACAGGAATCGAACCCGTGGCCTCTAGCACCCAAAGCGAGAATCATACCACTAGACCACTGAGCCTTGTATAGATACTGACCAAAAAATCAGATATTTGGACATTGGTTCAGAAACTGAAACAAAAACACAAAAGAAAGCCCTCAGACAGGAGTCGAACCCGTGGCCTCTCGCACCCATAGCTAGAATCATACCACTAGACAGCTGAAGCTAGGATAGCTACTTTCCAAAAATTCAGATATTTGGACGTTAGTTTAGCAGCTGGAACAAAAACACAAAAGAAAGGGCTCAGACGGGAATCGAACTTGTGGCCTCTCGCACCCAAAGCCAGAATCATACCACTAGACCACTGAGCCTTGAAAAGATATTCCGTCCAAAAAAGATTGGACATTAGTTTAGTAACTAAAACAAAAACACAAAAGAAAGGGCTCAGACTGGAATCTGCTCCATGGCCTCACGCACCCAAAGAGAGAATCATACAACTAGACCGCTGAACCTTGTATAGATACTGTCCAAAAAATCAGATATGTGGACATTGGTTCAGTAACTGAAACAAAAACACAAAACAAAGGGCTCAGACGGGAATCAAACCCGTGGCCTCTCGCACCCAAAGCGAGAATCATACCACTACACCACTGAGCCTTGGATATAAACTGACCAAAAATTCAGATATTTGGACGTTGGTTTAGCAGCTGGAACGAAAAAAAAAAGAAAGGGCTCAGACGGGAATCGAACCCGTGGCCTCTCGCACCCGAAGCAAGAATCATACCACTAGACCACTGAGCCTTGGATAGGCACTGTCCAAAAAACATTGTACATTAGTTCAGTAACTGAAACAAAAACACAAAAGAAAGGGCTCAGACGGGAATCGAACCCGTGGCCTCTAGCACCCGAAGCGAGAATCATACCACTAGACCACTGAGCCTTGGATAGGCACTGTTCAAAAAACATTGCAAATTAGTTCAGTAACTGAACCAAAAACACAAAAGAAAGGGCTCAGACAGGAATCTAACTAGTGGCCTCTCGCACCCAAAGCCAGAATCATACCACTTGACCACTGAGCTATGAATAGATACTCCGTCCAAAAAAGATTGGACATTAGTTTAGTAACTGAAACAAAAACTCAAAAGAAAGGGCTCAGGCTGGAATCTGCTCCATGGCCTCTCGCACCCAAAGAGAGAATCATACAACTAGACCGCTGAACCTTGTATAGATACTGTCCAAAAAATCAGATATGTGGACATTGGTTCAGTAACTGAAACAAAAACACACAAAAAGTTCTCAGACGGGAATCGAACCCGTGGCCTCTCGCACCCAAAGAGAGAATCATACCACTAGACCACTGAGCCTTGTATAGATACTGTCCAAAAAATCAGATATGTGGACATTGGTTCAGTAACTGAAACAAAAACACAAAACAAAGGGCTCAGACGGGAATCGAACCCGTGGCCTCTCGCACCCAAAGCGAGAATCATACCACTAGACCACTGAGACTTGGATATATACTGACCAAAAAATCAGATTTTTGGACATTGGTTCAGAAACTGAAACAAAAACACAACAGAAAGCCCTCAGACAGGAATCGAACCCGTGGCCTCTCGCACCCAAAGCTAGAATCATACCACTCGACAGCTGAAGCTAGGATACCTACTGTCCAAAAATTCAGATATTTGGACGTTGGTTTAGCAACTGGAACAAAAACATAAAAGAAAGGGCTCAGACGGGAATCGAACCCGTGGCCTCTCGCACCCAAAGCTAGAATCATACCACTAGAGAGCTGAAGGTAGGATAGCTACTTTCCAAAAATTCAGATATTTGGACGTTGGTTTAGCAGCTGGAACAAAAACACAAAAGAAAGGGCTCAGACGGGAATCGAACTCGTGGCCTCTTGCGCCCAAAGCCAGAATCATACCACTAGACCACTGAGCCTTGAAAAGATACTCCGTCCAAAAAAGATTGTACATTAGTTCAGTAACTGAAACAAAAACACAAAAGAAAGGGCTCAGACGGGAATCGAACTCGTGGCCTCTCGCACCCAAAGCCAGAATCATACCAATAGACCACTGAGGCTTGAATAGATACTGTACAAAAAATCAGATATGTGGACATTGGTTCAGTAACTGAAACAAAAACACAAAAGTAAGGGCTCAGACGGGAATCGAACTAGTGGCCTCTCGCGCCCAAAGCCAGAATCATACCACTAGACCACTGAGCCTTGAAAAGATACACCGTCCAAAAAAGATTGGACATTAGATTAGTAACTGAAACAAAAACACAAAAGAAAGGGCTCAGACTGGAATCTGCTCCATGGCCTCTCGCACCCAAAGCTAAAATCATACCACTATACCGCTGAGCTTTGTATAGATACTGTCCAAAAAATCAGATATGTGGACATTGGTTCAGTAACTGAAACAAAAACACACAACAAAGGGCTCAGACGGGAATCTAACCCGTGGCCTCTAGCACCCAAAGCGAGAACCATACCACTACACCACTGAGCCTTGGATAGATACTGACCAAAAAATCATATATTTGTACATTGGTTCAGTAACTGAAACAAAAACACAAAACAAAGGGCTCAGACGGGAATCGAACCCGTGGCCTCTAGCACCCAAAGCGAAAAATCATACCACTAGACCACTGAGCCTTGTATAGATACTGTACAAAAAATCAGATATGTGGACATTGGTTCAGTAACTGAAACAAAAACACAAAACAAAGGGCTCAGACGGGAATCAAACCCGTGGCCTCTCGCACCCAAAGCGAGAATCATACCACTAGACCACTGAGCCTTGGATATATACTGACCAAAAAATCAGATATTTGGACATTGGTTCAGAAACTGAAACAAAAACACAAAAGAAAGCCCTCAGACAGGAATCGAACACATGGCCTCTCGCACCCAAAGCGAGAATCATACCACTAGACCACTGAGCCTTGTATAGATACTGTCCAAAAAATCAGATATGTGGACATTGGTTCAGTAACTGAAACAAAAACACAAAACAAAGGGCTCAGACGGGAATCGAACCCGTGGCCTCTCGCACCCAAAGCGAGAATCATACCACTAGACCACTGAGACTTGGACATATACTGACCAAAAAATCAGATTTTTGGACATTGGTTCAGAAACTGAAACAAAAACACAACAGAAAGCCCTCAGACAGGAATCGAACCCGTGGCCTCTCGCACCCAAAACTAGAATCATACCACTAGACAGCTGAAGCTAGGATACCTACTGTCCAAAAATTCTGATATTTGGACGTTGGTTTAGCAACTGGAACAAAAACACAAAAGAAAGGGCTCAGACGGGAATCGAACCAGTGGCCTCTCGCACCCGAAGCGAGAATCATACCACTAGACCACTGAGGCTTGAATAGATACTGTACAAAAAATCAGATATGTGGACATTGGTTCAGTAACTGAAACAAAAACACAAAAGAAAGGGCTCAGACGGGAATCGAACTAGTGGCCTCTCGCGCCCAAAGCCAGAATCATACCACTAGACCACTGAGCCTTGAAAAGATACTCCGTCCAAAAAAGATTGGACATTAGTTCAGTAACTGAAACAAAAACACAAAAGAAAGGGCTCAGACGGGAATCGAACTCGTGGCCTCTCGCACCCAAAGACAGAATCATACCACTAGACCACTGAGCCTTGAAAAGATACACCGTCCAAAAAAGATTGGACATTAGTTTAGTAACTGAAACAAAAACACAAAAGAAAGGGCTCAGACTGGAATCTGCTCCATGGCCTCTCGCACCCAAAGAGAGAATCATACAACTATACCGCTGAGCTTTGTATAGATACTGTCCAAAAAATCAGATATGTGGACATTGGTTCAGTAACTAAAACAAAAACACACAACAAAGGGCTCAGACGGGAATCGAACCCGTGGCCTCTCGCACCCAAAGCGAGAATCATACCACTACACCACTGAGCCTTGGATAGATACTGACCAAAAAATCATATATTTGTACATTGGTTCAGTAACTGAAATAAAAACACAAAACAAAGCGCTCAGACGGGAATCGAACCCGTGGCCTCTCGCATCCAAAGCGAGAATCATACCACCAGACCACTGAGCCTTGTATAGATACTGTACAAAAAATCAGATATGTGGACATTGGTTCAGTAACTGAAACAAAAACACAAAACAAAGGGCTCAGACGGGAATCGAACCCGTGGCCTCTCGCACCCAAAGCTAGAATCATACCATTAGACCACTGAGCCTTGGATATATACTGACCAAAAAATCAGATATTTGGACATTGGTTCAGAAACTGAAACAAAAACACAAAAGAAAGCCCTCAGACAGGAATCGAACACATGGCCTCTCGCACCCAAAGCTAGAATCATACCAATAGACCACTGAGCCTTGTATAGATACTGTACAAAAAATCAGATATGTGGACATTGGTTCAGTAACTGAAACAAAAACACAAAACAAAGGGCTCAGACGGGAATCGAACCCGTGGCCTCTCGCACCCAAAGCGAGAATCATACCACTAGACCACTGAGCCTTGGATATATACTGACCAAAAAATCAGATATTTGGACATTGGTTCAGAAACTGAAACAAAAACACAACAGAAAGCCCTCAGACAGGAATCTAACCCGTGGCCTCTCGCACCCAAAGCTAGAATCATACCACTAGACAGCTGAGGCTTGGATACCTACTGTCCAAAAATTCAGATATTTGGACGTTGGTTTAGAAGCTGGAACAAAAACACAAAAGAAAGGGCTCAGACAGGAATCGAACCCGTGGCCTCTCGCACCCGAAGCGAGAATCATACCACTAGACCACTGAGCCTTGGATAGATACTGTCCAAAAAACATTGGACATTAGTTCAGTAACTGAAACAAAAACACAAAAGAAAGCCCTCGGACAGGAATCGAACACATGGCCTCTAGCACTCAAAGCTAGAATCATACCACTAGACCACTGAGCCTTGTATAGATACTGTACAAAAAATCAGATATGTGGACATTGGTTCAGTAACTGAAACAAAAACACACAACAAAGGGCTCAGACGGGAACCGAACCCGTGGCCTCTCGCACCCAAAGCGAGAATCATACCACTAGACCACTGAGCCTTGTATAGATACTGTACAAAAAATCAGATATGTGGACATTGGTTCAGTAACTGAAACAAAAACACAAAAGAAAGGGCTCAGACGGGAATCGAACCCGTGGCCTCTCGCACCCAAAGCGAGAATCATACCACTAGACCACTGAGCCTTGGATATATACTGACCAAAAAATCAGATATTTGGACATTGGTTTAGAAACTGAAACAAAAACACAAAAGAAAGCCCTCAGACAGGAATCGAACACATGGCCTCTCGCACCCAAAGCTAGAATCATACCACTAGACCACTGAGCCTTGTATAGATACTGTACAAAAAATCAGATATGTAGACATTGGTTCAGTAACTGAAACAAAAACACAAAACAAAGGGCTCAGACGGGAATCGAACCCGTGGCCTCTCGCACCCAAAGCGAGAATCATACCACTAGACCACTGAGCCTTGGATATATACTGACCAAAAAATCAGATATTTGGACATCGGTTCAGAAACTGAAACAAAAACACAACAGAAAGCCCTCAGACAGGAATCGAACCCGTGGCCTCTCGCACCCAAAGCGAGAATCATACTACTAGACAGCTGAGGCTTGGATACCTACTGTCCAAAAATTCAGATATTTGGACGTTGGTTTAGAAGCTGGAACAAAAACACAAAAGAAAGGGCTCAGACGGGAATCGAACCCGTGGCCTCTCGCACCCGAAGCGAGAATCATACCACTAGACCACTGAGCCTTGGATAGATACTGTCCAAAAAACATTGGACATTAGTTCAGTAACTGAAACAAAAACAAAAACACAAAAGAAAGCCCTCAGACAGGAATCGAACACATGGCCTCTCGCACCCAAAGCTAGAATCATACCACTAGACAACTGAGCCTTGTATAGATACTGTACAAAAAGTCAGATATGTGGACATTGGTTCAGTAACTGAAACAAAAACACAAAACAAAGGGCTCAGACGGGAATCTAACCCGTGGCCTCTCGCACCCAAAGCGAGAATCATACCACTAGAACACTGAGCCTTGGATATATACTGACCAAAAAATCAGATATTTGGACATTGGTTCAGAAACTGAAACAAAAACACAACAGAAAGCCCTCAGACAGGAATCGAACCCGTGGCCTCTCGCACCCAAAGCTAGAATCATACCACTAGACAGCTGAGGCTTGGATACCTACTGTCCAAAAATTCAGATATTTGGACGTTGGTTTAGAAGCTGGAACAAAAACACAAAAGAAAGGGCTCAGACGAGAATAGAACCCGTGGCCTCTCGCACCCGAAGCGAGAATCATACCACTAGACCACTGAGCCTTGGATAGATACTGTCCAAAAACATTGTACATTAGTTCAGTAACTGAAACAAAAACACAAAACAAAGGGCTCAGACGGGAATCGAACCCGTGGCCTCTCGCACCCAAAGCGAGAACCATACCACTAGACCACTGAGCCTTGGATATATACTGAACAAACAATCAGATATTTGGACATTGTTTCAGAAACTGAAATAAAAACACAAAAGAAAGCCCTCAGACAGGAAACGAACCCGTGGACTCTCGCACCCAAAGCTAGAATCATACCACTAGACAGCTTAGGCTAGGATAGCTACTGTCCAAAAATTCAGATATTTAGACGTTGGTTTAGCAGCTGGAACAAAAACACAAAAGAAAGGGCTCAGACGGAAATCGAACTCGTGTCCTCTCGCACCCAAAGCCAGAACCATACCACTAGACCACTGAGCCTTGAATAGATACTCCGTCCAAAAAAGATTGGACATAAGTTTAGTAACTGAAACAAAAACACAAAAGAAAGGGCTCAGACTGGAATCTGCTCCATGGCCTCTCGTACCCAAAGAGAGAATCATACAACTAGACCGCTGAGCCTTGTATAGATAATGTCCAAAAAATCAGATATGTGGACATTGGTTCAGTAACTGAAACAAAAACACAAAATAAAGGACTCAGACGGGAATCGAACCCGTGGCCTCTCGCACCCAAAGCGAGAATCATACCACTAGACCACTGAGCCTTGGATATATACTGACCAAAAAATCAGATATTTGGACATTGGTTCAGAAATGGAAATAAAAACACAAAACAAAGGGCTCGGACGGGAATCGAACCCGTGGCCTCTCGCACCCAAAGCGAGAATCATACCACTGAGCCTTGGATAGATACTGACCAAAAAATCAGATATTTGTACATTGGTTTAGTAACTGAAACAAAAACACAAAACAAAGGGCTCAGACGGGAATCGAACACGTGGCCTCTCGCACCCAAAGCGAGAATCATACCACTAGACCACTGAGCCTTGTATAGATACTGAACAAAAAATCAGATATTTGGACATTGGTTCAGAAACTGAAACAAAAACACAAAAGAAAGCCCTCAAACAGGAGTCGAACCCGTGGCCTCTCGCACCCAAAGCTAGAATCATACCACTAGACAGCTGAAGCTAGGATAGCTACTTTCCAAAAATTCAGATATTTGGACGTTGGTTTAGCAGCTGGAACAAAAACACAAAAGAAAGGGCTCAGACGGGAATCGAACCCGTGGCCTCTCGCACCCGAAGCAAGAATCATACCACTAGACCACTGAGCCTTGAATAGATAGTGTACAAAAAATCAGATATGTGGACATTGGTTCAGTAACTGAAACAAAAACACAAAAGAAAGGGCTAAGACGGGAATCGAACTAGTGGCCTTTCGCGCCCAAAGCCAGAACCATACCACTAGACCACTGAGCCTTGAATAGATACTCCGTCCAAAAAAGAATGGACATTAGTTCAGTAACTGAAACAAAAACACAAAAGAAAGGCTCAGACTGGAATCTGCTCCATGGCCTCTCGCACCCAAAGAGAGAATCATACAACTAGACCGCTGAGCTTTGTATAGATACTGTCCACAAAATCAGATATGTGGACATTGGTTCAGTAACTAAAACAAAAACACACAACAAAGGGCTCAGACGGGAATCGAACGCGTGGCCTCTCGCACCCAAAGCGAGAATCATACCACTACACCACTGAGCCTTGGATAGATACTGACCAAAAAATCATATATTTGTACATTGATTCAGTAACTGAAACAAAAACACAAAACAAACGGGCTCAGACGGGAATCGAACCCGTGGCCTCTCGCACCCAAAGCGAGAATGATACCACTAGACCACTGAGCCTTGTATAGATACTGTACAAAAAATCAGATATGTGGACATTGGTTCAGTAACTGAAACAAAAACACAAAACAAAGGGCTCAGACGGGAATCGAACCCGTGGCCTCTCGCACCCAAAGCGAGAATCATACCACTAGACCACTGAGCCTTGGATATATACTGACCAAAAAATCAGATATTTGGACATTGGTTCAGAAACTGAAACAAAAACACAAAAGAAAGCCCTCAGACAGGAATCGAACACATGGCCTCTCGCACCCAAAGCTAGAATCATACCACTAGACCACTGAGCCTTGTATAGATACTGTACAAAAAATCAGATATGTGGAGATTGGTTCAGTAACTGAAACAAAAACACAAAAGAAAGCCCTCAGACAGGAATCGAACACATGGCCTCTCGCACCCAAAGCGAGAATCATACCACTAGACAGCTGAGGCTAGGATACCTACTGTCCAAAAATTCAGATATTTGGACGTTGGTTTAGAAGCTGGAACAAAAACACAGAAGAAAGGGCTCAGACGGGAATCGAACCCGTGGCCTCTCGCACCCGAAGCGAGAATCATACCACTAGACCACTGAGCCTTGGATAAATACTGTCCAAAAACCATTAGACATTAGTTCAGTAACTGAAACAAAAACACAAAAGAAAGGGCTCAGACGGGAATCGAACCCGTGGCCTCTCGCACCCAAAGCGAGAATCATACCACTAGACCACTGAGCCTTGGATATATACTGACCAAAAAATCAGATATTTGGACATTGGTTCAGAAACTGAAACAAAAACACAACAGAAAGCCCTCAGAAAGGAATCGAACCCGTGGGCTCTCGCACCCTAAGCTAGAATCATACCACTAGACAGCTGAGGCTTGGATACCTACTGTCCAAAAATTCAGATATTTGGACGTTGGTTTAGAAGCTGGAACAAAAACACAAAAGAAAGGGCTCAGACGGGAATCGAACCCGTGGCCTCTCGCACCCGAACCGAGAATCATACCACTAGACCACTGAGCCTTGGATAGATACTGTCCAAAAAACATTGGACATTAATTCAGTAACTTAAACAAAAACACAAAAGAAAGCCCTCAGACAGGAATCGAACACATGGCCTCTCGCACCCAAAGCTAGAATCATACCACTAGACAGCTGAAGCTAGGATAGCTACTTTCCAAAAATTCAGATATTTGGACGTTGGTTTAGCAGCTGGAACAAAAACACAAAAGAAAGGGCTCAGACGGGAATCGAACCCGTGGCCTCTCGCACCCGAAGCAAGAATCATACCACTAGACCACTGAGCCTTGAATAGATAGTGTACAAAAAATCAGATATGTGGACATTGGTTCAGTAACTGAAACAAAAACACAAAAGAAAGGGCTAAGACGGGAATCGAACTAGTGGCCTTTCGCGCCCAAAGCCAGAACCATACCACTAGACCACTGAGCCTTGAATAGATACTCCGTCCAAAAAAGAATGGACATTAGTTCAGTAACTGAAACAAAAACACAAAAGAAAGGCTCAGACTGGAATCTGCTCCATGGCCTCTCGCACCCAAAGAGAGAATCATACAACTAGACCGCTGAGCTTTGTATAGATACTGTCCACAAAATCAGATATGTGGACATTGGTTCAGTAACTAAAACAAAAACACACAACAAAGGGCTCAGACGGGAATCGAACGCGTGGCCTCTCGCACCCAAAGCGAGAATCATACCACTACACCACTGAGCCTTGGATAGATACTGACCAAAAAATCATATATTTGTACATTGATTCAGTAACTGAAACAAAAACACAAAACAAACGGGCTCAGACGGGAATCGAACCCGTGGCCTCTCGCACCCAAAGCGAGAATGATACCACTAGACCACTGAGCCTTGTATAGATACTGTACAAAAAATCAGATATGTGGACATTGGTTCAGTAACTGAAACAAAAACACAAAACAAAGGGCTCAGACGGGAATCGAACCCGTGGCCTCTCGCACCCAAAGCGAGAATCATACCACTAGACCACTGAGCCTTGGATATATACTGACCAAAAAATCAGATATTTGGACATTGGTTCAGAAACTGAAACAAAAACACAAAAGAAAGCCCTCAGACAGGAATCGAACACATGGCCTCTCGCACCCAAAGCTAGAATCATACCACTAGACCACTGAGCCTTGTATAGATACTGTACAAAAAATCAGATATGTGGAGATTGGTTCAGTAACTGAAACAAAAACACAAAAGAAAGCCCTCAGACAGGAATCGAACACATGGCCTCTCGCACCCAAAGCGAGAATCATACCACTAGACAGCTGAGGCTAGGATACCTACTGTCCAAAAATTCAGATATTTGGACGTTGGTTTAGAAGCTGGAACAAAAACACAGAAGAAAGGGCTCAGACGGGAATCGAACCCGTGGCCTCTCGCACCCGAAGCGAGAATCATACCACTAGACCACTGAGCCTTGGATAAATACTGTCCAAAAACCATTAGACATTAGTTCAGTAACTGAAACAAAAACACAAAAGAAAGGGCTCAGACGGGAATCGAACCCGTGGCCTCTCGCACCCAAAGCGAGAATCATACCACTAGACCACTGAGCCTTGGATATATACTGACCAAAAAATCAGATATTTGGACATTGGTTCAGAAACTGAAACAAAAACACAACAGAAAGCCCTCAGAAAGGAATCGAACCCGTGGGCTCTCGCACCCTAAGCTAGAATCATACCACTAGACAGCTGAGGCTTGGATACCTACTGTCCAAAAATTCAGATATTTGGACGTTGGTTTAGAAGCTGGAACAAAAACACAAAAGAAAGGGCTCAGACGGGAATCGAACCCGTGGCCTCTCGCACCCGAACCGAGAATCATACCACTAGACCACTGAGCCTTGGATAGATACTGTCCAAAAAACATTGGACATTAATTCAGTAACTTAAACAAAAACACAAAAGAAAGCCCTCAGACAGGAATCGAACACATGGCCTCTCGCACCCAAAGCTAGAATCATACCACTAGACCACTGAGCCTTGTATAGATACTGTACAAAAATCAGATATGTGGACATTGGTTCAGTAACTGAAACAAAAACACAAAACAAAGGGTTCAGACGGGAATCGAACCCGTGGCCTCTCGCACCCAAAGCTAGAATCATACCACTAGACCACTGAGCCTTGGATATATACTGACCAAAAAATCAGATATTTGGACATTGGTTCAGAAACTGAAACAAAAACACAACAGAAAGCCCTCAGACAGGAATCGAATCCGTGGCCTCTAGCACCCAAAGCCAGAATCATACCACTAGACAGCTGAGGCTTGGATACCTACTGTCCAAAATTTCAGATATTTGGACGTTGGTTTAGAAGCTGGAACAAAAACACAAAAGAAAGGGCTCAGACGGGAATCGAACCCGTGGCCTCTCGCACCCGAAGCAAGAATCATACCACTAGACCACTGAGCCTTGGATAGATACTGTCCAAAAACCATTGGACAGTAGTTCAGTAACTGAAACAAAAACACAAAAGAAAGGGCTCAGACGGGAATCGAACCCGTGGCCTCTAGCACCCGAAGCGAGTTATACCACTAGACCACTGAGCCTTGGATAGGCACTGTCCAAAAACATCGCACATTAGTTCAGTAACTGAAACAAAAACACAAAACAAAGGGCTTAGACGGGAATCGAACCCGTGGCCTCTCGCACCCAAAGCGAGAACCATACCACTAGACCACTGAGCCTTGGATATATACTGAACAAACAATCAGATATTTGGACATTGGTTCAGAAACTGAAATAAAAACACAAAAGAAAGCCCTCAGACAGGAAACGAACCCGTGGCCTCTCGCACACAAAGCTAGAATCATACCACTAGACAGCTTAGGCTAGGATAGCTACTGTCCAAAAATTCAGAAATTTAGATGTGGTTTAGCAGCTGAAACAAAAACACAAAAGAAAGGGCTCAGACGGAAATCGAACTCGTGGCCTCTCGCACCCAAAGCCAGAATCATACCACTAGACCACTGAGCCTTGAATAGATACTCCGTCCAAAAATGATTGCACATTAGTTCAGTAACTGAAACAAAAACACAAAAGAAAGGCTCAGACTGGAATCTGCTCCATGGCCTCTCGCACCCAAAGAGAGAATCATACAACTAGACCGCTGAGCTTTGTATAGATACTGTCCACAAAATCAGATATGTGGACATTGGTTCAGTAACTAAAACAAAAACACACAACAAAGGGCTCAGACGGGAATCGAACGCGTGGCCTCTCGCACCCAAAGCGAGAATCATACCACTACACCACTGAGCCTTGGATAGATACTGACCAAAAAATCATATATTTGTACATTGATTCAGTAACTGAAACAAAAACACAAAACAAACGGGCTCAGACGGGAATCGAACCCGTGGCCTCTCGCACCCAAAGCGAGAATGATACCACTAGACCACTGAGCCTTGTATAGATACTGTACAAAAAATCAGATATGTGGACATTGGTTCAGTAACTGAAACAAAAACACAAAACAAAGGGCTCAGACGGGAATCGAACCCGTGGCCTCTCGCACCCAAAGCGAGAATCATACCACTAGACCACTGAGCCTTGGATATATACTGACCAAAAAATCAGATATTTGGACATTGGTTCAGAAACTGAAACAAAAACACAAAAGAAAGCCCTCAGACAGGAATCGAACACATGGCCTCTCGCACCCAAAGCTAGAATCATACCACTAGACAGCTGAGGCTAGGATACCTACTGTCCAAAAATTCAGATATTTGGACGTTGGTTTAGAAGCTGGAACAAAAACACAGAAGAAAGGGCTCAGACGGGAATCGAACCCGTGGCCTCTCGCAACCGAAGCGAGAATCATACCACTAGACCACTGAGCCTTGGATAGATACTGTCCAAAAACCATTGGACATTAGTTCAGTAACTGAAACAAAAACACAAAAGAAAGGGCTCAGACGGGAATCGAACCCGTGGCCTCTAGCACCCGAAGCGAGTTATACCACTAGACCACTGAGCCTTGGATAGGCACTGTCCAAAAACATTGTACATTAGTTCAGTAACTGAAACAAAAACACAAAACAAAGGGCTTAGACGGGAATCGAACCCGTGGCCTCTCGCAACCAAAGCGAGAACCATACCACTAGACCACTGAGCCTTGGATATATACTGAACAAACAATCAGATATTTGGACATTGGTTCAGAAACTGAAATAAAAACACAAAATAAAGCCCTCAGACAGGAAACGAACCCGTGGCCTCTCGCACCCAAAGCTAGAATCATACCACTAGACAGCTTAGGCTAGGATAGCTACTGTCCAAAAATTCAGAAATTTAGATGTGGTTTAGCAGCTTAAACAAAAACACAAAAGAAAGGGCTCAGACGGAAATCGAACTCGTGGCCTCTCGCACCCAAAGCCAGAATCATACCACTAGACCACTTAGCCTTGAATAGATACTCCGTCCAAAAAAGATTGCACATTAGTTTAGTAACTGAAACAAAAACACAAAAGAAAGGGCTCAGACTGGAATCTGCTCCATGGTCTCTCGCACCCAAAGCTAGAATCATACCACTAGACCACTGAGCCTTGGATATATACTGACCAAAAAATCAGATATTTGGACATTGGTTCAGAAGCTGAAACAAAAACACAACAGAAAGCTTTCAGACAGGAATCGAACCCGTGGCCTCTCGCACCCAAAGCTAGAATCATACCACTAGACAGCTTAGGCTGAGCTTTGTATAGATACTGTCCACAAAATCAGATATGTGGACATTGGTTCAGTAACTAAAACAAAAACACACAACAAAGGGCTCAGACGGGAATCGAACGCGTGGCCTCTCGCACCCAAAGCGAGAATCATACCACTACACCACTGAGCCTTGGATAGATACTGACCAAAAAATCATATATTTGTACATTGATTCAGTAACTGAAACAAAAACACAAAACAAACGGGCTCAGACGGGAATCGAACCCGTGGCCTCTCGCACCCAAAGCGAGAATGATACCACTAGACCACTGAGCCTTGTATAGATACTGTACAAAAAATCAGATATGTGGACATTGGTTCAGTAACTGAAACAAAAACACAAAACAAAGGGCTCAGACGGGAATCGAACCCGTGGCCTCTCGCACCCAAAGCGAGAATCATACCACTAGACCACTGAGCCTTGGATATATACTGACCAAAAAATCAGATATTTGGACATTGGTTCAGAACCTGAAACAAAAACACAAAAGAAAGCCCTCAGACAGGAATCGAACACATTCCCTCTCGCACCCAAAGCTAGAATCATACCACTAGACAGCTGAGGCTAGGATACCTACTGTCCAAAAATTCAGATATTTGGACGTTGGTTTAGAAGCTGGAACAAAAACACAGAAGAAAGGGCTCAGACGGGAATCGAACCCGTGGCCTCTCGCACCCGAAGCGAGAATCATACCACTAGACCACTGAGCCTTGGATAAATACTGTCCAAAAACCATTAGACATTAGTTCAGTAACTGAAACAAAAACACAAAAGAAAGGGCTCAGACGGGAATCGAACCCGTGGCCTCTCGCACCCAAAGCGAGAATCATACCACTAGACCACTGAGCCTTGGATATATACTGACCAAAAAATCAGATATTTGGACATTGGTTCAGAAACTGAAACAAAAACACAACAGAAAGCCCTCAGAAAGGAATCGAACCCGTGGGCTCTCGCACCCTAAGCTAGAATCATACCACTAGACAGCTGAGGCTTGGATACCTACTGTCCAAAAATTCAGATATTTGGACGTTGGTTTAGAAGCTGGAACAAAAACACAAAAGAAAGGGCTCAGACGGGAATCGAACCCGTGGCCTCTCGCACCCGAACCGAGAATCATACCACTAGACCACTGAGCCTTGGATAGATACTGTCCAAAAAACATTGGACATTAATTCAGTAACTTAAACAAAAACACAAAAGAAAGCCCTCAGACAGGAATCGAACACATGGCCTCTCGCACCCAAAGCTAGAATCATACCACTAGACCACTGAGCCTTGTATAGATACTGTACAAAAATCAGATATGTGGACATTGGTTCAGTAACTGAAACAAAAACACAAAACAAAGGGTTCAGACGGGAATCGAACCCGTGGCCTCTCGCACCCAAAGCGAGAATCATACCACTAGACCACTGAGCCTTGGATATATACTGACCAAAAAATCAGATATTTGGACATTGGTTCAGAAACTGAAACAAAAACACAACAGAAAGCCCTCAGAAAGGAATCGAACCCGTGGCCTCTCGCACCCAAAGCTAGAATCATACCACTAGACAGCTGAGGCTCGGATACCTACTGTCCAAAAATTCAGATATTTGGACGTTGGTTTAGAAGCTGGAACAAAAACACAAAAGAAAGGGCTCAGACGGGAATCGAACCCGTGGCCTCTCGCACCCGAAGCGAGAATCATACCACTAGACCACTGAGCCTTGGATAGATACTGTCCAAAAAACATTGGACATTAGTTCAGTAACTGAAACAAAAACACAAAAGAAAGCCCTCAGACAGGAATCGAACACATGGCCTCTCGCACCCAAAGCTAGAATCATACCACTAGACCACTGAGCCTTGTATAGATACTGTACAAAAAATCAGATATGTGGACATTGGTTCAGTAACTGAAAAAAAACACAAAACAAAGGGCTCAGAAGGGAATCGAACCCGTGGCCTCTCGCACCCAAAGCGAGAATCATACCACTAGACCACTGAGCCTTGGATATATACTGACCAAAAAATCAGATATTTGGACATTGGTTCAGAAACTGAAACAAAAACACAACAGAAAGCCCTCAGACAGGAATCGAACCCGTGGCCTCTCGCACCCAAAGCTAGAATCATAACACTAGACAGCTGAGGCTTGGATACCTACTGTCCAAAAATTCAGATATTTGGACGTTGGTTTAGAAGCTGGAACAAAAACACAAAAGAAAGGGCTCAGACGGGAATCGAACCCGTGGCCTCTCGCACCCAAAGCGAGAATCATACCACTAGACCACTGAGCCTTGGATAGATACTGTCCAAAAACATTGTACATTAGTTCAGTAACTGAAACAAAAACACAAAACAAAGGGCTCAGACGGGAATCGAACACGTGGCCTCTCGCACCCAAAGCGAGAACCATACCACTAGACCACTGAGCCTTGGATATATACCGAACAAACAATCAGATATTTGGACGTTGGTTCAGAAACTGAAATAAAAACACAAAAGAAAGCCCTCAGACAGGAAACGAACCCGTGGCCTCTCGCACCCAAAGCTAGAATCATACCCCTAGACAGCTTAGGCTAGGATAGCTACTGTCCAAAAATTCAGATATTTAGACGTTGGTTTAGCAGCTGGAACAAAAACACAAAAGAAAGGGCTCAGACGGGAATCAAACCCGTGGCCTCTCGCACCCGAAGCGAGAATCATACCACTAGACCACTGAGCCTTGGATAGATACTGTCCAAAAAACATTGGACATTAGTTCAGTAACTGAAACAAAAACACAAAAGAAAGCCCTCAGACAGGAATCAAACACATGGCCTTTCGCACCCAAAGCTAGAATCATACCACTAGACCACTGAGCCTTGTATAGATACTGTACAAAAAATCAGATATGTGGACATTGGTTTAGTAACTGAAACAAAAACACAAAACAAAGGGCTCAGAAGGGAATCGAACCCGTGGCCTCTCGCACCCAAAGCGAGAATCATACCACTAGACCACTGAGCCTTGGATATATACTGACCAAAAAATCAGATATTTGGACATTGGTTCAGAAACTGAAACAAAAACACAACAGAAAGCCCTCAGACAGGAATCAAACCCGTGGCCTCTCGCACCCAAAGCTAGAATCATAACACTAGACAGCTGAGGCTTGGATACCTACTGTCCAAAAATTAAGATATTTGGACGTTGGTTTAGAAGCTGGAACAAAAACACAAAAGAAAGGGCTCAGACGGGAATCGAACCCGTGGCCTCTAGCACCCGAAGCGAGAATCATACCACTAGACCACTGAGCCTTGGATAGATACTGTCCAAAAACATTGTACATTAGTTCAGTAACTGAAACAAAAACACAAAACAAAGGGCTCAGACGGGAATCGAACCCGTGGCCTCTCGCACCCAAAGCGAGAACCATACCACTAGACCACTGAGCCTTGGATATATACCGAACAAACAATCAGATATTTGGACATTGGTTCAGAAACTGAAATAAAAACACAAAAGAAAGCCCTCAGACAGGAAACGAACCCGTGGCCTCTCGCACCCAAAGCTAGAATCATACCCCTAGACAGCTTAGGCTAGGATAGCTACTGTCCAAAAATTCAGATATTAAGACGTTGGTTTAGCAGCTGGAACAAAAACACAAAAGAAAGGGCTCAGACGGAAATCGAACTCGTGGCCTCTCGCACCCAAAGCCAGAATCATACCACTAGACCACTGAGCATTGAATAGATACTCCGTCCAAAAAAGATTGGACATTAGTTTAGTAACTGAAACAAAAACACAAAAGAAAGGGCTCAGACGGGAATCGAACCCGTGACCTCTCGCACCCAAAGCGAGAATCATACCACTAGACCACTGAGCATTGAATAGATACTCCGTCCAAAAAAGATTGGACATTAGTTTAGTAACTGAAACAAAAACACAAAAGAAAGGGCTCAGACGGGAATCGAACCCGTGGCCTCTCGCACCCAAAGCGAGAATCATACCATTAGACCACTGAGCCTTGTATAGATACTGTACAAAAAATCAGATATGTGGACATTGGTTCAGTAACTTAAACAAAAACACAAAACAAAGGGCTTAGACGGAAATAGAACCCGTGGCCTCTCGCACCCAAAGCGAGAATCATACCACTAGACCACTGAGCCTTGGATATATACTGACCAAAAAATCAGATATTTGGACATTGGTTCAGAAACTGAAACAAAAACACAAAACAAAGGGCTCAGACGGGAATCGAACCCGTGGCCTCTCGCACCCAAAGCGAGAATCATACCACTAGACCACTGAGCCTTGGATATATACTGACCAAAAAATCAGATATTTGGACATTGGTTCAGAAACTGAAACAAAAACACAACAGAAAGCCCTCAGACAGGAATCGAACACATGGCCTCTCGCACCCAAAGCTAGAATCATACCACTAGACCACTGAGCCTTGTATAGATACTGTATAAAAAATCAGAAATGTGGAGATTGGTTCAGTAACTGAAACAAAAACACAAAACAAAGGGCTCAGACGGGAATCGAACCCGTGGCCTCTCGCACCCAAAGCGAGATTCATACCACTAGACCACTGAGCCTTGGATATATACTGACCAAAAAATCAGATATTTGGACATTGGTTCAGAAACTGAAACAAAAAC
The DNA here is from genome assembly GCF_932526225.1 of Nematostella vectensis. Taxonomy (NCBI): domain Eukaryota; kingdom Metazoa; phylum Cnidaria; class Anthozoa; order Actiniaria; family Edwardsiidae; genus Nematostella; species Nematostella vectensis. Next base: position 1,148,849 of record NC_064034.1, read on the forward strand.
ACAACAGAAAGCTTTCAGACAGGATTCGAACCCGTGGCCTCTCGCACCCAAAGCTAGAATCATACCACTAGACAGCTGAGGCTAGGATACCTACTGTCCAAAAATTCAGATATTTCGACGTTGGTTTAGAAGCTGGAACAAAAACACAGAAGAAAGGGCTCAGACGGGAATCGAACCCGTGGCCTCTTGCACCCGAAGCGAGAATCATACTACTAGACCACTGAGCATTGGATAGATACTGTCCAAAAACCATTGGACATTAGTTCAGTAACTGAAACAAAAACACAAAAGAAAGGGCTCAGACGGGAATCGAACCCGTGGCCTCTCGCACCCGAAGCGAGAATCATACCACTAGACCACTGAGCCTTGGATATATACTGTACAAAAAATCAGATATGTGGACATTGGTTCAGTAACTGAAACAAAAACACAAAACAAAGGGCTCAGACGGGAATCGAACCCGTGGCCTCTCGCACCCAAAGCGAGAATCATACCACTAGACCACTGAGCCTTGGATATATACTGACCAAAAAATCAGATATTTGGACATTGGTTCAGAAACTGAAACAAAAACACAAAAGAAAGCCCTCAGACAGGAATCGAACACATGGCCTCTCGCACCCAAAGCTAGAATCATACCACTAGACCACTGAGCCTTGTATAGATACTGTACAAAAAATCAGATATGTGGACATTGGTTCAGTAACTGAAACAAAAACACAAAACAAAGGGCTCAGACGGGAATCGAACCCGTGGCCTCTCGCACCCAAAGCGAGAATCATACCACTAGACCACTGAGCCTTGGATATATACTGACCAAAAAATCAGATATTTGGACATTGGTTCAGAAACTGAAATAAAAACACAAAAGAAAGCCCTCAGACAGGAAACGAACCCGTGGCCTCTCGCACCCAAAGCTAGAATCATACCACTAGACAGCTTAGGCTAGGATAGCTATTGTCCAAAAATTCAGATATTTAGACGTTGGTTTAGCAGCTGGAACAAAAACACAAAAGAAAGGGCTCAGACGGAAATCGAACTCGTGGCCTCTCGCACCCAAAGCCAGAATCATACCACTAGACCACTGAGCCTTGAATAGATACTCCGTCCAAAAAAGATTGGACATTAGTTTAGTAACTGAAACAAAAACACAAAAGAAATTTCTCAGACTGGAATCTGCTACTTGGCCTCTCGTACCCAAATAGAGAATCATACAACTAGACCGCTGAGCCTTGTATAGATACTGTCCAAAAAATCGGATATGTGGACATTGGTTCAGTAACTGAAACAAAAACACAAAATAAAGGGCTCCGACGGGAATCGAACCCGTGGCCTCTCGCACCCAAAGCGAGAATCATACCACTAGACCACTGAGCCTTGGATATATACTGACCAAAAAATCAGATATTTGGACATTGGTTTAGAAATGGAAATAAAAACACAAAACAAAGGGCTCGGACGGGAATCGAACCCGTGGCCTCTCGCACCCAAAGCGAGAATCATACCACTAGACCACTGAGCCTTGGATAGATACTGTCCAAAAACATTGTACATTAGTTCAGTAACTGAAACAAAAACACAAAACAAAGGGCTCAGACGGGAATCGAACCCGTGGCCTCTCGCACCCAAAGCGAGAATCATACCACTAGACCACTGAGCCTTGGATATATACTGTCCAAAAATTCAGATATTTGGACGTTGGTTTAGAAGCTGGAACAAAAACACAAAAGAAAGGGCTCAGACGGGAATCAAACCCGTGGCCTCTCGCACCCGAAGCGAGAATCATACCACTAGACCACTGAGCCTTGGATAGATACTGTCCAAAAACATTGTACATTAGTTCAGTAACTGAAACAAAAACACAAAACAAAGGGCTCAGACGGGAATCGAACCCGTGGCCTCTCGCACCCAAAGCGAGAACCATACCACTAGACCACTGAGCCATGGATATATACTGAACAAACAATCAGATATTTGGACATTCGTTCAGAAACTGAAATAAAAACACAAAAGAAAGCCCTCAGACAGGAAACGATACCGTGGCCTCTCGCACCCAAAGCTAGAATCATACCACTAGACAGCTTAGGCTAGGATAGCTATTGTCCAAAAATTCAGATATTTAGACGTTGGTTTAGCAGCTGGAACAAAAACACAAAAGAAAGGGCTCAGACGGAAATCGAACTCGTGGCCTCTCGCACCCAAAGCCAGAATCATACCACTAGACCACTGAGCCTTGAATAGATACTCCGTCCAAAAAAGATTGGACATTAGTTTAGTAACTGAAACAAAAACACAAAAGAAATTTCTCAGACTGGAATCTGCTACTTGGCCTCTCGTACCCAAAGAGAGAATCATACAACTAGACCGCTGAGCCTTGTATAGATACTGTCCAAAAAATCGGATATGTGGACATTGGTTCAGTAACTGAAACAAAAACACAAAATAAAGGGCTCCGACGGGAATCGAACCCGTGGCCTCTCGCACCCAAAGCGAGAATCATACCACTAGACCACTGAGCCTTGGATATATACTGACCAAAAAATCAGATATTTGGACATTGGTTCAGAAATGGAAATAAAAACACAAAACAAAGGGCTCGGACGGGAATCGAACCCGTGGCCTCTCGCACCCAAAGCGAGAATCATACCACTAGACCATTGAGCCTTGGATAGATACTGTCCAAAAACATTGTACATTAGTTCAGTAACTGAAACAAAAACACAAAACAAAGGGCTCAGACGGGAATCGAACCCGTGGCCTCTCGCACCCAAAGCGAGAACCATACCACTAGACCACTGAGCCTTGGATATATACTGAACAAACAATCAGATATTTGGACATTGGTTCAGAAACTGAAATAAAAACACAAAAGAAAGCCCTCAGACAGGAATCGAACACATGGCCTCTCGCACCCAAAGCTAGAATCATACCACTAGACCACTGAGCCTTGTATAGATACTGTACAAAAAATCAGATATGTGGACATTGGTTCAGTAACTGAAACAAAAACACAAAACAAAGGGCTCAGACGGGAATCGAACCCGTGGCCTCTCGCACCCAAAGCGAGAATCATACCACTAGACCACTGAGCCTTGGATATATACTGACCAAAAAATCAGATATTTGGACATTGGTTCAGAAACTGAAACAAAAACACAACAGAAAGCTTTCAGACAGGATTCGAACCCGTGGCCTCTCGCACCCAAAGCTAGAATCATACCACTAGACAGCTGAGGCTAGGATACCTACTGTCCAAAAATTCAGATATTTAGACGTTGGTTTAGCAACTGGAACAAAAACACAAAAGAAAGGGCTCAGACGGAAATCGAACTCGTGGCCTCTCGCACCCAAAGCCAGAACCATACCATTAGACCACTGAGCCTTGAATAGATACTCCGTCCAAAAAAGATTGGACATTAGTTTAGTAACTGAAACAAAAACACAAAAGAAATTTCTCAGACTGGAATCTGCTACATGGCCTCTCGTACCCAAAGAGAGAATCATACAACTAGACCGCTGAGCCTTGTATAGATACTGTCCAAAAAATCGGATATGTGGACATTGGTTCAGTAACTGAAACAAAAACACAAAATAAAGGGCTCCGACGGGAATCGAACCCGTGGCCTCTCGCACCCAAAGCGAGAATCATACCACTAGACCACTGAGCCTTGGATATATACTGACCAAAAAATCAGATATTTGGACATTGGTTCAGAAATGGAAATAAAAACACAAAACAAAGGGTTCGGACGGGAATCGAACCCGTGGTCTCTCGCACCCAAAGCGAGAATCATACCACTGAGCCTTGGATAGATACTGACCAAAAAATCAGATATTTGTACATTGGTTTAGTAACTGAAACAAAAACACAAAACAAAGGGCTCAGACGGGAATCGAACCCGTGGCCTCTCGCACCCAAAGCGGGAATCATACCACTAGAACACTGAGCCTTGTATAGATACTGACCAAAAAATCAGATATTTGGACATTGGTTAAGAAACTGAAACAAAAACACAAAAGAAAGCCCTCAGACAGGAGTCGAACCCGTGGCCTCTCGCACCCAAAGCTAGAATCATACCACTAGACAGCTGAAGCTAGGATAGCTACTTTCCAAAAATTCAGATATTTGGACGTTGGTTTAGCAGCTGGAACAAAAACACAAAAGAAAGGGCTCAGACGGGAATCGAACCCGTGGCCTCTCGCACCCGAAGCAAGAATCATACCACTAGACCACTGAGCCTTGAATAGATACTGTACAAAAAATCAGATATGTGGACATTGGTTCAGTAACTGAAACAAAAACACAAAAGAAAGGGCTCAGACGGGAATCGAACTAGTGGCCTCTCGCGCCCAAAGCCAGAATCATACCACTAGACCACTGAGCCTTGAATAGATACTCCGTCCAAAAAAGATTGGACATTAGTTCAGTAACTGAAACAAAAACACAAAAGAAAGGGCTCAGACGGGAATCGAACTCGTGGCCAATCGCACCCAAAGAGAGAATCATACAACTAGACCGCTGAGCTTTGTATAGATACTGTTCAAAAAATCAGATATGTGGACATTGGTTCAGTAACTGAAACAAAAACACAAAAGAAAGCCCTCAGACAGGAATCGAACACATGGCCTCTCGCACCCAAAGCTAGAATCATACCACTAGACCACTGAGCCTTGTATAGATACTGTACAAAAAATCAGATATGTGGACATTGGTTCAGTAACTGAAACAAAAACACAAAACAAAGGGCTCAGACGGGAATCAAACCCGTGGCCTCTCGCACCCAAAGCGAGAATCATACCACTAGACCACTGAGCCTTGGATATATACTGACCAAAAAATCAGATATTTGGACATTGGTTCAGAAGCTGAAACAAAAACACAACAGAAAGCTTTCAGACAGGAATCGAACCCGTGGCCTCTCGCACCCAAAGCTAGAATCATACCACTAGACAGCTTAGGCTAGGATACCTACTGTCCAAAAATTCAGATATTTGGACGTTGGTTTAGAAGCTGGAACAAAAACACAAAAGAAAAGGCTCAGACGGGAATCGAACCCGTGGCCTCTCGCACCCGAAGCGAGAATCATACCACTAGACCACTGAGCCTTGGATAGATACTGTCCAAAAACATTGTACATTAGTTCAGTAACTGAAACAAAAACACAAAACAAAGGGCTCAGACGGGAATCGAACCCGTGGCCTCTCGCACCCAAAGCGAGAACCATACCACTAGACCACTGAGCCTTGGATATATACTGAACAAACAATCAGATATTTGGACATTGGTTCAGAAACTGAAATAAAAACACAAAAGAAAGCCCTCAGACAGGAAACGAACCCGTGGCCTCTCGCACCCAAAGCTAGAATCATACCACTAGACAGCTGAAGCTAGGATAGCTACTTTCCAAAAATTCAGATATTTGGACGTTGGTTTAGCAGCTGGAACAAAAACACAAAAGAAAGGGCTCAGACGGGAATCGAACCCGTGGCCTCTCGCACCCTAAGCAAGAATCATACCACTAGACCACTGAGCCTTGAATAGATACTGTACAAAAAATCAGATATGTGGACATTGGTTCAGTAACTGAAACAAAAACACAAAAGAAAGGGCTCAGACGGGAATCGAACTAGTGGCCTCTCGCGCCCAAAGCCAGAATCATACCACTAGACCACTGAGCCTTGAATAGATACTGTACAAAAAATCAGATATGTGGACATTGGTTCAGTAACTGAAACAAAAACACAAAAGAAAGGGCTCAGACGGGAATCGAACTCGTGGCCTCTCGCACCCAAAGAGAGAATCATACAACTAGACCGCTGAGCTTTGTATAGATACTGTTCAAAAAATCAGATATGTTGACATTGGTTCAGTAACTGAAACAAAAACACAAAAGAAAGCCCTCAGACAGGAATCGAACACATGGCCTCTCGCACCCAAAGCTAGAATCATACCACTAGACCACTGAGCCTTGTATAGATACTGTACAAAAAATCAGATATGTGGACATTGGTTCAGTAACTGAAACAAAAACACAAAACAAAGGGCTCAGACGGGAATCAAACCCGTGGCCTCACGCACCCAAAGCGAGAATCATACCACTAGACCACTGAGCCTTGGATATATACTGACCAAAAAATCAGATATTTGGACATTGGTTCAGAAGCTGAAACAAAAACACAACAGAAAGCTTTCAGACAGGAATCGAACCCGTGGCCTCTCGCACCCAAAGCTAGAATCATACCACTAGACAGCTTAGGCTAGGATACCTACTGTCCAAAAATTCAGATATTTGGACGTTGGTTTAGAAGCTGGAACAAAAACACAAAAGAAAGGGCTCAGACGGGAATCGAACCCGTGGCCTCTAGCACCCGAAGCGAGAATCATACCACTAGACCACTGAGCCTTGGATAGATACTGTCCAAAAACATTGTACATTAGTTCAGTAACTGAAACAAAAACACAAAACAAAGGGCTCAGACGGGAATCGAACCTGTGGCCTCTCGCACCCAAAGCGAGAACCATACCACTAGACCACTGAGCCTTGGATATATACTGAACAAACAATCAGATATTTGGACATTGGTTCAGAAACTGAAATAAAAACACAAAAGAAAGCCCTTAGACAGGAAACGAACCCGTGGCCTCTCGCACTTAAAGCTAGAATCATACCACTAGACAGCTTAGGCTAGGATAGCTACTGTCCAAAAATTCAGATATTTAGACGTTGGTTTAGCAGCTGGAACAAAAACACAAAAGAAAGGGCTCAGACGGAAATCAGACTCGTGGACTCTCGCACTCAAAGCCAGAATCATAACAGTAGACCACTGAGCCTTGAATAGATACTCCGTCCAAAAAAGATTGGACATTAGTTTAGTAACTGAAACAAAAACACAAAAGAAAGGGCTCAGACTGGAATCTGCTCCATGGCCTCTCGTACCCAAAGAGAGAATCATACAACTAGACCGCTGAGTTTTGTATAGATACTGTCCAAAAAATCAGATATGTGGACATTGGTTCAGTAACTGAAACAAAAACGCAAAAGAAAGCCCTCAGACAGGAATCGAACACATGGCCTCCCGCACCCAAACCTAGAATCATACCACTAGACCACTGAGCCTTGTATAGATACTGTACAAAAAATCAGATATGTGGACATTGGTTCAGTAACTGAAACAAAAACACAAAACAAAGGGCTCAGACGGGAATCGAACCCGTGGCCTCTCGCACCCAAAGCGAGAATCATACCACTAGACAGCTGATGCTTGGATACCTACTGTCCAAAAATTCAGATATTTGGACGTTGGTTTAGAAGCTGGAACAAAAACACAAAAGAAAGGGCTCAGACGGGAATCGAACCCGTGGCCTCTCGCACCCGAAGCAAGAATCATACCACTAGACCACTGAGCCTTGGATAGATACTGTCCAAAAACTTTGTACATTAGTTCAGTAACTGAAACAAAAACACAAAACAAAGGGCTCAGACGGGAATCGAACCCGTGGCCTCTCGCACCCAAAGCGAGAATCATACCACTAGACCACTGAGCCTTGGATATATACTGACCAAAAAATCAGATATTTGGACATTGGTTCAGAAACTGAAACAAAAACACAACAGAAAGCCCTCAGAAAGGAATCGAACCCGTGGCCTCTCGCACCCAAAGCTAGAATCATACCACTAGACAGCTGAGGCTCGGATACCTACTGTCCAAAAATTCAGATATTTGGACGTTGGTTTAGAAGCTGGAACAAAAACACAAAAGAAAGGGCTCAGACGGGAATCGAACCCGTGGCCTCTCGCACCCGAAGCGAGAATCATACCACTAGACCACTGAGCCTTGGATAGATACTGTCCAAAAAACATTGGACATTAGTTCAGTAACTGAAACAAAAACACAAAAGAAAGCCCTCAGACAGGAATCGAACACATGGCCTCTCGCACCCAAAGCTAGAATCATACCACTAGACCACTGAGCCTTGTATAGATACTGTACAAAAAATCAGATATGTGGACATTGGTTCAGTAACTGAAACAAAAACACAAAACAAAGGGCTCAGAAGGGAATCGAACCCGTGGCCTCTCGCACCCAAAGCGAGAATCATACCACTAGACCACTGAGCCTTGGATATATACTGACCAAAAAATCAGATATTTGGACATTGGTTCAGAAACTGAAACAAAAACACAACAGAAAGCCCTCAGACAGGAATCGAACCCGTGGCCTCTCGCACCCAAAGCTAGAATCATAACACTAGACAGCTGAGGCTTGGATACCTACTGTCCAAAAATTCAGATATTTGGACGTTGGTTTAGAAGCTGGAACAAAAACACAAAAGAAAGGGCTCAGACGGGAATCAAACCCGTGGCCTCTCGCACCCGAAGCGAGAATCATACCACTAGACCACTGAGCCTTGGATAGATACTTTCCAAAAACATTGTACATTAGTTCAGTAACTGAAACAAAAACACAAAACAAAGGGCTCAGACGGGAATCGAACCCGTGGCCTCTCGCACCCAAAGCGAGAACCATACCACTAGACCACTGAGCCTTGGATATATACCGAACAAACAATCAGATATTTGGACATTGGTTCAGAAACTGAAATAAAAACACAAAAGAAAGACCTCAGACAGGAAACGAACCCGTGGCCTCTCGCACCCAAAGCTAGAATCATACCCCTAGACAGCTTAGGCTAGGATAGCTACTGTTCAAAAATTCAGATATTTAGACGTTGGTTTAGCAGCTGGAACAAAAACACAAAAGAAAGGGCTCAGACGGAAATCGAACTCGTGGCCTCTCGCACCCAAAGCCAGAATCATACCACTAGACCACTGAGCATTGAATAGATACTCCGTCCAAAAAAGATTGGACATTAGTTTAGTAACTGAAACAAAAACACAAAAGAAAGGGCTCAGATGGGAATCGAACCCGTGGCCTCTCGCACCCAAAGCGAGAATCATACCACTAGACCACTGAGCATTGAATAGATACTCCGTCCAAAAAAGATTGTACATTAGTTTAGTAACTGAAACAAAAACACAAAAGAAAGGGCTCAGACGGGAATCGAACCCGTGGCCTCTCGCACCCAAAGCGAGAATCATACCACTAGACCACTGAGCCTTGTATAGATACTGTACAAAAAATCAGATATGTGAACATTGGTTCAGTAACTGAAACAAAAACACAAAACAAAGGGCTCAGACGGAAATAGAACCCGTGGCCTCTCGCACCCAAAGCGAGAATCATACCACTAGACCACTGAGCCTTGGATATATACTGACCAAAAAATCAGATATTTGGACATTGGTTCAGTAACTGAAACAAAAACACAAAACAAAGGGCTCAGACGGGAATCGAACCCGTGGCCTCTCGCACCCAAAGCTAGAATCATACCACTAGACAGCTGAGGATTGGATACCTACTGTCCAAAAATTCAGATATTTGGACGTTGGTTTAGAAGCTGGAACAAAAACACAAAAGAAAGGGCTCAGACGGGAATCGAACCCGTGGCCTCTCGCACCCAAAGCGAGAATCATACCACTAGACCACTGAGCCTTGGATAGATACTGTCCAAAAACATTGTACATTAGTTCAGTAACTGAAACAAAAACACAAAACAAAGGGCTCAGACGGGAATCGAACCCGTGGCCTCTCGCACCCAAAGCTAGAATCATACCACTAGACCACTGAGCCTTGTATAGATACTGTACAAAAAATCAGATATGTGGACATTGGTTCAGTAACTGAAACAAAAACACAAAACAAAGGGCTCAGAAGGGAATCGAACCCGTGGCCTCTCGCACCCAAAGCGAGAATCATACCACTAGACCACTGAGCCTTGGATATATACTGACCAAAAAATCAGATATGTGGACATTGGTTCAGAAACTGAAACAAAAACACAACAGAAAGCCTTCAGAAAGGAATCGAACCCGTGGCCTCTCGCACCCAAAGCTAGAATCATACCACTAAACAGCTGAAGCTTGGATATCTACTGTCCAAAAATTCAGATATTTGGACGTTGGTTTAGAAGCTGGAACAAAAACACAAAAGAAAGGGCTCAGACGGGAATCTAACCCGTGGCCTCTCGCACCCGAAGCGAGAATCATACCACTGGACCACTAAGCCTTGGATAGATACTGTCAAAACAAAATTGGACATTAGTTCAGTAACTGAAACAAAAACACAAAAGAAAGCCCTCAGACAGGAATCGAACACATGGCCTCTCGCACCCAAAGCTAGAATCATACCACTAGACCACTGAGCCTTGTATAGATACTGTACAAAAAATCAGATATGTGGACATTGGTTCAGTAACTGAAACAAAAACACAAAACAAAGGGCTCAGAAGGGAATCGAACCCGTGGCCTCTCGCACCCAAAGCGAGAATCATACCACTAGACCACTGAGCCTTGGATATATACTGACCAAAAAATCAGATATTTGGACATTGGTTCAGAAACTGAAACAAAAAACAACAGAAAACCCTCAGACAGGAATCGAACCCGTGGCCTCTAGCACCCAAAACTAGAATCATAACACTAGACAGCTGAGGCATGGATACCTACTGTCCAAAAATTCAGATATTTGGACGTTGGTTTAGAAGCTGGAACAAAAACACAAAAGAAAGGGCTCAGACGGGAATAGAACCCGTGGCCTCTCGCACCCGAAGCGAGAATCATACCACTAGACCACTGAGCCTTGGGTGGATACTGTCCAAAAAACATTGGACATTAGTTCAGTAACTGAAACAAAAACACAAAACAAAGGGCTCAGACGGGAATCGAACCCGTGGCCTCTCGCACCCAAAGCAAGAATCATACCACTAGACCACTGAGCCTTGGATATATACTGACCAAAAAATCAGATATTTGGACATTGGTTCAGAAACTGAAACAAAAACACAACAGAAATCCCTCAGAAAGGAATCGAACCCGTGGCCTCTCGCACCCAAAGCTAGAATCATACCACTAGACATCTGAGGCTTGGATACCTACTGTCCAAAAATTCAGATATTTGGACGTTGGTTTAGAAGCTGGAACAAAAACACAAAAGAAAGGGCTCAGACGGGAATCTAACCCGTGGCCTCTCGCACCCGAAGCGAGAATCATACCACTAGACCACTGAGCCTTGGATAGATACTGTCCAAAAAACATTGGACATTAGTTCAGTAACTGAAACAAAAACACAAAAGAAAGCCCTCAGACAGGAATCGAACACATGGCCTCTCGCACCCAAAGCTAGAATCATACCACTAGACCACTGAGCCTTGTATAGATACTGTACAAAAAATCAGATATGTGGACATTGGTTCAGTAACTGAAACAAAAACACAAAACAAAGGGCTCAGACGGGAATCGAACCCGTGGCCTCTCGCACCCAAAGCGAGAATCATACCACTAGACCACTGAGCCTTGGATATATACTGACCAAAAAATCAGATATTTGGACATTGGTTCAGAAACTGAAACAAAAACACAACAGAAAGCCCTCAGACAGGAATCGAACCCGTGGCCTCTCGCACCCAAAGCTAGAATCATACCACTAGACAGCTGATGCTTGGATACCTACTGTCCAAAAATTCAGATATTTGGACGTTGGTTTAGAAGCTGGAACAAAAACACAAAAGAAAGGGCTCAGATGGGAATCGAAGCCGTGGCCTCTCGCACCCGAAGCAAGAATCATACCACTAGACCACTGAGCCTTGGATAGATACTGTCCAAAAACTTTGTACATTAGTTCAGTAACTGAAACAAAAACACAAAACAAAGGGCTCAGACGGGAATCGAACCCGTGGCCTCTCGCACCCAAAGCGAGAATCATACCACTAGACCACTGAGCCTTGGATATATACTGACCAAAAAATCAGATATTTGGACATTGGTTCAGAAACTGAAACAAAAACACAACAGAAAGCCCTCAGAAAGGAATCGAACCCGTGGCCTCTCGCACCCAAAGCTAGAATCATACCACTAGACAGCTGAGGCTCGGATACCTACTGTCCAAAAATTCAGATATTTGGACGTTGGTTTAGAAGCTGGAACAAAAACACAAAAGAAAGGGCTCAGACGGGAATCGAACCCGTGGCCTCTCGCACCCGAAGCGAGAATCATACCACTAGACCACTGAGCCTTGGATAGATACTGTCCAAAAAACATTGGACATTAGTTCAGTAACTGAAACAAAAACACAAAAGAAAGCCCTCAGACAGGAATCGAACACATGGCCTCTCGCACCCAAAGCTAGAATCATACCACTAGACCACTGAGCCTTGTATAGATACTGTACAAAAAATCAGATATGTGGACATTGGTTCAGTAACTGAAAAAAAACACAAAACAAAGGGCTCAGAAGGGAATCGAACCCGTGGCCTCTCGCACCCAAAGCGAGAATCATACCACTAGACCACTGAGCATTGGATATATACTGACCAAAAAATCAGATATTTGGACATTGGTTCAGAAACTAAAACAAAAACACAACAGAAAGCCCTCAGACAGGAATCGAACCCGTGGCCTCTCGCACCCAAAGCTAGAATCATAACACTAGACAGCTGAGGCTTGGATACCTACTGTCCAAAAATTCAGATATTTGGACGTTGGTTTAGAAGCTGGAACAAAAACACAAAAGAAAGGGCTCAGACGGGAATCGAACCCGTGGCCTCTCGCACCCAAAGCGAGAATCATACCACTAGACCACTGAGCCTTGGATAGATACTGTCCAAAAACATTGTACATTAGTTCAGTAACTGAAACAAAAACACAAAACAAAGGGCTCAGACGGGAATCGAACCCGTGGCCTCTCGCACCCAAAGCGATAACCATACCACTAGACCACTGAGCCTTGGATATATACCGAACAAACAATCAGATATTTGGACGTTGGTTCAGAAACTGAAATAAAAACACAAAAGAAAGCCCTCAGACAGGAAACGAACACGTGGCCTCTCGCACCCAAAGCTAGAATCATACCCCTAGACAGCTTAGGCTAGGATAGCTACTGTCCAAAAATTCAGATATTTAGACGTTGGTTTAGCAGCTGGAACAAAAACACAAAAGAAAGGGCTCAGACGGGAATCGAACCCGTGGCCTCTCGCACCCGAAGCGAGAATCATACCACTAGACCACTGAGCCTTGGATAGATACTGTCCAAAAAACATTGGACATTAGTTTAGTAACTGAAACAAAAACACAAAAGAAAGCCCTCAGACAGGAATCAAACACATGGCCTCTCGCACCCAAAGCTAGAATCATACCACTAGACCACTGAGCCTTGTATAGATACTGTACAAAAAATCAGATATGTGGACATTGGTTCAGTAACTGAAACAAAAACACAAAACAAAGGGCTCAGAAGGGAATCGAACCCGTGGCCTCTCGCACCCAAAGCGAGAATCATACCACTAGACCACTGAGCCTTGGATATATACTGACCAAAAAATCAGATATTTGGACATTGGTTCAGAAACTGAAACAAAAACACAACAGAAAGCCCTCAGACAGGAATCAAACCCGTGGCCTCTCGCACCCAAAGCTAGAATCATAACACTAGACAGCTGAGGCTTGGATACCTACTGTCCAAAAATTAAGATATTTGGACGTTGGTTTAGAAGCTGGAACAAAAACACAAAAGAAAGGGCTCAGACGGGAATCGAACCCGTGGCCTCTAGCACCCGAAGCGAGAATCATACCACTAGACCACTGAGCCTTGGATAGATACTGTCCAAAAACATTGTACATTAGTTCAGTAACTGAAACAAAAACACAAAACAAAGGGCTCAGACGGGAATCGAACCCGTGGCCTCTCGCACCCAAAGCGAGAACCATACCACTAGACCACTGAGCCTTGGATATATACCGAACAAACAATCAGATATTTGGACATTGGTTCAGAAACTGAAATAAAAACACAAAAGAAAGCCCTCAGACAGGAAACGAACCCGTGGCCTCTCGCACCCAAAGCTAGAATCATACCCCTAGACAGCTTAGGCTAGGATAGCTACTGTCCAAAAATTCAGATATTTAGACGTTGTTTTAGCAGCTGGAACAAAAACACAAAAGAAAGGGCTCATACGGAAATCGAACTCGTGGCCTCTCGCACCCAAAGCCAGAATCATACCACTAGACCACTGAGCATTGAATAGATACTCCGTCCAAAAAAGATTGGACATTAGTTTAGTAACTGAAACAAAAACACAAAAGAAAGGGCTCAGATGGGAATCGAACCCGTGGCCTCTCGCACCCAAAGCGAGAATCATACCACTAGACCACTGAGCATTGAATAGATACTCCGTCCAAAAAAGATTGTACATTAGTTTAGTAACTGAAACAAAAACACAAAAGAAAGGGCTCAGACGGGAATCGAACCCGTGGCCTCTCGCACCCAAAGCGAGAATCATACCACTAGACCACTGAGCCTTGTATAGATACTGTACAAAAAATCAGATATGTGAACATTGGTTCAGTAACTGAAACAAAAACACAAAACAAAGGGCTCAGACGGAAATAGAACCCGTGGCCTCTCGCACCCAAAGCGAGAATCATACCACTAGACCACTGAGCCTTGGATATATACTGACCAAAAAATCAGATATTTGGACATTGGTTCAGTAACTGAAACAAAAACACAAAACAAAGGGCTCAGACGGGAATCGAACCCGTGGCCTCTCGCACCCAAAGCTAGAATCATACCACTAGACAGCTGAGGATTGGATACCTACTGTCCAAAAATTCAGATATTTGGACGTTGGTTTAGAAGCTGGAACAAAAACACAAAAGAAAGGGCTCAGACGGGAATCGAACCCGTGGCCTATCGCACCCGAAGCGAGAATCATACCACTAGACCACTGAGCCTTGGATAGATACTGTCCAAAAAATCAGATATTTGGACATTGGTTCAGTAACTGAAACAAAAACACAAAACAAAGGGCTCAGACGGGAATCGAACCCGTGGCCTCTCGCACCCAAAGCTAGAATCATACCACTAGACCACTGAGCCTTGTATAGATACTGTACAAAAAATCAGATATGTGGACATTGGTTCAGTAACTGAAACAAAAACACAAAACAAAGGGCTCAGAAGGGAATCGAACCCGTGGCCTCTCGCACCCAAAGCGAGAATCATACCACTAGACCACTGAGCCTTGGATATATACTGACCAAAAAATCAGATATGTGGACATTGGTTCAGAAACTGAAACAAAAACACAACAGAAAGCCTTCAGAAAGGAATCGAACCCGTGGCCTCTCGCACCCAAAGCTAGAATCATACCACTAAACAGCTGAAGCTTGGATATCTACTGTCCAAAAATTCAGATATTTGGACGTTGGTTTAGAAGCTGGAACAAAAACACAAAAGAAAGGGCTCAGACGGGAATCTAACCCGTGGCCTCTCGCACCCGAAGCGAGAATCATACCACTGGACCACTGAGCCTTGGATAGATACTGTCAAAACAAAATTGGACATTAGTTCAGTAACTGAAACAAAAACACAAAAGAAAGCCCTCAGACAGGAATCGAACACATGGCCTCTCGCACCCAAAGCTAGAATCATACCACTAGACCACTGAGCCTTGTATAGATACTGTACAAAAAATCAGATATGTGGACATTGGTTCAGTAACTGAAACAAAAACACAAAACAAAGGGCTCAGAAGGGAATCGAACCCGTGGCCTCTCGCACCCAAAGCGAGAATCATACCACTAGACCACTGAGCCTTGGATATATACTGACCAAAAAATCAGATATTTGGACATTGGTTCAGAAACTGAAACAAAAAACAACAGAAAACCCTCAGACAGGAATCGAACCCGTGGCCTCTAGCACCCAAAACTAGAATCATAACACTAGACAGCTGAGGCATGGATACCTACTGTCCAAAAATTCAGATATTTGGACGTTGGTTTAGAAGCTGGAACAAAAACACAAAAGAAAGGGCTCAGACGGGAATAGAACCCGTGGCCTCTCGCACCCGAAGCGAGAATCATACCACTAGACCACTGAGCCTTGGGTGGATACTGTCCAAAAAACATTGGACATTAGTTCAGTAACTGAAACAAAAACACAAAACAAAGGGCTCAGACGGGAATCGAACCCGTGGCCTCTCGCACCCAAAGCAAGAATCATACCACTAGACCACTGAGCCTTGGATATATACTGACCAAAAAATCAGATATTTGGACATTGGTTCAGAAACTGAAACAAAAACACAACAGAAATCCCTCAGAAAGGAATCGAACCCGTGGCCTCTCGCACCCAAAGCTAGAATCATACCACTAGACATCTGAGGCTTGGATACCTACTGTCCAAAAATTCAGATATTTGGACGTTGGTTTAGAAGCTGGAACAAAAACACAAAAGAAAGGGCTCAGACGGGAATCTAACCCGTGGCCTCTCGCACCCGAAGCGAGAATCATACCACTAGACCACTGAGCCTTGGATAGATACTGTCCAAAAAACATTGGACATTAGTTCAGTAACTGAAACAAAAACACAAAAGAAAGCCCTCAGACAGGAATCGAACACATGGCCTCTCGCACCCAAAGCTAGAATCATACCACTAGACCACTGAGCCTTGTATAGATACTGTACAAAAAATCAGATATGTGGACATTGGTTCAGTAACTGAAACAAAAACACAAAACAAAGGGCTCAGACGGGAATCGAACCCGTGGCCTCTCGCACCCAAAGCGAGAATCATACCACTAGACCACTGAGCCTTGGATATATACTGACCAAAAAATCAGATATTTGGACATTGGTTCAGAAACTGAAACAAAAACACAACAGAAAGCCCTCAGACAGGAATCGAACCCGTGGCCTCTCGCACCCAAAGCTAGAATCATACCACTAGACAGCTGATGCTTGGATACCTACTGTCCAAAAATTCAGATATTTGGACGTTGGTTTAGAAGCTGGAACAAAAACACAAAAGAAAGGGCTCAGATGGGAATCGAAGCCGTGGCCTCTCGCACCCGAAGCAAGAATCATACCACTAGACCACTGAGCCTTGGATAGATACTGTCCAAAAACTTTGTACATTAGTTCAGTAACTGAAACAAAAACACAAAACAAAGGGCTCAGACGGGAATCGAACCCGTGGCCTCTCGCACCCAAAGCGAGAATCATACCACTAGACCACTGAGCCTTGGATATATACTGACCAAAAAATCAGATATTTGGACATTGGTTCAGAAACTGAAACAAAAACACAACAGAAAGCCCTCAGAAAGGAATCGAACCCGTGGCCTCTCGCACCCAAAGCTAGAATCATACCACTAGACAGCTGAGGCTCGGATACCTACTGTCCAAAAATTCAGATATTTGGACGTTGGTTTAGAAGCTGGAACAAAAACACAAAAGAAAGGGCTCAGACGGGAATCGAACCCGTGGCCTCTCGCACCCGAAGCGAGAATCATACCACTAGACCACTGAGCCTTGGATAGATACTGTCCAAAAAACATTGGACATTAGTTCAGTAACTGAAACAAAAACACAAAAGAAAGCCCTCAGACAGGAATCGAACACATGGCCTCTCGCACCCAAAGCTAGAATCATACCACTAGACCACTGAGCCTTGTATAGATACTGTACAAAAAATCAGATATGTGGACATTGGTTCAGTAACTGAAAAAAAACACAAAACAAAGGGCTCAGAAGGGAATCGAACCCGTGGCCTCTCGCACCCAAAGCGAGAATCATACCACTAGACCACTGAGCATTGGATATATACTGACCAAAAAATCAGATATTTGGACATTGGTTCAGAAACTAAAACAAAAACACAACAGAAAGCCCTCAGACAGGAATCGAACCCGTGGCCTCTCGCACCCAAAGCTAGAATCATAACACTAGACAGCTGAGGCTTGGATACCTACTGTCCAAAAATTCAGATATTTGGACGTTGGTTTAGAAGCTGGAACAAAAACACAAAAGAAAGGGCTCAGACGGGAATCGAACCCGTGGCCTCTCGCACCCAAAGCGAGAATCATACCACTAGACCACTGAGCCTTGGATAGATACTGTCCAAAAACATTGTACATTAGTTCAGTAACTGAAACAAAAACACAAAACAAAGGGCTCAGACGGGAATCGAACCCGTGGCCTCTCGCACCCAAAGCGATAACCATACCACTAGACCACTGAGCCTTGGATATATACCGAACAAACAATCAGATATTTGGACGTTGGTTCAGAAACTGAAATAAAAACACAAAAGAAAGCCCTCAGACAGGAAACGAACACGTGGCCTCTCGCACCCAAAGCTAGAATCATACCCCTAGACAGCTTAGGCTAGGATAGCTACTGTCCAAAAATTCAGATATTTAGACGTTGGTTTAGCAGCTGGAACAAAAACACAAAAGAAAGGGCTCAGACGGGAATCGAACCCGTGGCCTCTCGCACCCGAAGCGAGAATCATACCACTAGACCACTGAGCCTTGGATAGATACTGTCCAAAAAACATTGGACATTAGTTTAGTAACTGAAACAAAAACACAAAAGAAAGCCCTCAGACAGGAATCAAACACATGGCCTCTCGCACCCAAAGCTAGAATCATACCACTAGACCACTGAGCCTTGTATAGATACTGTACAAAAAATCAGATATGTGGACATTGGTTCAGTAACTGAAACAAAAACACAAAACAAAGGGCTCAGAAGGGAATCGAACCCGTGGCCTCTCGCACCCAAAGCGAGAATCATACCACTAGACCACTGAGCCTTGGATATATACTGACCAAAAAATCAGATATTTGGACATTGGTTCAGAAACTGAAACAAAAACACAACAGAAAGCCCTCAGACAGGAATCAAACCCGTGGCCTCTCGCACCCAAAGCTAGAATCATAACACTAGACAGCTGAGGCTTGGATACCTACTGTCCAAAAATTAAGATATTTGGACGTTGGTTTAGAAGCTGGAACAAAAACACAAAAGAAAGGGCTCAGACGGGAATCGAACCCGTGGCCTCTAGCACCCGAAGCGAGAATCATACCACTAGACCACTGAGCCTTGGATAGATACTGTCCAAAAACATTGTACATTAGTTCAGTAACTGAAACAAAAACACAAAACAAAGGGCTCAGACGGGAATCGAACCCGTGGCCTCTCGCACCCAAAGCGAGAACCATACCACTAGACCACTGAGCCTTGGATATATACCGAACAAACAATCAGATATTTGGACATTGGTTCAGAAACTGAAATAAAAACACAAAAGAAAGCCCTCAGACAGGAAACGAACCCGTGGCCTCTCGCACCCAAAGCTAGAATCATACCCCTAGACAGCTTAGGCTAGGATAGCTACTGTCCAAAAATTCAGATATTTAGACGTTGTTTTAGCAGCTGGAACAAAAACACAAAAGAAAGGGCTCATACGGAAATCGAACTCGTGGCCTCTCGCACCCAAAGCCAGAATCATACCACTAGACCACTGAGCATTGAATAGATACTCCGTCCAAAAAAGATTGGACATTAGTTTAGTAACTGAAACAAATACACAAAAGAAAGGGCTCAGACGGGAATCGAACCCGTGGCCTCTCGCACCCAAAGCGAGAATCATACCACTAGACCACTGAGCATTGAATAGATACTCCGTCCAAAAAAGATTGGACATTAGTTTAGTAACTGAAACAAAAACACAAAAGAAAGGGCTCAGACGGGAATCGAACCCGTGGCCTCTCGCACCCAAAGCAAGAATCATACCACTAGACCACTGAGCCTTGTATAGATACTGTACAAAAAATCAGATATGTGGACATTGGTTCAGTAACTTAAACAAAAGCACAAAACAAAGGGCTTAGACGGAAATAGAACCCGTGGCCTCTCGCACCCAAAGCGAGAATCATACCACTAGACCACTGAGCCTTGGATATATACTGACCAAAAAATCAGATATTTGGACATTGGTTCAGAAACTGAAACAAAAACACAAAAGAAAGCCCTCAGACAGGAATCGAACACATGGCCTCTCGCACCCAAAGCTAAAATCATACCACTAGACCACTGAGCCTTGTAAAGATACTGTACAAAAAATCAGATATGTGGACATTGGTTCAGTAACTGAAACAAAAACACAAAACAAAGGGCTCAGACGGGAATCGAACCCGTGGCCTCTCGCACCCAAAGCTAGAATCATACCACTAGACAGCTGAGGATTGGATACCTACTGTCCAAAAATTCAGATATTTGGACGTTGGTTTAGAAGCTGGAACAAAAACACAAAAGAAAGGGCTCAGACGGGAATCGAACCCGTGGCCTATCGCACCCGAAGCGAGAATAATACCACTAGACCACTTAGCCTTGGATAGATACTGTCCAAAAAACATTGGACATTAGTTCAGTAACTGAAACAAAAACACAAAAGAAAGCCCTCAGACAGGAATCGAACACATGGCCTCTCGCACCCAAAGCTAGAATCATACCACTAGACCACTGATCCTTGGATATATACTGACCAAAAAATCAGATATGTGGACATTGGTTCAGAAACTGAAACAAAAACACAACAGAAAGCCTTCAGAAAGGAATCGAACCCGTGGCCTCTCGCACCCGAAGCGAGAATCATACCACTAGACCACTGAGCCTTGGATAGATACTGTCCAAAAACATTGTACATTAGTTCAGTAACTGAAACAAAAAGACAAAACAAAGGGCTCAGACGGGAATCGAACCCGTGGCCTCTCGCACCCAAAGCGAGAACCATACCACTAGACCACTGAGCCATGGATATATACTGAACAAACAATCAGATATTTGGACATTCGTTCAGAAACTGAAATAAAAACACAAAAGAAAGCCCTCAGACAGGAAACGAACCCGTGGCCTCTCGCACCCAAAGCTAGAATCATACCACTAGACAGCTTAGGCTAGGATAGCTATTGTCCAAAAATTCAGATATTTAGACGTTGGTTTAGCAGCTGGAACAAAAACACAAAAGAAAGGGCTCAGACGGAAATCGAACTCGTGGCCTCTCGCACCCAAAGCCAGAATCATACCACTAGACCACTGAGCCTTGAATAGATACTCCGTCCAAAAAAGCTTGGACATTAGTTTAGTAACTAAAACAAAAACACAAAAGAAATTTCTCAGACTGGAATCTGCTACTTGGCCTCTCGTACCCAAAGAGAGAATCATACAACTAGACCGCTGAGCCTTGTATAGATACTGTCCAAAAAATCGGATATGTGGACATTGGTTCAGTAACTGAAACAAAAACACAAAATAAAGGGCTCCGACGGGAATCGAACCCGTGGCCTCTCGCACCCAAAGCGAGAATCATACCACTAGACCACTGAGCCTTGGATATATACTGACCAAAAAATCAGATATTTGGACATTGGTTCAGAAATGGAAATAAAAACACAAAACAAAGGGCTCGGACGGGAATCGAACCCGTGGCCTCTCGCACCCAAAGCGAGAATCATACCACTAGACCACTGAGCCTTGGATAGATACTGTCCAAAAACATTGTACATTAGTTCAGTAACTGAAACAAAAACACAAAACAAAGGGCTCAGACGGGAATCGAACCCGTGGCCTCTCGCACCCAAAGCGAGAACCATACCACTAGACCACTGAGCCTTGGATAGATACTGAACAAACAATCAGATATTTGGACATTGGTTCAGAAACTGAAATAAAAACACAAAAGAAAGCCCTCAGACAGGAATCGAACACATGGCCTCTCGCACCCAAAGCTAGAATCATACCACTAGACCACTGAGCCTTGTATAGATACTGTACAAAAAATCAGATATGTGGACATTGGTTCAGTAACTGAAACAAAAACACAAAACAAAGGGCTCAGACGGGAATCGAACCCGTGGCCTCTCGCACCCAAAGCGAGAATCATACCACTAGACCACTGAGCCTTGGATATATACTGACCAAAAAATCAGATATTTGGACATTGGTTCAGAAACTGAAACAAAAACACAACAGAAAGCCCTCAGACAGGAATCGAACACATGGCCTCTCGCACCCAAAGCTAGAATCATACCACTAGACCACTGAGCCTTGTATAGATACTGTACAAAAAATCAGATATGTGGAGATTGGTTCAGTAACTGAAACAAAAACACAAAACAAAGGGCTCAGACGGGAATCGAACCCGTGGCCTCTCGCACCCAAAGCGAGAATCATACCACTAGACCACTGAGCCTTGGATATATACTGACCAAAAAATCAGATATTTGGACATTGGTTCAGAAACTGAAACAAAAACACAACAGAAAGCTTTCAGACAGGATTCGAACCCGTGGCCTCTCGCACCCAAAGCTAGAATCATACCACTAGACAGCTGAGGCTAGGATACCTACTGTCCAAAAATTAAGATATTTAGACGTTGGTTTAGCAGCTGGAACAAAAACACAAAAGAAAGGGCTCAGACGGAAATCGAACTCGTGGCCTCTCGCACCCAAAGCCAGAACCATACCATTAGACCACTGAGCCTTGAATAGATACTCCGTCCAAAAAAGATTGGACATTAGTTTAGTAACTGAAACAAAAACACAAAAGAAATTTCTCAGACTGGAATCTGCTACATGGCCTCTCGTACCCAAAGAGAGAATCATACAACTAGACCGCTGAGCCTTGTATAGATACTGTCCAAAAAATCGGATATGTGGACATTGGTTCAGTAACTGAAACAAAAACACAAAATAAAGGGCTCCGACGGGAATCGAACCCGTGGCCTCTCGCACCCAAAGCGAGAATCATACCACTAGACCACTGAGCCTTGGATATATACTGACCAAAAAATCAGATATTTGGACATTGGTTCAGAAATGGAAATAAAAACACAAAACAAAGGGCTCGGACGGGAATCGAACCCGTGGCCTCTCGCACCCAAAGCGAGAATCATACCACTGAGCCTTGGATAGATACTGACCAAAAAATCAGATATTTGTACATTGGTTCAGTAACTGAAACAAAAACACAAAACAAAGGGCTCAGACGGGAATCGAACCCGTGGCCTCTCGAACCCAAAGCGGGAATCATACCACTAGACCACTGAGCCTTGTATAGATACTGACCAAAAAATCAGATATTTGGACATTGGTTCAGAAACTGAAACAAAAACACAAAAGAAAGCCCTCGGACAGGAGTCGAACCCGTGGCCTCTCGCACCCAAAGCTAGAATCATACCACTAGACAGCTGAAGCTAGGATAGCTACTTTCCAAAAATTCAGATATTTGGACGTTGGTTTAGCAGCTGGAACAAAAACACAAAAGAAAGGGCTCAGACGGGAATCGAACCCGTGGCCTCTCGCACCAGAAGCAAGAATCATACCACTAGACCACTGAGCCTTGAATAGATACTGTACAAAAAATCAGATATGTGGACATTGGTTCAGTAACTGAAACAAAAACACAAAAGAAAGGGCTCAGACGGGAATCGAACTAGTGGCCTCTCGCGCCCAAAGCCAGAATCATACCACTAGACCACTGAGCCTTGAATAGATACTCCGTCCAAAAAAGATTGGACATTAGTTCAGTAACTGAAACAAAAACACAAAAGAAAGGGCTCAGACGGGAATCGAACTCGTGGCCTCTCGCACCCAAAGAGAGAATCATACAACTAGACCGCTGAGCTTTGTATAGATACTGTTCAAAAAATCAGATATGTGGACATTGGTTCAGTAACTGAAACAAAAACACAAAAGAAAGCCCTCAGACAGGAATCGAACACATGGCCTCTCGCACCCGAAGCGAGAATCATACCACTAGACCACTGAGCATTGGATAGATACTGTCCAAAAACATTGTACATTAGTTCAGTAACTGAAACAAAAACACAAAACAAAGGGCTCAGACGGGAATCGAACCCGTGGCCTCTCGCACCCAAAGCGAGAACCATACCACTAGACCACTGAGCCTTGGATATATACTGAACAAACAATCAGATATTTGGACATTGGTTCAGAAACTGAAATAAAAACACAAAAGAAAGCCCTCAGACAGGAAACGAACCCGTGGCCTCTCGCACCCAAAGCTAGAATCATACCACTAGACAGCTTAGGCTAGGATAGCTACTGTCCAAAAATTCAGATATTTAGACGTTGGTTTAGCAGCTGGAACAAAAACACAAAAGAAAGGGCTCAGACGGAAATCGAACTCGTGGCCTCTCGCACCCAAAGCCAGAATCATACCACTAGACCACTGAGCCTTGAATAGATACTCCGTCCAAAAAAGATTGGACATTAGTTTAGTAACTGAAACAAAAACACAAAAGAAATTTCTCAGACTGGAATCTGCTACATGGCCTCTCGTACCCAAAGAGAGAATCATACAACTAGACCGCTGAGCCTTGTATAGATACTGTCCAAAAAATCGGATATGTGGACATTGGTTCAGTAACTGAAACAAAAACACAAAATAAAGGGCTCAGACGGGAATCGAACCCGTGGCCTCTCGCACCCAAAGCGAGAATCATACCACTAGACCACTGAGCCTTGGATATATACTGACCAAAAAATCAGATATTTGGACATTGGTTCAGAAATGGAAATAAAAACACAAAACAAAGGGCTCGGACGGGAATCGAACCCGTGGCCTCTCGCACCCAAAGCGAGAATCATACCACTAAGCCTTGGTTAGATACTGACCAAAAAATCAGATATTTGTACATTGGTTCAGTAACTGAAACAAAAACACAAAACAAAGGGCTCAGACGGGAATCGAACCCGTGGCCTCTCGCACCCAAAGCGAGAATCATACCACTAGACCACTGAGCCTTGTATAGATACTGACCAAAAAATCAGATATTTGGACATTGGTTCAGAAACTGAAACAAAAACACAAAAGAAAGCCCTCAGACAGGAGTCGAACCCGTGGCCTCTCGCACCCAAAGCTAGAATCATACCACTAGACAGCTGAAGCTAGGATAGCTACTTTCCAAAAATTCAGATATTTGGACGTTGGTTTAGCAGCTGGAACAAAAACACAAAAGAAAGGGCTCAGACGGGAATCGAACCCGTGCCCTCTCGCACCCGAAGCAAGAATCATACCACTAGACCACTGAGCCTTGAATAGATACTGTACAAAAAATCAGATATGTGGACATTGGTTCAGTAACTGAAACAAAAACACAAAAGAAAGGGCTCAGACGGGAATCGAACTAGTGGCCTCTCGCGCCAAAAGCCAGAATCATACCACTAGACCACTGAGCCTTGAATAGATACTGTACAAAAAATCACATATGTGGACATTGGTTCAGTAACTGAAACAAAAACACAAAAGAAAGGGCTCAGACGGGAATCAAACTCGTGGCCTCTCGCACCCAAAGAGAGAGTCATACAACTAGACCGCTGAGCTTTGTATAGATACTGTTCAAAAAATCAGATATGTGGACATTGGTTCAGTAACTGAAACAAAAACACAAAAGAAAGCCCTCAGACAGGAATCGAACACATGGCCTCTCGCACCCAAAGCTAGAATCATACCACTAGACCACTGAGCCTTGTATAGATACTGTACAAAAAATCAGATATGTGGACATTGGTTCAGTAACTGAAACAAAAACACAAAACAAAGGGCTCAGACGGGAATCAAACCCGTGGCCTCTCGCACCCAAAGCGAGAATCATACCACTAGACCACTGAGCCTTGGATATATACTGACCAAAAAATCAGATATTTGGACATTGGTTCAGAAGCTGAAACAAAAACACAACAGAAAGCTTTCAGACAGGAATCGAACCCGTGGCCTCTCGCACCCAAAGCTAGAATCATACCACTAGACAGCTTAGGCTAGGATACCTACTGTCCAAAAATTCAGATATTTGGACGTTGGTTTAGAAACTGGAACAAAAACACAAAAGAAAGGGCTCAGACGGGAATCGAACCCGTGGCCTCTAGCACCCGAAGCGAGAATCATACCACTAGACCACTGAGCCTTGGATAGATACTGTCCAAAAACATTGTACATTAGTTCAGTAACTGAAACAAAAACACAAAACAAAGGGCTCAGACGGGAATCGAACCTGTGGCCTCTCGCACCCAAAGCGAGAACCATACCACTAGACCACTGAGCCTTGGATATATACTGAACAAACAATCAGATATTTGGACATTGGTTCAGAAACTGAAATAAAAACACAAAAGAAAGCCCTCAGACAGGAAACGAACCCGTGGCCTCTCGCACCCAAAGCTAGAATCATACCACTAGACAGCTTAGGCTAGGATAGCTACTGTCCAAAAATTCAGATATTTAGACGTTGGTTTAGCAGCTGGAACAAAAACACAAAAGAAAGGGCTCAGACGGAAATCGAACTCGTGGCCTCTCGCACCCAAAGCCAGAATCATACCACTAGACCACTGAGCCTTGAATAGATACTCCGTCCAAAAAAGATTGGACATTAGTTTAGTAACTGAAACAAAAACACAAAAGAAATTTCTCAGACTGGAATCTGCTACATGGCCTCTCGTACCCAAAGAGAGAATCATACAACTAGACCGCTGAGCCTTGTATAGATACTGTCCAAAAAATCGGATATGTGGACATTGGTTCAGTAACTGAAACAAAAACACAAAATAAAGGGCTCAGACGGGAATCGAACCCGTGGCCTCTCGCACCCAAAGCGAGAATCATACCACTAGACCACTGAGCCTTGGATATATACTGACCAAAAAATCAGATATTTGGACATTGGATCAGAAATGGAAATAAAAACACAAAACAAAGGGCTCGTACGGGAATCGAACCCGTGGCCTCTCGCACCCAAAGCGAGAATCATACCACTGAGCCTTGGATAGATACTGACCAAAAACTCAGATATTTGTACATCGGTTCAGTAACTGAAACAAAAACACAAAACAAAGGGCTCAGACGGGAATCGAACCCGTGGCCTCTCGCACCCAAAGCGAGAATCATACCACTAGACCACTGAGCCTTGTATAGATACTGACCAAAAAATCAGATATTTGGACATTGGTTCAGAAACTGAAACAAAAACACAAAAGAAAGCCCTCAGACAGGAGTCGAACCCGTGGCCTCTCGCACCCAAAGCTAGGATTATACCACTAGACAGCTGAAGCTAGGATAGCTACTTT
The DNA here is from genome assembly GCF_932526225.1 of Nematostella vectensis. Classification (NCBI taxonomy): domain Eukaryota; kingdom Metazoa; phylum Cnidaria; class Anthozoa; order Actiniaria; family Edwardsiidae; genus Nematostella; species Nematostella vectensis. The sequence continues at coordinate 1,175,902 of NC_064034.1, forward strand.
CCAAAAATTCAGATATTTAGACGTTGGTTTAGCAGCTGGAACAAAAACACAAAAGAAAGGGCTCAGACGGGAATCGAACCCGTGGCCTCTCGCACCCGAAGCAAGAATCATACCACTAGACCACTGAGCCTTGAATAGATACTGTACAAAAAATCAGATATGTGGACATCGGTTCAGTAACTGAAACAAAAACACAAAAGAAAGGGCTCAGACGGGAATCGAACTAGTGGCCTCTTGCGCCCAAAGCCAGAATCATACCACTAGACCACTGAGCCTTGAATAGATACTCCGTCCAAAAAAGATTGGACATTAGTTCAGTAACTGAAACAAAAACACAAAAGAAAGGGCTCAGACGGGAATCGAACTCGTGGCATCTCGCACCCAAAGAGAGAATCATACAACTAGACCGCTGAGCTTTGTATAGATACTGTTCAAAAAATCAGATATGTGGACATTGGTTCAGTAACTGAAACAAAAACACAAAAGAAAGCCCTCAGACAGGAATCGAACACATGGCCTCTCGCACCCAAAGCTAGAATCATACCACTAGACCACTGAGCCTTGTATAGATACTGTACAAAAAATCAGATATGTGGACATTGGTTCAGTAACTGAAACAAAAACACAAAAGAAAGGGCTCAGACGGGAATCAAACCCGTGGCCTCTCGCACCCAAAGCGAGAATCATACCACTAGACCACTGAGCCTTGGATATATACTGACCAAAAAATTAGATATTTGGACATTGGTTCAGAAGCTGAAACAAAAACACAACAGAAAGCTTTCAGACAGGAATCGAACCCGTGGCCTCTCGCACCCAAAGCTAGAATCATACCACTAGACAGCTGAAGCTAGGATAGCTACTGTCCAAAAATTCAGATATTTAGACGTTGGTTTAGAAGCTGGAACAAAAACACAAAAGAAAGGGTTCAGACGGGAATCGAACCCGTGGCCTCTCGCACCCGAAGCGAGAATCATACCACTAGACCACTGAGCCTTGGAAATATACTGACCAAAAAATCAGATATTTGGACATTGGTTCAGAAGCTGAAACAAAAACACAACAGAAAGCTTTCAGACAGGAATCGAACCCGTGGCCTCTCGCACCCAAAGCTAGAATCATACCACTAGACAGCTTAGGCTAGGATACCTACTGTCCAAAAATTCAGATATTTGGACGTTGGTTTAGAAGCTGGAACAAAAACACAAAAGAAAGGGCTCAGACGGGAATCGAACCCGTGGCCTCTCGCACCCGAAGCGAGAATCATACCACTAGACCACTGAGCCTTGGATAGATACTGTCCAAAAACCATTGGACATTAGTTCAGTAACTGAAACAAAAACACAAAAGAAAGGGCTCAGACGGGAATCGAACCCGTGGCCTCTCGCACCCGAAGCGAGAATCATACCACTAGACCACTGAGCCTTGGATAGGCACTGTCCAAAAACATTGTACATTAGTTCATTAACTGAAACAAAAACACAAAACAAAGGGCTTAGACGGGAATCGAACCCGTGGCCTCTCGCACCCAAAGCGAGAACCATACCACTAGACCACTGAGCCTTGGATATATTTTAACAAACAATCAGATATTTGGACATTGGTTCAGAAACTGAAATAAAAACACAAAGGAAAGCCCTCAGACAGGAAACGAACCCGTGGCCTCTCGCACCCAAAGCTAGAATCATACCACTAGACAGCTTAGGCTAGGATACCTACTGTCCAAAAATTCAGATATTTGGACGTTGGTTTAGAAGCTGGAACAAAAACACAAAAGAAAAGGCTAAGACGGAATCGAACCCGTGGCCTCTAGCACCCGAAGCGAGAATCATACCACTAGACCACTGAGCCTGACCACTGGATAGATACTGTCCAAAAAACATTGGACATTAGTTCAGTAACTGAAACAAAAACACAAAAGAAAGCCCTCAGACAGGAATCGAACACATGGCCTCTCGCACCCAAAGCTAGAATCATACCACTAGACCACTAAGCCTTGTTTAGATACTGTACAAAAAATCAGATATGTGGACATTGGTTCAGTAACTGAAATAAAAACACAAAAGAAAGCGCTCAGACGGGAATCGAACCCGTGGCCTCTCGCACCCAAAGCGAGAATCATACCACTAGACCACTGAGCCTTGTATAGATACTGTACAAAAAATCAGATATGTGGACATTGGTTCAGTAACTGAAACAAAAACACAAAACAAAGGGCTCAGACGGGAATCTAACCCGTGGCCTCTCGCACCCAAAGCGAGAATCATACCAATAGACCACTGAGCCTTGGATATATACTGACCAAAAAATCAGATATTTCGACATTGGTTCAGAAACTGAAACAAAAACACAAAAGAAAGCCCTCAGACAGGAATCGAACAAATGGCCTCTCGCACCCAAAGCTAGAATCATACCAACAGACCACTGACCCTTGTATAGATACTGTACAAAAAATCAGATATGTGGACATTGGTTCAGTAACTGAAACAAAAACACAAAACAAAGGGCTCAGACGGGAATCGAACCCGTGGCCTCTCGCACCCAAAGCGAGAATCATACCACTAGACCACTGAGCCTTGGATATATACTGACCAAAAAATCAGATATTTGGACATTGGTTCATAAACTGAAACAAAAACACAACAGAAAGCCCTCAGAAAGGAATCGAAACCGTGGCCTCTCGCACCCAAAGCTAGAATCATACCACTAGACAGCTGAGTCTTGGATACCTACTGTCCAAAAATTCAGATATTTGGACGTTGGTTTAGAAGCTGGAACAAAAACACAAAAGAAAGGGCTCAGACGGGAATCGAACCCGTGGCCTCTCGCACCCGAAGCGAGAATCATACCACTAAACCACTGAGCAATGGATAGATACTGTCCAAAAAACATTGGACATTAGTTCAGTAACTGAAACAAAAACACAAAAGAAAGCCCTCAGACAGGAATCGAACACATGGCCTCTCGCACCCAAAGCTAGAATCATACCACTAGACCACTGAGCCTTGTATAGATACTGTACAAAAAATCAGATATGTGGACATTGGTTCAGTAACTGAAACAAAAACACAAAACAAAGGGCTCAGACGGGAATCAAACCCGTGGCCTCTCGCACCCAAAGCGAGAATCATACCACTAGACCACTAAGCCTTGGATATATACTGACCAAAAAATCAGATATTTGGACATTGGTTCAGAAGCTGAAACAAAAACACAACAGAAAGCTTTCAGACAGGAATCGAACCCGTGGCCTCTCGCACCCAAAGCTAGAATCATACCACTAGACAGCTTAGGCTAGGATACCTACTGTCCAAAAATTCAGATATTTGGACGTTGGTTTAGAAGCTGGAACAAAAACACAAAAGAAAGGGCTCAGACGGGAATCGAACCCGTGGCCTCTCGCACCCGAAGCGAGAATCATACCACTAGACCACTGAGCCTTGGATAGATACTGTCCAAAAACATTGTACATTAGTTCAGTAACTGAAACAAAAACACAAAACAAAGGGCTCAGACGGGAATCGAACCCGTGGACTTTCGCACCCAAAGCGAGAACCATACCACTAGACCAGTGAGCCTTGGATATATACTGAACAAACAATCAGATATTTGGACATTGGTTCAGAAACTGAAATAAAAACACAAAAGAAAGCCCTCAGACAGGAAACGAACCCGTGGCCTCTCGCACCCAAAGCTAGAATCATACCACTAGACAGCTTAGGCTAGGATAGCTACTGTCCAAAAATTCAGATATTTAGACGTTGGTTTAGCAGCTGGAACAAAAACACAAAAGAAAGGGCTCAGACGGAAATCGAACTCGTGGCCTCTCGCATCCAAAGCCAGAATCATACCACTAGACCACTGAGCCTTGAATAGATACTCCGTCCAAAAAAGATTGGACATTAGTTTAGTAACTGAAACAAAAACACAAAAGAAATTTCTCAGACTGGAATCTGCTACATGGCCTCTCGTACCCAAAGAGAGAATCATACAACTAGACCGCTGAGCCTTGTATAGATACTGTCCAAAAAATCGGATATGTGGACATTGGTTCAGTAACTGAAACAAAAACACAAAATAAAGGGCTCAGACGGTAATCGAACCCGTGGCCTCTCGCACCCAAAGCGAGAATCATACCACTAGACCACTGAGCCTTGGATATATACTGACCAAAAAATCAGATATTTGGACATTGGTTCAGAAATGGAAATAAAAACACAAAACAAAGGGCTCGGACGGGAATCGAACCCGTGGCCTCTCGCACCCAAAGCGAGAATCATACCACTGAGCCTTGGATAGATACTGACCAAAAACTCAGATATTTGTACATTGGTTTAGTAACTGAAACAAAAACACAAAACAAAGGGCTCAGACGGGAATCGAACCCGTGGCCTCTCGCACCCAAAGCGAGAATCACACCACTAGACCACTGAGCCTTGTATAGATACTGACCAAAAAATCAGATATTTGGACATTGGTTCAGAAACTGAAACAAAAACACAAAAGAAAGCCCTCAGACAGGAGTCGAACCCGTGGCCTCTCGCACCCAAAGCTAGAATCATACCACTAGACAGCTGAAGCTAGGATAGCTACTTTCCAAAAATTCAGATATTTAGACGTTGGTTTAGCAGCTGGAACAAAAACACAAAAGAAAGGGCTCAGACGGGAATCGAACCCGTGGCCTCTCGCACCCGAAGCAAGAATCATACCACTAGACCACTGAGCCTTGAATAGATACTGTACAAAAAATCAGATATGTGGACATCGGTTCAGTAACTGAAACAAAAACACAAAAGAAAGGGCTCAGACGGGAATCGAACTAGTGGCCTCTTGCGCCCAAAGCCAGAATCATACCACTAGACCACTGAGCCTTGAATAGATACTCCGTCCAAAAAAGATTGGACATTAGTTCAGTAACTGAAACAAAAACACAAAAGAAAGGGCTCAGACGGGAATCGAACAAGTGGCCTCTCGCACCCAAAGAGAGAATCATACAACTAGACCGCTGAGCTTTGTATAGATACTGTTCAAAAAATCAGATATGTGGACATTGGTTCAGTAACTGAAACAAAAACACATAAGAAAGCCCTCAGACAGGAATCGAACCCGTGGCCTCTCGCACCCAAAGCTAGAATCATACCACTAGACAGCTTAGGCTAGGATACCTACTGTCCAAAAATTCAGATATTTAGACGTTGGTTTAGAAGCTGGAACAAAAACACAAAAGAAAGGGTTCAGACGGGAATCGAACCCGTGGCCTCTCGCACCCGAAGCGAGAATCATACCACTAGACCACTGAGCCTTGGATATATACTGACCAAAAAATCAGATATTTGGACATTGGTTCAGAAGCTGAAACAAAAACACAACAGAAAGCTTTCAGACAGGAATCGAACCCGTGGCCTCTCGCACCCAAAGCTAGAATCATACCACTAGACAGCTTAGGCTAGGATACCTACTGTCCAAAAATTCAGATATTTGGACGTTGGTTTAGAAGCTGGAACAAAAACACAAAAGAAAGGGCTCAGACGGGAATCGAACCCGTGGCCTCTCGCACCCGAAGCGAGAATCATACCACTAGACCACTGAGCCTTGGATAGATACTGTCCAAAAACCATTGGACATTAGTTCAGTAACTGAAACAAAAACACAAAAGAAAGGGCTCAGACGGGAATCGAACCCGTGGCCTCTCGCACCCGAAGCGAGAATCATACCACTAGACCACTGAGCCTTGGATAGGCACTGTCCAAAAACATTGTACATTAGTTCATTAACTGAAACAAAAACACAAAACAAAGGGCTTAGACGGGAATCGAACCCGTGGCCTCTCGCACCCAAAGCGAGAACCATACCACTAGACCACTGAGCCTTGGATATATTTTAACAAACAATCAGATATTTGGACATTGGTTTAGAAACTGAAATAAAAACACAAAGGAAAGCCCTCAGACAGGAAACGAACCCGTGGCCTCTAGCACCCGAAGCGAGAATCATACCACTAGACCACTGAGCCTGACCACTGGATAGATACTGTCCAAAAAACATTGGACATTAGTTCAGTAACTGAAACAAAAACACAAAAGAAAGCCCTCAGACAGGAATCGAACACATGGCCTCTCGCACCCAAAGCTAGAATCATACCACTAGACCACTAAGCCTTGTTTAGATACTGTACAAAAAATCAGATATGTGGACATTGGTTCAGTAACTGAAATAAAAACACAAAAGAAAGCGCTCAGACGGGAATCGAACCCGTGGCCTCTCGCACCCAAAGCGAGAATCATACCACTAGACCACTGAGCCTTGTATAGATACTGTACAAAAAATCAGATTTGTGGACATTGGTTCAGTAACTGAAACAAAAACACAAAACAAAGGGCTCAGACGGGAATCTAACCCGTGGCCTCTCGCACCCAAAGCGAGAATCATACCAATAGACCACTGAGCCTTGGATATATACTGACCAAAAAATCAGATATTTCGACATTGGTTCAGAAACTGAAACAAAAACACAAAAGAAAGCCCTCAGACAGGAATCGAACAAATGGCCTCTCGCACCCAAAGCTAGAATCATACCAACAGACCACTGACCCTTGTATAGATACTGTACAAAAAATCAGATATGTGGACATTGGTTCAGTAACTGAAACAAAAACACAAAACAAAGGGCTCAGACGGGAATCGAACCCGTGGCCTCTCGCACCCAAAGCGAGAATCATACCACTAGACCACTGAGCCTTGGATATATACTGACCAAAAAATCAGATATTTGGACATTGGTTCATAAACTGAAACAAAAACACAACAGAAAGCCCTCAGAAAGGAATCGAAACCGTGGCCTCTCGCACCCAAAGCTAGAATCATACCACTAGACAGCTGAGTCTTGGATACCTACTGTCCAAAAATTCAGATATTTGGACGTTGGTTTAGAAGCTGGAACAAAAACACAAAAGAAAGGGCTCAGACGGGAATCGAACCCGTGGCCTCTCGCACCCAAAGCGAGAATCATACCACTAGACCACTGAGCAATGGATAGATACTGTCCAAAAAACATTGGACATTAGTTCAGTAACTGAAACAAAAACACAAAAGAAAGCCTTCAGACAGGAATCGAACACATGGCCTCTCGCACCCAAAGCTAGAATCATACCACTAGACCACTGAGCCTTGTATAGATACTGTACAAAAAATCAGATATGTGGACATTGGTTCAGTAACTGAAACAAAAACACAAAACAAAGGGCTCAGACGGGAATCAAACCCGTGGCCTCTCGCACCCAAAGCGAGAATCATACCACTAGACCACTGAGCCTTGGATATATACTGACCAAAAAATCAGATATTTGGACATTGGTTCAGAAGCTGAAACAAAAACACAACAGAAAGCTTTCAGACAGGAATCGAACCCGTGGCCTCTCGCACCCAAAGCTAGAATCATACCACTAGACAGCTTAGGCTAGGATACCTACTGTCCAAAAATTCAGATATTTGGACGTTGGTTTAGAAGCTGGAACAAAAACACAAAAGAAAGGGCTCAGACGGGAATCGAACCCGTGGCCTCTCGCACCCGAAGCGAGAATCATACCACTAGACCACTGAGCCTTGGATAGATACTGTCCAAAAACCATTGGACATTAGTTCAGTAACTGAAACAAAAACACAAAACAAAGGGCTCAGACGGGAATCGAACCCGAAGCCTCTCGCACCCAAAGCGAGAATCATACCACTAGACCACTGAGCCTTGTATAGATGCTGTACAAAAAATCAGATATGTGAACATTGGTTCAGTAACTGAAAGAAAAACACAAAACAAATGGCTCAGACGGGAATCGAACCCGTGGCCTCTCGCACCCAAAGCGAGAATCATACCACTAGACCACTGAGCCTTGGATATATACTGACCAAACAATCAGATATTTGGACATTGGTTCAGAAACTGAAACAAAAACACAACAGAAAGCCCTCAGACAGGAATCAAACACATGGCCTCTCGCACCCAAAGCTAGAATCATACCACTAGACCACTGAGCCTTGTATAGATACTGTACAAAAAATCAGATATGTGGACATTGGTTCAGTAACTGAAATAAAAACACAAAAGAAAGCGCTCAGACGGGAATCGAACCCGTGGCCTCTCGCACCCAAAGCGAGAATCATACCACTAGACCACTGAGCCTTGTATAGATACTGTACAAAAAATCAGATATGTGGACATTGGTTCAGTAACTGAAACAAAAACACAAAACAAAGGGCTCAGACGGGAATCTAACCCGTGGCCTCTCGCACCCAAAGCGAGAATCATACCAATAGACCACTTAGCCTTGGATATATACTGACCAAAAAATCAGATATTTCGACATTGGTTCAGAAACTGAAACAAAAACACAAAAGAAAGCCCTCAGACAGGAATCGAACAAATGGCCTCTCGCACCCAAAGCTAGAATCATACCAACAGACCACTGACCCTTGTATAGATACTGTACAAAAAATCAGATATGTGGACATTGGTTCAGTAACTGAAACAAAAACACAAAACAAAGGGCTCAGACGGGAATCGAACCCGTGGCCTCTCGCACCCAAAGCGAGAATCATACCACTAGACCACTGAGACTTGGATATATACTGACCAAAAAATCAGATATTTGGACATTGGTTCATAAACTGAAACAAAAACACAACAGAAAGCCCTCAGAAAGGAATCGAAACCGTGGCCTCTCGCACCCAAAGCTAGAATCATACCACTAGACAGCTGAGTCTTGGATACCTACTGTCCAAAAATTCAGATATTTGGACGTTGGTTTAGAAGCTGGAACAAAAACACAAAAGAAAGGGCTCAGACGGGAATCGAACCCGTGGCCTCTCGCACCCGAAGCGAGAATCATACCACTAGACCACTGAGCAATGGATAGATACTGTCCAAAAAACATTGGACATTAGTTCAGTAACTGAAACAAAAACACAAAAGAAAGCCCTCAGACAGGAATCGAACACATGGCCTCTCGCACCCAAAGCTAGAATCATACCACTAGACCACTGAGCCTTGTATAGATACTGTACAAAAAATCAGATATGTAGACATTGGTTCAGTAACTGAAACAAAAACACAAAACAAAGGGCTCAGACGGGAATCGAAACCGTGGCCTCTCGCACCCAAAGCGAGAATCATACCACTAGACCACTGAGCCTTGTATAGATGCTGTACAAAAAATCAGATATGTGAACATTGGTTCAGTAACTGAAAGAAAAACACAAAACAAATGGCTCAGACGGGAATAGAACCCGTGGCCTCTCGCACCCAAAGCGAGAATCATACCACTAGACCACTGAGCCTTGGATATATACTGACCAAACAATCAGATATTTGGACATTGGTTCAGAAACTGAAACAAAAACACAACAGAAAGCCCTCAGACAGGAATCAAACACATGGCCTCTCGCACCCAAAGCTAGAATCATACCACTAGACCACTGAGCCTTGTATAGATACTGTACAAAAAATCAGATATGTGGACATTGGTTCAGTAACTGAAACAAAAACACAAAACAAAGGGCTCAGACGGGAATCGAACCCGTGGCCTCTCGCACCCAAAGCGAGAATCATACCACTAGACCACTGAGCCTTGGATATATACTGACCAAAAAATCAGATATTTGGACATTGGTTCAGAAACTGAAACAAAAACACAACAGAAAGCCCTCAGACAGGAATCGAACCCGTGGCCTCTCGCACCCAAAGCTAGAATCATACCACTAGACAGCTGAGGCTTGGATACCTACTGTCCAAAAATTCAGATATTTGGACGTTGGTTTAGAAGCTGGAACAAAAACACAAAAGAAAGGGCTCAGACGGGAATCGAACCCGTGGCCTCTCGCACCCGAAGCGAGAATCATACCACTAGACCACTGAGCCTTGGATAGATACTGTCCAAAAAACATTGGACATTAGTTCAGTAACTTAAACAAAAACACAAAAGAAAGCCCTCAGACAGGAATCGAACACATGGCCTCTCGCACCCAAAGCTAGAATCATACCACTAGACCACTGAGCCTTGTATAGATACTGTACAAAAAATCAGATATGTGGACATTGGTTCAGAAACTGAAACAAAAACACAACAGAAAGCCCTCAGACAGGAATCGAACCCGTGGCCTCTCGCACCCAAAGCTAGAATCATACCACTAGACAACTGAAGCTAGGATAGCTACTTTCCAAAAATTCAGATATTTAGACGTTGGTTTAGCAGCTGGAACAAAAACACAAAAGAAAGGGCTCAGACGGGAATCGAACCCGTGGCCTCTCGCACCCGAAGCAAGAATCATACCACTAGACCCCTGAGCCTTGAATAGATACTGTACAAAAAATCAGATATGTGGACATTGGTTCAGTAACTGAAACAAAAACACAAAAGAAAGGGCTCAGACGGGAATCGAACTAGTGGCCTCTTGCGCCCAAAGCCAGAATCATACCACTAGACCACTGAGCCTTGAATAGATACTCCGTCCAAAAAAGATTGGACATTAGTTCAGTAACTGAAACAAAAACACAAAAGAAAGGGCTCAGACGGGAATCGAACTCGTGGCCTCTCGCACCCAAAGAGAGAATCATACAACTAGACCGCTGAGCTTTGTATAGATACTGTTCAAAAAATCAGATATGTGGACATTGGTTCAGTAACTGAAACAAAAACACAAAAGAAAGCCCTCAGACAGGAATCGAACACATGGCCTCTCGCACCCAAAGCTAGAATCATACCACTAGACCACTGAGCCTTGTATAGATACTGTACAAAAAATCAGATATGTGGACATTGGTTCAGTAACTGAAACAAAAACACAAAACAAAGGGCGCAGACGGGAATCAAACCCGTGGCCTCTCGCACCCAAAGCGAGAATCATACCACTAGACCACTGAGCCTTGGATATATACTGACCAAAAAATCAGATATTTGGACATTGGTTTAGAAGCTGAAACAAAAACACAACAGAAAGCTTTCAGACAGGAATCGAACCCGTGGCCTCTCGCACCCAAAGCTAGAATCATACCACTAGACAGCTTAGGCTAGGATACCTACTGTCCAAAAATTCAGATATTTGGACGTTGGTTTAGAAGCTGGAACAAAAACACAAAAGAAAGGGCTCAGACGGGAATCGAACCCGTGGCCTCTCGCACCCGAAGCGAGAATCATACCACTAGACCACTGAGCCTTGGATAGATACTGTCCAAAAACCATTGGACATTAGTTCAGTAACTGAAACAAAAACACAAAAGAAAGGGCTCAGACGGGAATCGAACCCGTGGCCTCTCGCACCCGAAGCGAGAATCATACCACTAGACCACTGAGCCTTGGATAGGCACTGTCCAAAAACATTGTACATTAGTTCATTAACTGAAACAAAAACACAAAACAAAGGGCTTAGACGGGAAACTCAGAAAGGAATCGAAACCGTGGCCTCTCGCACCCAAAGCTAGAATCATACCACTAGACAGCTGAGTCTTGGATACCTACTGTCCAAAAATTCAGATATTTGGACGTTGGTTTAGAAGCTGGAACAAAAACACAAAAGAAAGGGCTCAGACGGGAATCGAACCCGTGGCCTCTCGCACCCGAAGCGAGAATCATACCACTAGACCACTGAGCAATGGATAGATACTGTCCAAAAAACATTGGACATTAGTTCAGTAACTGAAACAAAAACACAAAAGAAAGCCCTCAGACAGGAATCGAACACATGGCCTCTCGCACCCAAAGCTAGAATCATACCACTAGACCACTGAGCCTTGTATAGATACTGTACAAAAAATCAGATATGTAGACATTGGTTCAGTAACTGAAACAAAAACACAAAACAAAGGGCTCAGACGGGAATCGAACCCGTGGCCTCTCGCACCCAAAGCGAGAATCATACCACTAGACCACTGAGCCTTGTATAGATGCTGTACAAAAAATCAGATATGTGAACATTGGTTCAGTAACTGAAAGAAAAACACAAAACAAATGGCTCAGACGGGAATCGAACCCGTGGCCTCTCGCACCCAAAGCGAGAATCATACCACTAGACCACTGAGCCTTGGATATATACTGACCAAACAATCAGATATTTGGACATTGGTTCAGAAACTGAAACAAAAACACAACAGAAAGCCCTCAGACAGGAATCAAACACATGGCCTCTCGCACCCAAAGCTAGAATCATACCACTAGACCACTGAGCCTTGTATAGATACTGTACAAAAAATCAGATATGTGGACATTGGTTCAGTAACTGAAACAAAAACACAAAACAAAGGGCTCAGACGGGAATCTAACCCGTGGCCTTTCGCACCCAAAGCGAGAATCATACCAATAGACCACTGAGCCTTGGATATATACTGACCAAAAAATCAGATATTTCGACATTGGTTCAGAAACTGAAACAAAAACACAAAAGAAAGCCCTCAGACAGGAATCGAACAAATGGCCTCTCGCACCCAAAGCTAGAATCATACCAACAGACCACTGACCCTTGTATAGATACTGTACAAAAAATCAGATATGTGGACATTGGTTCAGTAACTGAAACAAAAACACAAAACAAAGGGCTCAGACGGGAATCGAACCCGTGGCCTCTCGCACCCAAAGCGAGAATCATACCACTAGACCACTGAGCCTTGGATATATACTGACCAAAAAATCAGATATTTGGACATTGGTTCATAAACTGAAACAAAAACACAACAGAAAGCCCTCAGAAAGGAATCGATACCGTGGCCTCTCGCACCCAAAGCTAGAATCATACCACTAGACAGCTGAGTCTTGGATACCTACTGTCCAAAAATTCAGATATTTGGACGTTGGTTTAGAAGCTGGAACAAAAACACAAAAGAAAGGGCTCAGACGGGAATCGAACCCGTGGCCTCTCGCACCCGAAGCGAGAATCATACCACTAGACCACTGAGCAATGGATAGATACTGTCCAAAAAACATTGGACATTAGTTCAGTAACTGAAACAAAAACACAAAAGAAAGCCCTCAGACAGGAATCGAACACATGGCCTCTCGCACCCAAAGCTAGAATCATACCACTAGACCACTGAGCCTTGTATAGATACTGTACAAAAAATCAGATATGTAGACATTGGTTCAGTAACTGAAACAAAAACACAAAACAAAGGGCTCAGACGGGAATCGAACCCGTGGCCTCTCGCACCCAAAGCGAGAATCATACCACTAGACCACTGAGCCTTGTATAGATGCTGTACAAAAAATCAGATATGTGAACATTGGTTCAGTAACTGAAAGAAAAACACAAAACAAATGGCTCAGACGGGAATAGAACCCGTGGCCTCTCGCACCCAAAGCGAGAATCATACCACTAGACCACTGAGCCTTGGATATATACTGACCAAACAATCAGATATTTGGACATTGGTTCAGAAACTGAAACAAAAACACAACAGAAAGCCCTCAGACAGGAATCAAACACATGGCCTCTCGCACCCAAAGCTAGAATCATACCACTAGACCACTGAGCCTTGTATAGATACTGTACAAAAAATCAGATATGTGGACATTGGTTCAGTTACTGAAACAAAAACACAAAACAAAGGGCTCAGACGGGAATCGAACCCGTGGCCTCTCGCACCCAAAGCGAGAATCATACCACTAGACCACTGAGCCTTGGATATATACTGACCAAAAAATCAGATATTTGGACATTGGTTCAGAAACTGAAACAAAAACACAACAGAAAGCCCTCAGACAGGAATCGAACCCGTGGCCTCTCGCACCCAAAGCTAGAATCATACCACTAGACAGCTGAGGCTTGGATACCTACTGTCCAAAAATTCAGATATTTGGACGTTGGTTTAGAAGCTGGAACAAAAACACAAAAGAAAGGGCTCAGACGGGAATCGAACCCGTGGCCTCTCGCACCCGAAGCGAGAATCATACCACTAGACCACTGAGCCTTGGATAGATACTGTCCAAAAAACATTGGACATTAGTTCAGTAACTTAAACAAAAACACAAAAGAAAGCCCTCAGACAGGAATCGAACACATGGCCTCTCGCACCCAAAGCTAGAATCATACCACTAGACCACTGAGCCTTGTATAGATACTGTACAAAAAATCAGATATGTGGACATTGGTTCAGTAACTGAAACAAAAACACAAAACAAAGGGCTCAGACGGGAATCGAACCCGTGGCCTCTCGCACCCAAAGCGAGAACCATACCACTAGACCACTGAGCCTTGGATATATACTGTACAAAAAATTAGATATGTGGACATTGGTTCAGCAACTGAAATAAAAACACAAAAGAAAGCCCTCAGACAGGAAACGAACCCGTGGCCTCTCGCACCCAAAGCTAGAATCATACCACTGACAGCTTAGGCTAGGATAGCTACTGTCCAAAAATTCAGATATTTAGACGTTGGTTTAGCAGCTGGAACAAGAACACAAAAGAAAGGGCTCAGACGGAAATCGAACTCGTGGCCTCTCTTACCCAAAGCCAGAACCATACCACTAGACCACTGAGCCTTGAATAGATACTCCGTCCAAAAAAGATTGGACATTGGTTCAGTAACTGAAACAAAAACACAAAACAAAGGGCTCAGACGGGAATCGAAACCGTGGCCTCTCGCACCCAAAGCGAGAATCATACCACTAGACCACTGAGCCTTGTATAGATACTGTACAAAAAATCAGATATGTGGACATTGGTTCAGTAACTGAAACAAAAACACAAAATAAAGGGCTCAGACGGGAATCGAACCCGTGGCCTCTCGCACCCAAAGCGAGAATCATACCACTAGACCACTGAGCCTTGGATATATACTGACCAAAAAATCAGATATTTGGACATTGGTTCAGAAATGGAAATAAAAACACAAAACAAAGGGCTCGGACGGGAATCGAACCCGTGGCCTCTCGCACCCAAAGCGAGAATCAAAACACTGAGCCTTGGATAGATACTGACCAAAAAATCAGATATTTGTACATTGGTTTAGTAACTGAAACAAAAACACAAAACAAAGGGCTCAGACGGGAATCGAACCCGTGGCCTCTCGCACCCAAAGCGAGAATCATACCACTAGACCACTGAGCCTTGTATAGATACTGACCAAAAAATCAGATATTTGGACATTGGTTCAGAAACTGAAACAAAAACACAAAAGAAAGCCCTCCGACAGTAGTCGAACCCGTGGCCTCTCGCACCCAAAGCTAGAATCATACCACTAGACAGCTGAAGCTAGGATAGCTACCTTTTAAAAATTCAGATATTTGGACGTTGGTTTAGCAGCTGGAACAAAAACACAAAAGAAAGGGCTCAGACGGGAATCGAACCCGTGGCCTCTCGCACCCGAAGCAAGAATCATACCACTAGACCACTGAGCCTTGAATAGATAGTGTACAAAAAATCAGATTGTGTACATTGGTTCAGTAACTGAAACAAAAACACAAAAGAAAGGGCTCAGACGGGAATCGAACTAGTGGCCTCTCGCGCCCAAAACCAGAATCATACCACTAGACCACTGAGCCTTGAATAGATACTCCGTCCAAAAAAGATTGGACATTAGTTCAGTAACTTAAACAAAAACACAAAAGAAAGGGCTCAGACGGGAATCGAACTCGTGGCCTCTCGCACCCAAAGCCATAATCATACCACTAGACCACTGAGCCTTGAAAATTTAGTGTCCGCCGCGTTGCATTATGGATTGTTAAGGTGCGCAATGCACCATGGTAGAACACATGTCAGAGATCCGCCATCTTGTATTAAATGTGGAAGACCACGAGTCTGTTTTTTTTTGCTTTGTTCTTTGCCGAACACCACATTCTGGCGACGAGGATGGGATCAACAACTGGATAAACACATACTGAAGTTAAATCTGTCAAAAAAAAAAGCCGGTATGGCCGTCTGTTTATCAGGATTACCAACGCCAAAAGCCTTCGACTGCATTGGCGAACCAGCCACGCTGGAACAAAGATGGACAATCTGGAAGTCCGAATTTGAGCTCTACTGCACTGCATCTGGCATCAAAGACTCGAAACAACAACGAGCAATACTTCTTCACCTAGCAGGAGCTGGAATACGAGAAATTTTTCACGCTTTTACGGCTGAACAACAGGGGGAGGACTATAAAACAGCCATGGACTCCCTCACTCAACACTTCAAACTCAAGAAAAACGTACCGATGGCCAGGCAAGCCTTCTTGACAGCGGTACCAAAACCCGGTGGGAGGATTCATCAATTTGCAATTAGACTGCAAACCCTTTGCGAACACTGCGAGTACAACGACCAAAAGGACAGTCAAATTCGAGATAGAATTTTGACCTTCATATTGCATAAACCCCTCAAAGCAAAACTCTTTCGTGAGGAAGGTCTGACTCTCAGCAAGCTCCTGGAAATTGTCAACACGTACCATGACAAAGAAGCACTAGTTCTTGTGCCAGATCAAGGTGGTGTTAACCAATTGAGAGTACAACAGAAGCCTGACAGTGCTGGTCCCAAGTTTGATGGCAGATGTCATCGTTGCAATAAGCAGGGTCATAAAGCTGCTGACTGCAGATGTAGCCAAAATCACCAATGTGAAAAATGTGGGAAAATTGGACATTTCAAGGTCTGCTGCAAATCAAAGCAAACATCTGGAAAAGCAAAGTCTGCAAGTGGACCAAAATCAAAGGGCAGGAAGCCATCTCATGTAAGACAAGTGGAAGCTGTTGATGTTCAAGAAACTGATAGCGAAGAGGAAGAAGATGTTTTTAATGTATTCTGCACGCACACAGAGTCACCGCCTGGTACTATGGAGATATCTATTGGAGGTGTTATACAGAATGTCATCATTGATTCGGGTGCAAGCTGTAACCTTATGTCAGAAAGGACATTCAATGACTTATCAAAAGGAGACATTGTTTTGAAGCCAAGTAGCAAGCAAATTTTTGCATATTCGTCTAGTGATGCTTTAAATCTTAAGGGTAGTTGTATGCTTAATGTGCATGTACCAGAAACAAATGTGGATAAGCGCGCAAAGTTTTTCATTGTCTCTGGAAAAGCGTCAACTTTGTTAGGTCGTGAATTATCTGAAGCTCTAGGCATACTCAAAGTAGGAGTTCAGGTTAATAGTTGTAGCTCAGATTTCTCAGCTATAAATAATCAGTTAAACAGCAAAGCAGCGCTTAAGGCCAAATTTCCTAATGTTTTTCATGGTTTGGGCAAGCTTAAAGGTTTTAAACTCAAGTTACATATTGATCAGAATATTAAGCCAGTAGCACAACCATTGCGTAGGATTCCTTTTAGTCGCAGGCAGAAGGTCGCTGACAAGTTAGAGGAACTTGAGAAGCTTGGTGTGGTGGAAAAGGTAAACAGTCCTACAAGTTGGATCAATCCCCTTGTGGCAGTCGAAAAGCCAAATGGAGATGTTCGCATTTGTTTGGACATGCGCCAGGCCAATCAGGCTATCTTAAGAGAAAGACACCCAGTACCTACTATGCAAGAAACCCTACAAGAAATCTCAGATGCAAAGATTTTCACCAAATTGGATTTAAACATGGCTTTCCATCAAATCGAGTTATCCCCAGAGTCCCGAGACATAACTACTTTCGCAGCGCCAACAGGTTTATATCGCTACTGTCGATTGCTCTTCGGTGTGAACATGGCTACCGAGAAGTTCCAGAACCTGATATGGCAAGTTTTGAAAGACTGCCCTGGAGCCTTCAACATGCATGACGACATTCTTATAGTGGGTAGGAACAAAAAGGAGCATGACGAGAACCTGGAAAGAGCTGTCCAAAAGCTGCAAGACAGCGGGCTCACCCTCAACTATGAGAAATGTGTGGTAGGAGCCTCGAGTATGGATTTCATGGGAGACACCATTTCTGCAGATGGTCTTAAGTTATCTGACAAAAGAGTCGAAGCAATTGTCGAGGCACCTGCACCAACCAACCAATCAGAGGTGAGAAGTTTCCTTGGTTCTGCTCAATTTTGTGCCAAATTCATTCCACAGTTTGCAACCATTTCTGCTCCCCTGTGGGATCTTACCAGTAAAAATGCTAAATGGAAATGGGGTGCCAAAGAGGCAGAATCATTTGCACAAATTAAGCACTTGCTAACATGTGCACCAGTCATGTCTTATTTTACACAGGGAGCCCAGACCAGGATTATCACTGACGCCTCACCAGTTGGCCTGGGGGCCATACTAGAGCAAAGACAACCTGGTGATGGTCAATTTCGACCAGTGTACTACGCAAGTCGTAAGCTTAGTAAGGTTGAACAGCGCTACTCACAGTTCGAGCGAGAGGCCCTTGCTGTCAAATGGGCCTGTGAGAAATTTCACATGTTCCTTTATGGAACCCATTTTGAAATACTAACTGATCACAAACCCTTAATTTCAGTCCTAGGTCCAACGTCTAAACCCCCGTCTGCTAGGATTGAACGCTGGCTGTTGTACCTTCAGCAATTCAGCTATGTGGTCAGGCACATTTCCGGAAAGGAAAATTCAGCCGACGCCCTGAGTCGTTTACCAGTTGGTCCAGTACAGACAGCTGATTCTAAAGCAACCAGCGAGTATGTGTTTAGCACTACAAAGGCCGCAGTACCTGTCGCCATGACCCCAAAGCATGTAGAGGTTGTTTCAGAGAAGGACCCAACCCTTATTCTGGTACGCGAAGCAATTAGAAGTGGAGACTTCACCCGCCTCACAGGTACCTTGTACAAAGCAGTGTCAAAGGAGTTGTGGATTGCCGGACAATTAGTGATGCGTGGAAACCGAATTGTGCTACCAGAATCCCTATGGAAGCAAGCAATTATTTTAGCTCATGAGGGACACCAAGGAATGGTGCGCACAAAATCCCGCCTGCGAAGCAAACTATGGTGGCCGCAGATGGATGCACAGGCTGAACAGTTCATCAAGGCCTGCTACCCCTGCCAGCTAGTTGGACCACGTGGCAAACCGGAACCTGTTCGATCAACAGAACTACCTGAAGAACCATGGGAGGACCTCGCCACAGATTTGACTGAGATACCTGGAGGAAACCACTTGCTGGTAGTTGTGGATAACTACTCCAGATGGCCAGAGGTAGTACTCCTTAAGAAAACCGATGCGCCACACGTCATCACGGCATTGGAGGGAATATTCAGAACACATGGCATACCATACACGGTTCGCAGCGACAATGGACCGCCCTTTGCCTCGAAAGAATTTGAGAATTTCTTAGAGTTCTTAGGCATAGAACATAAGAAAGGAATTCCATATTGGCCACAGAGCAACGGCGAAGTGGAACGATGTAACAGAACAATTCTTAAAGTGATTCGGATAGCAAACTTGCAAGGAAATGATTGGAAGAAAGCGCTTGATGATTTCCTCTTTCAGTATCGCACAACAAACCATGCCGCAACTGGATGCTCGCCAGCCGAACTCCTAATGGGAAGGCAGCTCCGAGACAAGCTACCTAGTGTAAAGATTCCGAAGGATAGAGCGACAGAGTCAGAGTGGCAACACAAACTTAGGGACAGAGACGCTCTATCAAAACTCAGACAGAAAGAGTATGCTGATGCTAGAAGACATGCTGAGCCAAGTGGAATTGATGAAGGCGATGAAGTACTGCTGCGACAGACTCGCCGCGAGAACAAACTCTCTCCAGTTTTTGAGCCTGAAGCTTACAAGGTTTTGCAGAAGACAGGTAATGCAGTTGTACTGGAGGATTCTGATGGAAATAGGAAGATGAGGAATGTAGCACAAATGAAGAAGTTCATCAAACCACAGGAAGCAGTCGCCGCAGACATGCTGCCTACTCCACCTAAAATCGCGCAGGAACACCAAACCGCACCTGAGACCCAGAACCAGTCCACACTTGATTGTACAGCTGAAATGCCAGCGTCTCCTGGTTCTCTAGCCAATGAGCGATCTGCGCGCACTAGGCAACAACCTGTTCGCTTTAGGATTATGTGCTACAATAAGTTTTGTTAGTTTTCTTTTTCTTTTCAGTTTTACATACATGCGTAGGACCCCTACTATAGCTGTTATAGTTATTTAGCTCCTAGTATGGACTTTAATGCTAAGTAAGGGGGGAATGTAGTGTCCGCCGCGTTGCATTATGGATTGTTAAGGTGCGCAATGCACCATGGTAGAACACATGTCAGAGATCCGCCATCTTGTATTAAATGTGGAAGACCACGAGTCTGTTTCTTTTTGCTTTGTTCCTTGCCGAACACCACAGAAAAGATACTCCGTCCAAAAAAGATTGGACATTAGTTTAGTAACTGAAACAAAAACACAAAAGAAAGGGCTCAGACTGGAATCTGCTCCATGGCCTCTAGCACCCAAAGAGAGAATCATACAACTAGACCGCTGAGCTTTGTATAGATACTGTCCACAAAATCAGATATGTGGACATTGGTTCAGTAACTGAAACAAAAACACACAACAAAGGGCTCAGACGGGAATCGAACCCGTGGCCTCTCGCACGCAAAGCGAGAATCATACCACTACACCACTGAGCCTTGGATAGATACTGACCAAAAAATCATATATTTGTACATTGATTCAGTAACTGAAACAAAAACACAAAACAAAGGGGCTCAGACGGGAATCGAAACCGTGGCCTCTCGCACCCAAAGCGAGAATCATATCACTAGACCACTGAGCCTTGTATAGATACTGTACAAAAAATCAGATATGTGGACATTGGTTCAGTAACTGAAACAAAAACACAAACCAAAGGGCTCAGACGGGAATCGAACCCGTGGCCTTTCGCACCCAAAGCGAGAATCATACCACTAGACCACTGAGCCTTGGATATATACTGACCAAAAAATCAGATATTTGGACATTGGTTCAGAAACTGAAACAAAAACACAAAAGAAAGCCCTCAGACAGGAATCGAACACATGGCCTCTCGCACCCAAAGCTAGAATCATACCACTAGACCACTGAGCCTTGTATAGATACTGTACAAAAAATCAGATATGTGGAGATTGGTTCAGTAACTGAAACAAAAACACAAAACAAAGGGCTCAGACGGGAATCGAACCCGTGGCCTCTCGCACCCAAAGTGAGAATCATACCACTAGACCACTGAGCCTTGGATATATACTGACCAAAAAATCAGATATTTGGACATTGGTTCAGAAACTGAAACAAAAACACAACAGAAAGCTTTCAGACAGGATTCGAACCCGTGGCCTCTCGCACCCAAAGCTAGAATCATACCACTAGACAGCTGAGGCTAGGATACCTACTGTCCAAAAATTCAGATATTTCGACGTTGGTTTAGAAGCTGGAACAAAAACACAGAAGAAAGGGCTCAGACGGGAATGGAACCCGTGGCCTCTTGCACCCGAAGCGAGAATCATACCACAAGACCACTGAGCCTTGGATAGATACTGTCCAAAAACCATTGGACATTAGTTCAGTAACTGAAACAAAAACACAAAAGAAAGGGCTCAGACGGGAATCGAACCCGTGGCCTCTCGCACCCGAAGCGAGAATCATACCACTAGACCACTGAGCCTTGGATAGATACTGTCCAAAAAACATTGGACATTAGTTCAGTAACTTAAACAAAAACACAAAAGAAAGCCCTCAGACAGGAATCGAACACATGGCCTCTCGCACC
Source organism: Nematostella vectensis (assembly GCF_932526225.1). Taxonomy (NCBI): domain Eukaryota; kingdom Metazoa; phylum Cnidaria; class Anthozoa; order Actiniaria; family Edwardsiidae; genus Nematostella; species Nematostella vectensis. Next base: position 1,197,497 of record NC_064034.1, read on the forward strand.
CAAAGCTAGAATCATACCACTAGACCACTGAGCCTTGTATAGATACTGTACAAAAAATCAGATATGTGGACATTGGTTCAGTAACTGAAACAAAAACACAAAACAAAGGGCTCAGACGGGAATCGAACCCGTGGCCTCTCGCACCCAAAGCGAGAACCATACCACTATACCACTGAGCCTTGGATATATACTGAACAAACAATCAGATATTTGGACATTGGTTCAGAAACTGAAATAAAAACACAAAAGAAAGCCCTCAGACAGGAAACGAACCCGTGGCCTCTCGCACCCAAAGCTAGAATCATACCACTGACAGCTTAGGCTAGGATAGCTACTGTCCAAAAATTCAGATATTTAGACGTTGGTTTAGCAGCTGGAACAAAAACACAAAAGAAAGGGCTCAGACGGAAATCGAACTCGTGGCCTCTCGCACCCAAAGCCAGAACCATACCATTAGACCACTGAGCCTTGAATAGATACTCCGTCCAAAAAAGATTGGACATTAGTTTAGTAACTGAAACAAAAACACAAAAGAAAGGGCTCAGACTGGAATCTGCTCCATGGCCTCTCGTACCCAAAGAGAGAATCATACAACTAGACCGCTGAGCCTTGTATAGATAATGTCCAAAAAATCAGATATGTGGACATTGGTTCAGTAACTGAAACAAAAACACAAAATAAAGGGCTCAGACGGGAATCGAACCCGTGGCCTCTCGCACCCAAAGCGAGAATCATACCACTAGACCACTGAGCCTTGGATATATACTGACCAAAAAATCAGATATTTGGACATTGGTTCAGAAATGGAAATAAAAACACAAAACAAAGGGCTCGGACGGGAATCGAACCCGTGGCCTCTCGCACCCAAAGCGAGAATCAAAACACTGAGCCTTGGATAGATACTGACCAAAAAATCAGATATTTGTACATTGGTTTAGTAATTGAAACAAAAACACAAAACAAAGGGCTCAGACGGGAATCGAACCCGTGGCCTCTCGCACCCAAAGCGAGAATCATACCACTAGACCACTGAGCCTTGTATAGATACTGACCAAAAAATCAGATATTTGGACATTGGTTCAGAAATTGAAACAAAAACACAAAAGAAAGCCCTCAGACAGTAGTCGAACCCGTGGCCTCTCGCACCCAAAGCTAGAATCATACCACTAGACAGCTGAAGCTAGGATAGCTACTTTCCAAAAATTCAGATATTTGGACGTTGGTTTAGCAGCTGGAACAAAAACACAAAAGAAAGGGCTCAGACGGGAATCGAGCCCGTGGCCTCTCGCACCCAAAGCAAGAATCATACCACTAGACCACTGAGCCTTGAATAGATACTCCGTCCAAAAAAGATTGGACAATAGTTCAGTAACTGAAACAAAAACACAAAAGAAAGGGCTCAGACGGGAATCGAACTCGTGGCCTCTCGCACCCAAAGCCAGAATCATACCACTAGACCACTGAGCCTTGAAAAGATACTCCGTCCAAAAAAAATTGGACATTAGTTTAGTAACTGAAACAAAAACACAAAAGAAAGGGCTCAGACTGGAATCTGCTCCATGGCCTCTAGCACCCAAAGAGAGAATCATACAACTAGACCGCTGAGCTTTGTATAGATACTGTCCACAAAATCAGATATGTGGACATTGGTTCAGTAACTGAAACAAAAACACACAACAAAGGGCTCAGACGGGAATGCAACCCGTGGCCTCTCGCACCCAAAGCGAGAATCATACCACTACACCACTGAGCCTTGGATAGATACTGACCAAAAAATCATATATTTGTACATTGATTCTGTAACTGAAACAAAAACACAAAACAAAGGGGCTCAGACGGGAATCGAAACCGTGGCCTCTCGCACCCAAAGCGAGAATCATACCACTAGACCACTGAGCCTTGTATAGATACTGTACAAAAAATCAGATATGTGGACATTGGTTCAGTAACTGAAACAAAAACACAAACCAAAGGCTCAGACGGGAATCGAACCCGTGGCCTCTCGCACCCAAAGCGAGAATCATACCACTAGACCACTGAGCCTTGGATATATACCGACCAAAAAATCTGATATTTGGACATTGGTTCAGAAACTGAAACAAAAACACAAAAGAAAGCCCTCAGACAGGAATCGAACACATGGCCTCTCGCACCCAAAGCTAGAATCATACCACTAGACCACTGAGCCTTGTATAGATACTGTACAAAAAATCAGATATGTGGAGATTGGTTCAGTAACTGAAACGAAAACACAAAACAAAGGGCTCAGACGGGAATCGAACCCGTGGCCTCTCGCACCCAAAGCGAGAATCATACCACTAGACCACTGAGCCTTGGATATATACTGACAAAAAATCAGATATTTGGACATTGGTTCAGAAACTGAAACAAAAACACAACAGAAAGCTTTCAGACAGGAATCGAACCCGAGGCATCTCGCACCCAAAGCTAGAATCATACCACTAGACAGCTGAGGCTAGGATACCTACTGTCCAAAAATTCAGATATTTGGACGTTGGTTTAGAAGCTGGAACAAAAACACAGAAGAAAGGGCTCAGACGGGAATCGAACCCGTGGCCTCTCGCACCCGAAGCGAGAATCATACCACTAGACCACTGAGCCTTGGATAGATACTGTCCAAAAACCATTGGACATTAGTTCAGTAACTGAAACAAAAACACAAAAGAAAGGGCTCAGACGGGAATCGAACCCGTGGCCTCTCGCACCCGAAGCGAGTTATACCACTAGACCACTGAGCCTTGGATAGGCACTGTCCAAAAACATTGTACATTAGTTCAGTAACTGAAACAAAAACACAAAACAAAGGGCTTAGACGGGAATCGAACCCGTGGCCTCTCGCCACCCAAAGCGAGAACCATACCACTAGACCACTGAGCCTTGGATATATACTGAACAAACAATCAGATATTTGGACATTGGTTCAGAAACTGAAATAAAAACACAAAAGAAAGCCCTCAGACATGCAAACGAACCCGTGGCCCGTCGCACCCAAAGCTAGAATCATACCACTAGACAGCTTAGGCTACGATAGCTACTGTCCAAAAATTCAGATATTTAGACGTTGGTTTAGCAGCTGAAACAAAAACACAAAAGAAAGGGCTCAGACGGAAATCGAACTCGTGGCCTCTAGCACCCAAAGCCAGAAACATACCACTAGACCACTGAGCCTTGAATAGATACTCCGTCCAAAAAAGATTGCACATTAGTTTAGTAACAGAAACAAAAACACAAAAGAAAGGGCTCAGACTGGAATCTGCTCCATGGCCTCTCGCACCCAAAGCTAGAATCATACCACTAGACCACTGAGCTTTGTATAGATACTGACCAAAAAATCAGATATTTGGACATTGGTTCAGAAACTGAAACAAAAACACAACAGAAAGCCCTCAGACAGGAATCGAACACGTGGCCTCTCTCACCCAAAGCTAGAATCATACCACTAGACAGCTGAGGCTAGGATACCTACTGTCCAAAAATTCAGATATTTGGACGTTGGTTCAGTAACTGAAACAAAAACACAAAACAAAGGGCTCAGACGGGAATCGAACCCGTGGCCTCTCGCACCCAAAGCGAGAATCATACCACTAGACCACTGAGCCTTGGATATATACTGACCAAAAAATCAGATATTTGGACATTGGTTCAGAAACTGAAACAAAAACACAACAGAAAGCGCTCAGACAGGAATCGAACCCGTGGCCTTTCTCAACCAAAGCTAGAATCATACCACTAGACAGCTGAGGCTAGGATACCTACTGTCCAAAAATTCAGATATTTGGACGTTGGTTTAGAAGCTGGAACAAAAACACAAAAGAAAGGGCTCAGACGGGAATCGAACCCGTGGCCTCTCGCACCCGAAGCGAGTTATACCACTAGACCACTGAGCCTTGGATAGGCACTGTCCAAAAACATTGTACATTAGTTCAGTAACTGAAACCAAAAACACAAAACAAAGGGCTTAGACGGGAATCGAACCCGTGGCCTCTCGCCACCCAAAGCGAGAACCATACCACTAGACCACTGAGCCTTGGATATATACTGAACAAACAATCAGATATTTGGACATTGGTTCAGAAACTGAAATAAAAACACAAAAGAAAGCCCTCAGAAATGCAAACGAACCCGTGGCCCCTCGCACCCAAAGCTAGAATCATACCACTAGACAGCTTAGGCTAGGATAGCTACTGTCCAAAAATTCAGATATTTAGACGTTGGTTTAGCAGCTGAAACAAAAACACAAAAGAAAGGGCTCAGACGGAAATCGAACTCGTGGCCTCTCGCACCCAAAGCCAGAATCATACCACTAGACCACTGAGCCTTGAATAGATACTCCGTCCAAAAAAGATTGCACATTAGTTTAGTAACAGAAACAAAAACACAAAAGAAAGGGCTCAGACTGGAATCTGCTCCATGGCCTCTCGCACCCAAAGCTAGAATCATACCACTAGACCTCTGAGCCTTGTATAGATACTGACCAAAAAATCAGATATTTGGACATTGGTTCAGAAACTGAAACAAAAACACAACAGAAAGCCCTCAGACAGGAATCGAACCCGTGGCCTCTCTCACCCAAAGCTAGAATCATACCACTAGACAGCTGAGGCTAGGATACCTACTGTCCAAAAATTCAGATATTTGGACGTTGGTTCAGTAACTGAAACAAAAACACAAAACAAAGGGCTCAGACGGGAATCGAACCCGTGTCCTCTCGCACCCAAAGCGAGAATCATACCACTAGACCACTGAGCCTTTGATAGATACCGTCCAAAAAACATTGGACATTAGTTCAGTAACTGGACCAAAAACACAAAACAAAGGGCTCAGACGGGAATCGAACCCGTGGCCTCTAGCACCCAAAGCGAGAATCATACCACTAGACCACTGAGACTTGGATATATACTGACCAGAAAATCAGATTTTTGGACATTGGTTCAGTAACTGAAACAAAAACACAAAACAAAGGGCTCAGACGGGAATCGAACCCGTGGCCTCTCGCACCCAAAGCGAGAATCATACCACTAGACCACTGAGACTTGGATATATACTGACCAAAAAATCAGATATGTGGACATTGGTTCAGTAACTGAAACAAAAACACAAAAGAAAGGGCTCAGACGGGAATCGAACTAGTGTCCTCTCGCACCCAAAGCCAGGATCATACCACTAGACCACTGAGCCTTGAATAGATACTCCGTCCAAAAAAGATTGGACATTAGTTCAGTATCTGAAACAAAAACACAAAAGAAAGGGTTCAGACGGGAATCGAACTCGTGGCCTCTCGCACCCAAAGCAAAAATCATACCACTAGACCACTGAGCCTTGAATAGATACTTCGTCCAAAAAAGATTGAACATTAGTTCAGTAACTAAAACAAAAACACAAAAGAAAGGGCTCAGACTGGAATCTGCTCCATGGCCTTTCGCACCCAAAGAGAGAATCATACAACTAGACCACTGAGCCTTGTATAGATACTGTCCAAAAAATCAGATATGTGGACATTAGTTCAGTAACTGAAACAAAAACACAAAACAAAGGGCTCAGACTGGAATCGAACCCGTGGCCTCTCGCACCCAAAGCGAGAATCTTACCACTAGACCACTGAGCCTTGTATAGATACTGTACAAAAAATCAGATTTGTGGACATTGGTTCAGTAACTGAAACAAAAACACAAAAGAAAGGGCTCAGACGGGAATCGAACCCGTGGCCTCTCGCACCCGAAGCGAGAATGATACCACTAGACCACTGAGCCTTGGATAGGCGCTGTCCAAAAAACATTGCATATTACTTCAGTAACTTAAACAACAACACAAAAGAAAGGGCTCAGACGGGAATCTAACTAGTGGCCACTCGCACCCAAAGCCAGAATCATACCACTAGACCACTGAGCGTTGAGCCTCGGATATATACTGACCAACAAATCAGATATTTGTACATTGGTTCAGTAACTGAAACAAAAACACAAAACAAAGGGCTCAGACGGGAATCGAACCCGTGGCCTCTCGCACCCAAAGCGAGAACCATACCACTAGACCACTGAGCCTTGTATAGATACTGTACAAAAAATCAGATATGTGGACATTGGTTCAGTAACTGAAACAAAAACACAAAACAAAGGGCTCAGACTGGAATCGAACCCGTGGCCTCACGCACCCAAAGCGAGAATCATACCACTAGACCACTGAGCCTTGGATATATACTGACCAAAAATTCAGATATTTGGACGTTGGTTTAGCAGCTGGAACGAAAAAAAAACGAAAGGGCTCTGACGGGAATCGAACCCGTGACCTCTAGCTCCCAAAGCCAGAATCATACCACTAGACCACTGAGCTATGAATAGATACTCGGTCCAAAAAAGATTGGACATTAGTTTAGTAACTGAAACAAAAACACAAAAGGAAGGGCTCAGACTGGAAGCTGCTCCATGGCCTCTCGCACCCAAAGAGAGAATTATACAACTAGACCGCTGAGCCTTGTATAGATACTGTAGAAAAAAATCAGATATGTGGACATTGGTTCAGTAACTGAAACAAAAACACAAAAGAAAGGGCTCAGACGGGAATCGAACTAGTGTCATCTCGCACCCAAAGCCAGGATCATACCACTAGACCACTGAGCCTTGAATAGATACTCCGTCCAAAAAAGATTGGACATTAGTTCAGTATCTGAAACAAAAACACAAAAGAAAGGGTTCAGACGGGAATCGAACTCGTGGCCTCTCGCACCCAAAGCAAAAATCATACCACTAGACCACTGAGCCTTGAATAGATACTTCGTCCAAAAAAGATTGGACATTAGTTCAGTAACTAAAACAAAAACACAAAAGAAAGGGCTCAGACTGGAAGCTGCTCCATGGCCTCTCGCACCCAAAGAGAGAATCATACAACTAGACCGCTGAGCCTTGTATAGATACTGTCCAAAAAATCAGATATGTGGACATTGGTTCAGTAACTGAAACAAAAACACAAAAAAAGTTCTCAGACGGGAATCGAACCCGTGGCCTCTAGCACCCAAAGCGAGAATCATACCACTAGACCACTGAGCCTTGTATAGATACTGTACAAAAAATCAGATTTGTGGACATTGGTTCAGTAACTGAAACAAAAACACAAAACAAAGGGCTCAGACTGGAATCGAACCCGTGGCCTCTCGCACCCTAAGCGAGAATCATACCACTAGACCACTGAGCCTTGGATATATACTGACCAAAAAATCAGATATTTGGGCATTGGTTCAGAAACTGAAACAAAAACTCAAAAGAAAGCCCTCAGACAGGAATCGAACCCGTGGCCTCTCGCACCCAAAGCTAGAATCATACCACTAGACCGCTGAGGCTAGTATAGCTACTGTCCAAAAATTCAGATATTTGGACGTTGGTTTAGCAGCTGGAACAAAAACACAAAAGAAAGGGCTCAGACTGGAATCTGCTCCATGGCCTCTCGCACCCAAAGAGAGAATCATACAACTAGACCGCTGAGCCTTGTATAGATATTGTAGAAAAAAATCAGATATGTGGACATTGGTTCAGTAACTGAAACAAAAACACAAAAGAAAGGGCTCAGACGGGAATCGAACTTGTGTCCTCTAGCACCCAAAGCCAGGATCATACCACTAGACCACTGAGCCTTGAATAGATACTCTGTCCAAAAAAGATTGGACATTAGTTCAGTATCTGAAACAAAAACACAAAAGAAAGGGTTCAGACGGGAATCGAACTCGTGGCCTCTCGCACCCAAAGCAAAAATCATACCACTAGACCACTGAGCCTTGAATAGATACTTCGTCTAAAAAAGATTGGACATTAGATCAGTAACTAAAACAAAAACACAAAGGAAAGGGCTCAGACTGGAATCTGCTCCATGGCCTTTCGCACCCAAAGAGAGAATCATACAACTAGACCACTGACCCTTGTATAGATACTGTCCAAAAAATCAGATATGTGGACATTAGTTCAGTAACTGAAACAAAAACACAAAAAAAGGGCTTAGACTGGAATCTGCTCCATGGCCTCTCGCACCCAAAGCGAGAATCATACCACTAGACCACTGAGCCTTGGATAGATACTGACCAAAAATTCATATATTTGTACATTGGTTCAGTAACTGAAACAAAAACACAAAACAAAGGGCTCAGATGGGAATCGAACACGTGGCCTCTCGCACCCAAAGCGAGAATCAAACCACTAGACCACTGAGCCTTGTATAGATACTGACCAAAAAATCAGATATTTGGACATTGGTTCAGAAACTGAAACAAAAACACAAAAGAAAGGCCTCAGACAGGAGTCGAACCCGTGGCCTCTCGCACCCAAAGCTAGAATCATACCACTAGACAGCTGAAGCTAGGATAGCTACTTTCCAAAAATTCAGATATTTGGACGTTGGTTTAGCAGCTGGAACAAAAACACAAAAGAAAGGGCTCAGACGGGAATCGAACCCGTGGCCTCTCGCACCCGAAGCAAGAATCATACCACTAGACCACTGAGCCTTGAATAGATACTGTACAAAAAATCAGATATGTGGACATTGGTTCAGTAACTGAAACAAAAACACAAAAGAAAGGGCTCAGACGGGAATCGAACTAGTGGCCTCTCGCGCCCAAAGCCAGAATCATACCCCTAGACCACTGAGCCTTGAATAAATACTCCGTCCAAAAAAGATTGGACATTAGTTCAGTAACTGAAACAAAAACACAAAAGAAAGGGCTCAGACGGGAATCGAACTCGTGGCCTCTCGCAACCAAAGCCAGAATCATACCACTAGACCACTGAGCCTTGAAAAGATACTCCGTCCAAAAAAGATTGGACATTAGTTGAGTAACTGAAACAAAAACACAAAAGAAAGGGCTCAGACTGGAATCTGCTCCATGGCCTCTAGCACCCAAAGAGAGAATCATACAACTAGACCGCCGAGCTTTGTATAGATACTGTCCAAAAAATCAGATATGTGGACATTGGTTCAGTAACTGAAACAAAAACACAAAAGAAAGCTCTCAGACAGGAATCGAACACATGGCTTCTCGCACCCAAAGCTAGAATCATACCACTAGACCACTGAGCCTTGTATAGATACTGTACAAAAAATCAGATATGTGGACATTGGTTCAGTAACTGAAACAAAAACACAAAACAAAGGGCTCAGACGGGAATCGAACCCGTGGCCTCTCGCACCCAAAGCGAGAATCATACCACTAGACCACTGAGCATTGAATAGATACTCCGTCCAAAAAAGATTGTACATTAGTTTAGTAACTGAAACAAAAACACAAAAGAAAGGGTTCAGACTGGAATCTGCTCCATGGCCTCTCGCACCCAAAGAGAGAATCATACAACTAGACCACTGAGCCTTGTATAGATACTGTCCAAAAAATCAGATATGTGGACATTAGTTCAGTAACTGAAACAAAAACACAAAAGAAAGGGCTCAGACTGGAATCTGCCCCATGGCCTCTCGCACCCAAAGCGAGAATCATACCACTAGACCACTGAGCCTTGGATAGGTACTGTACAAAAAATCAGATATTTGGACGTTGGTTCAGCAGCTGGAACAAAAACACAAAACAAAGGGCTCAGACGGGAATCGAACCCGTGGCCCCTAGCACCCAAAGCGAGAATCATACCACTTGACCATTGAGCCTTGTATAGATACTATCTAAAAAAATCATTGGACATTGGCTCAGCAACTGAAACAAAAACACAAATGAAAGGGCTCAGACGGGAATCGAACCCGTGGCCTCTCGCACCCAAAGCGTGAATCATACCACTACCAGATACTGACCAAAAAATCTGATATTATTATTCTAGATAGATAAATTGCACAGCGCATTTTGAGTACTAATTAGATTCATTAGACTTGATTGCCGCCGCGAAGGCTTTAGTTTTGCTACTTTGGCTAATTACAGTAAGCTCTCAGGAGTTCCAGAGCCAAATTGCTCATGTGACGAAGCTATATTTGAAAATGTTTGTCCTAGCATAGGGAATCGATCTTGTGGCCTCTCGCACCCAAAGCGAGGATCATACCACTAGACCACTGAGCCTTGGATAGAAAACGACGCTTATTCGACGTGGGACTGTGGGACTGTTATTGCAAGGGTGGTCCATATTGGAATAGGTTTTTTCTGCCAAGCTCTTTGTTATTCCCTCCTCCCCAAACTCGACCCTAAATCTCCCGCTACACACCTCAACGTACTAGATAGGTGTTAAGGCGACGTTTATCAAGTTATGCCATCGTTTTTTGAAGGGATTTTTTAAATGTGGTTTAGTTCTGATGTGGGTTTCCTAAGTAATTTAACCCGGGGAAGTTGGTGGGAAGTCGAAAGAGCAGCGCACATGCGCATGGCATGCATCCGGGAAAGTCATATTCAAATTCAAGATGGCGGCAGGTTTGTAGGAGTAGGAGAGCAAAGAGACAAACAAAATTCACTCCAGGAATCCGCCAGAAAATGGTGGAACCGGACGAGAACTATGTAAAATCAATGCTGAATATGGGTTTTGCAGATGCGGGGTTGATTCGCCGAGCTCTTGTTGTAGCAAAAAATGACCTCAATGTGGCTGTGGGCCTGTTGACGGACGAGACCGCTAGCTTCGAGCTGTTTGAGGACACGGAAATGCGAGATACTGAAACGCAGCCCGGCTCGGACGAGGGCGAAATGGATATCCCGGGGCTGGAGGACTCTAAAAATAGCGAGGATGACGAGGGAGCTTCAGGAGAGCCCCCGCCACCGTACGACGAAGTCGTGTCTGGGTCTGACCCTGCCAAGGGCGAAGGACCGCTCGAGTTTCCAACAACCAACCTGTATGAGCTGGAAGATCGGGTGTTCGTGGAGAGCTGGAGCATCCCTTATAAACGAGAGGAGTCCCTGGGAAAATGTCTTATCAGTGCTGAAAGATTTGCTGCGGAAGGTGATTAAAAACCACTCAACGATCGTATGGCAATAATATACTGTTTTGGTGTTCCCTTGGGGACTGATCTCTCTGTTTACAAGATTGTCCTTGATCCTGCTGTGATTTATACATCTACAAAAACTAATAATTGCTGTTGGTTCTACTCTTATTGCCTGGATTTTGTGCATACATGTTTTTTGTGTTTGTCCCCTCGCCCTTTGAGCTCAGCTTTACAATAGCATAGTTCGAGTAGTAGAATTTTGTACACAAAGTCAGCACTCCTGAGTTTATGATATTGTCTTACCACTATCTGAATTACTGCACACCCACCAGACAAGGTCTCAAATATGCTTCCACCAATCAAAAGTGTTCACATTATACAGGATGCATATGTTCCTGTGTTAAGACCATGCCAAAACTGAGCAAGTAATTACAAGCATTATTCATTCTGTCTAGGATTAAAAATCAAACTGTCAAGAAGCTAGCTCTTGTATTTATGCCAAAGATACATCAACAATGGGAAAAACTTTGAGCCTCAAACTGATCAAATTCAAAGAAAAGTATATGCAGTTTAAACCTTGAGACTTCATCTGGGGTAGCCATGAAGTAATGCAAACAGCAGTAGTTTAACAAGATATCAAAATTCCAAATAAATATAAACAGAAACAAGAACAAAAAGCTAATTTAGAAAGTTGGTGATTTATGAGAATGACTGCCCTTAACAATTATCTTGATGACTTCTAATGCTTTTTAGGCAATCAAACACAGTTGTTTTTATAATAAAATCTGGTGATTTCAGTTTTAAAGAACTTTGCTCAAAAGCAGGCGATTTTGCATTTGATTGCAGCTGAGTAGTGAATAAGGTTGAATGTGGTTTTGTGCAATACCTTGTACCAGGATGATGTGTTAAGGGTCCTTTGAGCAGGGCTCAAAGCTTGTTTGACCATTTTTGTAATTTTAGTTGTACAGCTTAAATTTAAGTCACACAAATCTTACTTAGGAAGTGTATTATATTTGCAACAGCTACATGTTTTATATTTTACTACTCTTTTTGTTAGAAAAAAAACATACTTATAATTTTCTCCAATGTTCATTTGAATGCACAATGTTATGAATCACATGTATTCTTGCACGTATGTGGTTGCTTGTTTAATCACATATTCTTGCACGCATGTGGTTGCTTGTTTAATCACATATTCTTGCACATATGTGGTTGCTTGTTTGCCAAATTATATTTTAATTATTTTGCCAAACAGGGGTTTCATTAAGTTTCAGAGTAGGCGGTAAAGAATAATAAGTAGGGGGTAGAAGTTGTTCTATTTTATTAGTTCAAATAAAACTTAAACAAACTTAAAAGAAAGAAAAAGCCAGCACTCGGTGGAAAATAGCTCACAATTCCGCCAGCTCCTGGGGCCTATTGAAACCCCTGCCATCTTTTTACAGTGAATTGCAGACTCTAGAAGGATAACAGGATAGAAAGATCTAGAAGGATTTATATTACTTTACAACATTTATAACATCAGCCAATATTTTTTGTATTTTGTTTACAGGCTTGTTAGAGGCAGATGAAAACTGCAGAAGATTTGTGGAAAGAGCTCTGCCTGAGTGCTTCAAGAAGGTATGCATTTTTATGCCTTGTACCCATAATTTGTGATACTAACACAGGTATGTATAAGAGCTCTGCCTGAGTTCTTCAAGAAGGTATACATTTTTTAGCCTTTGAATTGTAACTTGTTGTAAATTGTAAATTGTAACTTGTGATACTAACACAGGTATGTATATATTTTAGTTGCTGACATCAGAAGCAGTTATGCGTTGGAATCCAGAAATCCATGATGGCATTTATGACATGGTGTGCTTACTGATTGACTTGGTTGCCACACGGCTCAAGTATGAGCCAGTCCCCTACGGCTTGCTTCAAGTGTTGACTCAGGTAAGATACCTGTCTATTGAGTTATAACACAGGCATAAACAAATGGTTCCTGCAGTTCCCTAAAAAAGCCTAAAAATTTCTCAAATTTTATTCTATGTTTCAAGGATTTTAAATTGTCTCAAAATGGTCCCAAATGTTTAGAATTTCTAGCAAAGATTATTCTTTGACCAATTTATGCATTTTAGGCATTTGACCCCGAGACTAAGTTCCAGACCAAGAACAAGACCAAAGGGTGGGACAAGGCGTACTATGAGGGCGTATTTGGTGATGATCAGTGCTATGCTCAACCTCCACAAAACGCAAACTACTACTCCACAGAGAAGGTAAGATTACTGTACCAAAATCCCACCCCCAAAAAAATATTGGTGAGTACAATAAGCTAGACATTTAAAAAAAGCAAAAAATCATTAACCTTTGTTGGTCGAATCTTTTTCTCTGAGTGATGAGTTACAACCACCTTAGGTATGTATATAGCTTAGTGTAGTGTTATTTTGAAGTGTGTTATTGTTATGTGTGTCATGGTGTTGTGACTTGAAGTATCTAGCCTAGTACATACTTCAATCTTATGAGAGCTGAAGGTTACATTTATTATGCCAGGCCATGGTACTCTAGATACTACAGTACTGGCAGAAAGTAATGCAAAAGAAATTGGCCCAAGTTCACCGAATTACATCCTTTTGTATTCAACCCGAAATTTCTGATTTTTTCGCAGAAGTTCGGTTACGGTATTTTCGGCTGTTTAAACCAGTAGAAATTTCGGCAGCCGAATTTTGGCGAAGTTTTAGGGCTATTGTTTTCAATTTTTGTTTGAAGTGAGCTCTTAATCTGTACACCGTCCTTTCCTAAGGCTGAGACAGCATTACGGAGGCTCTATGTTATTAGGAGAACAGACACATGCGATCATCGAACAACACATGATTTGCGAACACACTATTTCAAGGCAAGTAAAAGTCTAAAAACTTTTAAGTGTGGAAAATTTACTTCTTCGTATCGTTAATTTAAGCTTTATTATCAAAGATACTGTATACACACACGCGATCATCGGACAACACATGCGACGTAAGAAAGATGTTAAGCGTGGAAAATAGATTTCATTCGTTTAAAAATTGTTCGAAGTTTGATGTTTACATGTGTAATGTGACCGCAGCATGTCGCTGTTGCGTAGTCCAGACAATGGAAATGTCACGCATCTCAATAACTTTACATTAATCTCGCTGTTCTAAAACTTTATTATAACAATCATGTAATGTTAGTCTAAAGTATTTTGGTTTCCCTAGTCTTAAAGCTATCATACAGCTCGATTATATTTGCAAAACGCGACTTGATATTTTTAGAACTCGTGGGAAGACCTGGGGAACAATTGTTATGATTATGTCGCGTCACGCTGTCGCGATATTCGAATCATGCTCTTTCTTTAAGAAACACATAACATTTCCGTAAACGAAAATGGTTATTTACAAGGATCTCTGTTTGATTCAAAATAATTTTTGTTTTGCTTGAACCACATTTCGCGCTGGTGTCTTGGAGCTTTTTTTACGAATCAAATGATCTCCATGTTTATCCTACGAATGTGACGGATTTGGGCCCTGCCGAAATTTGCCGAAGTTCTGGTGTTTTCGAATGTGCTTGAGGTAATTCAGCGAACTTTGGCCGATTTCTTTTGCATTACTTTCCGTCAGTACTGTAGTATGTTACTCTAGAAACTCTAGATACTAGTATGTTACTCTTGATACTAGTATGTTACTCTAGATACTAGTGTGTTACTCTAGATACTAGTATGTGTTAAGGCAAGCATTTGTGATGTTTTAGGGACCTTGTGGCTGGCTTGTCAATATTATCAACCAAGTAAGTTGAGAAAAGAGAAGGAAGATGTTTTTTACTATAAAAATTCTGTGACATATGTCAGTTTATGATTATGGTTTCTGTCATAGTTTGCTGAAAAAGGTGGCTTTGAAGAAATCCGCAAGCTGATTGAAAATACAGAGAAAGTCACAGCTCCTGTGAGTGTCTTGCTGTGATTTTTCATGAGTTTACAGTAACTGTAAGATATGTAAAACATTGGGCCATGTAATCCCTATGGAAGTGTGCAAGTGTTGATGGGCTGGTCCTGGAAGTTTATATACAATCTTATAAAATTCTGTCAAGTGCTTCACCAACCTACTCTTTGTCTTTTGGAAAATGAGCACGAATGATAGCAGATTGATACTGTATACAGGACTATGGCCCCTTCCCCTCAGGTATGAGGGTGGTGGAACTGATAGTGTAATATTTGTTGCCTTGTTATATTTGTAATTCTTCCCATAATGGCAGTTTCTTTTTCTATTATGTAAATGGCAGATGCTAGCTGCGTTGCTGAAGCCTATAGGAGTCTGTGCTGGTTACTTGAATGCTCAAGTCATATCTGTAAGTTTTAAATGTAAACATACATATGATTTTTGCTAATTTTGTATCTTTTTCTTTTTTTATTTATTTATTTTTTTACTGGGCACCCCACCCATGGCAACTTATAGTAAATACTGCAGATGTGAATCAATTGGTTTGTAAACAAAGCATGACCTTGGTTGATAAGCATACAGTGATGCAAAGAATTATGCAACATTTTCTTTGGTAAAACCATGGTTAACTTGTCCAGGATTTTCCTGCTAACCACTTGACACCTTTATTTTAAAAACAACGAGATTGTACATATGGTTTATTCATATTCACTAGCATTTAAATGCCGGTTTTTTGATACAAGGAGCTTTTTTTAGTCATGTGTAGACCTGCCATTTTTTTACACAATATTTTTTTTAGCTAAGTATAAGCAAATGAGCAAAATTTTCAAGGAATGGAATAATGCAGTATGCATTAATTATATGCAGTATGCATGATATATGTATTATTTGTTATTAGCCAACTGCAGACTTAAGAGTTATACTTGTTTGTAATTTATTTTTACCAGGAAGTTTTCAGTCAAGTTTTGGAAAAGACCCTTGCCTATATCCAGGAATTGGCAGATGACGACATGAAGCAAAAGGTAGTCAAAAGTATTTATTAATATTTACTATTTGACTACAGTAAAAGTCAAACAGTACCAAAGAGTGTTTTTGACAGCGAAGGCAGCATGTTACCTGAAACTGCTAATATATAGATTTAGGCATTGCCTAAAAGCAGAGCTCCAACAAACAAATCTTGCTTATTTTCACTTAATAATTTACGAAATATTAAATATTATTATTATATTTCTGTTTTTGACAACGTCAACAATCTCACAGATCACGCAACCAACTTGTTAAACCCCCTTCCCCCCACCCTTGACATCTACATGACACATAACAAATTTAGTTTTCATACAATGGTTCGACTTCAGGGTAGTTTTACATTTAGTGACATCATCGATAACATCACGTGACAATGACACCTACCAAGTTTGGTTGTCGTACAATGTTTCTTTCATGAAATATATAATTTGTATTTTGTTGACATCAGCATATTTTTGCTTTAAGTGACATCATTGATGACGTCAAAAATCACACTATCTGATCTTGGCACCGCCCTTGACACAAACATAACACCTACCAAGTTTGGTTGTTATACAAAGTTTCTTTCACAAGATATGAATGTTTTTTTTTATTTTGATGATGTCAGCATATTTTGCTTGTAGTGACATTATTGGTGACATCACAATCATGTGACTATATTGGGGAACCCCCGATGACACCACAAGACACCTACCGAGTTTGGTTGTCATACCATGTTTTTTTAATGAAATATAGATAATTTCTTTTATTTTGATGACGTCAGCATTTTTTTTGCTTTGTAACAATCTTAATATGGTAACAATCACGTGACCATAATGGTGTACCCCCCCTTCATTGGTTGTCATATGATGTTTTGCTCTTAATGAAATTGAAATAGTTATGCTTTTAGTGATGTCATCGATGATGTGACCATATTTTTGCACCCCCCTGGACACAAACATGACACCTGCCAAGTGTGACGTCATCTATGACGTCACAAATCACGTTACCACAGTTTTGCACCTCCCTTGACACAAACATGACATCTGCCAAGTTTGGTTGTCAATAATGTTTCTTTCGAGAGATATGAATGCTTTTGCTTATAATCACATTTTTTTCATTTTAAGTGATGTCACAAAACACGTGATCATATTGTTGAATCCCCCTTAAAACCTACATGACACCTTCTGAGTTTGGTTGCCATAAGATGTTTTCTTTGTGAAACATAATTATTTTTTATTTGGATGACATCCACATATTTTTTGCTTCTAGTGACGTCAATGATGACTTCACAAATCAAGTGACCACAGTTTTGCACCTCCCTTGACACATACATGACACCTAAGTTTGGTTGTCATACAATGCTTTTTGGGGACTGACGTACATCGCGTCACAAAATCTTGATTTGTTACCATACTTTTCTGGTATACCACTTTTTCTTAGGTATCCTGCTCCGCTGTAATCAGATTATTGCATAATACATATTTCATTTAACAATTTAAAACAGTTCCACAAGCAACACAAACTAATCAAGGCTACATGAGCAAAAAAATGGCAAAGTTCAAATTGTATGGTTGTGTTAGCTAACATTTGCTTGATTGTTTGCCTAGACGTTTCTTGTATAATGGTACATTACATGGTACATTTCGGTGTATGATCCACTCTTGAGATATGATTGAGCAAAGTTGCCATAAATCATGAAAAAGTAGTAATTTTTGCCCAAATTGGACAATTTCAGGCAGATCACGAGTCTTACGATGTTCAATATCTCAAGAACGGATTATCTACCGGAAAGTATAAAAAGCTTTTGTTTTGTATTGCACAAGGAACCTCTTATCTAGGCAAAAATCAGACAATTTGAACATTGTCATTTGCTCATGTCAATCAAGGCAGTTTTAACATAATTTACACATTGCATCCTTTTTTTCACACCCCTTTCCCCATCCCTCTGAGATGAAGGGTCTAGTCAAACAAGCATGGACAAGTTTAAATGTACAGTAGAAGTGTGCTTTATCAGAATGTGTATGTGTTTATCTGAACTTATAGTATGTGTGCTATCTGAACATACAGTACAGTACAGTACAGGTGTACTTTGTACATGTTGTGCATGCTTATCTGAATGTACAGTACAGTACCGTACCATACCGTATCGTACCTTATGTGTTTTACATAAGGTACAGTACAGTACAGTACAGTACAGTACAGTACCTTATGTGTTTGCTTTATCTGAACATACAGTATGACTGCACTTTATGCAGAATTTATCATTTGCATTTATCAAGGTAACAATATAACTTTTTATATGTTAGCATATTATTTCATGCTGTATATGCTTGCATGTTCATTTACAGGAGGTGGGAAAAGTCTTTGATCTGCTCACAACCCTTAAGCTGTTGTGCCTGACGCTGTGGCAGGAAGTGACTGGAGTGGACGACTTGCGTCTAGAGGTTGCCCTCAAGATGCTCAAAGCCCCTCACTTCAATGCCAAGATGAATTCTCTGAAAGAGGTGCATTGACAATATTTCTTTGGATAATGTTAACAGTATTATTTGATTTGTGTTATAAATATTTTTTCTTGACAAAGGTTTGCAAACTAATTGATGACTCTGAAAAGTGCAAGAATGTGAAAATCAGCATCTCTCAAGAAGCAATTGCCAAGTGGCTGGTGGATAACCGAGTTCTATCTGTAGCATTTGAGAGTAAGTGGATTCTTTCTTATGAAGATGTGACAGAAAAATGTCCAATAAGCTCATTTAACATCAAATAAGGTGTAGAATTCTTTAGTACAGAGCAAGTAACAGCAAAAGAATTATCAAATTTGATATTTCAATGTGACTTGTGTCATTAAGTTAGCTTTCGTCCCGATTCTTAAACAATAAAACGTGTGAAAGATGATCGGACAAAACTCACTAAAAAGCATAGTTCTGTACACCCCTAGCCAATGAGGCTGTGCCTCTATTATGATGCGATAACTTTGACTTGTTGATTGACTGACAGGTAACCTTCATCAGACGCAATATTGTGACCGTCTTAAGGTGGTGGTGGAGTTCCTTGGTAACAGGCTTACCTTAGATGAGCTGACAACCATCTGGAAGATGCAGGTAATGCAAACTAGAGATGAACTGAAGAGAATAACAGAGTTGGTCAAAGTATTCTTGTGTCAGGGCTTATTTGTTTTTTATTTGTTTTGTAGCTTGGCAAACATCCAATAGAAGTTGACAATATCCACAACATCTTAGCCACTGCTGCTGTCAGGTTTAATACGAACCAGCTTGACCATCTCTTCACACTGATACAGCAGGTACAGTTCTCTTGGTGCAATTATTTGGCTGAAATCATTTTTGTTTGTACAAAAAGTCAAACAAAAGGTTGATTCTGGCAATGCAACGGGCTCCCACCATAGCTGCACCCAGTGTATGATCTGTAATGCCCTCTTCTGTACAGACTTAATCAATATAACAATGCCTTTTGTTATTGGCCTTTTTCAGATCAAAGTTTGCTAGAGCAACCTTGAAGTTATTTGTAACTTTTTAAAATTTTGTAGAGCTGGGGAACAGAAAATGACCGCATGAAAGACAAGCTGTTGGTCCTGATTGGAAGAATTGGCAAGGAAGCCAGAGTGGCAAAGATAACAACAAAGGTATACATGTTATTTACATATGGCTAGGAGGGATGTGTTGAGAATAGATTTAAACCAGTGCTGTGTGTGGTTTTAGGTACTTGACCTGCTTTGGAGCCTGGCTCATCTTCCATCGTTGACAACAGACATGGTTGACCAAGCCCTCAAGTCGCATATTGATATTCTTAGTGATTCCTTCACCGTCAAGGATCAAATTAAGAAAAGCTATGCTGTCAAGTGCATCGAGGATATCAAAAAGGGTGTTTGGATAGTACCAGCAATCAGACAACTGCTGAAGATCACTAAAGGAATGAGCAAGTCCCAGTATAACAAGCATGATAAGGTAAGTGTATGAAATGGCATGGATAGTACAGGATTAACTATGTATTGGCAACTTCCAACGATATAAGTAAGGCATATAAGTAACAGTTCAACAAGCGTGGTTAATGTTAAAATCTGTTGTCTATCACTGTGTAATAGGGTGTCCTTCCAGAATTGAACAAGACCTATGACATTATCAAGCTGACCACAAGTAGCATTGTGAATTGTCACCAACAAGCCATTGCAGCAGTAGGACTGCCTGGGCTGGGCGAGGACACACTCCTGGATGGCAGGTACACCTTGAAGGACTGCATCCACATCCATCTGAAGTTCCTGGCGTTTGTCCTCCAGGAAGCCGTCATATACCTTCCGTGGCATAGGGCACGGGATATTTGGGATGCCTTGGTTTCAAGTCCTGATGCTTGTGAGTTCGACAGGGAGGTAAGGATGAGCCATATTCAGCCTTGTGGTGTTTGCGCCTGTTGACATGTCTTGTTCTCCTTAGACATGCTTTGAGTGGTTCACCAAACAGTTGTGTGATATGGAAGCAGAGACCCAGTCTCAAATACTGACAACCAAGATCCTCAAAATGGACCCATCCAAGCTCTCTATGAAAGGTAGGGTCTTTACTGGTCCTAATTTTTTTTACCTTATAGTCTCAATACTTAACCCATCCAAGCTCTCTATGAAATGTGAGGCTTTCCCTGGTCAGACTTTTCTCCTCCTAATAGTCTCAAAACTCAGCCCATCCAGGCTACACATGACAGGTACAGGTTTATACAGGTTTATACATATCCTATCCACGTTCTCTGTTAATGGTCAAGGTCCCTGCTAATCAGGCTATTCACTATATCCAGGATAGCTCTAAGAAATTTGTCTAGTCGGATAGGAATTCGAGCTACTAAATACTGTATGTTGTGAAGTAAACTAACAAGTCAGCCGCCTGGAGTATGACCTCTTTTTTTAGCCAGTGAAATTCTCAAGCCCTTTATTTTAAGCCTCAAAGTTAGACCTGCATAGCAGAATATGTTTACTAAAGTTTAAGTACTGTATCCAAATTAATCACATCCCAATATACCACATCTGATCAAACCATTCTTACCGTAGATGATGTTGTTTGTATCTATTCCAATTGTATAATAAAACTTAAAATACCAAAACCTGTTTGTTCTTAGGTTTCCAGTGTTTTCGGGCGTTTTTTGAGAGTGTCAACCACAATGAACACAAGCACAAGAAGA
This sequence comes from Nematostella vectensis, assembly GCF_932526225.1. Taxonomy (NCBI): domain Eukaryota; kingdom Metazoa; phylum Cnidaria; class Anthozoa; order Actiniaria; family Edwardsiidae; genus Nematostella; species Nematostella vectensis. The sequence goes on from NC_064034.1 coordinate 1,218,508, forward strand.
CAGCTAACACATACACAGTGGAGAAGATGGACTTAATAGGGCTTGACTACCTGTGGCGCATTGCTCTCGAAGTACCATCAGAGGAGATAGCAGCACCAGCAGTCAAGTTGCTAATTCAACTCAGCTACACGTGGCTTTCACCAAAACTCAAGAAGGTGTGCATCCTTTTTCATATTGTGCCTCAAGTTTGAAATGAAAATGCTCGCATTTGTTTCCCCAGTCTGCCCTAAAGAATCAATATACATATGATATGTAATTTCTTTAGGACCCTGTCACGATCCACAAGAAATTTATAATGGAATGTTACAAACGTCTTGAGGTATGTAAATTTTGCCAAATCGGGCGCATGTCATGTTTTTTATCAATTGGTAATGGCTCAAGGATACCGTCATGACACACAATACTGGCGACTTGATTTAGTAGTACATTGTTAATATTTCATGAAGGGCCAGTTCCATACTCTACTTACATAGTAGCATTATTGTAGTAGAGCATTCTATTCCGACTCTCTGCAACAACTCAGTAGAGGGTTGAAGAAAAACTGTGATGTATCTGTTCTGGTATAACCATCTGGAACACATCACCAATAAATCATCATAGATATGTTCACAGCAAACAGTGACAGTGTATTTGTAATTTCCACATACAATCTGTAGGTTAACTTGCTTAAAGTAACACAAGCTCAGTCAAAAGGCATTGTACTTTCTTGAAATATTGTGCAAGGGCTTAACACTTTTGTATTTTGTATTGCAGCAAGTGATGTCAGTCCTATGTGCTAGTCCCATGTCTCAAGTCGCATCCAGTGTCACCACCACAGCAACAGCACCTATATCCCCAGTGACAATTGCGCCAACCCCACTCAGGTGAACATTTGGAATTTATATCTTAAAAATGTCGCCTACTCTGGTTTCAGAGCCTCGAACGGCTCTCTATGTAGTGGCCAGCAAGGTTGAGACGAGTCTGTGGCCTCTCGAAGCGCTATTTCGACTTTTGCCTAATTTCCATGTTAACGTTTTGTGATTAGTATGTGTCAGTTTCACCTGGGATGTAAACATCTCTTCGCTCGAGAATCGAATTCACGAGTATGAAAAGCGCATGAAAACCCGATTTAAAAACAACGATATTCATCTGAAAACCCATGGGATCATTACTGTAGTGTTAGTGACAAGAATCTGCGCATAGGAGGTGGGGAATACAATATTTTCACGGGAGAGCACTTCAAGGAGGAGAAAATCGCGGATAAGCTCGCAGTTATCCTCGGAGAGTCTATCAAAGAACTCAAGGAGCAAATGACCAGTACAATCGCTTGCTTGGGATAGTTGAATCCACTATCGTTGAGGTGAGAGCAAACGCCGGGAATAAGCTGGAAAATCAGCGATTCTCCGTAGCCGGTCGGCAGCACATAAAAGACATCTCGCCGCTTGTTTATGAACTCGTAAAGACTCCTCTTGAACAGACTTTACATTTTTAATACTGGTAAATCTTGTAACTAATTTGGACTGCAAAGCACTATTACGATTTTATTGCGATTAAAATAATATATCGCTCCTCTACTTCGTTCGTTTAGCTGTTTGTTATGGCGGTTTTGACCTTTTGAACTTGAAGCAAAAAATACAATAGAAAACTGTCAGAATTTCTTGGTTTCCTTGACCACGCGTCAATTGGCCAATCAGCGACCAAGTTCAGAGTCTGAACCTAGCAGAAGTCAATATAGCGCTTTGAGAGGCCAAGGCCTCGTCTCAACCTCACTGGCCACTAAACAGAGAGACGTTCGAGGCTCTGGGACCAGGTTACATGTCGCCCAGAGAAGCTCAGAAATTTGTATATATCGCTCAGAATTCCTTGGCGATTGTGATTATATCGCCCAGAACGGATTGGCAATTGTATAAGCTATTTAGAATAGCTTGGCAGTTGTTTGAAAATAAGAATTGACTCCCAAGCCACGTTATATACAACAAATAAATTACCAATAAGTATTCTTATTATAAATATTCTATATTATATTATATCCTTGATAACGAGTTTTCTAGAAAGACGCATTGACAGAGATAACACGATAAAATGATAAAATGCCTACATTTAATATTTCACACTTGCATGTAAACAATTAATTCAACTTTAAATATTTCCAGAGCAAATCACTTGTTGAATATCGAGAGATTGCTGATGATCGTAGAGCACTATATCATCACTGTTGAGGTGAGCTGCTGGAATCACACTCTGGGCGAACAAGGGTCTTTCAATTGCCTACCTTTCTCTAACAGGGCTCTAAAGACTACTTTCTTGATGACGCCTTATGTAAAGCATTTGCTTTTTTATGTCTTTCTCTTATTTATAGTGGTATTTAACAACTGGCCTCTATGTTTTCAGGATCTTGTTGCAGGCCCTCGTACCTTGCTTCCACATGCTGCTTCATTCCATGGCTATCCTATAAATGTCAACGTCAATTGTGATGTCACCAAGCAGAATCTCAGCCTTCAGGTAGTGTACAAGTGAATAACTCGCTGGATTATGCATCGGATTTAAATTTCTTTTCTAAAGTTGTGTTGTTATTGTTATGTTGGAATAGAACTAAGTGAATTTGATACGACTGTTTTGCTACTTTCAGTGTCACAGCAATGAAAACTTGCGGTCAGTGCGTCATCGCATCGCAGCTAAACTGAATGTCAGTGCTGAGCAAATCCAGATCTTCAACAACGAGAAATTGGTGAGATATTCAACGATAGAAAAGCAATTTGAAGTGCAGCCATGTAACCTTTTGTATGTTTTTGTCAAGTTCTTGTGCATGGCTGCTTATTAATATTATTAGTCATCAGAAGAAGACTCAGCAATGCTATTGGTGCTGATACCAAATTTGTTGCAGCTTATGTCGTCCAAGGACCAAAAGCTGTTATACCAGCTTGACTTCCAAGAGGACCAGCAGGTGTTTGTGAAGACGTCCAACACTTCTGTCACCATGGTGCCAACAAGAGAGGAGGTTGAGGTACACGTATGTACTTTATGTACACTTTCATCACAGACCTGTACCCAGGGGGAAGGATGTGCATGCATCCAACTTGAATGAAAATTCAAATATTCAAATATTGAATCCTATGACTGACTCCCCACTTCAGCAATTCCTGGCAATTCCTGCTCCCCCCTCTATTTATGTTATACTCATGTCCTTCTCATCCGTGTTCTACTTTTCTGGTCTAGATGCAAGAAACCAAGACAGATGAGGTAATCTAGAGAGTAGAGTGTTTTTGGTTTTGATTTTATGTTGTTGTCATCTTGTGCTCTTCTTCTAACTTTGCTCTTTATTGCCCTTCAGGCCAGTGCAAGCGGATGTAACCGACAATCCATAGCCTTGGAGCAGGTACATACCTACTTGAGACATACTTGTTTTTATGATATTATGGCTAACACATGTTTTAGGAGTTTTGTTCCAATTGTTTGATGCTTTGTTTTGAAGAACAAGCATTCCACATTTTGGAACTTTCAGGCTTCCGTTGCTTTCATTGTAATAATTGCCTTTTGTTTTATGACAGGAGCGTATGATCCCAGGTGTACTGATGGCCACTGAATGCAAAGCATTTGACAAGCTCTATCAACTAGCTGAGCTAGAGGAGCCCAGGTGAGAAATGGACCACTTCCTCGCTGCAAACATTATCCCTAAAACAACCCTGCAAACTCTACTCAGCCTTGCCAGCCCCTAACGCCCTACAAGCACTATCAAACCCTCACTTAACTCTTATTTTTTGCAGCATCACTGCCCACGTACAGAAGCTGGTAATGCTTCTACCTACCGACCCTCAAGTCCAGGAAGCTCTGGACTGCATAGGCCAGCAGGTATAGTACACTAAAACAGCTTATAACGCTGGATGGGAAGCTATGCGGGTACATAAGCAGAATACGACAATGTTCCAAAACTTGGTTCGTACTTGTGACGTTTAGAGATGCTCAATTAAATGATTTCTATGGTGCACTGCCTCTGTTGTATCTAGTTCACATTGAATTGCTCGCCTGGAGGGTCATCTTTGGATGCGCCTTGCTCACGCACATTTCTTTTGTTGTATCTAGTTCACATTGAGTTGCTCGCCTGGAGGCTCATCCTTGGATGAGTCTAGCTCACTCAGCCCAATCGACATCAACCTCAAGAGCATGTTCCGCTGTACATCCTTAGGGATGTCACCCTTCCGTGTGCTCTACAACCTTGAGGTAAGCGAGCTCTGCACCTAGTACGTAATAACCAACACCTTGCAGTTACTTACTTATATATACTGTGCTCTACAACCTTGATGTAAGCGAGCTCTGCACCTAGTACGTAATAACCAACACCTTGCAGTTACTTACTTATATATACTGTGCTCTACAACCTTGAGGTAAGCGAGCTCTGCACCTAGTACGTAATAACCAACACCTTGCAGTTACTTGATATTAGTTGGTTATGGTTACATACATCGTGGTATTAGGATTTACACCTTAGTCAACCCCTTGAAGTCACAACATCGTTTGATTTTGAATGATCTCGGATCATTCATGAAGGCTTTTAGATAACACGTTTTATGATGAGTTTATGACACCAAAATTAGAATTGCTTACTTAGAAGTATAGATTTTGGGCTATTCTTATTGATCAAACTGATTTGAACTTCTGATTCTTGAATGTCACCATACAGCAAGTAAAAACATGGGTATACAAGCATGATGCCTACACAATTATACTTTGATACAAGTACGTTTTAATACTCTACACATCATTTCTCATCAGGTCCTAAGCAGCAAGTTGATGCCCACAGCTTACAGGGATGGCGGGGCTGCCGCCAGAGCCTTCAAGGAGAGCTTCCTTGCAGCAGGGGGCCTCAAGTATGTTTACTATGAATCATGTTCATAATACTATTACTGCGCTTGTTGAATAGGTGCCCCTTACTAATAACGGTCTCAACTATGTCAGGTGGCTGATGGCCTATGTAGAACTAGTGATACATAGCTTTAGGTTGCCTAGCAGGACATAGTTATTTTGTAAAATGACCTCTGATTTGAACCTATGCATGTTTTTCCTGGATGCCAAGAAACCACTTGAAATCATTCTAATATGTCAATTATGTATTTGGTTGCAGTATCGTCGTGAACATTCTACAGAAAGACATGTTTCCTAGTGATGTTGACACAGAAATTCGAAGAGGCTGTTATGGCATATGTTTACAGCTTGCACGGTTGGTTCACTCCAAAACTCCCCCCCCCCTTTTTCCCTGTCTGCTGACTGTCATATACCTAATGTATAATGTACCTGGTAGACGTACAGCAGTATCACAGTAGTATCTGGTTACTACCTGACTTAAAGCTTAAAGCCAGGCTCACCCCAGAATCCTGAATCTTTAAAAGTGTAACCCTGGAAGTCGTACACCAGATAGACATAGTATCCAGAATATTAAAACCGATAAGCGAAGTATGCTAATTGAACTTTTCTTACAGGTTTTTGTTGTGCGGCCAGACTAGTGAGAATTCCTTCACCATCCCGCCCACAAGAGAGTCTGTTACCATGGCAGCATCACCCGTCTCCATGGCAACCATGGATCTAGACAGCAGTGATTGTGGTAACAGTTCTGGTGTGGAAGCCAAGCGGCCCCGTTCCAGTAGCATGATCGATGATGTCCACCCTACTGTCCGGGTTGCTATTGAGGTACGGCCTCACAAACATTTTACCGTCACTGTGTAACTAGTTAAGTGAGGTATGAGCGTATAATTGGAATTGTATGAATTGGAATTTTTAGATGTCAATCTTTAGCCAGCCCTCTCACGTTTGGTTGAACATCTTATGAATATACCAAAATGAAAAGGAATTAAAATTTCAATTATACAATAGTTAAGAGCTGCAATCGAGACAACTTTTTAACCTAGAGTGTTGACAGTTAGTCGAGGCGTGGAAGTTTTGGTGCGTCGTTAGCGTTTTTTTTTCTTGTATTTCATTTTCAGTCAGTCAGTTGATTACATCGATGACTTCTTAGTGTAACTTATAGCTGCTAGACATCGTACGAACGTTATGTAAACCCTTCATTTCATTTATCATATCTTCCCGTCCTCCCATCATGCTTTTCTGGCTTGGCAATTATCGAGTATCCTAAGCCTGGCAAAACACGTGTATTAAATTTATATCTTTCTCACTTTATATCTGTTTTTTTTTTTGTCAGACGATGAACAGAGATGATTTCGCGGAGACTATAGCGTGTTTGATGCGAGTCGCGTGGGCGGCGGCGGGCGGCAAGTTGCATCTGGCGGGCGGGAGGCAGCATCTGTCCAGCCAGAGCTCTGACGACGACGGGGGCAGCGATTCCGACTCGCTGAAATCCTTCAGGTCGTCCATTGCTTCTAACAACAACTTAGAAGTATCAAATAAGGTATGTACGTGAGTAGAACTGCATCGTCTACGTATACAACACGCTTAGCACTACAGCATCCTGCACTCCAGAACTGGGGTTTTTTTGCACCGTGTCTTGAGACTGTGGAAAAGCCTTCAACTGTCTCTTCTTGCGAGGAAGAGAGGATTCCAAAGGGCTACCACGCTCTTCTTGAGAGACATGAGAGGCTACATAGAGGTATTCCACGCTGGGCTTAAGATGCAAACATACGCTGCGCATAAATTAATTGTTAAATTAATAGGTCGCGCAAGTTATAACAAAATATAGTATCATACTTGAACTGCACCTCTATATAACACTTTAGCCACACTGTAACTGCTCAACAACCTACTGTATTCTAGCTTTGTCTCTGCGGATTTTGCAAAAAAGTTGAATGTGGTTCTTGATGATAAAGGAATTGATGCTTTTTCTTTTGTTGATAGGATGTTGTGATAGTCGCTGAGGCTCTTCAACTGCTCGTTCTTTGTTTACAATTACGAACCCAATTAATAGGTAGGATTGCTTACCGTCATCGCGATTTGAAATGAAAGCTCCTTGATGGCCTTTACTTTTTTACAGGTGTATTTTATTATCTTCCAAATGTGAATGAGTTCATCGTAGAAATATTAATTGGCTCGCCTCACCCGCAGGTTTGTAAAAGGTTTAGAATGATTTGTTTCTTATGGCACAAGATCTGATTACTTCTGGTGTGTTTCTGCGGACACCCAGTACCCGCTTCGCGTTCGACGCACATGCATGGGTCATATGTGCTGTTTGTCTTTCAGGTCCGGTTGAATGGGGTAGAGCAATTTCTAATACTTAGCCAAACACCCGTTGGTGGTAAGTAGCTGCTTATCTGTCTAGTCAAGGGTGCAGGTGTGGAGACAGATCCGTTCCTATGGCAGCTCTCGTTGAAGTTCTGTATCTTGGCCATTTTGATTCCCTTGCAGAATAACAAGTAAATCACTTTATTTCTACCTTTAGATACAAAGGTACAAACGCCAAACCACTTTCTCCTAACCGTCTTGCTCAATGCCCCGTTACCGCTCTGGACACCGAACCGGTTCGTTCGCGGCAAAAATCACAGGTATGTGATAGAGAAGCTTTTGATCTTGCTAAATAGCACATCGCGGATTATTTCATTTTCGTTCCTTGCAGGCTTCAGAAGAATTGTACCCAGTTTTTCGATCTACTCTGCAGATTGATGGATTACCTCACAGGTAAACACCCACACATCTCCCAATATTTAGCGCACCGCGGAATTAAATACTGTTGTCAAGTATGTGAAAGTAAAAGCGTACTAAATGGCTCAGTTTTTCGCCGTTGCCGTCCTCTCCGCTGCGTATTTCCTCAGAGGGTTGCAAAAAGAGGATAATTATGTTAAATTGGCTTGTATTTTTAGTGACGGAACAGAGACTGATGAAAGTGAACCCGACCAAAATGCTGGAAAATGAGATCCAGTGGCTGTTGAACTTTGAGTCCTCTTCGAATCTTGGTAAGACAATTGTTTATATGAAAGGGTTTTAGGCTATGCCTCGGAATAAAAAATAACATAAAGTCGAGGTTCCACTGTAGCTAAATTCTCTCTTGTTCTGCTGCGAGAGGGTGCTCTCGTGCGCCACCACGAGAGAATGTTGTGTCCAAATTCCTTTTGCGCGTTCTGCTGCGAGAGGGTGCTCTCGCGCGCCACCACGAGAGGGTGTTGTGTACAAATTCCTTTTGCGCGTTCTGCTGCGAGAGGGTGCTCTCGTGCGCCACCACGAGAGGGTGTTGTGTACAAATTCCTTTTGCGCGTACTGCTGCGAGAGGGTGTTCTCGTGCGCCACCACGAGAGGGTGTTGTGTCCAAATTTCTTTTGCGCGTTCTGCTGCGAGAGGGTGCTCTCGCGCGCCACCACTCGAGGGTGTTGTGTCCAAATTCCTTTTGCGCGTTCTGCTGCGAGAGGGTGCTCTCGCGCGCCACCACGAGAGGGTGTTGTGTACAAATTCCTTTTGCGCGTTCTGCTGCGAGAGGGTGCTCTCGTGCGCCACCACGAGAGGGTGTTGTGTACAAATCCCTTTTGCGCGTTCTGCGGCGAGAGGGTGCTCTCGCGCGCCACCACGAGAGGGTGTTGTGTCCAAATTCCTTTTGCGCGTTCTGCTGCGAGAGGGTGCTCTCGCGCGCCACCACGAGAGGGTGTTGTGTCCAAATTCCTTTTGCGCGTTCTGCTGCGAGAGGGTGTTCTCGCGCGCCACCACGAGAGGGTGTTGTGTCCAAATTCCTTTTGCGCGTTCTGCTGCGAGAGGGTGTTCTCGCGCGCCACCACGAGAGGGTGTTGTGTACAAATTCCTTTTGCGCGTTCTGCTGCGAGAGGGTGCTCTCGTGCGCCACCACGAGAGGGTGTTGTGTACAAATCCCTTTTGCGCGTTCTGCGGCGAGAGGGTGCTCTCGCGCGCCACCACGAGAGGGTGTTGTGTCCAAATTCCTTTTGCGCGTTCTGCTGCGAGAGGGTGCTCTCGCGCGCCACCACGAGAGGGTGTTGTGTCCAAATTCCTTTTGCGCGTTCTGCTGCGAGAGGGTGTTCTCGCGCGCCACCACGAGAGGGTGTTGTGTCCAAATTCCTTTTGCGCGTTCTGCTGCGAGAGGGTGTTGTGTCCAAATTCCTTTTGCGCGTTCTGCTGCGAGAGGGTGCTCTCGTGCGCCACCACGAGAGGGTGCTGTAGCTGAATTCTTCTCTGCAAGCATTAGGGGTGACTGACTGATTTTGTGTGTTTTAGATAACGGCCCGCCCTTATTAGCTGGACATTTGAGGTTCCTACGAACTCTTTTGACATGTGAAGGTGTAGATAAAAGGAAATGGGGTAAGTCTCAACAGATTATTTACACCGTTCCACTTTATTCCGTGAAATTCGTGACTGAAAGGGGTCGGTCTGTGGATGGGGGTCTGCTTAATCATACGTATGAAATTCACAAGCGCCTACTAGTTCCACTTCGCGCATGCGTAGCAGTCGTCTCCTTTACCGCCACGTGACGGCAACACTGGGCACGCCTAAATACCCGGATGTAAGCGCGGCGGTACTCAGCAAATCGATAAAAGTAGATCACGGGGTTTAGTGAGCTGTTTGCTTGTGCGAGAAGTTCGGTCCATGGCGACATGACCGTGACCAAGGCCGCATGCGCCACGAGGCGCAAACAGATGAATGGCGCCCAGCAGAACACAAACGCGCCCACCACTATCGCCGTTGTCTTTGCGACCCGAGCCTCGAGAAGAAACGTCCTGTACCGCAAACTTTGGATGGTCTGGAGGTGCACCCTCTTACGAGATTGCACCAGTAGTTTGACGAAGATAGCCGTGTAGCAGGCGATGATCAGAGCGAACTGCAAGCAAAGTCCGCCCAGAGAAGCCACCGTAAATATGAAGTAATGCTCGTAGCTTTGATTCTGGACGTCCGAAGCAATGAGCGCACCGTAGATGCTAGAGAGAAGCCACGAGATAGTGACCATGATTCCTAGCCGTCTTGCTGTCAGGATGGTTAAGTGGCGAAGGGGTAACATCACGGCAGCCATCCTCTCGATACTGATAATCACTAGTGTGGACACAGACGCGAGCACGGACGTGTTCAGCACGAAGCCGCGTACGTGAGAGAGCATCCCGTAACAGCGCCCATGTATTAGGCCTACCATCCATGCGGAGAACAAGGGCAGAGAGAGCGAGACCATTAAATCAGCCATCGCCAGGTTGAATAGAAGGTAGTGGGGGGTGTTACGAAGTTCATAGCTCCGGAGTACAGTAAAGCATACTAGTAGGTTCCCAATACTCCCGAGCAGCCCGACAACGAGACTAGTAGAACTGAGTACAACGCCCGGGCCGAACCCGTAATGACAAGGCCAGGCTGTGTAGGTCACGTTGTCGGCGAGGACCAAGGTTTGGTTGAAGTGCGACATGTTTCCTCGATTCTTTAATAACATGATATCGCCTTCCTATCTTTTATGCCCTACCGGTACAACTTCAACACTGTCTTTGTTCTCTGTAGCGTGAGAAAAAATGCTCGAAAAGCTTTACGGTTATTTTTGATTTAACCCCTTGTGGAGCAAACGATCGTGTCTTTCGCCAGTCAGAATCAAAGTCTATTCTCTAATGTGCTAACAGATCTTTACTGTATTGGGCTAGGGTCGGTGCTGCTGCTTTAAAGTCAGGTTCACCTGCGCAAACAAGGCAATCACGCTCTTGTCAATTAGCGCGCGAAAAGTCGTATTAGAACCAAACACATCACACTTTTCAAACACGACAATTCAGCTTAAGCGTCAAACCCCTATTTTCTAACAATTATAACACATGTGATTTAAACTTATGTTGAATTTCAATTTGTTTTTCCTTTTTTCTTTCTCACTAACCGGATACCTTAGTATGAAAAGATACCTTTTTTCTTTCTCACTAACCGGATACCTTAGTATCAAAAGATACCTTTTTTCTTTCTCACTAACCGGATACCTTAGTATCAAAAGATACCTTTTTCTTTCTCACTAACCGGATACCTTAGTATCAAAAGATACCTTTTTTCTTTCTCACTAACCGGATACCTGTAAATGGATGATTCATACAGAGAGGAAGATGGAATTTGAAGCACTTTTTTAATTTGAAGCAAATTTACGAATTGACCATAAATTTATGGAATCTGCTGACAGAAGTCACTGCAATAAACTCTGTTCTTGTCTTCTTTGTTCAGCTGGTCTGCCTCATCCGAGGTTTATTTTTAGTGTTTCCATTTATTGAAGTACACTATCTTGCTCCACTGGCAGAATACCCTGAATTTTCGTAAATGTACGAGTGAACAATAGTGATTTTTTTTTCAAAAGTAAAACTCGCCAGTGTGAATATTGTGACTAGGTTTTGTTTGTTATTTTTTTAAACGGAAGTTAATTGTTGAATGATGTCCTGGGATACAAATGCCCCAAAAATCACGATAAATTATAAATTTATATTGACACATAGAAATATCTTGACAGAATAGCTTTGATATTTCTATCTGTTTATCTGTCCAAAAAAATCTAATAAATCTCGTACGTACTTCCTAATCGTGAAACGAAATATTAATTGCTGTTTGGAACCACGAAATAATCATTACAGCACTCGGATTATGCAAAAGCTCGTGCAATATTTTAAAGCTCGTGCAATATTTTAAAGCTCGTGCAATATTTTAAAGCTCGTGTAATATTTTAAAGCTCGTGCAATATTTTAAAGCTCGTGTAATATTTTAAAGCTCGTGTAATATTTTAAAGCTCGTGTAATATTTTAAAGCTCGTGTAATATTTTAAAGCTCGTGTAATATTTTAAAGCTCGTGCAATATTTTAAAGCTCGTGTAATATTTTAAAGCTCGTGTAATATTTTAAAGCTCGTGTAATATTTTAAAGCTCGTGTAATATTTTAAAGCTCGTGCAATATTTTAAAGCTCGTGTAATATTTTAAAGCTCGTGTAATATTTTTAAAGCTCGTGCAATATTTTAAAGCTCGTGCAATATTTTAAAGCTCGTGCAATATTTTAAAGCTCGTGCAATATTTTAAAGCTCGTGTAATATTTTAAAGCTCGTGTAATATTTTAAAGCTCGTGCAATATTTTAAAGCTCGTGCAATATTTTAAAGCTCGTGCAATATTTTAAAGCTCGTGCAATATTTTAAAGCTCGTGCAATATTTTAAAGCTCGTGCAATATTTTAAAGCTCGTGCAATATTTTAAAGCTCGTGCAATATTTTAAAGCTCGTGCAATATTTTAAAGCTCGTGCAATATTTTAAAGCTCGTGTAATATTTTAAAGCTCGTGTAATATTTTAAAGCTCGTGCAATATTTTAAAGCTCGTGCAATATTTTAAAGCTCGTGCAATATTTTAAAGCTCGTGCAATATTTTAAAGCTCGTGCAATATTTTAAAGCTCGTGCAATATTTTAAAGCTCGTGCAATTTTTTAAAGCTCGTGCAATATTTTAAAGCTCGTGCAATATTTTAAAGCTCGTGCAATATTTTAAAGCTCGTGCAATATTTTAAAGCTCGTGCAATATTTTAAAGCTCGTGTAATATTTTAAAGCTCGTGTAATATTTTAAAGCTCGTGTAATATTTTAAAGCTCGTGCAATATTTTAAAGCTCGTGTAATATTTTAAAGCTCGTGTAATATTTTAAAGCTCGTGTAATATTTTAAAGCTCGTGCAATATTTTAAAGCTCGTGCAATATTTTAAAGCTCGTGCAATATTTTAAAGCTCGTGTAATATTTTAAAGCTCGTGTAATATTTTAAAGCTCGTGTAATATTTTAAAGCTCGTGCAATATTTTAAAGCTCGTGCAATATTTTAAAGCTCGTGCAATATTTTAAAGCTCGTGTAATATTTTAAAGCTCGTGCAATATTTTAAAGCTCGTGCAATATTTTAAAGCTCGTGCAATATTTTAAAGCTCGTGCAATATTTTAAAGCTCGTGCAATATTATAAAGCTCGTGCAATATTATAAAGCTCGTGCAATATTTTAAAGCTCGTGCAATATTTTAAAGCTCGTGCAATATTTTAAAGCTCGTGCAATATTTTAAAGCTCGTGCAATATTTTAAAGCTCGTGCAATATTTTAAAGCTCGTGCAATATTTTAAAGCTCGTGCAATATTTTAAAGCTCGTGTAATATTTTAAAGCTCGTGTAATATTTTAAAGCTCGTGTAATATTTTAAAGCTCGTGTAATATTTTAAAGCTCGTGTAATATTTTAAAGCTCGTGTAATATTTTAAAGCTCGTGTAATATTTTAAAGCTCGTGTATTATTTTAAAGCTCGTATAATATTTTAAAGCTCATATAATATGTGAATCTCTATGTTTCTATGGCCGTTTATTTTTACTGTTTCAAAACATTTACATTTTTTATATAAAACACCCCATGCTCTACGATATGTACTAGATAATAAACTAGCTATTAGGGAGCGATTGCCCCTCGATGATCTTAGAACCCGATAAAGTACTTCTTAAAACTCATTAATTATTCAATAAACATATTTTGTTCAACTGCTGTGAAACAAAAGTCCATGGTCTCTATCTCTTGTGAGTCCGTGCTGTATCGAAAATTGACTTGTACTTATACTTATACGACCAATAACCGTTTTACGGTGTATTTCTGTAAATTTAAATTTTTAGAATTTGTAGAGCGCAAATGCGCTTCATATGTGATTGACTTTGTTTGTCAATGTGTAGATACAGACTACTTCACGAAGTTTACAATCATCAGTGTGAGCTAGTGAACTTGGTCACTGGTCTTATTTCTGTTGCAGGGCACTGTTTGTTAAATCGAGTAGACGGTGAAATCTCTGGTTATAGCAGACTGAGTCTTGCAAATATCAATTTTGTTGTTCAAATTTCGCTTAAAACATAAGCAAATCTTTCTGTCTTTTGCTGTTTGCTTGTGTTTTGTATTCCGTTATCATTAAGGCTTATTTTCAGAAGTGCTTATATATAAAGCTACTAACGTAAACTCTGTTCAGTCCCGCATTCACCTGGGTGTGTAATCCAGTTCCCTCTCCACTCTTTTAGAATCTGGATCTGTTTCTGTTGTATAAAAGCCCCCCCCCCCTCGTAAACAAATCCGTTTACCTGATTTGTGAAATGGCTATTGAATAATTAATGCGTTTTTGAACTATTGACGAATAATTGTCTAACTGTTGATTATGGTGTAGACATATGAATGCACATTTTCTTAATTGTCATCTCTTCAAATTCTTTAATTGCCAACCATGGGAAAGATGTCAGCCTAACATAAGATGTGTTGTATTGCAGGTCAAGCCATCATTCGTGACTTACTGGGCGATTTTCTCTTCCCTGCATCCAAGCTCATATTCGAGACGAGAGGAACTCCTAACAAAAGTGCTATCGTCGATGTCTACCCAAAGTAAGATATTGGAAGCGCAACTATCCTTATATAGACGTTTTTATAAGTTTTTATAAATTTTATAAAAAGGGGTAAATGTCTATTAGTATTGTATCTCAGACCTTCAGGTCGTCTATTAGTATGTTATCTCAGAGGTCGTCTATCAGTTTGGTCTCTCAGACCTTCAGGTCGTTTATAAGTTTTGTATAATAGACCTTCAGGTCGTCTATTAGTATGGTATCTCAGAGGTCGTCTATCAGTTTGGTATCTCAGACCTTCAGGTCGTTTATAAGTTTTGTATAATAGACCTTCAGGTCGTCTATTAGTATGGTATCTCAGAGGTCGTCTATCAGTTTGGTATCTCAGACCTTCAGGTCGTTTATAAGTTTTGTATAATAGACCTTCAGGTCGTCTATTAGTATGGTATCTCAGAGGTCGTCTATCAGTTTGGTCTCTCAGACCTTCAGGTCGTTTATAAGTTTTGTATAATAGACCTTCAGGTCGTTTATAAGTTTTGTATAATAGACCTTCAGGTCGTTTGTCAGTATGGTATCTTAGAGGTCGTCTATCAGTTTGGTATCTCAGACCTTCAGGTCGTCTATTAGTATGGTATCTCAGAGGTCGTCTATCAGTTTGGTCTCTCAGACCTTCAGATCGTTTATAAGTTTGTATAATAGACCTTCAGGTCGTTTATAAGTTTTGTATAATAGACCTTCAGGTCGTTTGTCAGTATGGTATCTTAGAGGTCGTCTATCAGTTTGGTATCTCAGACCTTCAGGTCGTTTATAAGTTTTGTATAATAGACCTTCAGATCGTTTATAAGTTTGTATAATAGACCTTCAGGTCGTTTGTCAGTATGGTATCTTAGAGGTCGTCTATCAGTTTGGTCTCTCAGACCTTCAGGTCGTTTATAAGTTTTGTATAATAGACCTTCAGGTCGTTTGTCAGTATGGTATCTTAGAGGTCGTCTATCAGTTTTGTATCTCAGACCTTCAGGTCGTTTATAAGTTTTGTATAATAGACCTTCAGGTCGTTTGTCAGTATGGTATCTTAGAGGTCGTCTATCAGTTTTGTATCTCAGACCTTCAGGTCGTTTATAAGTTTTGTATAATAGACCTTCAGATCGTTTATAAGTTTGTATAATAGACCTTCAGGTCGTTTGTCAGTATGATATCTTAGAGGTCGTCTATCAGTTTGGTCTCTCAAACCTTCAGGTCGTTTATTAGTGTGTTATCTCGGAGTTTGTCTATAAGTATTGTATCCCAGACTTTTGCTTG
Source organism: Nematostella vectensis (assembly GCF_932526225.1). Classification (NCBI taxonomy): domain Eukaryota; kingdom Metazoa; phylum Cnidaria; class Anthozoa; order Actiniaria; family Edwardsiidae; genus Nematostella; species Nematostella vectensis. The sequence goes on from NC_064034.1 coordinate 1,234,027, forward strand.
CTCTTCAGGTGTGTAGGGCCCGATTGCCAGGTGGCGGCTTATGATGTTCTCGTAGAGCTTGCCGAGGGCTGTTGTGGGAATCTGTTTGACGTTGTCTCAGAGCTCATCAGCATGCACCACACAGGAGAACCCGCCAATTTCAAGGAGTGGGAGGTACATTGTGAATCAAATGATGTTCTGTTTCCTTTATAGTATTGCACCTCCAGAGTAAAAACAGCACCTCAAACACCTGCCGTATCTTGTGTGTCCTGTATTTAGTTTCAGCCCCCTGTCGCACCGCGTGCAATGTGTAAATTCGTTGGGCTGAAGAATGCAGGCGCCACGTGTTACATGAATTCAGTGCTACAGCAGCTCTACATGCAGCCTGGCATAAGGGAGGTAAGGAAACCACACCCATGGTTACCATGGAAACCGTTGCTAAGGAATCAGTAGCACGTGATACATGAATTCACTGACACACTTTTTCTCATCGTCATCTTTATTTATTCGCTCCCAAATTATAGTTTTTTTCTTTTTCTTTTTTAATAATGTTACGAGAGGTAATTTTACCACACCGTGGTTGCCGCCAAACTTTATCCACAAAGTGGAAACCAACTGGATAAGAAACTTTAGTACGATTGTATTATGGATTATGCTTGTTCGTCGCTTTTAGTACTACGATCCCATAATAATTCGTATGTTTTCTTTACAGTATGTTCTTGGTCTCGACGAAGATTATGTGGAGAAAGATAGGTAATAGTTTCATAACTTGGAAAATCTTGTGATCTCATGGAATTACTGCGTTTTTAGGCCTCAAGATACAACTGAGTGGCTATGGTTTCGTGCTGTTGATGTTTGTCTTGTGCTCTGTTAGATCAATGTTGATGTTTGTCTTGTGCTCTGTTAGATCAATGTTGTTGTTGTTTTGCTTGGTATTGTGGTTTCCCAAATCCAGTCGTTGGGTGGTTTTGTGGCTTAATGTTTTTGTTTTTTGTCTTGGCAGCGTGTTTCACCAGATCCAAGCCCTGTTTTCTGGTTGCCTGATATTGTTGTTGGTTTTCTTGGCAGCGTGTTTCACCAGATCCAAGCCCTGTTTTCTGGTTGCCTGATATTGTTGTTGGTTTTCTTGGCAGCGTGTTTCACCAGATCCAAGCCCTGTTTGCTGGTTGCCTGATATTGTTGTTGGTTTTCATGGCAGCGTGTTTCACCAGATCCAAGCCCTGTTTTCTGGTTGCCTGATATTGTTGTTGGTTTTCTTGGCAGCGTGTTTCACCAGATCCAAGCCCTGTTTGCTGGTTGCCTGATATTGTTGTTGGTTTTCTTGGCAGCGTGTTTCACCAGATCCAAGCCCTGTTTGCTGGTTGCCTGATATTGTTGTTGGTTTTCTTGGCAGCGTGTTTTACCAGATCCAGTCCTTGTTTGGTCACCTGATGGACAGCAAGCTGCAGTACTTTGCACCAGAGCAGTTTTGGAAATGCTTCAAGCTGTGGGGCCAGCCGGTCAATGTCCGGGAACAGCAAGTAAATCAACCTCTCTAATCTCTAACATCTTCCTCGTCATCCCTAACATGGTCCTCTTACTTTTTCCTCGTCATCCCGTACATGTTTAAACACTTATTATCTTCGAAAGTCTGCTCTCGACTCTTAATCCTTTATGTGTTTTCCATTATTTGCTAGGATGCGTTCGAGTTCTTCTGTAATCTCACTGACCAGTTGGATGAGCACTTGAAGGTAAGTGTTAATGCTTGGACCCGGGGGCTGATGCACAAAGCTAAGCTAGATCTTAAGTTTTATGGTATGGAACACAAAGAGCCAAGCTGATGAGATAAATGTCTTTCTTACTTTAAAACCTATTGAAAACGATCTCTATTGCTTTGTGCCTTTTATGTCAGACGGTAATACCAAAAATGTGGTGAAAACTTCATGAATAGGATCTCTATTGCTTCGCATTTTTCCGTAATGTCAGACTGATATTTTTAAAATATAAAAAGTGCTTGCATTGTCACTAAAAAAAGCGACCCTGTTGCGACGTGCTCGTTAGTTTTTCTGATTGATTGATCTTAATCTTTAGAGCAAAAAGCAAGACCAGCTGTTCAAAAAGACATTCTGTGGGATGTTCGCTGATCAGAAGATCTGCAAAGAATGTAATCACAGGTAAGAATTCAGTAATTAATAAATGCTATAGAGGTGAGGTGCCATTAGCTTTCGCATTTTTTATTTTTAAAGCCACCGTCTCATTGTTAATTATAAGCGTGAAGATGCTTTTCTACTCGCTCCTGGTCAAAATTGGATTAGTGGGGAAGGTAGCTTTTGTATAATCTCTTTAATTACCCTTGTCTCATTGTCAGATATGAACGCGAAGAAGCTTTCTACTCGCTCCCTGTTACGGTCAAGAACCACAACCTCCAAGACTCCCTTGAGCAGTTTGTGAATGGCGAGATTCTTGAGGGGGACAACGCCTACTTCTGTGAAAAGTGCAACAAAAGGGTATGCTCAGGGTAGTATGATTCCTCTCAAAGCCGTTCTTGCCATCTCTTACGTTACATATCCACAATGTGAGAAGAATAGTAAGTAAGAAAGGATATATGCTCAGTGTATGATTCCTACCAAAGCCATTCGTGCCATTTCTTACGCTACACAGATGACATTGAAGGGCAACATAAACCAATATAATAATGTTTGCTTAAAGAAGGACCTGGTCCAAGTCGTCATTCCCGCTAGACCACCTCAAGTGCTGAGCTTTATAGATATCGAAAACGCAGAGCCATAGATTAAACTTGATTTTATCTTTTTTTCTTTCTGTTTTTAAAAAATTAGTTATTTTTGCACTAGTGATGTTCTTATAGATTTTATTTCGAACTTGATCATATTTTTTTATTGTCACGGACCTCTGTCCTCTAGTCTAGCGGGAATGACGACTTTTCACGACAGGCACGTGCTCTAGATACGATCCATGTTTAACTTGAGTAAGCTTTGTATGATGAGCTATTGTGGTTTTCTTTTTGTGTCCAGCGGACTACCGTGAAGCGCATGTGCATCAAGACTCTACCCCCTGTGCTGGTCATTCAGCTCAAGAGGTTTGGGTACGACTGGGAGGCGGGGCGTGCGCTCAAGTTCGATGACTACTTTGAAGTAGGTAGCCTGTTTGACCTGCTTGTGACGCCTGACAGGGACAGTGCGGAGGGACGCAAGCTAATTGTTTTTTTTTAATTGCAATTTTTTACCAGCTTCCTGGCATATTTTCCCAGAAAACTAGAGCAAACAAAAGGCTATAATTTTTATGGTAGCAGAACGAACGATTGTGTTTGCCAGGGCACACGCATACGTCTTTACCTGGGAGGCAGGACGTGTACTTATAAATAATATGATAACTTTGAGGTAGATAATTTGTTGGGAAACCTGTCTGTACGCATTAGCCTAACATAAGCAACACCTGATGTAGGGGGAAGTATGTACAGTACCTCGCATACGTATATTATAGAAAAGTTTCGTTTCTCCCTGTCGATGATGAGGTCTGATGTTCTTCCTATGTGAGGGCTAGGTCTGATGTTCTTCCTATGTGAGGGCTAGGTCTGATGTTCTTCCTATGTGAGGACTAGGTCCAATGTTCTTCCTATGTGAGGGCTAGGTCCAATGTTCTTCCTATGTGAGGGCTAGGTCCAATGTTCTTCCTATATGAGGGCTAGGTCTGATGTTCTTGCTATGTGAGGGCTAGGTCCAATGTTCTTCCTATGTGAGGGCTAGGTCTGATGTTCTTCCCATGTGAGGGCTAGGTCTGATGTTCTTCCTATCTGAGGGCTAGGTCTGATGTTCTTCCTATGTGAGGGCTATGTCTGATGTTCTTCCTATGTGAGGGCTAGGTCTGATGTTCTTCCTATGTGAGGGCTAGGTCTGATGTTCTTCCCATGTGAGGGCTAGGTCTGATGTTCTTCCTATGTGAGGGCTAGGTCTGATGTTCTTCCTATGTGAGGGCTAGGTCTGATGTTCTTCCCATGTGAGGGCTAGGTCTGATGTTCTTCCTATGTGAGGGCTAGGTCCAATGTTCTTCCTATGTGAGGGTTAGGTCTAATGTCCGTCCTATGTGAGGGCTAGGTCTGATGTTCTTCCCATGTGAGGGCTACGTCTGATGTTCTTCCTATGTGAGGACTAGGTCTGATGTTCTTCCTATGTGAGGGCTATGTCTGATGTTCTTCCTATGTGAGGGCTAGGTCTGATGTTCTTCCTATGTGAGGACTAGGTCTGATGTTCTTCCTATGTGAGGGCTAGGTCTGATGTTCTTCCTATGTGAGGGCTAGGTCTAATGTTCTTCCTATGTGAGGGCTAGGTCTGATGTTCTTCCTATGTGAGGGCTAGGTCTGATGTTCTTCCTATGTGAGGGCTATGTCTGATGTTCTTCCTGTGTGAGGGCTAGGTCTGATGTTCTTCCTTTTTGAGGGCTAGGTCTGATGTTCTTCCTATGTGAGGACTAGGTCTGATGTTCTTCCCATGTGAGGACTAGGTCTGATGTTCTTCCTATGTGAGGGCTAGGTCTGATGTTCTTCCTATGTGAGGGCTAGGTCTGATGTTCTTCCCATGTGAGGGCTAGGTCTGATGTTCTTCCTATGTGAGGGCTAGGTCTGATGTTCTTCCCATGTGAGGGCTACGTCTGATGTTCTTCCTATGTGAGGACTAGGTCTGATGTTCTTCCTATGTGAGGGCTATGTCTGATGTTCTTCCTATGTGAGGGCTAGGTCTGATGTTCTTCCTATGTGAGGGCTAGGTCTGATGTTCTTCCTATGTGAGGGCTATGTCTGATGTTCTTCCTATGTGAGGGCTAGGTCTGATGTTCTTCCTATGTGAGGGCTATGTCTGATGTTCTTCCTATGTGAGGGCTATGTCTGATGTTCTTCCTATGTGAGGGCTATGTCTGATGTTCTTCCTATGTGAGGGCTATGTCTGATGTTCTTCCCATGTGAGGGCTAGGTCTGATGTTCTTCCTATGTGAGGACTAGGTCTGATGTTCTTCCCATGTGAGGACTAGGTCTGATGTTCTTCCTATGTGAGGACTAGGTCTGATGTTCTTCCTATGTGAGGACTAGGTCTGATGTTCTTCCTATGTGAGGGCTAGGTCTGATGTTCTTCCTATGTGGGGGCTATGTCTGATGTTCTTCCTATATGAGGGCTAGGTCTGATGTTCTTCCTATGTGAGGACTAGGTCTGATGTTCTTCCTATGTGAGGGCTAGGTCTGATGTTCTTTCTATGTGAGGGCTAGGTCTGATGTTCTTCCTATGTGGGGGTTAGGTCTGATGTTCTTTCTATGTGGGGGCTATGTCTGATGTTCTTCCTATGTGAGGGCTAGGTCTGATGTTCTTCCTATGTGAGGGCTATGTCTGATGTTCTTCCTATGTGAGGGCTAGGTCTGATGTTCTTCCTATGTGAGGGCTATGTCTGATGTTCTTCCTATCTGAGGGCTAGGTCTGATGTTCTTCCTATGTGAGGGCTAGGTCCAATGTTCTTCCTATGTGAGGGCTAGGTCTGATGTTCTTTCTATGTGAGGGCTAGGTCTGATGTTCTTCCTATGTGGGGGTTAGGTCTGATGTTCTTTCTATGTGGGGGCTATGTCTGATGTTCTTCCTATGTGAGGGCTAGGTCTGATGTTCTTCCTATGTGAGGGCTAGGTCTGATGTTCTTCCCATGTGAGGGCTACGTCTGATGTTCTTCCTATGTGAGGACTAGGTCTGATGTTCTTCCTATGTGAGGGCTATGTCTGATGTTCTTCCCATGTGAGGGCTAGGTCTGATGTTCTTCCTATGTGAGGGCTAGGTCTGATGTTCTTCCTATGTGAGGGCTAGGTCTGATGTTCTTCCTATGTGAGGGCTAGGTCTGATGTTCTCCCTGTGTTTAATTTCCGTGGACTCTCGACGTGGGCTAGGTCTGATGTTATCCCTGTGTTTAATTTCCGTGGACTCTCGACGTGGGCTAGGTCTGATGTTATCCCTGTGTTTAATTTCCGTGGACTCTCGACATGGGCTAGGTCTGATCTTATCCCTGTGTTTAGTTTCCGTGGACTCTCGACATGGGCTAGGTCTGATCTTATCCCTGTGTTTAGTTTCCGTGGACTCTCGACGTGGGCTAGGTCTGATCTTATCCCTGTTTTTAATTTCCGTGGACTCTCGACATGGGCTAGGTCTGATCTTATCCCTGTGTTTAGTTTCCGTGGACTCTCGACATGGGCTAGGTCTGATCTTATCCCTGTGTTTAGTTTCCGTGGACTCTCGACATGGAACCGTACACCTCGGATGGGGTGGCACGACGCGAACAAGCTAACGCCTCTCCAGACACGGACAGTGACAACGGTAGCGTGACATCTTCCAGCCAATCACTAAACTCCATACACTCCAACAGCAGCGTGACCGTCACACCATCCGAGATCACGTACGACCTGGTGGGGGCTATTGTGCACAGTGGGCAGGCTAATGCTGGCCATTACTATTCGTACATCAAGGATAGGAGGTTGGTATGCGTGTTACTCAGTCACCTACACTTAGAAATCACGTTACTCTACACGCACGCCAGAGAACTTCGAAAAAATAAAATCTTTCAAAGAAAATTAGCCCTTCCTGGCAAAGAAAATCATGGCTCATTTGAAAGCGCCAAAAAACTGCTTTTCATTATTGCTATTGTCCCGCTAAAAAAAAAACACGTTTTGAAATTTGTCACCCAACAATTCACGTTATGTTTTTAGTGTCTGTCGCCTATTATAGGCGCGTTGCTAGAATTTGCCTCTGGAGATGTGCGGGTATAGACACTATATTCTAGCGTCATAATTAAAAAGATGCGAGTCCTCGCACCTCATCTAGATTAATACTCATTGCGGTGAGGGAGGGATACGTCCCGGTATATTCGTATCGTTCTTCCACTATTATTTGTTTGGCTATCACACATGACATCGAAGAATTAACCTTTGCCCTGACGCAGGAGTGGCGCAGAAGGTGCCGAGACGTACGGCAAATGGTTCAAGTTTAATGACACCATCGTGGAGGAGTTTGAGATGACGGAGGAGAGCGTAGAGGCCGAGTGCTTTGGTGGGACATACAAGGCCACTGTCTACGACACTGGTACGTACGGCGGTAACAGTTTGTGTCTTCTGTAGAGACGGAAGGTTGACTGCACATACGATTCTAGTAGCTTGTGTCTTTTTTAGAGAAGGGAAGGCGACTTGTACGTACGATGCCAGACATAAAAGGGTCATTTGTAGGTACGATGCTAGAAACAATGAGAGTTGTATGTACGATTCTAGTAGCTTGTGTCTTCTTTAGAGAAGGAAAGGCGACTTGTACGTACGATGCCAGACATAAAAGGGTCATTTGTAGGTACGATGCTAGAAACAATGAGAGTTGTATGTACGATTCTAGTAGCTTGTGTTTTCTTTAGAGAAGGAAATGTACAGGACCCGAAATGATCCCAGGACCCGAAACGATCCCAGGACCCGAAACGATCCCCAAAAGTTCCCCAACTGATCCCGGGACCCGAAACGATCCCCAAGAGTCCCCGAAATGAACCCCAAGGAATTACAGTAATGGACAACTAAAGGAATGTGTAAGGATTGGCTTTCAGTTTTAAAAACATATGAAACATTTAGCTTTGTTTGTGTTATTAAAAGGGAATTTACATTAACTAAAACTATAGTATTAAAATTTTAATATACGACTGCGGGGGAATACAGTGGTTGAGTCAGAAATTGGGGTCAACTAACAATTCTTTGTGACAGTAATTTGAAGAACCCGGCGTGGATAAATCATTTTTACATAACAAGCCATAAAAGAAAGTCTTTACAGATAGGACATGCTGCTTTTTATAGGAAGCGAAATATTTTAAAGTTTTTTTTTTTTTGGCATGTTTGTCTTCGGTGAATGAAAGACCTATCATATCATGAGATCATGCCGGGGTGTACGCACGACTACACGAGGAAGTTCAAAACTCACATAATATTGCTTTCAACAAAAGCCACATCCTCTTAATATTTTGCAACGGTAGTAGAAGGGTTGTTCGAGTGCATTACTCAGTGTGCTTTTGTCATTCCATCTTCTCGGCCAAACCGGCTGCCTAAAATGTGTCGGTAAATATTCGCTCGTGTGGACAAGGATTTCGTGGTGAAATACATGTTTAGTAGGTTGTCGAATGAATATTAGTTTTTAGGGGTGATGTTTACCGGAAATGAGATTTATAGTGTCAGAGTCATGTGTCGGAACCGCAAAATGTTTAGAGTGTGATGGAAGGTCAAACGTTTGAATGTTCTGAGCAAAGCTGTGCTATGTTTATACATGCTGTATTTCTTTCAGTAGCAATTAAAAGTTGTGTATTTGTTTTAGACTCTGTTTATAGGTTTAACGCCGGGCAATGTAATAAATAGAAGTATTGTGTTGAAATTTAATATTTTTAAGTCACGTTGTTTAGAAATCGAGTCGCTGTTAACCCTTAATTATGCTTCAAGAATTGCAAGTATTTCTTCTGCTTTCCCTTTTTCCATTACCGCAATTCCTTTGGGTTGATTTCGGGGACTCCTCGGTATCGTTTCGGGTCCGAGGATCAGTTGGGGTACTTTTGGGGATCATTTCGGGTCCTGGGATCGTTTCGGGTCCTGGGATCATTTCGGGTCCTGTACAGAAAGGCGACTTGTACGTACGATGCCAGACATAAAAGGGTCATTTGTAGGTACGATGCTAGAAACAATGAGAGTTGTATGTACGATTCTAGTAGCTTGTGTCTTCTTTAGAGAAGGAAAGGCGACTTGCACGTACGATGCCAGACATAAAAGGGTCATTTGTAGGTACGATGCTAGAAACAATGAGAGTTGTATGTACGATTCTAGTAGCTTGTGTCTTCTTTAGAGAAGGATAGGCGACTTGTACGTACGATGCCAGACATAAAAGGGTCATTTGTAGGTACGATGCTAGAAACAATGAGAGTTGTATGTACGATTCTAGTAGCTTGTGTCTTCTTTAGAGAAGGAAAGGCAACTTGTAGGTACGATGCCAGACACGGAAGGGTGATTTGTAGGTACGATGCTAGAGACGATGAGACTTGTACGTACGATTCTAGTAGCTTGTGTCTTCTGTAGAGAGAAAGGGTGACTTGTACGCTAGTAGCTTGTGTGTTCTGTAGAGATTGAAAGGCGACTTCCAGGTACGATGCCAGACATGAAAGGGTGATTTGTAGGTACGATGCTAGAAACAATGAGACTTGTATGCACGATTCTAGTAGCTTGTGTCTTCTGTAGAGAAGGAAGGGCGACTTGTAGGTACGATGCCAGACACGGAAGGGTGATTTGTAGATACGATGCTAGAAACAATGAGACTTGTATGTACGATTCTAGTAGCTTGTGTCTTCTTTAGAGAAGGATAGGCGACTTGTAGGTACGATGCCAGACATAAAAGGGTCATTTGTAGGTACGATGCTAGAAACAATGAGAGTTGTATGTACGATTCTAGTAGCTTGTGTCTTCTTTAGAGAAGGAAAGGCGACATCCAGGTACGATGCCAGACACGGAAGGGTGATTTGTAGATACGATGCTAGAAACAACGAGACTTGTATGTACGATTCTAGTAGCTTTCTTCTGTAGAGAAGGAATGGCGACTTGAACGTACGATGCTAGTAGCTTGTGTCTTCTGTAGAGATGGAAAGGCGACTTGTAGGTACGATGCCAGACACGGAAGGGTGATTTGTAGGTACGATGCTAGAAACAATGAGACTTGTATGTACGATTCTAGTAGCTTGTGTCTTCTGTAGAGAAGGAAGGGCGACTTGAACGTACGATTCGAGTAGCTAGTGGCTGACTAGGGCTATTATATGTTTGCAGTAAACTCGTACCCAGAGACGCGGCATCGCTACTGGAGTGCGTACATGCTGTTCTACGAGGCCTCCGATGCCAACAAGATGCTCTCAGTGCACCCGAGCCGAGGGCCCTTGGTGCGACAAGAGGCGGTCATAGAGGGCAGGTGCGTGACGTGGTGCGATGTGACCTTACGTGAGGTGGTGTGACATGAACTTGTGTGACGTGACCTTACGTGACATGATGTGACAAGAACTTATGTAACGTGGTGTGACATGACCTTGCGTGACCTGGTGTGACATGACCTTACGTGGCGTGGTGTGTCATGCCCTAGCCTTGATTCTACGTGATATTGTGATTGCTAGAGGTTTATGCGACATGACATTCGGCTCTAAATGTATACTTTATGTAGTATAAGGCGCCTTTGCCTTGTCTTAATGTTGCGTGTATTGGCACTGGGCAATGTATATATGTTTTGTCACCGGTCAATCTAAACTTTATGAAGTCTGAAGGGCTGGTCACGCGGACGTTTTTTCTTCAAATTTTCACTCATTTGCAACTCTCAGCTTTTCAACCATTTCTACTTTTGGCAACAACTTTTTTCAAGCCGCAACATGAAATTAATGCGTAAAATAGCGCGTGACATTTTTTGCGAGACTAGTTGCAACCAAGAGGTGTAGGTGTAGATAGGGCCTTAAGCCGCCTTTGCCTTGTTGCAGATCAAACCCTCCATCCCCGAGCTCGTCATCCGTCTCGTCTAGCTCCGGACCCCCCTCCCCCACGCGCACAGATGGCCTCAGCCAACTTACTGCCCTCGTACAAAAGGGTGAACGAAAGGGAATATTCCGGGACAAAATGCCTGCTAGTATACAGAGAATGGTATGTATAGGGTGTACGAAAGGTAATATTCCGGGACAAAATTCTTGCGAGTATACAGAGAATGGTATGTATAGGGTGTACGAAAGTTAATATTCCGGGACAAAATTCTTGCGAGTATACAGAGAATGGTATGTATAGGGTGTACGAAAGTTAATATTCTGGGACAAAATTCTTGCGAGTATACAGAGAATGGTATGTATAGGGTGTACGAAAGTTAATATTCCGGGACAAAATTCTTGCGAGTATACAGAGAATGGTATGTATAGGGTGTACGAAAGTTAATATTCCGGGACAAAATTCTTGCGAGTATACAGAGAATGGTATGTATAGGGTGTACGAAAGTTAATATTCCGGGACAAAATTCTTGCGAGTATACAGAGAATGGTGTGTATAGGCTGCTGTCGTTGTAAGGAGATGATACACGATATGTGATATACTGGGCATTTGTTTTACTTGTACGATTATGGAAACGCAATGGCTCGAGGTTATGATCAAAGTTCTTATAATCTTCTTATAAAATAAGCATAGATAAGCTATCAAATTCTGAAAATAGAACTGAATTTGATCGAAGTTTTCACAGAGATTTGAGAATACCCGCTAATTTTTGTTTTGGCCGCTTGTCAGGGGATTGAATAGATGGTGTCGTTTTCTGTGGTGCGTGTTTTTTGGTATTAAAATCTGCGCGCTTGCCATCCCTCCATGCATTATTTTTCTGTTATTTATTCTTTTTTATTTTGTTTTTTCTGCTTTGCAGGTCCACGCAGAGAATCTACAGTTTATGCAGAATCGAGATGTTTACAATACTGACTACTTCAAGTTCATCCTCAATCTCGCTACCTGCAACGTAAGATGAAGTCTTGACGTTGAAACTCCAAATACTCGTCCATCAACAGAATGTGTTAACCCGCAGCCGTTTAATTTCTAAATTCGACAGTCGGGCCATGATCAGTCGGACATCAATCCTGCCCGGCCGCTCTACGAATTTTTCTTGCGCCCAAGGACCCATTCCCCTTCCCTTTTAGCCACAGCCACTTAATTGCACGTTTAGTGAGTCGGAAGAAATTGTTTAGTTAAGGTTGGTTCTTACAAGGACGCAAGTGCAAGCGTAAGCGCAAACGGAAGCGCAACACAAGTGAGAATCGGTCAAACACAAGCGCAGCAAAATAAATTCAAGCAGTTGCTATCTCTTGCGCTTGCGTTCCAGTAAGAATCGGGAAATACGTGCGTTGCGCTTGCGCTTACGTCCAAGTTAAAAGCGACCTTTAAATTGTTATTTATGGTTGTTTGTTTACTTCATGTATTTAATATAGTCGTTTGTTAACTTCATGTATTTATGGTAATTTGTTTACTTCGTGTATTCGTGGTTGTTTGTTGACAGCGGAGCTTCGTGTCCAACAAGCAAGTGTTGTTTGCCGTGTGCAGTCTACAACTTTCCATACAATTCCTGTTTAACACATACTTCAGGACCACTAAGAAGCTAAGGTAAGTCTGAGGTTAACCCACCGTTAGCTAGTTTACTGTCTACCGTCATACATTCACACCCACAGCTACTCGTGCAACATAACCCCCTCCCCGATGTAATGGTAGGGGACAATATTGCAATGTTATAAGCGTCCAATGTTCACAGATATAGCCCCATAAGGCTATGCAGGGTTTCTTGTTGTATAACGTCTAGTGATCTCGCAGATATATCCTAATGCAGTGCAAATTTTAGAATTGTAATACTATAAGTGTTTAATGTTTTGCAACCCATTTCCCAATGCAATGCATTGTAGATCCCAGAATCGCGGTGCTACCAGAAAAACAATATTGCAAGAGAATAATCAGTTAAGAAAAGGCTTAAAAATCCTACAAACCCCTCTGTTGTTAAAAAAAGGATACTAAATCCTACAAACCCCTCTGTTGTTAAAAAAAGGATACTTGATCCTACAAACCCCTCTGTTGTTAAAAAAAGGATACTTGATCCTACAAACCCCTCTGTTGTTAAAAAAAGGATACTTAATCCTACAAACCCCTCTGTTGTTAAAAAAAGGATACTTGATCCTACAAACCCCTCTGTTGTTAAAAAAAGGATACTTAATCCTACAAACCCCTCTGTTGTTAAAAAAAGGATACTTGATCCTACAAACCCCTCGGTTGTTAAAAAAAGATACTTAATCCTACAAACCCCTCTGTTGTTAAAAAAAGGATACTAAATCCTACAAACCCCTCTGTTGTTAAAAAAAGGATACTTAATCCTACAAACCCCTCTGTTGTTAAAAAAAGGATACTTAATCCTACAAACCCCTCTGTTGTTAAAAAAAGGATACTAAATCCTACAAACCCCTCTGTTGTTAAAAAAAGGATACTTGATCCTACAAACCCCTCTGTTGTTAAAAAAGGATACTAAATCCTACAAACCCCTCTGTTGTTAAAAAAAGGATACTAAATCCTACAAACCCCTCTGTTGTTAAAAAAAGGATACTAAATCCTACAAACCCCTCTGTTGTTAAAAAAAGGATACTAAATCCTACAAACCTGTTCTGTTGTTAAAAAAAGGATACTAAATCCTACAAACCCCTCTGTTGTTAAAAAAAGGATACTAAATCCTACAAACCCCTCTGTTGTTAAAAAAAGGATACTAAATCCTACAAACCCCTCTGTTGTTAAAAAAAGGATACTTAATCCTACAAACCCCTCTGTTGTTAAAAAAAGGATACTAAATCCTACAAACCCCTCTGTTGTTAAAAAAAGATACTAAATCCTACAAACCCCTCTGTTGTTAAAAAAGGATACTTAATCCTACAAACCCCTCTGTTGTTAAAAAAAGGATACTTGATCCTACAAACCCCTCTGTTGTTAAAAAAAGGATACTTAATCCTACAAACCCCTCTGTTGTTAAAAAAAGGATACTTAATCCTACAAACCCCTCTGTTGTTAAAAAAAGGATACTAAATCCTACAAACCCCTCTGTTGTTAAAAAAAGGATACTAAATCCTACAAACCCCTCGGTTGTTAAAAAAAGGATACTTAATCCTACAAACCTCTCTGTTGTTAAAAAAAGGATACTTAATCCTACAAACCCCTCTGTTGTTAAAAAAAGGATACTTAATCCTACAAACCCCTCTGTTGTTAAAAAAAGGATACTTAATCCTACAAACCCCTCTGTTGTTAAAAAAAGGATACTTGATCCTACAAACCCCTCTGTTGTTAAAAAAAGGATACTAAATCCTACAAACCCCTCTGTTGTTAAAAAAGGATACTTGATCCTACAAACCCCTCTGTTGTTAAAAAAGGATACTTGATCCTACAAACCCCTCTGTTGTTAAAAAAAGGATACTTAATCCTACAAACCCCTCTGTTGTTAAAAAAAGGATACTTAATCCTACAAACCCCTCTGTTGTTAAAAAAAGGATACTAAATCCTACAAACCCCTCTGTTTTTAAAAAAAGGATACTAAATCCTACAAACCCCTCTGTTGTTAAAAAAAGGATACTAAATCCTACAAACCCCTCTGTTGTTAAAAAAAGGATACTAAATCCTACAAGCCCCTCTGTTGTTAAAAAAAGGATACTAAATCCTACAAACCCCTCTGTTGTTAAAAAAAGGATACTAAATCCTACAAACCCCTCTGTTGTTAAAAAAAGGATACTAAATCCCACAAACCCCTCTGTTGTTAAAAAAAGGATACTTAATCCTACAAACCCCTTTGTTGTTAAAAAAAAAGGATACTTGATCCTACAAACCCCACTGTTGTTAAAAAAGGATACTTAATCCTACAAACCCCTCTGTTGTCCCAGGATGCAGACGCAGGAGTGGTGTGAGGCGGTGGAATTCTTGCTGCGCGGTAACAGCGAGGCGTGCACGTGGTTTGTGCAGTTCTTATCAGGAGAAAGGGGCAAAGGCTACATCAGGTAAGGGGAAAGGGGCAAAGGCTACATCAGGTAAGTGGGGGGGGGGGAGTTAACTTCCTATGGTCTTTTACCCCCCTCCCCTACTCCCCGTACCATTTTCAAAATTTTAACTGCAGCTGCTGTCTCCCTCATCAGACCTTTCCTACTAGAAGCTCCATCAGCTGAAGTGCGGAAGACTTTTTCACGAATTCTGGTCTTCACTTTTGAGAGCTATATTCACCATGGTGGCAGCATAGTAAGTGAACGTTACGCTAAGACCGATTTGTTATACAGATCTATCCCCAAGCACCCCTTTAACAAGTATTTCAAGAATAAAATACAATGAGGGGAAGTATCTGAAAAGAAATTTTTCAAGTTCTACTGGTCCCGCCCCAGTTCTCAAGATCTGATTCCAGAAACCACATTTAACTGTATTATTCTCTAGTAGTCCGGCCCGTTCTATTCTCTGATTAATTTCTTGCTAAATTGACGTGAAATATGACAGTGTTCCGTGTGTTTCTAGGAGTCCAGCCTGTTCTATTCTCAGATTGATTCCTTGCTCACTTGGTCTAATATATCAAAGTGTTCCGTGTGTTTCTAGGAGTCAGGTCCGGTCCGTTCTATTCTCTGATTGATTCCTTGCTCACCATGTGTAACCGTGATGTGACAGTATTCCGTGTGTTTCTAGGAGTCCGGTCTGTTCTATTCTTTGATTGATTCCTTGCACGCCTTATGTAACCGTGATCTGACAGTGTTCCGTGTGTTTCTAGGAGTCCGGCCCGTTCTATTCTCTGATTGATTCTTTGCTCGCCATGTGTAACCGTGATGTGATTGATCACCACAAGACGTGCGCAGAGTACTTCTGGGCGCTAAATAGATACGCCAACATAGTGAGTAGCCTGTCCACTACCTGTGGATGGGACGATCTTCCTTAGTAGACAAAAAAGACAGTTTTTATGCCGCACTCCCCCCCCTTACATTACACATATAGCGCCGCAAACACTAACCATGAGAGTTAGGTTTACTTGTCTAAGGAGCGAATACCTTGTGCGCCCGGGAAATACTTGTCTAAGGAGCGAATACCTTGTGCGCCTGGGAAATACTTGTCTAAGGAGCGAATTCCTTGTGCGCCTGGGATATACTTGTCTAAGGTGCGAATACCTTGTGCGCCTGGGAAATACTTGTCTAAGGAGCGAATTCCTTGTGCGCCTGGGATATACTTGTCTAAGGTGCGAATACCTTGTGCTATCCTCTCTACCCTTCGCACTTTCTGCAAACGCGTAGCTATTAATTAATGGAGGGTCTGCATAGGTTAAGATATAAAAATCAAGTAATCTTAGATTGTTGGACAAGAAAAAACTGCTTTATGGCGATCGAGGGAGATGCCGCTATGGCCCCCCTAGTTACGCCCCTATGCTATCGGCTGCCCCTAGTTACGCCCCTTTGCTGACCTCAGGCTATCGGCTGCCCCTAGTTACGCCCATTTGCTGACCTCAGGCTATCGGCTGCCCCTAGTTACGCCCCTATGCTGACCTCAGGCTATCGGCTGCCCCTAGTTACGCCTCTTTGCTGACCTCAGGCTATCGGCCCCCCCTAGTTACGCCTCTTTGCTGACCTCAGGCTATCAGCTGCCCCTAGTTACGCCTCTTTGCTGACCTCAGGCTATCGGCTGCCCCTAGTTACGCCTCTTTGCTGACCTCAGGCTATCGGCTGCCCCTAGTTACGCCTCTTTGCTGACCTCAGGCTATCGGCTGCCCCTAGTTACGCGTCTTTGCTGACCTCAGGCTATCGGCCCCCCCTAGTTACGCCTCTTTGCTGACCTCAGGCTATCGGCTGCCCCTAGTTACGCCTCTTTGCTGACCTCAGGCTATCGGCTCCCCCTAGTTACGCCCATTTGCTGACCTCAGTCTATCGGCTGCCCCTAGTTACGCCCCTATGCTGACCTCAGGCTATCGGCTCCCCCTAGTTACGCCCATTTGCTGACCTCAGGTTATCGGCCCCCCTAGTTACGCCCCTTTGCTGACCTCAGGCTATCGGCTGCCCCTAGTTACGCCCATTTGCCGACCTCAGGCTATCGGCTCGCCTAGTTACGCCCCTTTGCTGACCTCAGGCTATCGGCTGCCCCTAGTTACGCCCCTATGCTGACCTCAGGCTATCGGCTGCCCCTAGTTACGCCCCTATGCTGACCTCAGGCTATCGGCTCCCCCTAGTTACGCCCCTATGCTGACCTCAGGCTATCGGCTGCCCCTAGTTACGCCTCTATGCTTACCTCAGGCTATCGGCTCGCCTGTCTTCGACAACTATATTATACTTGACTTATCGGACGTTTATTTTCGTTTAGCGGCGTAAGACCTGTGAGCACCTGATAGCAAGAGAGACCTTCCAGCTTTTTCTCAGCTTTCTTGTTGGACCCTCTACAGAATACGTAAGTAGAGTTCTCTCGTGTGATGCCTGACCAAGTCGTATTGCAGGCTAGGAATCGAGCCTACGTGATGTTTAACGGTTAAACCTTATACGCTCTTTTTGTAAGAATCTTTTAATAAGAACGTAGAGCCTCAGATAGCAGCAAAAATACCCTGGGTACCAGAGCTTCCAAACTTCTCTCGTCCAGTGACCCTCAGCCAAAATGCCGTGAAGAGCGAAGCGAAAAAAAATTGATGCGTTCTAAAATGCAGAATCAAAATTGTTCATTGGGTATTATATTTTTATACTGTATACCGTGGACATCCTTTAGACAATTCTCCAAAAACAAGAACGGCCCAGTTTCAACTGAAGATTAGACGTTTTTATAAAAAGAAAGAAAGTATACGACCACGAAATACCTTCTTTGAATTAAAAAGACAAGACAGAATACATTAAGACGTTTTTTCTTTGTTGTCTATAATGTTTTTATTTGGTCCGTTTGGTGATTCGCTGAAGAAATCAAGAAAGCAGCAGCTGTAAATTTATACGAACAGTTTGGTTGACGTAGTTTCGCTTATTCTGGAATCCGGCTAATTCTGTTATTGCTTTTTTATTAAAATTTAAGCTCCTTGGGGAATCTACCCGAAACCACTCTTTTCTGATCTTTTTTAGATAAACCTAAATTCTAGGTTTGATCTGTACTAGTTTTACTTTGCTTTAAAGACAAATGTTTGTTGATTGGAGTTTTGAATCCTATCTCGGCGTCACGCATTCAAATTAGTAACACATAAACAATACCGGTCTCTTTAAGCTACGTTGGGTTTTGTATAATTACCGCGTTACTCATGGATGACTTGGACTTTAGACTCTCATCTTGAGAACTACCTTTGCCGTGTTAATATTGCTCCCAAATGCTCGGTCTGATCGAAATATTGAACTTCGTGCTTGGGAATTAGAATGAAGGCCACCACTCGGAGATCTCGGCGGCGCTACCGAAAATCGGCTAAAAACGAAAGCCAAACAACACTAGAGAAAAATGATGTTGAAGCTCTAACAGAAAAACAACCGCGATCGGAGCAAAACAATCGCAATTCAGTCATGATTGATAGGGAGACTGTGCAAGCAGAGAGCCCTTGGCGGGTAAACGGGTACTTTGCACATTGCAAGAACACACTACACGCGAAAGACGTCCCACTAGAGGCCCGCGACCCGCACACGATGACGGGATATCGGAGTTTCGGGACGCTTAGCGTACGCGACTGCATTCGCACCATGTTCAGCTCGCATAACGAGATCGTGGACATCTGGAGTCACCTGTTGCCCGCGCTAGCCTTTATAGCTTACTTCATTTATGTATTCAAGGACCGGGCCGTGGTCGGGAACCCTGAGGTTTACCCGTTGCTGTGCATAGCGATCGGCGGGATCACCTTCCACGTGGGTAGCGCGCTAGCTCACTTATTCAGCTGTCTGTCGCTACGGGCGAATCACCTGTGCTTCTACATGGACTACGCGGCGATCAGCATTTACTCGCTGACCGCGGGGCAGAGCTTTTATTTCTACTCGCGGCCATCGCGTACCGAGTGGACGCTGATCTCGTCCCCCGCGCTCTACTTGTGCGGTAACATGGTTATGTGCCTTCTTAACATGCTCCTCAGCTGCGCGTCGCGGCACAAGATGCGCTCCATCCGCTTCTACGTCCGCACACTTCTCTACGTCTTCAAATGGATGTATGACAGCATGCCGCCTTTTCTGCGCGTGGTCACGTGTAGTTCCACCGCTGACTGCTACCCGCCGGCTCTCACGATGCTCTACCTGCAGACGGCGTTTTACGCGGTGGCGGCGCTGGTGAACGCCTTCCGTATCCCCGAGTGCTGGGCGCCGGGCACGTTTGATCTGATTGGACGAAGCCATCATATCATGCACGTGTTTGTGACAGTAGCGTACTATTACTGTTTCCAGGCCGGGTATATGGACATGGTGGGCCGGGCCGCTACCCTGGCTACCCTCCCTCAGCCCACGGCTTTCCTCACCTTTGGCTTGCTAGGGATACTCACCGTTGGGAACGTTATTATCGGCGTGTTGTGCGCACGCGCGTGGCTGGTCGAGGAAGATTGGGTCGGGCAGACGCGCGGGAAATACCCAGTGATTTACAGAAGGACGGGAAATTATGAGCAAGTTAACAATGATGAAAATGTCAAAAAATGACCATGTCTTACATACTTCGACCGATGAAACAATCTTTTTATCTATTTTGTTTAGATCCGGTTTATATTTGTCGTAAATAAAAATAAAAACTAAATGTGCGCTCTATATTGCGTACGCTTTTGTTGCTCTCTGGTTTGAACCATCACCCCCTATATCTTCCTCTCAAAAAAACAAAAATACATGATGGGTGACCCAGGTCACTATCCCTCTCGCTTGTAATGGTTACTGAATATTACCATATTTTATTTGATCGCGGTAACGTATGGAGAAGTTATCTGGCCTCCATAGCCTTCAAGTTGTATTTACAATATGATACTTATAATTGCCTTGGGCACGTGACTGTCTTGATTATGTTGTTGTCCTTCTATTGGTCTGTAAGGTGCGAGTAATTTAAGTGCTTATAACACAGTGTGTTTGTATCTAATATTATCACACCGTGTTTAGGGGTCTCATATTATTATTACACCGTGTGTAGGGGTCTAATATTATTATTACACCGTGTGTAGGGGTCTAATATTGTTATAACACCGTGTGTAGGGGTCTAATAGAAGGTGGAGCTCTCTCCAGTCCCAGGAGTTTACTGCATTGTACACGGCTATTGCTACACTCGTCTGCTGCAGTGACGTCTCCTCTCAGATGACAGTCGGTGAGTCGTCAGGGGGAGAGGGGGCAAGTTTGTGAGTCGTCATTAGGGAGAGGGAGCAAGTTGGTGAGTCGTCATGGGGGAAAGGGGGCAAGTTGGTGAGTTGTCATGGGGGAGAGGGGGCAAGTTGGTGAGTCGTCATGGGGGGAGAGGGGGCAAGTTGGTGATTCGTCATGGGGGAGGGGGCAAGTTGGTGAGTCGTCATGTGGGAGAGGGGGCAAGTTGGTGAGTCGTCATGGGGGAAAGGGGGCAAGTTGGTGAGTCGTCATGTGGGAGAGGGGGCAAGTTGGTGAGTCGTCATTAGGGAGAGGGAGCAAGTTGGTGAGTCGTCATGGGGGAAAGGGGGCAAGTTGGTGAGTTGTCATGGGGGAGAGGGGGCAAGTTGGTGAGTCGTCATGGGGGGAGAGGGGGCAAGTTGGTGATTCGTCATGGGGGAGGGGGCAAGTTGGTGAGTCGTCATGTGGGAGAGGGGGCAAGTTGGTGAGTCGTCATGGGGGAAAGGGGGCAAGTTGGTGAGTCGTCATGTGGGAGAGGGGGCAAGTTGGTGAGTCGTCTTGTGGGAGAGGGGGCAAGTTGGTGATTCGTCATGGGGGGAGAGGGGGCAAGTTAGTGAGTCGTCATGTGGGAGAGGGGGCAAGTTGGTGAGTCCTCATGTTGAAGAGGGGGCAAGTTGGTGAGTCGTCATGTGGGAGAGGGGGCAAGTTGGTGAGTCATCATGGGGGAGAGGGGGCAAGTTGGTGAGTCATCATGGGGGAGAGGGGGCAAGTTGGTGATTCGTCATGGGGGGAGAGGGGGCAAGTTGGTGATTCGTCATGGGGGGAGAGGGGGCAATTTGGTGATTCGTCATGGGGGGAGAGGGGGCAAGTTGGTGAGTCGTCATGGGGGAGGGGGCAAGTTGGTAAGTCATCATGGGGGAGAGGGGGGAAGTTGGTGAGTCATCATGGGGGGAGAGGGGGGCAAGTTGGTGAGTCATCGTGGGGGGAGAGGGGTCAAGTTGGTGAGTCCTCATGTGGAAGAGGGGGCAAGTTGGTAAGTCGACATGGGGGGAGAGGGGGCAAGTTGGTGGGTCGTCATGTGGAAGCGAGTATATTAATAGTATGTAAAGTCCCACAGAGTTCCTAACAATGGTACAATGTGGATAACTCTAGCCTAAGATTAATGTTGTCTTGTGTCTGCAGAGCCGACTCGTCCCAGGCCCCTGTTCCTGGACATCATGCGTAACCTTCCGCTCATTCCCATGCCCCTGGAGATGGATGATGCCATATTTGGAGCTAATGCTGATCGCTATATCAAGGAGGTATAGACGCTTAAACAATCACCCTCTTGTTAGATGTTTAGATTATACAGGTGCTTAAGTTAACTAACAATTCTTCTCTGTGTTAAGAGTCAGTCAGAAAGCGAGTGGTATAAGATGCTAGCCACATTGTGTTATTATGCTTGCTATAACTATCATACACATTTTGAGTATTTTGCGTTTGATAGTATTTTTTACTTTATTGTCGTTTTTCTGTAGGCTACACTAGCTGTCTGTGAAGTGGCCGACACCAGTGAGCAGATCAGCAACATGTTCATCCACTGCAGTTGGTGCAACGAAAACTTCAGTACCAAGGTCTTACAGCACCTCAAAGTAAGCGCTACCTCCGCCATATCCCACACCTGCAAACTACATACCTAAAACCACACCCATAACTGTCGCCACAAGCACTTTAATACCAAGGTCTTACAGCACCTAAAAGTAAGCGCCACCTCCGCCATACCCCAGCCCTGCAATCTACACACCTTAAACCACACCCATACCTGTCGCCACAAGCACTTTAATACCAAGGTCTTACAGCACCTCAAAGTAAGGGCTATCCCCGCCATACCCCACCCCTGCAAACTACATACCTAAAACCACACCCATACCTGTCGCCACAAGCACTTTAATAATACCAAGGTCTTACAGCACCTCAAAGTAAGGGCTATCCCCGCCATACCCTCAGCCCTGCAATCTACATCCTAAAACCACACCCATACCTGTCGCCACAAGCACTTTAATACCAAGGTCTTACAGCACCTCAAAGTAAGGGCTATCCCCGCCATACCCCAGCCCTGCAATCTACATACCTAAAACCACACCCATACCTGTCGCCACAAGCACTTTAATGCAAAGGTCTTACAGCACCTCAAAGTAAGGGTTATCCCCGCCATACCCCACCCCTGCAAACTACATACCTAAAACCACACCCATACCTGTCGCCACAAGCACTTTAATGCCAAGGTCTTACAGCACCTCAAAGTAAGGGCTATCCCCGCCATACCCCAGCCCTGCAATCTACATACCTAAAACCACACCCATACCTGTCGCCACAAGCACTTTAATGCCAAGGTCTTACAGCACCTCAAAATAAGGGCTATCCCCGCCATACCCCAGCCCTGCAATCTACATACCTAAAACCACACCCATACCTGTCGCCAGAAGCACTTTAATAATACCAAGGTCTTACAGCACCTCAAAGTAAGGGCTATCCCCGCCATACCCCATCCCTGCAATCTACATCCTAAAACCACACCCATACCTGTCGCCACAAGCACTTTAAAACCAAGGTCTTACAGCACCTCAAAGCACCTCCGCCATACCCTACCCACCCCCACCTCCAACACTGTACACTTTATATCTCACACAACTTGACACACACTACCCCACATCCGTCGCCATTCAAAGCAAGGCTTACCCCCCTCCCAAAACCACACCCACAAGACATGCCATGCATACCCTCAAGCACCATCCATGAAGCACAGGCTACCCAAGACTTCAAAGCATTAAACCTGTCCACACCCTCGGCAAACACGCGTACATATTCGCAAGTCGCACTTCTGCCGCACACGCTATAATCCAATCTAACTACCACAGAACTTTCCATTGAACTCGCTATAATCCAATCCAACTACCACAGAACTTTCCATTGAACTTGCTATAATCCAATCAAACTACCACAGAACTTTTCATTGAACTCGCTATAATCCAAACCAACTACCACAGAACTTTCCATTGAACTCGCTATAATCCAATCCAACTACCACAGAACTTTTCATTGAACTCGCTATAATCCAATCCAACTACCACAGAACTTTCCATTGAACTCGCTATAATCCAATCCAACTACCACAGAACTTTCCATTGAACTCGCTATAATCCAATCCAACTACCACAGAATTTTCCATTCAACTCGCTATAGTGTATTGATGGATTTTGTGCCCTGATAGTTGTTTTATCGCAGATTCAACTTGCCGCTGTTGCCGCCAATGACATGAAAAACGTGTTTTCTACGCTACTTAGTCTACTGGTACGTGTCTTGTTATAGTCACTCTTTTACAGTTTTTATAATCACCCTTAAGTGAACAAAAATGGTCCCGTCCCTTCCATCTAGTTGCTGGTATTTACCCCCCCCCCCCCCCCCTCCTCCTGCAAATGTTCGTTTGTTTACTAAGACCCCGTCCCTTCAATCTAGTTGCTGGAAGACCCCCTTCAGCTGCAGCGCATCAAGAGTGCGGTCGATGATGGGGACGGCATTCTCGGTAAGGTCATAACCACATTGATCATAAAATAATCCGCAACTCTGTGTACAACTCTGTGACTTACGCGTGACAACGTTAGCGACTGCTTCACAAATACACACTTTTCTTCTTCCCCTTTGTGTTGTTGTCATACTCATCCATATCTCCGTGTGTATTTCATCGCTAGTCAAGTAACAAAAATAAACACTTTTCTATCCCCCCTTCCTAAAAGTGTTGTTGTCATAATCTCGTCCGTTTATCCGTGTTGTTGTTCAGCGCTAGTCAAGTAAAACAAATGAACACCTTTCTTTTTCTACTTATTTGTGTTGTCATTTATTTTCTTCGCTAGTCAAGTAACACAAATGAACAGCTTTTTTTTCTCCTTATTTGTGTTGTTGTCATTCATTTTCTTCGCTAGTCAAGTAACACAAATGAACACCTTTTTTTCTCCTTATTTGTGTTGTTGTCATTCATTTTCTTCGCTAGTCAAGTAACACAAATGAACACCTTTTTTTCTCCTTATTTGTGTTGTTGTCATTCATTTTCTTCGCTAGTCAAGTAACACAAATGAACACCTTTTTTTCTCCTTATTTGTGTTGTTGTCGTGCAGCTCTAGTCAAGTCGAATAACGCATCAGACAGCCGGCGTGCGTACCAGTGCATCAAGTTCCTCGTGCAGCTGGCGCACCGCTGCCCCACGGCGAAGGACTACCTGCTACAGAACTCCACGCGGTGGCAGTGGGCCGTGCAGTGGCTCAAGAAGAAGATGAGCGAGCACTACTGGCCACCGCAGTCCTACTCGTCTAACGAGCACTCGACCAGCCGAACATTCCAGCGCACGTCCAGCGCCGCGGACACCCTCGCAGAGGCCACCGCCCTCCTCACTGAACTAGACGCAGGGGACATGCTGGACGACTCTACCCAGAGTACGGGGGAGGAATGGGACAAGGATACCTCTACCTCCCCCTGAGCACTACCCCCCTCCCCCCTACTGTACTATAGTGATGTACTGGACGACTCTACCCAGAGTACGGGAGAGTAGATAGATAAAGGATAATGGGAGGATGGAGAGAAGGAACGCTCAACATCACCTAAGAATCGCCAATTTTTATTGACCTAGAACAGACTCAACACAGAGTGAGAAGGACTTGGAAAGGAGCTCTTTGCTATATCAGAAAAGCCTGACGCTCTTGACAGATGACCAAGACGGCGGATAAATACGGCGAGCACTTGAGGAACAAATCATAATAATAATGATTTTGAACGCTCGGGAACTTAACGTGTTAGCGGACGCCCAAAAAATAGCTTTACCAACAAGCGTGCATGTGGCGTCTGGTTATTTGCAGAACGCTTAAATTATTATCTATCACTCATTTCGTGGCCAAGTTATCCCGACTGCTTTACCAAGCTCGGGTTTTTTAACGAAATAGTCTCTCCTTATGATCAATTGCTTGCATTTCACTGTGTATTAGAATGGCTTTCGTGTGCTACTGAGGGTATTTGGCATCTTATTGACTTTCCATGTTTGTGCAAAACGTATACCAAACAATTAAAGGTTTATGCCTACTGAAATACGCTAGCGTGTAGGGGCCCTGATCCTCCAGCTCACGGATAATATCAGACAGGTAATGCCTTTATTGCACCCATGCCAACACCCTAATTCTTACACCCTTTACACCCAACACATGCCAGGTCAAACACTCCGGCAAATCGTAATTGAATTACTTATCTGAACGTTCAGGTATACATTTCCCTTATATTATTGTTTCCCTTAATAATTGCACTGTTGCCTCCCTTAGACACAAATAGCGAGACTGCATCTTATTCTCCCTTAGTACAATGTTGATTATTTTGACACAAGCGCGTCGCTATCTCCGCACTAAACATCAGCTTGGTAGAACGTGCACAGTAACAGCATATCGGCAGACTCCTGTCTCACTTCTTACAGCAGCAAACGCTTGGTTTGCCAAACCTGTCACCTCCAGGCATGAGACCACCCGAGGTCCAAGGGTCTATGTAGCTCTCCCGGCACCATGCGTCTGTATTACACTTGTGACCTCGGATCAGCTGCATAAGCTTCGCATTGATGGCTGAGAACGCCACTACCGAGCCACACACGATCGCAAGCTCCATCAGCACCATGGTCAAGTCTTTCCCTGATATTACAAGCCTTTCGTTGATGCAAGCCTTTCCCTGATATTACAAGCCTTTCGTTGATACAAGCCTTTCCCTGATATTACTAAAAGCGCGATGTCATCTTCGAGCACACCCGCTAACTGATAACATCTACTTTTCGTAAGATTGTAAACAACTCAGGTTTGGCGCGCTTCCATGAAAATATGCAAATCATTCTGTTATGAAACATGTCTTTTTTCATGAATAAATATATATATGTTATTTACCAGCTGGGAGGTCCGTGGCCGAAGTCAGTATTTTCAAGGCCGAGGTCACGGTATTTCAAGATACGGACCGACCCTTAGCTGGGAAATAACATATTTATTTTTTTCCTCAAATGGTTTACCAACTTTGTTAACCTTACGGACTTAGGTTGCACGAGGCGAGGTTTCGCTTATGACTTTCGTCAATGTTTGTGAAGATTTTGTTCGCTCATGATCATTCAATAAACTCCATTTTGTATTTCCACACAACGCTTTTAATCCTCCAGAAATACAGAACCTCCACTGAAGACATTTTCTGAGTTATGACCAAGAATTTTGTAAAATAATTTAGTCCAAATTGATACGTTCTCAACTCGAATTGATCGTAGAAATGTCTTCTTTCACTTTAAATTCTCCACAGAAGATAAGATATATTCCCTAAAGAACTTCTCTTGAATGTGGATACGTTAAGCTGGTTATGCAGGTAAATTCCTAGAGTGATTTGCCATTTTTCTCCGTAGGAAGAGACCATTTGCCGCCTTTTTTTATCACAAATAAACTTTCAGCAAACTTGAAATTGTCCCGCGCGTTGCAAAATTATTATGGGGGGAAATTTTCAAAACACGGAGTTTGAAGCCGATTTTCCGTAAAGTCAATGACTCTAGATAAAATGACAAATGAAATGCCGTTTTAGTGTGAAGATCTGTAACCTCGGGAGTAAAGATCCCGTTTTCTAACTATTTCGAGCTTTGGAGGTGAGCGTTCCGGTGTCGCGGGGTCCGGATCGTAGGATACCGGACCTCACGAGAGCCAATCAGAGCGCGCGATTTGATGGATACCGGACCCCGGAAAAAATAAATATATGTTATTTTTTGTAAGACTGCTTCTATGGCGCACTTCCATGGAAATATGCAAATCATTCTATTTGAAACATGTCTTGTTTCCCATGAATAAACAGAAAAAAAGAAATGAGGATATCTGTTTTATAATTGTTCTTCAAATGGTCCTTCACCAAAATGATGTACTGTGGGGGTACCGCTCGTGTCCTACTACTGCTATAAAGCTTAATTGCTATAAGCGGGTCCTAATGGCATGCTGTCGGCAGCATCTCCTTCAGGGCGCGTTTTTTTCCTTATCATTCTGGAATGGGAATGGTTGGTAGAAAAGGTTCAGAATGGCATTCGAGTCTATCTGATACATGTAGCAGAATGTGTGGGATGGCCTTCATTCCATTCCGGAATGGAAACACGGGATTAACGAACGCGCACTTTTTCTATTCTAATCATTCTTATTCCGGAGTAGTCACGAGTAAAAAAACGCGCCCTTAGTTTACATCAGAGCTGATGATCAAGGTGACGACGATGGAAGTTGTTGTGGTCCTCGTGAGATTCAGACCTTGGGTAAGAGGTGCAGACCTAGGCGAGTGAGGATTTTGACATTGATGGGTGAAAATAGTCAATATG
Source organism: Nematostella vectensis (assembly GCF_932526225.1). Lineage (NCBI taxonomy): Eukaryota > Metazoa > Cnidaria > Anthozoa > Actiniaria > Edwardsiidae > Nematostella > Nematostella vectensis. Next base: position 1,261,196 of record NC_064034.1, read on the forward strand.
ATGGAAGTAGTGATTTTTCGCGGCGCCATGAAATCGTGAAAGAAATGCCATTTCCATCAATGTCCGAGCAGGAATAATGTAATAAAAAAAAAAAAAAAGAATGTTGCATTTTGAATCAATTTTGCTGATATCGTTGACGTCGCAAAGCTCGAAGCCTCTTGCACCCAGGGTACCTCAATGACGGCAAATTCCTAAAAGAGGAAAATTGTCTTATCCTTTATGGATCTTTCTAACAGTCTAAAACAAGACGACACAATGTTTAGTTTAATCAAACAAGCGTATACAATCTATTCTAAATTTTGCGCTCTATATTGCCTGCCATAACTAATCTAAATACATTAATGTAAGTTTTTTTTATTCAAAGGCATTTAGTATTGTACACGCAAGCTAGACTGTAAACATAACTGGCAAATTCAACTCAGACCTATTGCCGTGACGCAGTGCCCTCAGTTTCTTCTCTCGCCTGGGCACGACCCCAACCAAGCCATCAACTCGTATGGGCACGACCCCAGCCAAGCCATCAACAGAACCAAGCCTTTGGAAGGAATGGGTTCGAGTGGGTCTAGAACACTACTGTAATCTACATCTCACGCATTGCTTTTTTTAGGCAGCAAAAGAATTCCACACAAAATATGGATTTTAAGTGCTTTAATTTATATGACATATTGGCACGGGATAAAGTCATTCGGATATCGTGTCCATCAGTTAAGACAAAGTCATTTTCTCTTCTGTTACGCCCAAGTTTGGAGTCATACCAGCTCTTTCGGTGTAGTTAGCACGTATCAATACAAGTGCAAGTTCTGTGCGCCTATCTCTTCAGGCAATAGTTCAGTGCAGAATACGTAGACTAAGATGCGACTGGATTCGCGTCGTTGATGGGTTCCGTGTATGATACATCTCTTGACGAAAGGGTGCATGTTACAAAGCCAGAGCTCAGTCCTGTTTCTCGTCCGCTTTGTGCACGTACTTGTAATCCTCTTCGCTCTTCATCTTGTCGCCGGAGTCTTTCACCATCTTCTTGAGCAGCGTTAGGTAAATCATGGACAAAACCATGAGAGAGCCCATTGCAATTCCAGTCTCAAGTACGACCATGTTTCGCACGTTATCGCACTTGGAAGGACTCGGTTTGTAGTTTGTCTAGCGAGGGGCAGTGGGTTATGAGGCTGTGCGCGTTATGGTTTCGTATTTATAGGAAGACGCAAAAACAACGTATGTTTACTTCTGTATGAATCTGATTTCGAGACCGCAACTTCTGTAAACTTAATGGCATTCTTTACCACAACCAAAACGTCAGTGTTAACAATAGAACAAAAACAAGTTTGAACGGGCTGAGCACCGCTACGCAGGGGCTGGGTTTAAAAACAACATTCGTAGAGACTTTCTGAGACGCTACAGCTAAGCGATTTGGTAATCGTGCAATCGGAATACATTCCATACACTATAACAATATAAATATATATAAAAATACGTGTGGGATAGTGGATGGGATAAAGTTAGCCGAAGATATACATTTTTCACCGCAGGCCTGTTTCGAAAGGAACAAGAGAAAGAAAAGTTCAATCTTGGAATCGGTATGGATATTTTATCCTAGAATAAAATACGAACAAAAATTGACATGTATATTTTATCCTAGAATAAAATACGAACAAAAATTGACATGTATATTTTATCCTAGAATAAAATACGAACAAAAATTGACATGTATATTTTATCCTAGAATAAAATACGAACAAAAATTGACATGTATATTTTATCCTAGAATAAAATACGAACAAAAATTGACAAAGTTTCAAAAATAAACCGCGAATGCCCTGTAATACCATTTTTTGGAGTACAGGGTTTGGGTTAAAACTTGATGATAGACATTTGATTGTTGATATCCCTATATCTCAGGCTTTCCCCTCCCTAAGACGTTGTTTATAAGCGATTCTCTACGCTCTATCACTGTTGTTTATTTGACACAAATAACCCGTTCGTGACAGTCAATTTCGCTGGCTTCTACAACTGATTAAACATTCATGCTCTACCTGCTATCCTACCTTTGTGTTATCAACATGCAAAAGTGTTGATTTAGAAAAAAATAGGAAAATTCCGAAAAAAAAATAGATATGTATACACCTATTTCAAAATGCGTTGTCAGCGCAAATGACAAATGGCAATTGCCAAATGGCAGTTTACTGTACAAAATTACCAAGGGACTCCTCATATTTCACTGAAAGCAGGAAAATGTGAATAACTCGTGCGATTAGTTTATTCATTACTCTTAGGGGTAATTATACCTACAAGCCGCGATTTTTCTTACAACTACCATTTGCTATTCGCCATTTGCACTGACAACGTTAATTGAAATAGGTGTATTTCCTAGTACTAAATCATCAAAATCGTAAGCATTTGACGGGGCGTTTACGATCACAAAACCGGTACATTTGATTAGGCTTAGATATTTTTATATTGATAGAATAAATACAAAAAGCCCAAATTGTCGTGTTCGTGAACCAGATGAATAAATACAATACACCAGACGAAAATTTGGCATAGTCGATTACCAGTTTTATATTCATAGATGTATACTATAATATATGGCTCCTGGCGGACCGGCGACTCAGAGTTTCATGCTATGAAGCGATCGTCAGGCTGGTGTTACCTGACAGTTCAACTCCCTTTATAGTTCGTTGCATAGAATTTCATGCTGGCATTTTGTAATTAACTCGGTTCGTTTATTTAAGAGCGTAGCGTCACGTGCGGTCAGTATCTTGAGCTTCTCGCTTAGGCGAAGATTGTGACGGGCTGCCGTTGTACGCTTAAGCGCGCTGAATTACCGACCATTTAGAACTTTAATAACAAAAATATAGAAATTAGCGAAAAACACGGATTATAAAAATTTGATTTTAATCTGATCTAGAAAAATATTTTTGATTATTTTTCAATTAAGAACAAATAACATAGAATTACAATAACCCAATCAAAAAGGACATCAAAATGTTTACAATGATATATGAGCAATAACAAACCCCGAATCAGTTCCGTCTTCTTGATGAACCATTCATACTGGGACTTCTGTTGTTTGCGTTTCATGACGATACGATAAGTGTTGGACACGACTAAGGCCTCAAGGTGGACAAGTTCGCAAGTATTACGCCATTAAACGTCAAGTTCAGTTCGTTCAGTCGTCTCGCTCAGAAATAAGTGACTCCAGTCTCGTCTTTTCGTCCCTTTGACTGGTATTTCTTGATAGATGGTGGCGTAGCGTCTTTCTTTTTGGGCAGTGCCTTCCTAATCATCCCTGGGCAGGCTTGCTTAGCGATAACGTACACGTTAAGGACAGCGAAGCATATGCCGCCGACGAGGAGTATAAGTTCTCCAACAGCCATAGTTCTTTTCTATAGAATAGGTTTTATTGCAGGGGAACGCTTCAGAGTCCGCGCAAGTAAAACTGCATCAGTGACTGCGTATATTTCATGTTATTGTTATTCGATACTCGTTTCTACGAGTTTGTACGAAGGAAAGAAACGTAGGGCGACCCCGGGAACATTAACATTAATTAAAAACCACAGGGGACCCGAACAAAACAGGCTCTCCTTTATCTATATAAGAGTATAATGCGTTGCTTCTTTAGCTTTTATTCAAAAAGGCGCGCAAGGGTTTTTGGAGATGTATACATGTTTTGTCATGAATTCCGTCTTCATCTGGTTTCGGCCCTTTACGAGGACACCGCGAAGGGCTTTATCTTCGCAGCACGAGCATGTCGCGACAATCTTGTAATTCATGCAATTATCAGATTTTTTATACGTAAATCCTTATTTCGAATTCCTCTTTGTTTATGAAATGGATTACAAAATTTCATTTCCATCATTTATCAAATGATCACTGTTATTATAATAATCTGCACTGTTAAATCATTGTTATTCTATTTTTGTGGGCGCCCTGTGCCACAGGGGAGGTTGAGAGTGCCACATGTCGCCATGACTAACGTGATGACATGACGGAAAAACCTGAAAAACGCGCAATTCCAGATAGGGAGAGGACACAATTACTTCTAATAGCTATAGGTTCCTTGTTCTACGGACTGATTATCAAAACACAAATAACGTGAGGCCGAAGTGCACATAACTAGATTTTGGCTTTTTAAGATAATTTTTCCTTGATCATCATTGCCCTGTGCATCAGTTCAGGGACGAAAAGCTCAAATTTCAATGACATTTTACAAAAAGTCGCATCAATCTAAAAAAAGTCGCACTTGATATTTTGTTTGCTATAAGTTACTAAGTACTCAGAGAAATTCTCCGCCTTATTCGATGTGAAATGGGCTTATTTGAAGCGTCATGTCATGTTTTTCCGTCATGTCTAACGTGATATAATTGATGTATGGACGTTGTCTTCCACTACCAACAGCTACTATAGCTATTGTACACTTCTAGATGTAGTTAAAACCATGAACGGCAATGATTACAGATGTTTTTAATTACAGATGAATTATCGGTATATAACATAATTTTAAAAGTCTTGAGTCCTGGGGTGTTATGGGTTTCGCCAAGGATTTCCTCCAGTAGCTTATCTCCCAACGGTAGGCAGACACCCGTGTTGTTAATTTGCCCTGTTACTATCCCCAGGTCGATAATGTCTCGTTACCTCAAACTCGTTACACCAAAAGACGTGATTCTACATATCTCGTCAGCGCTTCACCCTAGGAATAAGATCAGTTGTCATCAGTTATAATAGCCGATCATAATGTTATACGATATGTTAGATAGCACCATGGACTTAGAGCCTCTGACATCTCTCAGTTATTGACGTCACCTGGAACCTGGGGTAGTTGATGGGATACCACATGGAAAAGGGGACTGTCCAGTATGGTTAACCAAATCGCAAAACGCGTATTATTTTCACTGTTTAATTTTCCCTTGCACACATTTTTTTTTTTACTGTACAATCATTCAAGCTATTCCGTTTGAGTGAACACTGTTATACCATGGTGGCGAGAGGCCGTTTTTAAAAGGTCTCGAAATAAACTATTACGTTAATCCGCTGATACGCTTTTTCGGGCCTCCCTTGGTCACATTCAGGGCCCCACCTAACCTAACCTACCCTCTCCCTCTCCCGTCCCTCCACCCCTGGATCATGGATCAGTGGCTTACCAGGCAAACTTCTTTCTCGCTTTCTTCTGACCGGGCTTTTTCCGTTCAACGACTCTGGTATCTCTAATGAGAAGACCGGCTATAAAAATGAATAGAGATTCTATCAGGAACTTAATAGTCACCAAGCACTTGCAGAGAGCAGTAGAGTCTAGAGTAAGTCCCACAGAGATCCCACCAGCAACCTATTAGTGACCAAGCACTTGCAAAGAGCAGTAGAGTAAGTCCCACAGAGATCCCACCAGCAACCTATTAGTGACCAAGCACTTGCAAAGAGCAGTAGAGTCTAGTGTAAGTCCCACAGAGATCCCACCAGCAACCTATTAGTGACCAAGCAATTGCAGAGAGCAGTAGAGTATAGAGTAAGTCCCACAGAGATCCCACCAGCAACCTATTAGTGACCAAGCACTTGCAAAGAGCAGTAGAGTAAGTCCCACAGAGATCCCACCAGCAACCTATTAGTGACCAAGCACTTGCAAAGAGCAGTAGAGTCTAGAGTAAGTCCCACAGAGATTCCACCAGCAACCTATTAGTGACCAAGCACTTGCAAAGAGCAGTAGAGTCTAGAGTAAGTCCCACAGAGATCCCACCAGCAACCTATTAGTCACCAAGCACTTGCAAAGAGCAGTAGAGTCTAGAGTAAGTCCCACAGAGATCCCACCAGCAACCTATTAGTGACCAAGCACTTGCAGAGAGCAGTAGAGTCTAGAGTAAGTCCCACAGAGATCCCACCAGCAACCTATTAGTGACCAAGCACTTGCAAAGAGCAGTAGAGTCTAGAGTAAGTCCCACAGAGATCCCACCAGCAACCTATTAGTCACCAAGCACTTGCAAAGAGCAGTAGAGTCTAGAGTAAGTCCCACAGAGATCCCACCAGCAACCTATTAGTGACCAAGCACTTGCAGAGAGCAGTAGAGTCTAGAGTAAGTCCCACATAGATCCCACCAGCAACCTATTAGTGACCAAGCACTTGCAAAGAGCAGTAGAGTAAGTCCCACAGAGATCCCACCAGCAACCTATTAGTGACCAAGCACTTGCAAAGAGCAGTAGAGTCTAGAGTAAGTCCCACAGAGATCCCACCAGCAACCTATTAGTCACCAAGCACTTGCAAAGAGCAGTAGAGTCTAGAGTAAGTCCCACAGAGATCCCACCAGCAACCTATTAGTGACCAAGCACTTGCAGAGAGCAGTAGAGTCTAGAGTAAGTCCCACAGAGATCCCACCAGCAACCTATTAGTGACCAAGCACTTGCAAAGAGCAGTAGAGTAAGTCCCACAGAGATCCCACCAGCAACCTATTAGTGACCAAGCACTTGCAAAGAGCAGTAGAGTCTAGTGTAAGTCCCACAGAGATCCCACCAGCAACCTATTAGTGACCAAGCACTTGCAGAGAGCAGTAGAGTATAGAGTAAGTCCCACAGAGATCCCACCAGCAACCTATTAGTGACCAAGCACTTGCAAAGAGCAGTAGAGTCTACAGTAAGTCACACAGAGATCCCACCAGCAACCTATTAGTGACCAAGCACTTGCAGAGAGCAGTAGAGTCTAGAGTAAGTCCCACAGAGATCCCACCAGCAACCTATTAGTGACCAAGCACTTGCAAAGAGCAGTAGAGTCTAGTGTAAGTCCCACAGAGATCCCACCAGCAACCTATTAGTGACCAAGCACTTGCAGAGAGCAGTAGAGTCTAGAGTAAGTCCCACAGAGATTCCACCAGCAACCTATTAGTGACCAAGCACTTGCAAAGAGCAGTAGAGTCTAGAGTAAGTCCCACAGAGATTCCACCAGCAACCTATTAGTGACCAAGCACTTGCAAAGAGCAGTAGAGTAAGTCCCACAGAGATCCCACCAGCAACCTATTAGTGACCAAGCACTTGCAAAGAGCAGTAGAGTAAGTCCCACAGAGATCCCACCAGCAACCTATTAGTGACCAAGCACTTGCAAAGAGCAGTAGAGTAAGTCCCACAGAGATCCCACCAGCAACCTATTAGTGACCAAGCACTTGCAGAGAGCAGTAGAGTCTACAGTAAGACCCACAGAGATCCCACCAGCAACCTATTAGTGACCAAGCACTTGCAAAGAGCAGTAGAGTAAGTCCCACAGAGATCCCACCAGCAACCTATTAGTCACCAAGCACTTGCAAAGAGCAGTAGAGTAAGTCCCACAGAGATCCCACCAGCAACCTATTAGTGACCAAGCACTTGCAGAGAGCAGTAGAGTCTAGAGTAAGTCACACAGAGATCCCACCAGCAACCTATTAGTCACCAAGCACTTGCAAAGAGCAGTAGAGTCTAGTGTAAGTCCCACAGAGATTCCACCAGCAACCTATTAGTGACCAAGCACTTGCAAAGAGCAGTAGAGTAAGTCCCACAGAGATCCCACCAGCAACCTATTAGTGACCAAGCACTTGCAGAGAGCAGTAGAGTCTAGAGAAAGTCACACAGAGATCCCACCAGCAACCTATTAGTCACCAAGCACTTGCAAAGAGCAGTAGAGTCTAGTGTAAGTCCCACAGAGATTCCACCAGCAACCTATTAGTGACCAAGCACTTGCAAAGAGCAGTAGAGTAAGTCCCACAGAGATCCCACCAGCAACCTATTAGTGACCAAGCACTTGCAAAGAGCAGTAGAGTCTAGTGTAAGTCCCACAGAGATCCCACCAGCAACCTATTAGTGACCAAGCACTTGCAAAGAGCAGTAGAGTAAGTCCCACAGAGATCCCACCAGCAACCTATTAGTGACCAAGCACTTGCAAAGAGCAGTAGAGTAAGTCCCACAGAGATCCCACCAGCAACCTATTAGTCACCAAGCACTTGCAAAGAGCAGTAGAGTAAGTCCCACAGAGATCCCACCAGCAACCTATTAGTGACCAAGCACTTGCAGAGAGCAGTAGAGTCTAGAGTAAGTCCCACAGAGATCCCACCAGCAACCTATTAGTGACTTGCAGAGAGCAGTAGAGTCTACAGTAAGTCCCACAGAGATCCCACCAGCAACCTATTAGTGACCAAGCACTTGCAAAGAGCAGTAGAGTCTAGAGTAAGTCCCACAGAGATCCCACCAGCAACCTATTAGTGACCAAGCACTTGCAGAGAGCAGTAGAGTCTAGAGTAAGTCCCACAGAGATCCCACCAGCAACCTATTAGTGACCAAGCACTTGCAAAGAGCAGTAGAGTAAGTCCCACAGAGATCCCACCAGCAACCTATTAGTCACCAAGCACTTGCAAAGAGCAGTAGAGTAAGTCCCACAGAGATCCCACCAGCAACCTATTAGTCACCAAGCACTTGCAGAGAGCAGTAGAGTCTAGAGTAAGTCCCACAGAGATCCCACCAGCAACCTATTAGTGACCAAGCACTTGCAGAGAGCAGTAGAGTCTAGAGTAAGTCCCACAGAGATCCCACCAGCAACCTATTAGTGACCAAGCACTTGCAAAGAGCAGTAGAGTCTAGAGTAAGTCCCACAGAGATCCCACCAGCAACCTATTAGTCACCAAGCACTTGCAAAGAGCAGTAGAGTAAGTCCCACAGAGATCCCACCAGCAACCTATTAGTCACCAAGCACTTGCAGAGAGCAGTAGAGTCTAGAGTAAGTCCCACAGAGATCCCACCAGCAACCTATTAGTCACCAAGCACTTGCAGAGAGCAGTAGAGTCTAGAGTAAGTCCCACAGAGATCCCACCAGCAACCTATTAGTGACCAAGCACTTGCAGAGAGCAGTAGAGTCTAGAGTAAGTCCCACAGAGATCCCACCAGCAACCTATTAGTCACCAAGCACTTGCAGAGAGCAGTAGAGTCTAGAGTAAGTCCCACAGAGATCCCACCAGCAACCTATTAGTGACCAAGCACTTGCAAAGAGCAGTAGAGTAAGTCCCACAGAGATCCCACCAGCAACCTATTAGTCACCAAGCACTTGCAGAGAGCAGTAGAGTCCAAGCCCTACCTTCTTGTAATGGTTCCAGATGGTCTTCTGAAAAGTTGAGAAGTGCACGGCTAATGGCAAGTCTGATGGCACCGGCCTGGCCTGAGGGAAGAGGAAGGGGGACTATTTAAATGCCTTTATTTATGTGTCACGCCATGTGGCTATGTGTCACACCATGGATGTGTCATGCCATGTAAGTATGTGTCATGTCATGTGAGTATGTGTCACGCCATGTAGGCATGTGTCATGCCATGTAAGCATTTGTCACGCAATGTGAGTATGTGTCACGCCATGTAAGCATGTGTCATGCCATGTAAGTATGTGTCACGCCATGCGAGTATGTGTCATGTCATGTAAGTATATGTCACGCCATGTGAGTATGTGTCACGCCATGTGAGTATGTGTCACACCATGGGTGTGTCACGCCATGTGAGTATGTGTCACGCCATGTGAGTATGTGTCACGCCATGTGACTATGTCACACCATGTATGTGTCACGCCACGTGAGTATGTGTCATGCCATGTGAGTATGTGTTACACCATGGATGTGTCACGCCATGTGAGTATTTGCATGACATGTGTCATGCCATGTGTGTGTCACATCATGCATGTATGTGTCACACCATGCATGTATGTGTCACGCCATGTGAGTATGTGTCACGCCATGTGAGTATGTGTCACGCCATGTGAGTATGTGGGTATGGGTATATGTATGGGTATATGTCACGCAATCCTACCTGTAAGCCCTCCACCAAGCACATGACAAGAGGCATCAAACTGACCAACACAATCCACAACTTGGAATGGGAATAAAATCTGCTGCCTGAAAACAAGGATAAAAGCAGAAAACACTCAGCATAAGCAGGTGGAGAAAAACATTGACTGCAGGGGCTCGAATGTTGGCAAAAAATGAGTCACATGACCAATAAGGACGGATATAATGAAAACCAATGTCATTTCCACCCTTTTGTGATAGATAGTATAAGCATTCTAATAAGCCCCGTTTTTCACCAGGCTGATGGATGGTATAAGAATTTTACTGGATCTCTATAAAAAGAGTACCCTATTTTTCACCAGGCTTAGGAACTCACTTATCTTGCAGACGACTGAAATACTCGACAAAGGGGCGATCATTCACAGTGATCTTTCCAGAGCCTTTCATCACCCAAGCCTTGGCAACAGATCTCTTTCGGTAACCTGCGATTAAACAATGCAAGATATTATGGAGGCTATGGTATGTTGTCATTAAAAAAAACAATAGAAATGCAAATAGAAGCACATGCTTCCTCATAAAGTGTAATTTACCTGTTCCATGGGCTCTTTCATTCTCATCAAGCTGCAAATCGAAACCATATCATTGAGACTTTTTCCATAAAAAAAGTGCTGTAACCTCAAAATAACCAGCTAAATAAGATAACAATATCAGGAACTGCTTGTACTGAAACATGAACTTCTTCAATGCAAGTAAACATGATACAACATACTACCTCTCTAGAAACTTCAGTCAACCCTGGTGCAGCTATGGGGAGAGTGAACTTCATAAGAAAGTCTTGAACCAGGTGAGAATCAGGTTGACTTGAGAGTTTTTTCAGTCGGTGAATCACTGTATTGTACTAGGGAGAAAAAGAATTGAAATGGAAATTTAATCCTGGTTGCATTGAATATTGAGGGATAAATACAAATTCAATATACTCCCTAACACCAAAAAACAAGCAGTTTAAGAGAACTGCATCAATATTTTGAGGGATAAATACATAATCATGACATGGCATGGTATGCCATTACCTCTCGATCATTGAGCAGTTCTTCTAATCTACCCTCCAACTCCTGCTTATTCAACCAGCGCATGGTCCCCTGACTTCTGGTGTCTTCATGTTCAGTGTGGGTCCTATAAAAACAGGCATTATGTAAACAATGCATTATGGGCATTTCCCTGCATTATTGTGGTGGATGATTTATTAACTTACTGTACTATAATCTTCAAAATTCTGTGATTGCTTAATATGATTTTTAACTGCTTAGCCACCTTCTTGAATGTAAATATTTTTCCTTTGATTTTTGACAGTTCACAGTTCACAGTTATTGGTGTGTCTGACTCTGTATAACTCACACATCACTTGAAGACGCCATCCCACTCTGGTCCCCTTCTTGAGCTTCATATGCTTGGCTCAGTCTGTGATGGTAAAGTTTCTCAAATTGCTTGTAGATTTCCTAGACATTAAAAATACATAATCAGAATTAAAAGCTTACTTGAACAGTCCGTTATGCAGTCTAATGTACTGCACTTACATTTAAAAGCATGTAGGACAAACAGTGCATAATTGTCTATTAGTAACCTACTTATAAGCTTGCTTAGAGCCTATTTGTCAGTATACATACTGCAATGAGCACTTTATTAACATCTGGCCCTGGAAAACTTACATATATAGTGTTATGGTATCTTGGTCTTCCTGTATAAAAGCCAGCTGCAAGTGGTCTGCCAGTTGCATCAAAAATTTGTGCTAGAATCCAGAAAACAGGACAATTGATAAACTGCAGCAAATACCAATTAACTTATTTATTTATTTTATTTATTTATTACATTCACGGTGATGACGGCCGTAGGAGGCAAAGAACAGGACTCGAGGTCCCTTGCAGGCTCAGCCTCCGTTGGTCAGCAGTATAGTCAACATTACATACATAAAAACAACACTAGCAAACTTAACAGCAACAAACTGAATCAATGTTGCACTGCCTACAAGTAGGACATAAGATGCGCCATGTCCGGATGTCGTCAGGGTGGGAGACTTCGGATAGGCGCGTTGCCAGCAGTGACTTCAGGCGGGACTTGAAGAGGGAGGTCCGCTCAGACGATCTAATTTGCAGGGGGAGGGCATTCCAGGCAGGGCAAACACGTACAAAATACGATTCGCGGAAGGTAGAGGTTCGCGAAGCGATCAAGCGAATATCTAATTCTGTTGAGCCTCTGCGAGTGCTAGAGTTTGAAACTTGGATGATACTGGAGATGTCCATGTGTATCTCGCCTTTGATACATCGATAGAGGAAAAGCAAATCAAGGTATTCAAGGAAATAGCACAGAGGGAGGAGATTAATGTTAAGAAGGCGCTGCTTATAGTCCAGTTCGAGTCCTTGGAACATGTAGCGCGTAGCTCTCCTCTGCATTCTCTCTAGCGATCTCATCAGATGGAGGAGACCCCAACTGGCAGGGCGCCCACACCTGGCTAGCATAGGTGAGGTGCGATCTTACAAGGGAGACATACAGCGTCTTTTGTAAATCGAGGGGGAGACCGTTTGAGCAGTGCTGCCGGAGGAAGCCGATCATCTTGTTTGCTTTTGAGATGACATTATGGGTGTGTTCACCCCAGGAGAGGTCCTGTGACACTTGGACGCCAAGGTCGCGGACAGATGTTACCCTTTCCAGTGTGGCACCGCCGAGAACATACTCTCCTTCGAAACTCTGTCTCTTTCGCGTAACTTGCAGATTTTCGCATTTGCTTGGCTGGAAAAAATGCTCGTTGTAGGTTGCCCATTTCGCAAGTGAGTCCAGATCTTCTTGAAGTTTCTGCACATAGTTTGGTGTTGTAATAGTTCAAAAGCATTTGGTATCGTCGGCAAACATAGCAATGCTTGAAGACACAGCATCCGGTAGTCATGTACAAAACAAAGAGAATTGGACAAAGGACCGATCCTTGGGGAACCCCCGAACCCACCTCCTCCCAATTGCTGGTCACGCCGTTTAAGACCACACGTTGACGGCGACAGGATAAATAACTCTTAAACCATCTATAGAGGCTACCTGTGATACCAAGAGCACAAAGCTTCTGAAGTAGAAGGCGCGGGTCAGGTCGAGGTAGATAACGTCTGTCTCTACACCACGATCCAGGGTCTTGCCGATGTCGTGGAGAACCGCCAGCAGTTGTGTAGTGCACGAAAGGCCCTCGCGGAAACCGTGCTGCAGATGGTATATGCGGTCAACTGTGAATGACACTAGCTGCCTGGCAACACATTTCTCCAGTACCTTAGACAGGATCGGCAAAAGCGATATACCACTGTAGTTGGAAAACAAGGCACGCGGACCTTTCTTGTAGATGGGAGTCAGGTTAGCATCCTTCCACTCAGAGAAAATCTCGCCCGATGCGAGAGAGAGGTTGAAGAGACTGCAGACTGGTTTAACGATGGCATCAGCGCACTCAACAAGAAGTCTTGCGGGGATAAGGTCAGGACCCATTGCCTTGTTAACATTGAGCGCTTGAAGCTCTTGTAGCACTTCCTGTGTAGACAGCGCGATACTTGAAAGCACATGGCTTATGCATAGGGTGCCTGCTGGAAAAAGCACAGGGAGTGGTCCCTGAAGATCGACTTGAAATGGTTCGAAAACGCTTCGGCCTTGAGCAAATCGCTCAAGGTGACCTCGGTGACCTCATTGTTGCCCCCTAACATCGTTTCAGGAAGGAGCTGCAAGAGGATTTGGTTTTGAAAAAGGACCAGAAGGGTTTGGCATTAGAGTGGACTTCAGAGGCAATTCTTGTGAAGTAGGCTTTCCTATTCGCCCGAATCCAGTTCTTTATCCGCTGACGCATTCTCCTGAATTTCTCGAAAACTGCAGGGTCTTTGGATTTGCGCACTTTTTTATAGCGTACGCGAGATCGCAATCAATCCAGGGAGCGCGCTGATTGTTTTTGACGTTACGCCTAGGAACAAAGGTGTCTACTGCATCCAGAAACGCACTCTTCCAAGACCTGAGGGAATTGTTCACATCATGAGAGTCCCATTCTATAGCAGAACAGTTTGTTTGTAGATGGCCCCTAAGGGAGGCAAAGTCAGCGTTCTTAAAATCATAAACATATCTGGATGGTGAATGTATTATCTTAGCGGAACAGCGAAAATCAAAATAGATGCATTTGTGATCGGACGGTAAACAATTGTTTCCCTCCACAAAAACCGAGTCCACTAGACTTATATCGCTAACTAGAACTAGATCTAGAATATTTTCTTTCCGCGTGGGAGCTTCGACTAGCTGGTAGAGAAATGCATATCAGATAGAATATTGGCGAACTCGCATTCAATTCCAACGTCGCTGTTGACAAAACCAGATCCTTCAACCCACTGAATCTTGGGGAAATTGAAATCGCCAACAATAAGCACCTCAGCGTATTTTCTCGATCCCGTCAAACCTGTTAATGACCTGAATGGGACGAGGAACTCGTTGTCGTCTGGAGCGCGGTAGCACACTGCTACCAGAAGTAACTTATTGGATGACAGTTTCACCTCAACCGCTGTAACAGCTCCGGAAAGGGATAGCGGGTTAACGGCTATGCGGGAAGGGATAGCGGGTTAACGGCTATGCGGGAAGGGATAGCGGGTTAACGGCTATGCGGGAAGGGATAGCGGGTTAACGGCTATCCGGGAAGGGATAGCGGGTTAACAGCTATCCGGGAAGGGATAGCGGGTTAACGGCTATGCTGGATTTAGTGGCAAGCAGCACTCCCCCGCCTTCACGCGTTTCCCTGTCCTTGCGAAATATATCATAGCCATGGGGTAGAATCTCCGTGTCCAGAATGCTTGAGTTTAACCAAGTTTCACTAATCGCCACGAGGTCGTAGTCGGCGGAGTAAACTATGTGTTGTAGGCGATTCAATTTGCACCCCAATGCCTCGTTACCTTCTGTGTCCCAAGTAATGGCTTTCAGACTCCTGGTATTTTGGTAGAACACCGAGAGAGAATGCCCAGGAAAGCCAGGGTTCGACTCAACGTCGTCGCTCCTTGTGATCCGCAGCTCGCACAGGTTGAATGAAGGCGAAGTTGAGCAGTTGTAGTAAGAGACTCTCCCTTGGAAGTAACGCGCACGGCAAACATTAAAAGTCCTGGCAGAGCCCCAGTGCGGTACTTGGCACTGCTTGTCCACATTTAGGCCAATTGGCGGTGATAAATGTACAGTTACAAGCAAAAAGATAAAAAAATACGTCGGAGCTGACCGGTCCGGTAATAACAAAAGATAACAGTTTAGCTTACCTCTTCTTTTAGTGAATAGTTTGTTTGGGTGCTAAAAAGATAATGCAAAATCTGTTTAGTATGATAGATAAAAAAATATATTGTACTGTAAATGATAGTAAAGAAAACAAATGAAACACAAGCAAATAAATATAACTCTCACCAGTAAAAGTGGTCTTGCATCCTTTGCATATAGAGCCGTAGGCATCAAGTACTCAATTGCTCTCTACAGAGGGAAATCACAAATTTTTAACGTTTTCTAACAGTAATTTTGAAGTAAGATTTTAAGTGCAATAATTGCAATAGAGAATGGCTGAATGCCATATGTAGGCTTTTGTTTTAAGAAATCGAGAAAAAACAAAAAAAGTTTGATCAGTTACTTCCCTTTTTTATGTAAATTACTAATGGGAAGCATTTCTGTCAGCCTCCATTACTTACTTGGATATCTTTCTCATTAAAGTTTTCAGGGTCTTCTCCCATGACTTACTTGGATATCTTTCTCATTAAAGTTTTCAGGGTCTTCTCCCATGACTTACTTGGATATCTTTCTCATTAAAGTTTTCAGAGTCTTCTCCCATGACTTACTTGGATATCTTTCTCATTAAAGTTTTCAGAGTCTTCTCCCATGACTTACTTGGATATCTTTCTCATTAAAGTTTTCAGGGTCTTCTTACTTACTTGGATATCTTTCTCATTAAAGTTTTCAGGGTCTTCTTACTTACTTGGATATCTTTCTCATTAAAGTTTTCAGAGTCTTCTCCCATGACTTACTTGGATATCTTTCTCATTAAAGTTTTCAGAGTCTTCTCCCATGACTTACTTGGATATCTTTCTCATTAAAGTTTTCAGGGTCTTCTCCCATGACTTACTTGGATATCTTTCTCATTAAAGTTTTCAGGGTCTTCTCCCATGACTTACTTGGATATCTTTCTTATTAAAGTTTTCAGGGTCTTCTTACTTACTTGGATATCTTTCTCATTAAAGTTTTCAGAGTCTTCTCCCATGACTTACTTGGATATCTTTCTCATTAAAGTTTTCAGAGTCTTCTCCCATGACTTACTTGGATATCTTTCTCATTAAAGTTTTCAGGGTCTTCTCCCATGACTTACTTGGATATCTTTCTCATTAAAGTTTTCAGGGTCTTCTCCCATGACTTACTTGGATATCTTTCTCATTAAAGTTTTCAGGGTCTTCTCCCATGACTTACTTGGATATCTTTCTCATTAAAGTTTTCAGGGTCTTCTCCCATTACTTACTTGGATATCTTTCCCATTAAAGTTTTCAGGGTCTTCTCCCATTACTTACTTGGATATCTTTCCCATTAAAGTTTTCAGGGTCTTCTCCCATGACTTACTTGGATATCTTTCTCATTAAAGTTTTCAGGGTCTTATCCCATTACTTACTTGGATATCTTTCCCATTAAAGTTTTCAGGGTCTTCTCCCATGACTTACTTGGATATCTTTCTCATTAAAGTTTTCAGGGTCTTCTCCCATGACTTACTTGGATATCTTTCTCATTAAAGTTTTCAGGGTCTTCTCCCATGACTTACTTGGATATCTTTCTCATTAAAGTTTTCAGGGTCTTCTCCCATAATTGAAGCAAGCCACCTGCGACACAGCTCATAGCGACGAACCATTTCTTTCATAAAAGGATCTGAACAGCAAATTCCTCATTTAATTATTGTGTATTTAGATATTAACTCTAAATTGTTAATGTCGGCATACCGTCATCTTCCTCTGTCTCACTTACTGACACGCCACCTCCGGCACCTGTTGAGCGGCTGTCAGGATTTTCTGGAGTCTAAAAAGAGATACGATCTCAATGCCCCTCTCTTTCACCTTGTATATCTTACTGATTTTCTCTTCCATAGCTTTTCTAGGGAGGGTGAGGGTACTAGGCTTATAATAGTACTGTATGTGCACAGGAGGAAGTAACATGCAACTGAATTACCAGAGGGAGAGCTTATAGTATGTGCCACTAGGTACACAGAGGCAATAGAATTATACCGTGATCACAGCAGCTAGTGCTGCACATGTCGTAAAACTTGCAGGTGTGTTCACCCTCTTGGCGGTGAGAGAAGCAATCTGCAAACACACAATTTTGTTTGACAATACTATGATACCGCTGCTTATATTCAATGTGAACAAGGAATGTAATGATACATTTAAATACTACTTGGACAATTTACGCAAGCCAGCTATGTACACTTTAATCTTTAATCTTTAAATAACTAAATTGCCACTAGCGAGCTAATCCGGCAATTGGCGGTCAGCGGTAACCGATTCTGAAGTAGAAACGTTACCTAACATCGAAAGGTTGAGCTGGCGCAAAATGAACTTTTCTAGTTTTATTATTACACGATTCTTACCGATTCATGTTTCAGTCCTGTTACCGTACAAGGTCTTGCCAACCTGATGGAGTCCAATGCGAGTCTAGTAGCCCTTCCTCTACTCGATCGCAGCGAAAGACGGGCACATGCCGATAAACCGACACACACTCGAGTGGCCGCCATACTGGAATATGCGGTACTTCTTCACAGCGGCATTCCACAGTGTACCCGAATGCATCGAAAAAATGAACAAGATAAAAATGTATGACTTTCTTTACATCTTCTAAAAGTAACATTACTTTCCTCATCTGTAGTTATTCATGATTCAAGTTTACTGGTAAACGACATCTCAACTAATGTAGCGTTTAACGTTGTTTTTGTTTTTATATTCATCGTGTTTTTATTTTGCACAGCTCATAAAGTGATCAAAATCTGTCAAGTGATGAGCCTAAAAAATACAACATAGGATACTTAGGACCGACCATTTGAAATCAGAGGGGAGTTGACGTATTTTCTGACCTTTTATTTCGCGGCCAGTATTTACCCCCCCCCCCCCCCCCCCACTCATGGGTGCTTTTTTTTGGCTCATCTGTCCAACAGGTCAGATTTCAAAGCGCGCCACAAACAAACACAGCAGAAATGACTACCACCAAGAGATTTTCGCAAAACGTCGCTGTCACCTAGACACAACACGCGATGAGGGTTTCTAGCCAGGTAGGATAACATTCTTTGATTTACATCTTCCTGTGATACCGATATTTATTGTTAATTGACTAATTAAGATTATTTATTTGTAGTTGCTACGCTCTCGTGCCGCGAGACCTCTGCACGGAGTTGAATACCTTGATCTTTCACACTCTGATTTAGGTATAATTTTAAAGTCATTGCAATAAAACGTATGTCTATAGTTGGTTCTGATGCTAACTCTCAATTTTCTTTAAAGTTTCAGTCGATAAACTAGAATTATGCCCGAAATTGCAGTGTTTAATCCTACGAGACAACCGGATCGAGGCCGTCCCAGACATAGATTGTTGTCCTCAGTTGTGGAGAATAGATCTCGCCAATAACAGGGTAATTTGCGAATGCTATGTTGATCTATTGATCTCTAGGCTATTTTTTGTGATGCTTTTATTTTGAAAGTGTGCACTGTCGTATTATTTATAATTTATATCTACGATAATCGTTGACTACCGATGTTTTCCTTAGTTTTTGTAAATTGTTTGTAAAACGTCTTACGAGGGAACCCGGTTGTGTTGGAGAAGTTGTTTGCGTTGTCATCGGTGATCTCAGCTTCAGTGAGTTTAACTCTCAAAATTAATCCTTTTTGATATCTCCTGTGAGGCCGGTAGCTTAGGAAAATACTTGATTAAATTGTCTGGTAGTCATTAGCACTTCGTTTTCATCATTGTTCTCCCTTTTGTCTTTCAACTAGTAATTAGAGTAAACGCTTTTTTTGGTTGATATTTCGCGCATAATAAAATAAACGAAACAGAAAACAACAGGATTCCCTTTTGCATAAACACAAAAATATAATTTATTATTCATACAATGAGTTTTTTACTATATCATATTATAATTAAAAATTAATAGGTAGGTGGTTGTGTTAATTTTTTTCAAAAAGATACTTAAGTAATAATATGTATGCAGGAATACAACACAATTATATGACCAAAGTTTTTCTTTTATTATTGTTTAAAGCTTCGCAGTCTGGAAGGCTTGTCAAGGTTTGCAGCGTTTGGATGTCTCATATTGTCTAATAATGAGTTGGAGTGGGATGAGCTGCAGAAGATTCGCCATATTCATATCCTGGACCTTGCGCTCCATGGCAACCCAAAGCTTGAGATGGATGCTTATTGTAAGAACCTGCTGCTTATCAAGCACAAATATCTAGTGGAATATAGTTGGTCATTTACCCTTATTATCTTAGAAGTGGTGTTAAGCACAACCATAATGTAGTGAAAAAAATTTGTGTGTGGAATGTGGAATACATGATAAATCACCAGTGAGAATTTAGGCACTGAACTTGTTGGGACTTTCCTAAAACACATGAATAAACCCTACTTCCAGTGCCTGTGTAACTATTGTCTACCATTATCAGGTGTTCCCATGATTCTCAGGGGAGAGGGGTGCATGCTCATATCATATTTGCAAAGTCTAAAATTTGGGTTTTGCTGACTAAGGGGGAAGAGGTTCATCCACACCTAGCTACTCACTTAATCATTGTCTTTGTTAGACAAACAACCTGTTCCCTCATATTTCTCCTCAAACCTATTTGACAAGGCTTCCATGACCTGTCCACCATTTTGCAGTGAGCAATGCGTAGAGCCAACTTCTCTTATTCTGTTGCTTCCAGACAGAATGCATGTTATTGATAGCTTACCCCTTATTTGGATGCTGGATGGGCGTATCATTACATGTAAGTGAAAATCTTAACCTTCCTAATACATCTTTTACAAATAAGGTGGTTGCACTGAAAATCCATGTGTTGTAACCTGCCATGATTCATGGGTTGTGTATCAGGCAGGTAACCATGATTGGCTGAGGGGGGTGTACAATATCATATGGAAAAGGCATAGCATTTGAATATTCCTTAAAATAAGAAATGGCCCTCTTTTTGGCCGCCAAGGGGGAGTGCAGGCACACCCTGGGCACCCCCTGTGTACGCACCTGTGTATGAATGGCTGAATCATAGTCTTTAAAAGCCATGCAAATGTTTAAAGGCACATAAACAAGAATGCTACAGTTTTTATAACCTGGATTTGTTTTTATTTTTGCCCATGAGGCACTGTGGGTAATCTGACACGTGGATTCTCTGAGTGCAACCTTATTTAAAAGGTGTAAGTTGCAAGTAGACCTCACACCAACCTTACATACTTTGGTTTATTTGACAGCTGCTGAGAGAGCCCAGGTTCGACAGTTTTTCAAGGACTCTGCATATTCAGACAGACCTGTGGTATGTGCTAATGCCATCTTCCAACAAATATGGTGCAAATATAATTAATTATAAATGATCATTTTCGTCTTTTTGCACAGAGACGAAAGTTGCCCAGAAAGCAGTTTGTTCCATCAACAATAAAGAACATTACAGTCACTGGTGTCCATGGTAACAGGGTAAGAAAAGTTGTCATATATAGGGTTATTGAATGATAACTCAGCATTATATAATTACACTTGTTATTTTTAGACTGATCACATGATGAGAAGATTTCCACAAAAGGCAAGTCACAATATAGGTATGTGCTACCTTAGACTGGTAGACAGTGGGACAGGGAGATTGTCAGAAAAAGGAACAAACAGACTGACCGGGCAGGAATATATAGGTATGTGCTACCTTAGACTGGTAGACAGTGGGACAGGGAGATTGTCAGAAAAAGGAACAAACAGACAGACCGGGCAGGAATATATAGGTATGTGCTACCTTAGACTGGTAGACAGTTGGACAGGGAGATTGTCAGAAAAAGGAACAAACAGACAGACCGTGCAGGAATATATAGGTATGTGCTACCTTAGACTGGTAGACAGTGGGACAGGGAGATTGTCAGAAAAAGGAACAGACAGACCGGGCAGGAATATGGTTGCTACCTTTGATTGGTCGACAGTGGGACAGGGAGATTGTCAGAAAAAGGAACAGACAGACAGACCGGGCAGGAATATATAGGTATGTGCTACCTTAGACTGGTAGACAGTGGGACAGGGAGATTGTCAGAAAAAGGAACAAACAGACAGACCAGGCAGGAATATATAGTTATGTGCTACCTTTGATTGGTAGACAGTGGGACAGGGAGATTGTCAGAAAAAGGAACAAACAGACAGACCGGGCAGGAAAGCATACAGTCACCAACAGAACTACAGAGCAGGAAGACAGACAAAGACTCAAATGCATGGATGCATAAATAGGCATTGTTGCTGAGACAATACAAAGGCTTTCATTATTCACAAAACAGAAAGTGATGCTTCTTTTATATTCTTTCCACAGACCTAGACAAAAGGAGGCTGCATTACCTGGGATATAACCTTCAGCAAGATGTTAACCTGGAGATGAAGCACACAACTCGGTATGTACCTGGACAAGACTAGCCACTTACTATGTATTTCTAGCTGACGCTGGATCTTGTGGCTACATATACTCTAGGCTCTCAGAAGCAGCTGGTATTCAAGTCTTGTGTTTGATGTGTTTCATCTGTTCTTTGGTTGCAGGGAGAAATTCAAGTCTTCTGACCTGATAGTTAACTTGATAACTTGTAGGACTGATGACCAAGAGAGATGTAATATGCTCTTGCTTCTACTAGTGGTAGGACTTTCCTTGGATCTCAAGCTATGGAATTTGATCCAAAATTCAATTATCTAATAAACTAATGACTTTTTGACTCTAGGCCTCGTTAGAATTTGCCATCCCCTCTGCAATAGTTCAGCAAACACTAGAAGTTGCAAGACTGAATAAAATAGAGTAAGTCATTTTCATCCATCAGTAAACATGGGGAAATGGACTCATGTGACCATGTCTCCACCCATGATTTCTATCCTGCTTGTTACAGTTAATTTCACAATACTTCTCCGCAGGGGATTGGGAACCAAGTTGGCAACCCAAGTTGGCAACCCAAAGTTCCCAACTTCAATTTTTTTTACCCTTCAAAATGGAAAGAAATTCTTTTATATGGCAAGGGCTAAAAATGCCAACGCATTTTCACGTTCATGCTTAATAATGAATATAGATTTTTGTTCTAGTCACCGCTTTTTGTCTGAAAATGTCAATTTGATTGTTTGGAAGCGGTGCGTGTGTATGTCAAGGTTATTTTTTAGCCCTCAGCATAGGAACCCTTCTCATTTTCTTATTAGATTTGAAATAAAATTTAAATATAACAGTGTAATAGTCTAATTTCTATTACATCATCAATCTCAAATCTATACTTTTCTAACTCATTTTGAACGGCCCAACCTTAAAAAATCGAAGTTGGAACTTAGGTTGTGACCTTGGGAACTTAGGTTGCAAACTTTGGGTTATCAACATGGCAACACAAGTTCCCAACTTCCCGACGAAGTTCTAACCCCCCCCCCCCTGCAGTATTGTGAAATTAACTGTAAGATCATCTCAGGTTTTCAAACACATATAGAGACCTTTGAAGATGAAGATAGAAGATATTTGACTTCTTTTTGTGCCTAGGTCTATTGAGACAATGGACGTATTTATGTTTTCAAGAGAGATAAGGTGCAGGATTGTGTCGCTCCTGTTGGGTGCTGTTAAGATTGAGAGAGACCAGAGTATTGTGAGTATTGGAAGGGTAATTGCAAGAAAAAGTGGTTTACTTTTATTTTGTAATAAGTAAATGGTTTGCAAAAAAAGCAGTAACATTCAACCTAGACAATTATTTTTGCTTCCACTGTGTTACAATGAGAATCTAAAAGTGATTATTGCTAGTTGTAAATGTTTTTTTCATGTTTTTGTTTATTGTTTTCTTGTTATTTTAGGATGGTGGGCTGTATAATCGTCTCTATTTGGGCTTGTATGATCTAGTGTCTGACCTTATTCGGTTGGCTAATGGTGATGACATCACTATGTAAGTAAAAAAATAAATAAAAAAAAATATAGCGTTTATATAGCGCTTATACAAACCATGTTTTAAGCGCTTCACATTTAAAATCCTATTATGTATTAAGAACATCAATTCCTGGAGAATTGAGGAACACAAGCTTCTAGTAAGCTCACATACGTTAAACAAGCCAAATTCAGGGCCGAGAAACAGAAAGATACTGTCCATGTCTGGACCAGGAATAAAACCCATTTCAGCAAAGGTGAGAGGCCCCATACGATTACGCACTAACACAATGGGCCACCCATGATTCTGTGGCTTTGTAGCTATGTATGGTGCAGTTTCTGATATCTCTAAAAAAGAATAACTGGGCTGGCACTATTGAAACAACTTACAGACTTAATAGAGAAACACAGTAATCATTTTTTTGGTATCTGAAACAACATTCTAATTCCCCTACAGATATCAAGCAATGAGGAAGAAATTTGATTCAAGGTAGGTAAATTATGATTGGTTGTTTTATTCTGAATTTTTAAATCTCATGAATAGACATCATACAACCTCCTCTTGTAGAAAAAGTGGCTACCGCAGCCTTCTGGCTTCTGAAGTGGTTCAGCTGTTATGCATTGTTCCATCATTTTTCAACTTTATTGGTAGAGATCCTGGTATGTCATAATGAAGTTTATGTTCACTTTATTTCCATGTACTGTACTATACATTTTGTGAATACTTTCTGTTAGAACTTTTCTTTACTTGCTTGCATCAATTTCTATTTCCATTCACCCTGCCACCGAAATTTACTAAAAAAAGACAACTCAAAACAATAAAACAAACAAACAAATGAACAAAAAACGGTAAATGGTGACATAAAGGGCTTTTGTTAATTGTTTTTATGAAGGAACAAGGCACTTGTTTAAGGACTAGTATGGGTTGTGAGCTATGTAGAAATTATCTAGTCATGATGAAGTAGAAATAAGAAATCATCTTATCCTATCTCCCAGGTATCATGGACCTCTTATCTGTTGGGACCAAAGACACCAATGTTGGTGAACAACTGAAGGCTTTGAGCTGGCAAATACAGTCAGCAGGGGTGAGCAAGCAAACTGTCAGGGAAAATCACTGAGACATTTTAACCAAACTTAAAATTTTGATAGCTCTATAGCTTCTTGATCATGTTTCTTTAATAGGGTGGTATGAACCGAGTTTATCAAGAGATCGGTCAATTCTTGCTCCACAAAACCAAGGAAGCGAACACACAGTCGCTTAATCCTGGTAAGTTCTAGAACCAACTATCAGTTAAGGATTCAGCTAACTATGGATGCATGTATGTTTTTTTTTTAATTTTTTTATTGCATTCTTAGCTAAAACAGAAAAAATGAGCGAATCATTAAACTCACAATACCTTTCGTATTGTGTTGAGCCAAGCTACATCATAACGGTAAATACAGTGCACAATCACAATGTAACTATGTGACTCAATGCCTCCTCCTCCGCCCCACTACATCTTCCCTTCCTTTACCTCGCCCCTCTACATCTTCCCTCCCTTTACCTCGTCCCTCTACATATTCAATGTATGCATTTCCCCTCTTCGTCTTCCCTCCCTCTCTGCCTTCCTTCCCTCCTTTTACATCTTCCTTTCCCCACTAAGCCCTCTTTGATTCCCTGATGTTCTTATCACATTACTTATGATCAGAGAGGAACCGAGAGGTGGTGCAGTATCAGGGTGATACTGATACTGATACCCTTACTTTGCCACACACTGCCACACCGAGAGGTGGTGCAGTATCAGGGTGATACTGATACTGATACCCTTGCTTTGCCACACACTGCCAGAAGCAAGAGAAGTTGTATACTACCATCGTGACATCTATGTACTGTAGCATTAATTTCACGTTTTCAACAGTCAAAGCGTCTGGTCCAGGTCCCTGACAGACCTCACTCTTCTGCAATGACAACAGGAAATGCAACCAGGTAATGATTTCTATCTGCAAAATAAGCAGTGATTTTTTTAGGGTTTTCTTTAGCTAATTTTTCATTAAATTGTGATGTGCAGAGGCAGCGATGATGCTGTAACAGCGCCACGCACCCGGGCACGTGCTGGCACCGCCCTTGGAGTCAGGACCAAGCGATCCGTGCGCATGCGCAGCCGCGCCAAGACTGCCACCAGGAGGCCAGGTCACTTTGCTAGTTTTTTTTAAATTTCATATTCCTGAATACGACCAGAGGAAAATTCTGGCTTCTAAACGTCACATTTACTTCAAAATTGCATATTCAACACATTGCTATAACCCAAGCCCTCAATAACTGAATAATTTCCCTAAATTTGAGTAATTTATATTTGTATTTTTCTTCAAGTATATTTTTACACACGATAACTCGAATTCCCAAACCTGAACTATTTTTTTATTAGATTTTACTAAAAGCGTAGGTCATACTATCGGCAGGGAGGATACAGAAACAAAGGTGTGCAAAGCCTCGCCTTTACTGTAGATTTCCTTCAAATTTTAAAAAATACTGGAGGAGGTGAGGTATGAGCCTTCCCGGCCCCTCCCTTTGTTACATTCCCCCTATACATCATGCTTTATATGTCTTGGTGTATAGAAAAACATTCCCCTGATGATTGGGCAACCTCGAAACAGGCTTGTAGGGATGAAACAGTAGTTTTCATGTTTTTCCTATACATCAAGATATATGGGATTCCTTGTTCTTCCGTATTTATTTCTTGTTATCTCTAAGCCAAATATCTGAAAATAGGTGGGGCCCAAGCCTGCTCGGCCCACCCCTAGATCCGCCCCTGTCCCGCTCTACACCTGTGTATCGAGCACTGTTCTATGGACGCCTACGCTCACACATTATCATGCTTTATATACCTATTCCACAAAAGGTTGTCAGTGCAAACGGTGAATGGTAAATGGCTTATGGGTACTAATTATTCGTAAAATTAAAGGTGTTAAATATAGTCCAGCAATGTCAGAGCCAAGCATTGGTCACCTTTAATGGATAATTGTTTTGATTTATCCATATTCTTAGGGACGCATGGTTACTTTCGGTCGTAGATCTGCCATTTCACAATCGCCATTTGCACTGACAACCTTTATTGAAATAAGTGTATACATGTCATATATCAAGGTCTTTTGTACGTGTGTTTAATCGGATCTGCCGGTTTTTTGTAGCCCTGAGTGACCGAGTGGAAATAGGCCACCAGGTAAGCTAAGATTGTTATCCAGTATTTGCTTGATTTTTCTCTAAATATTGAGCGTTTTTTTCCTTTTTCCAGACATATGGTAGGCTGGTCGCTCTTCCTGAAACCCATGTTGGACTGGTACAACTCGACAGCTTGGCAGGTACAGTAATACAGCTCGCCAAAAAAAACTCGTACAGCTCGACAATACAACTCGTTCAGCTCGACAATACAACTCGTACAACTTGACTTGGCAGGTAATACTGCTCGACAATACAACTCGTACAGCTCGACAATACAACTCGTACAACTTGACTTGGCAGGTAATACTGCTCGACAATACAACTCGTACAGCTCGACAATACAACTCGTACAGCTCGACAATACAACTCGTACAGCTCGACAATACAACTCGTACAACTTGACTTGGCAGGTAATACTGCTCGACAATACAACTCGTACAACTTGACTTGGCAGGTAATACTGCTCGACAATACAACTCGTACAGCTCTACAATACAACTCGTACAACTTGACTTGGCAGGTAATACTGCTCGACAATACAACTCGTACAACTTGACTTGGCAGGTGATACTGCTCGACAATACAACTCGTACAACTCGACTTGCGGTAACTCATCGGTGATATCACAGCAACACGCCAGAAGTACCATAGCAACACACATACAGTACAATCATAACGGTGACATACAGCCCGGAAACGCATTGGCAATGCCGTAGCAACACACAAGCAACATCTCGGCTACACACATACAGTACAACATAACGGTGACATACAGGCGATAGACCGGCAACACACCAGCAATACCATAGCAACATCTCGGCAACACACACAGTACTACCCAGCGGTGACGTACAGGCAATAGTCTGGCAATGCATTGACAATGCTATAGCAACACACAAAAAGCAACATTTCAGCAACGAATTGGCAATGTCGTAGCAACACACAAGAAGCAACATCTCGGCAACGCATTGGCAATGCTGTAGGTTGATAATTATCGCGGCAACAAAATGCCAACGTTATGTGTAACTGCGAGACATAGGCACTTTTTTATTGAAGGGCACGTGCAATATTACTAAGTTTTGGCGGAAATACAGCAACAATAAAATACACACCACATGTTATCATAACGGCTAAACCGTGCTTCACGTTTTTTTACAACGTTTCCAGCAAGTACCGATACTCATTTTGTTGCCGTTGTTTCTTCAAGCCCCACGTTTCCAGCAAGCAGACGTTAACCTCAAAGGTGATAATCTTGAAGGGCAATTCCATTACGTGAACTTCAAGAACATGGAGTGGGACGCGAAGATGGGTCGATGGAAAAGATCTAAGGAATTGTGAGCATACAGTATACCTTACAATATGATTCTAAGGAATTGTGAGCATACAGTATACCTTACAATATGATTCTAAGGAATTGTGAGCATACAGTATACCTTACAATATGATTCTAAGGAATTGTGAGCATACAGTATACCTTACAATATGATTCTAAGGAATTGTGAGCATACAGTATACCTTACAATATGATTCTAAGGGATTGTGAGCATACAGTATACCTTACAATATGATTCTAAGGAATTGTGAGCATACAGTATACCTTACAATATGATTCTAAGGGATTGTGAGCATACAGTATACCTTACAATATGATTCTAAGGAATTGTGAGCATACAGTATACCTTACAATATGATTCTAGGGAATTGTGAGCATACAGTATACCTTACAATATGATTCTAAGGAATTGTGAGCATACAGTATACCTTACAATATTATTCTAAGGAATTGTGAGCATACAGTATACCTTACAATATTATTCTAAGGAATTGTGAGCATACAGTATACCTTACAATATGATTCTAAGGAATTGTGAGCATACAGTATACCTTACAATATGATTCTAAGGAATTGTGAGCATACAGTATACCTTACAATATGATTCTAAGGAATTGTGAGCATACAGTATACCTTACAATATGATTCTAAGGAATTGTGAGCATACAGTATACCTTGCAATATGATTCTAAGGAATTGTTTTTACCTGTGCCTCACCACTGGGTTCCATTCCCGGTTTCGACTTCGCCTTTGTTTGGGAATTTATCGTACGCTTTGTTCCGTGGTCAGACATGAGTCGTATTGACAGCTGTCTGAGGCGCCTTCTATGCCTTTAACAAGACCACGTTGTGTCTGCGCACTCTCGTACCATTCCAGAGGCAGTAATAGTGATTGGCAAATTTATTTATTTGTTTGAAATCCGAGCTTATGTTCGTGTGTGTATTTTTTCTTTCTTTGTAGCTATGACTACCAGGCATACAGCTTGGGTAAGTGATACCTGCTGGAGGTTTTGTATTCCTGTAATTTCGTGCTAATTTTTGCCTATTATAATCACCAGGCGATCGCCGCGCAAGCACCAGTAGCGAGTCCGAGGTAAAAACCTTATTTCAATCCTTACCTCAACGGCTTTTGCAGCGAGTGTTTCCGTGTGTTTTTCAGCAAAAAAAATTGAACTCGCGAAAAAAAGAGGGGTGAGGGAGCTTAAAGCGGGCAGCAGGACAAGAGGAGAGGACACGAGAAAGTTTTCGCTCCTCCTCTCCTTAGCTCGCCCCACTGACAAACGGTTTTTTTTCTCTTTTAAACGGCTTCGCATCTTTCATGCCGTTGACTGTTTGGGTGCAGGGGGTTGGAGAAGTTTAATCGATGGACGTGATGATTTTGGATCTTATTCATTGTAAAAAAAGTACTTAGACCCCTTGTTGTTTTGGATAGGTGCGTTTTCTCTCGGAGGCATTGCAGAAAAGTCTGCAACTGCAGGCCAGGGTCCCTCCTGCACCGATAGCCCGCGAGCCCTCGCCAGCCAACAGCAAACCACAAGGTCTGTGTACCACAGCAGCAGCTTGGTGGAACCAATTTTGCCTTTTTGCGAGCTCCAGATCCACCATGTTGCCCATGACGAGCGGATGGCTAGACCTTCTGAAAAAGCCTTACCCAGAAATCAATGCATTTTTACCCTTGTTATTTCTCTTCTTATAAACTGCAGGTCGGACCTTAATCAATAATCACGTGCGCTCTATAGTCCGTGAGTGTCTCAAAGAGGCGGAGCTACAGTGGCCTGAGTCCGACTTGCGGGAAGAAACGCCCGAGAGGGCATGGGAAGAGCCAGAGCGAACGGTACGCGCCATTCAATTTTTCATGTTGTTATCATGGTAACCAGACCCTTCGAGACCTGGCTGAACGGGATCTTGTAAGGAGCACAAATAAAAGATATCAATTTGTTAAAAAGTTATAGCCGATGGTTATAGTCTCCTGTCTGTAGGCGTTATAATTGATTGTGAAATTGTTGGGATTTTGGTTGCAGGAGACGCCTGGAGTGCAGTCAGAAGTCACTGCAAACCTCGACTGGGAATCTTTCACAGGTAACGCTGAACGCCGGCATTAATAACTTACTCAGCTCTTAACTATTACTATGACATCATTCCTGGACTTGTTTTATTGCAGCTTCCAGAGATGCGGAAGAGGACCATATTGAACAAAGGTATGAATAACGTCTTTTCTATCCTTTTGCACCGTATATGATTCATACGGATAATCCCCTGAAAATAAGTAGCAAGTTTAACTTGGTTATAAAAAAAGTATATAATTGAGATTGGCTGATTCCCCAGACAATAAAGAGAAAAAGTACATTTTTTTCCTTTGTTCACTATCCTCATATCAATCTCAGATCCTTTTCGTATAACATATATTCTTAGTATTTATAATTTTTTGTCGTCTTATGCTGATCTATTAGCGAAGACGTCGAGGAGGAATATGGCGCCACGCACGCGTCTCCCTACCTTGAATCCACCTGGGAGTGGAGCGTGCAACCACACAGTCCTCCTACGGACCCGAACAATGACCAGACTTCCCCATCGCCCGAACTTGGGTACTGCCCAGACAACACTCAAGGCTTGCTCGAACCTGGCTTCTACGAGAACACCCAAGATCACGGATCACGGAGCGATATCCATTTGCCGCCCTCTCTATACGAGCCAGCGCTGCTCATATCCAGTCATATGGACTTGAACGGGAATGAGTTTGGTGTCCACAAGAGCGGGTCGTACCCCTATGTGTCACGCCCCGCGTCTAGGGGTGACGGGGTAGAGCTCGAGGAAATGGTGACGATGACGGAGAATGCGAGGCTGGACGCGTGGAGGTCATCAGAGGCCATGAAAATAGCTTCAAGTAGTGGCGTCCCGTCAAGGGTGGGGAGCGCAACCTCTAGAGCCAGACAACAGCCACCACCCCCTCCCCCTCAGAGGCCGGCATCACCCTCGCACTCAGGACCCGTGCCTGTAAAAACCGCTGACCGCTGGCTAGCGAGGGGCAAGAATGTAAACGCTATGAGCTTGAGACGTGTCGAGAAGCCGCTGCCTGGTTGGATGGAAGGATTGCAGGCACATAGGAGGAGACCTCAATCCTCGCCATCTGTAAGGTGCATAACAAGACCCGGTTACCATAACAACCACTAACCAAGGGTTAAACCCGGTCCTCGCCATCTGTTAGGTGCGTAACGTTACCATAACAACCCTTAGCCAAGGGTTAAACCCTACTCGCCATCTGTAAGGAGCGTAACAAGACGCGGTTACCATAACAACAACTAACCAAGGGTGAAACCGGGTCCACGCCATCTGTTAAGTGGGTAACAAGACGCGGTTACCAGAACAATCACTAGCCAAGGGTTGTGCTATCCTTCCTAAGCATGGGTTTGACAAAAGACCAGCACGTGATTACTGTCGCTTGCAATTTGTTGAGTTAATAGGAACTCGTGGTTATGCTCCCGGGAAATTCTTTATTCCTGTATATGCAGAGTCACTTTTTACAAGCTCACATTGTTATTTTCTTCCACAGGCGTCCCATGAGCTCCGTCAGCACCCGCTCAGGAATGTCCTCCCACGATCCCGGTAACCCAGGAGGTGAGTACAGTCCCTCTCCGTCACGGTGGTGTAAATGATAAAGATGTCCAATTATTGATATCCCTGCTTCCTATCTCTCGACAGTTCGACGAGCGCGAGGCGCTGCTGCAGTGTATGTCTCTGGACGCTCGCCACCCACGTACACACGCATCCAGTCGGCTAGGGTATGTATATACACGCGCGTCACCCGCGTACACACGCATCCAGTCGGCTAGGGTATGTATATACACGCGCGTCACCCACGTACACACGCATCCAGTCGGCTAGGGTATGTATGTACACGCGCGCCACCCACGTACACACGCATCCTGTCGGCTAGGGTATGTACATACACGCGCGCCACCCGCGTACACACGCATTCAGTCGGCTAGGGTATGTACATACACAAGCGCCACCCATGTACACACGCATCCAGTCGGCTAGGGTATGTATATACACGCGCGCCACCCACTCACAAACGCATCCAGTCGGCTAGGGTATGTATATACACGCGCGCCACCCACGTACACACGCATCCAGTCGGCTAGGGTATGTATGTACACGCGTGCCACCCACGTACACACGCATCCAGTCGGCTAGGGTATGTATATACACGCGCGCCACCCATGTACACACGCATCCAGTCTGCTAGGGTATGTATGTACACGCGTGCCACCCACGTACACACGCATCCAGTCGGCTAGGGTATGTATATACACGCGCGCCACCCACGTACACACGCATCCAGTCGGCTAGGGTATGTATATACACGCGCGCCACCCACGTACACACGCATCCAGTCGGCTAGGGTATGTATATACACGCGCGCCACCCATGTACACACGCATCCAGTCGGCTAGGGTATGTATGTACACGCGTGCCACCCACGTACACACGCATCCAGTCGGCTAGGGTATGTATATACACGCGCGCCACCCGCGTAACACGCATGATGTTATATGAGCTTATTTGAAATGAGCCTTCTCTTTCCTCACACTTCTTCTGTTATTTTCAGGTCACATTACGTCGGCGATGATGACTTTTTCAAATTTGCCGTTTTATTAGCTAAACTTTTAGTGTATAAAGAATATAACAAAGACAATCCTCAACAATCCGGACCTTACGTGTATAAAGAATATATTTATTATTCATTTTTAGATACTTATAACTAAAATATGTAAATATTCTCATACTACGTCTAAATTGAAAAAAAAAATTGTATGAAAGAGTGAATTGTCGTTTCAAATGCGACTTTTATGATTAAAAATTATTTGAATCTAAGCCTTCTCTTCTGATCTCTTCTATCTTTTTTCGAATGCCCACCCAAGACCCACACCATGTGGGAGTCCTGTGTTACTTTAGCTGCGCGGGGCCTGTAAATCGACAAGATGGCGGCTTCGTGGTGGTCTTTTTGTCAAAGTCGAGTTTTGCGCATTTCTTTGCAAAAATCAAGCGCCTCTCTTACACCCAAAGTTATCCGTGCATGGACTCGACCTGTCTGCACCTCGTCCTCGCTTTATAGAGAGGACACACAGCTAGAAGACAACCCATACTATGAAAAGTATGCCGACAAAATCAAAGCAGCACAGGAGTTGCTACAAAAGTAAGGACATGATGTGCTAATAAAGCAACTGAGAACATGATGTGTTGATAGAGCAACTAAGAACACGTGTTCATAGAGCAACTAAGAACGTGATGTGTTGATAGAGCAACTAAGAACGTGATGTGTTGATAGAACAACTAAGAACGTGATGTGTTGAAAGAACAACTAAGAACATGATGTGTTGATAGAGCAACTAAGAACGTGATGTGTTGATAGAGCAACTAAGAACGTGATGTGTTCATAGAGCAACTAAGAACGTGATGTGTTGATAGAACAACTAAGAACATGATGTGTTGATAGAGCAACTAAGAACGTGATGTGTTGATAGAACAACTAAGAACGTGATGTGTTGATAGAGCAACTAAGAACGTGATGTGTTCATAGAGCAACTAAGAACGTGATGTGTTGATAGAGCAACTAAGAACGTGATGTGTTCATAGAGCAACTAAGAACGTGATGTGTTGATAGAACAACTAAGAACATGATGTGTTGATAGAGCAACTAAGAACGTGATGTGTTGATAGAACAACTAAGAACGTGATGTGTTGAAAGAACAACTAAGAACATGATGTGTTGATAGAGCAACTAAGAACGTGATGTGTTCATAGAGCAACTAAGAACGTGATGTGTTGATAGAGCAACTAAGAACGTGATGTGTTGATAGAACAACTAAGAACATGATGTGTTGATAGAGCAACTAAGAACGTGATGTGTTCATAGAGCAACTAAGAACGTGATGTGTTGATAGAACAACTAAGAACGTGATGTGTTGATAGAGCAACTAAGAACGTGATGTGTTGATAGAACAACTAATCCACATGATTTGTTGATAGAGCAACTAAGAACATTATGTGTTCATAGAGCAACTAAGAAAGTGATGTGTTGATAGAACAACTGAGAACATGTGTTCATAGAGCAACTTAGGACATGATTTGTTCATACAGCAACTAAGAACATGATGTTATTTAGCAACTAAGAACATGATGTGTTGATATAGCAACTACAGTATCTAATTTCCACAAAAGCACAAAATGTGGTAGGTTTTCAATTTCTGCATTATCCCTCCATCATTTGAGTGATTGATTTACAGTAACTACACCATGGTAGATATATGTCAATAGCCCTTACTGTATTGACCAAGTGCATGGGCCGTCTAGGTGTATGGGGATAATTTGTGCATCATTTAATGGCCCAAGAGCCAAGGCATTATACTCTTTGTCTTGTGCTTAAGGAACATGATCTGTCTCCCTATGAGATGTCCAATTATGAGAAAAAGGTGCATTAGACACAGATCACATGACTTTTTGGGTTGCAAACTCCCACATGCTCAGGATATTAGTGGCAAAATAACAACAGCAAAAGTATCTTATTTAGCACTAAGTATAAACTAGAAAGTTTCTCTGTCAAAAAAGGCTTATTTTAATTTAAATATCTTATTTTTATGTTGTTCTCTTCTGGTGTGTGTTTGTTTTGGCTTGAATTTGCCAATCAAAAAGTCTCATGATCAGCTAGAGTAATCTATGCATATTTTACAACCTAAATATTTTGTCACTTTAAGACAAGAGGACACAAGAAGTTTTGAAGATAAATTTAAAGTTGACAAAAGAGTAGTGGAAGAGACAAAGAAATTTAAGCAGAAGGTGGAGAAGAGTAAGCAAAAGGCTAAAAAGGTATAAATATTATTTTTTTTATATATATATTATTATTTTTGTTTTATGAACCATTTGTCCAAATCCATAATTATATGACTTGCAGACAATGACAATCAACACACTCTCTGAAAGTGGAGAAAAATCTAAATATGGTGAAAAGGTAGACATATTCATTGATATTAAATTGTCGCTATATGGTCATGATGATGATTTGCAAGCAGTCTTGATCTATTTCCTTTGATACACTCTTTTTGCAATTTATTAGACTTTGGATTCTGTACTTCGAATGGAACTTATTTCAGAACTAAGCGGTGAGGAAATAGGAAAGGTAAGTTTGAGTTTGATCCAATTACCAAGATAACTTATTATATGGTATGTAGAAGATTGTCTGACAAATTACATTTGTTTATTAGTTATGGAGGGAATTCCATAAGGATAAAGACTGCATCAGTGCTGTTATCCCTGTGAGTAAATATCAGTATTCAATAGTATCTATATCATTCACGTTTTCTGGATTTACATAACTAGTATTCCATTATTTATTTGATTTCTTTTTATTCTAGGCAAATGTCTACAAAACAATTGAAGAAAGATCAACCAAATATCCACTGGTGCGATCCTGTTTGTTTACTGTAATTTTTCTTAGATTAGATATCCCAGTCAACCCTACACACAGGCATTCCATTTAGCTATCCCTTTGGATCCCCTGTGCATGCTTGTTACCCTTTGAATCTTTTCTTGTTATTTCTCATGGTAAAGTTCACAAAATGGTTATAATAAAGATGCATGTTTGTTTATTATGTGTCATCACCTACCCTGTATTGGTTTTCCCCAGTTAGCTGTGGTCTACCACAGGTAACCCAAGGGGAAGACTACATCACAAGGCTGCTAACTTTGCTACTTTATTTTGTATTATCACTTTCTTTCAATGCTTTGTTTTGCTTAGTTCATCTACCCATTACCGAGAGAAAGTGGCTATGAGTTCATATACTCAGAGTTCTCAGGGAAACACTGCTATTTGACATCACTGATAAACTTTCAGGTACTGATTGTACTAGAAAATGTTGCTTGCACTCATTTATTTACTTTAAAAATGTTAATTAACCACTGCTTTGTCGTGCACACTTGAAATACAACCACCTATTCATCCAAAGTCTGATACTAGCCCCAGTGTCAGACCCTTTTATTGTTTCCTATGAAGTATACAAACAAAATCACCTAATACTCAGGCTAGTCTGATACTTAAGCAACAATTTGCTTGCAAGTACTGTATTCTACAAATGCATGCCCTATGTGACTTGGTATCCTGTGAGAGTTTGAAATGTTGGCATTTATGGCCTTCAAAATTCATAACTAAATTACAGCATATATATTTTTTTCAAATTTAGACAATGGCAGAGAATGCACCATGGTTTCTGGCTGTTACCCATTTCACAGAGCTCCAAGATACAAAAGGTATCATTACTCCAAGTAGCCAGGGGTAGCTGTGGTACATTTAACCATGTGCAGTAGCCATACACAGGGGTAACTGTGGTACAGGTAACCATGTGCAGTAGCCATACACAAGGGTAGCTGTGGTACATGTAACCATGTGCAGTAGCCATACACAGGGGTAACTGTGGTACAGGTAACCATGTGCAGTAGCCATACACAGGGGTAACTGTGGTACATGTAACCATGTGCAGTAGCCATACACAGGGGCAGCTGTGGTACATGTAACCATGTGCAGTAACCATACACAGGGGTAACTGTGGTACATGTAACCATGTGCAGTAGCCATACACAGGGGTAACTGTGGTACAGGTAACCATGTGCAGTAGCCATACACAGGGGTAACTGTGGTACAGGTAACCATGTGCAGTAGCCATACACAGGGGTAACTGTGGTACATGTAACCATGTGCAGTAGCCATACACAGGGGTAAATGTGGTACAGGTAACCATGTGCAGTAGCCATACTCAGGGGTAGCTGTGGTACATGTAACCATGTGCAGTAGCCATACACAGGGGCAGCTGTGGTACAGGTAATCATGTGCAGTATTCATATGAAGTTCAGGCAGTCTAACAGCATCACAATATTTTAATATTTTTTAAAAACACAGAGCATTGACTCTGAACCACAATTTTTGGTTGAAGAATGGGCTGACTCCTATATACTGCAGGGGATTCTAGTGTAAGCTTTAGGATACTTGGATGTTAAATTACAGTATGTCTTGGCAATGTGTTTTTTGCAACCCACTACTAAAACATTTTGTGTGTTTGTATGTTTTGAGGGTGGAGGGGGGGAATAAATACTGTTATTGTGATGGCGAAGGGGAAACTTTTGGTTAATTTGGCTATGACCTTTTTTTTTTAATCTTATGACCTTTCTTTTTTTAGGAGTTGTGCTGATGGTGGGAGAAGTTGACACAAATCACTTGGTGGGTTTAACAAAACCAACAAATACACAATTGGTTATTCATGCTTTCATTGTATTATTTTAACAAGTCTTTTTCTGTTTATCTATTTTCTTTTGATTGTTTTCTTTAGAGTGTTGTTGATGCCCAATGGCTGGCCTACCAGATCCAGATGTATTACGCTTCAGACAGTGCTGAAAGAGAATCCTTACTTCATACCTTTAACATTGAACCAAACAAGTTTGACCACATGTCTGTTGTCGAACAGCTGAACAATGAGATTGCTTCTGGTGCGATCACTGCTGATTCCCAACTGAAGAAGTAGCTATGTGCACTTGGGGAATTGACTTTAGCTCTTAAACTCTTTCTTACCGTTACACCAAATATACAGCATATTTGTGGAAATAAAGACTTTTATTAATGTATTTTAATGTGTACTTTGTACTGTAAACTAGATAATTCTTTCCAGATTTGCTACACAGGGATATTAACGAACTACACTTTTATTGTTAGCCATTTAGACTGTCATAACACGAATATGTTCAGAAGTTTTGCCAAGAATATTATTTTAAAAGCCAATCTTTTCTCTTTGCCCTCTAATAGCTAGTGAGTCTAGTGCCTCGTCAACATTGATTGATGCCTCCATACCAAATCTTTTATTCATCATGCGAGTGAAAAAATCTTGTGGCAGATCACACCTCTCAAACACAACATCTTCCCCAAATCGCTTTTTGCAGAGACTTTTTAGGTCTGTTGTAATAGCATCAACTAAACCAATTCTTACTGCTTCTTTTCCAAGAAATATATCTCCTGAAAATACTGTTTTGCTGGTTGTGTCTAGCTTTGTGCGTCGTTCTTTTACTAAGTCTATGAAGTTGTTGTGGACTTCTGCAAGTATTTTCTTCACCCATTCTACATCTTCTGGTTTTAAAGGCTCCATTGGGTTCATTCTAACCTTGTGTTCACCCATGACCACTGGGCGGTATTCTAGTCCTGTTAAATAAGAAACATGAACTCCAACTGAGACGTAACAACTAAAACGTAATAGCTTTATTAGACTAGGTAGGGGTTGGGGGTAATAGCTTTATTAGACTAGGTAGGGGTTGGGGGTAATAGCTTTATTAGACTAGGTAGGGGTTGGGGGTAATAGCTTTATTAGACTAGGTAGGGGTAGGGCACCCCCTGGTGTATAAAGATATGTTAGATTTGCCATCAAGATATCTGGTAAATTTCAAAGTTATTTCAAAGCAGGTGTGTCCTTTTTTTTTGTAAAAGTTGAGTTTTAAATTCCTTATATGCCCAAGAGTTTATCTGTTTATGGTACATTTCTAAGGGTCACCTAAACCGCCACTCCACCCAAACCTAGGGGTTAGGATACATTCAACTGGGGTTCACCCCCTCACTAAACACTACGACTAACCCAGTTTTTTCATCGCCTCCACCACACCAACGTTCGAGCTCACTGCTCCAATAGACCCCACAGCAGAGTTTGGATCTACGAAAATCTCATCGCCTGCCAGGGAGAGCCAGTACCCTCCAGATAAAGCGTGATCCTCCACAAAAGACAGCACGGGGATCTTCTTGTCATTCGCTTGCTCTCTAATGCGAGTATAGATCAAGTTGCTTTGGACGGGGGAGCCCCCCGTGCTATTTATCTCCAGGCACACAGCTTTGGGAGCTACTTTCTTTACTTCGAATGCCCTGTCGATGGCTTTCTCGACACGACGTAGGCTCAGAGCGCGATGGTTTGAGCTTGATGCATTGATGATTCCTTGCAGACGGATAATTCGGACGACGTTTTTATGCGTCCTCCAAGGGACCCAAGATCGACTCATGATTCCAAGTTCGTCTAGATTTGCACTCGGTCGTATAGCAGATGTGTAGCTGAAGACAAAAGCGAGATGTCGGTTTTATAGCGTCGGTTTACTTGTCCTCATGCAATATGCACTCAAGTTTACAGACAAACTTTGCGTTGTAATGGTCTATTTCTAGACTGCCCACGTGACACAAAATTTTTTACACTACTTCCTTTAAAAAAGCAGCTTTAACATTCTTACACACCCTCACACAAAAAAGGACGGAGAACAAAATAATCCAATAACTAAATCAAAACATTTTTTTCAGAAATATCCTTTTTGGAAACAGACTTATGAGCAGGCGTCCCTTGGTCAGGTAATACGGTTAGAGGTCTGGGCTTAGTTTTGTCATTTCCGCTGACTCAGGTACCGAGTGTTCGAACCGTAAGAATAAGGGCCAAGAAGAAGCCACTTTGATGTGTTATCGTCTTATATACAAAAAGCCATAGGAACAAACTCCTCATAGATCTTTGTTGTTAGTAAGAAGAGAGGGAGAGATTTGTTACAAACTGAAAGATTCTGCATCTTCTAACGGGCTGCGTTTGTTAGCACGTGCTTGTTTGGCTTCTAGCTTGATCATAATGGCTGATCATTTTCTGCTAAGTGACACACTGTGATGGTACATCCTTCTCAAATGCATTTGGCAGTGTCATGGTTCAAAGGGAGTTTTGAGGATGGAGGAGTGCAGTGGTAACACGAGCACGAATGAAGGTCAAGGGAATGGTACCACATCAACCACCCCTTCTGACAGGGATGCTAATGACATCGTTACTACTGAGAGCAGTTCATCTGTAAAACATGACCATATCGTGGATGGTAAAACAGTAAAATCTGAAATAGAACAGCCTGTCATAACAGTGAAGTCCCTTGTTCTAAGAAATGCTTCAGATATTGTGGTATCAAGTGATGATGAGGTTGAAATTGTAAATATCATTTCTGCTGAGTCAAAAAAGAAGATAATAGGACCTCCAATAGAGATAAGGTCTGATGGTGAAGAAAAATTGGTGAAAGATGAAATTAAAGTTAGAGCCTGCCCATCACAGGAGAGTAGAACGACATCAGACGATGACGCACCCCAAGATCAGTGCTCAATATGTCTATGTGAATTTGATAACAAGTCTTTCTTAGATCAGTGTTTTCATATCCTTTCATATTACTACATTGTCTTTATCTGCCATTCACCTTTTTAACAGCTTGGTACTAGCTTTTACTACTTCCTACATACTACTACCAGCAGTTTAAGTTTGGAAGTGATATTTCACTTGTATATGCTCCTTAATCATTAGCACATGCCTTCTGTTTCTACTGCATCCTTCAATGGTCGGAGGTGGTGCGGAAATGTCCTTTGTGTAAAGCAACATTTTTTTCTATTATACACAGTGTCAAGTCTATGGTGGAGTTTGAACAGGTACGGTGTAGAATCAGTAACTATACACAGTGTCAAGTCTATGGTGGAGTTTGACCAGGTACGGTGTAGAATCAGTCAACATTCATCATCAAGTTTAGTTATTGAAGAGCAAGCCATTGAGGCAGAGGAGTCTGTGTGCTTATAGCACTATTTTTCTTAGTTTCTTTTTTCCAATTGGTCTTTGGCTGTCAGGCCTCTATTCCGTTTCCATGATCAGGGTTTCCATAAGAATTTTTTTTCATTTGGGGCCTCTAAATAGGTCAGTTACAAAGGTCACTTATTAATTATCATAAAAGTTTTGACATTTGTAGATAACTAGCCATTTAGCTTGCCCTAGCTCGCAGTGGTCTTAATTGTCCTTTGTTAGAACAGACCATCCAGTGTGAATACCTCAAACCGCCCCTGCCTTTAGGCCTGGGACAACTAGAGATTCAAGGAATTTGAATTAAATTTTAATTGTGTCTCCCTCCCTGTTACTTTAGCTCTGAGGTGTTTTTGTTTGAGTAGAAAAAAGCATACACCCAATTTTCCGCTGCTATAACTCATTCATTCTACAAATTCCCATCTCAAATAAGTTTCTTTTTCCAGCATCATCTTCCAGAACCTGCAGAAACGTCTCTCCCCACAGATGCCAATCAGGAGGGTAGGAGGTTCCGTTATCGCACAACCTTGGTTGATGGAAGGCCACCATTGCAAAGAAGAGCGAGACCACCAGTGTTAGATGCATGGCAGAGAAGAGAGCAGCAACGCCAGCTTTATCAGTCCAGGCAGAGACAAAAAGCTGTTATGGCCAAAGAAAAGAGAAGGTAAGAAGCCTGCATACTGTACTTACTACTGTAATCATGCGGATCTTAAAATACCTGTTGTTACAATTTGTTTATTATTATTTTTAAATAAGCCTTCCATGTGCAGATCAAATATAAGTTAAATTATTTTTATTTATTATCTTTTTTTTCAGAACTGTATATGCAAACAACCTATGGGTTCAACATGTCCCTCAGAGAGGAAAGCCAAAGTTTAGAGATATTAGTAAGTGAAAGCATATTAAACCTTTAAGCTGATAGATAATTGCTGAT
Source organism: Nematostella vectensis (assembly GCF_932526225.1). Classification (NCBI taxonomy): domain Eukaryota; kingdom Metazoa; phylum Cnidaria; class Anthozoa; order Actiniaria; family Edwardsiidae; genus Nematostella; species Nematostella vectensis. The sequence goes on from NC_064034.1 coordinate 1,302,210, forward strand.
GGATAATTGTCAAATGAAAAGGTGCTGAGTTCCTCCGTGCAAACCCTGCCTGCATCCATCGTCTTGTTCCATGGTTGTCTCGTGAGCTGCATGTGTTACTGGATGATGACCAAAGCACTGTTGAGCTTGTTATGCCGCTAATAACAAGATTAATCACAAGGTAATATATCACCCATTTAACCTGTTCTTTGTTACATATTACAGCTGGATTTGTCTTGTTTTGTGTTTGCTCAAAATACTACATCCTTGTCTTGTTTGTTAATTGCACTAAACAATAAACAATCCCTAAAGTTTGAGTGTCTTCATTGTTCCAAAGAAGACAATTAATTTGAAATCTGGATTTTGAACTAACACAAATCTGACTGCAATGACTAAGTGATGAAACTCACAAGAACATTGCATTGCTTTAAAATCTGATAACCATGGCAAAAAAGTTGTAAACAGTTGTTTTTATATATATCTCAACAGTCTAAAATTGGCAGTCATTTTCTCTATCACTCTTTGCCTCTATCTCTTTGACAAATGAAACTATTGTATTTTGCAGGGTTGAGATTCAGTCTGATGAATTTGCTGAGCAGCTACAGCAATTTCTTTTCGATAAGTCATACCATTTTGCCCATGAGTTTGCTAGCTTTGCTCGCTCTCCATTTGACATGTCAACTTATGATGACAGGGCAGAGTATAACAAGCCTAAGAACCCTACCTCTGTGGACCCTGGAACGCCCGTGGTATTCCAGAGTAGTTCAACAGGTAATGTGTCTCACATCAGTTAATTCTACCATGTTACAGTGGTATATCTATATTATTGTCATTTTTAAGTTATGCAAACCTATGTTGAAGAAGCCAAACCCTCTCTTTTGAAGGAAGAAAAAAGCAGCCAACTCCAACCCAATTCCAAATCGAGATTAATACTGTATTTGCTAACATTTTCACCTAACCCACTTGTTGCCACTGTTCAAAACAACAAGTAATATTTAAGTACTTTTCTGCTATCTAGGATGGGATAGTCCAGACACAGCTTCACCATTGGCAGTTCTGCCAGCAAGTGATACAACCTGTTTATCTGGTTTTACCAGTTTACCTGGCCCATCTGGAGTGACAGCTTTCTCTCAACCGTCAAGATGGGATGATGGTCAAACGAATCGTCATCTAAGTAACAATTGGTCACCTCCCTCAGAAGCGAATCCGTACATCCCAACGATCCACATCCGAGATGAAAGCACTTCACCAGAGAGTGTAAGAATGCAAGAAGTAAGCCCATCTTCAGAGACTTCAAGAAGGACTGTGTCCGGTCATTCAGCTAAAGAAGATAGAACTTCGAAAAAGCGCAAGAAAGCACGCAAACACAAGCGCAAGCGCAAGCATAGCAAACACAAGAGTGAAAAACAATCGATCGAAAATGGTAGACCCACTCGCACTCAACCTGGAGGGTCACTTAACTCATCTTCGCGGTCACGCACTAAATCGCGTTCGCGATCACGCATTAGATCGCGTTCACCCGCTAGATCACGTTCGTGGTCACACACTAGATCACGTTCGCGGTCACACACTAGATCACGTTCGCGGTCACACACTAGATCACGATCAAGATCTCGCATTAGATCACGTTCGCGATCACAGGAGCTGGATTCACGCACTTTGAGGTCGAAAAAATCTTTCGAGAGGCGGTCTAGGGCATCGCACCGTGAATCAAGATCACGCAGTAAATCACGCACAAAAAGGGAACGATCTCGTAAAAAATCACGTTCACGAAGCAGGCCACGTTCACGGAGCAGATCACGCGGAGATTCTTTGACTGGGTTCCACTCGACTTCATTAAGTGACAGATCACACAAAACGGCTGGAGCATCACGATCACGTCAAGTGGAACCGAACTCCAAGGAGGATCGCTCACTTCCGGCACCGGCGTCTCCAACGGAAGCGGAAATGAAACAAGAGATAGCTGAACTCGAGATACGCATAGCCGCTGACCGCAAAAGGTTGCTTGAACTTTTACAGAAACAGAAAGAGCGAAAGACTGAGGAGGCTCATGAGAATGTGGATGGCTGTGGCGGAGAGGAGACTTGTGACAAGAATATTCTGAGTGACAGCTGATCGTTATTCCGCTATTTTTGATGTAACATTCGCCAAAAATTAAACAAAAGCGAAAATTATTTTACCATCATGATAATAGCTAAAATAAAATTTTAAGAAAGTTTTGTCTGTGTTATTGTTTTGACCGTTTTGCCTTTGCATTAGTCTCCTTTCGTGACTCGGACACGAGCGGCTGCAAAGGAGACTACCTTAGGATCTGATAGACGTCCGGGGCAAATGCAAACAAGCTGAACTCACTTTGCGCGGACTCTTGTCTTTCGGACAACTGCGACTAGCACGGAAAACTCGCCCATTTACTAACATCTAACGCGACATTTTAGACTTCAGTAAACTCTCGCCATCAGGAATTTCCAACCCCCTGGAAAAAAAGTAAATACAGTAACTGTTAAGGAAAATGGGCATTGATACCCCTCCCCCCCCCGGAATTTCCAATCCCCTCTATGAGGGGTATGGATATTTTCTGGAACTACACATTAAAGATAGCGGCGTTCGAACGCCAGTCCAGCGAAATACAAAAAAAAGAGGCCTCTGCTAGCAGGGAAGAATAGCACTAAAGCCCCATCTACACACTAACAATTTTTAGTTGACAACTGTATTTGTTGGCATCTACACTAGCAATTTTTCATGTATGAATAGTTGAATTGCCCAAAAAAGCAAACCTGCTAGCTTTTGAGCTACTATAGTTGCCACATTAAAAATTGCCGACTTTGCTGCATCTACACTAGCAAACAAAAATTGTCAACTAAAAATTGGTAGTGTAGATGGGGCTTAAATGTATCAAATTTTATAGGCCACTTAAATCATTTTTCACTTTTTCTCCTTGTAACATTTTGCCCTGAACCACCTATACCAACTTAAATCGACAGAATAATTTTTATGCCTTTATTGTCGAATTTGCCTTGCTCGGTAAGCAGGTGTCTAGCTGAAACTAGATTTTCCTTTAAGTAATTACAGGACAATTTGTTCGGTACACAGGAAATCATGAGAGATAAAGTCGAGTATCTATTAGAGGTGTGCTTGTATGTGCTGTTGTTATCAACATTTCAACTCTCGTGCCACCCACTTTCGTATGCAAAATTTACTTTTCTAAGCTTTTGTAAGCAAATAAAACTTGTAAGAATGACACTTGTGAGAGTTAACCTGTGAGCAACCTGTGAGAGTTATTATCAGGATTAAGTAAAGCAACCTTGCTCGCGTAAATAAAATTATATCTAAAGAGAATTAAAAAGATGGCAACCATATCAGTTAAGCATTTAAAATTTGTTAAACATTGACAAGACAAAGGTTTAAATAACTAATGCATCGTGAAATCTACTTGAGAATGGCTTATAAAAGTGCGCGAGTTTCCTCAACGCTTCACAAGCGGTATTGAATTATCCAAGGACGGCCCCCAAAGGTAGGAATGAGGGGTTTTGAAAAACGTCAAAAAATGTTTATGCTTTGTCTGTGGACTCTCGACTTGAGCCGGGTATGGGTGGGTTTATGTCGCAAAGAACAATTATTTGTGTATTATTATGTATATAATACATCAAAAACTGGAAATCGACTCTGCCAAATTTTCGTCTTTAATAAGACTTCTTCAGGGCAGACTGAAGAAGGTGAATCGTTACAAGCTTATTTACATCAGAATAGTGGCGCGAGACGCAAAAACATTACAACTGACAAAAACGCGCATTTTCTAGAATAGCGCGCGCTATGGATAAAAAGAATTTACACATCTCTACGTGGGTTCCTACTACAAAAAAAGTCATCACTATTAAGACCCCGCGGGTAGATAGACTTAAGCCGATAAGCCCACTGGCCTTCCCTTTCCCTAAGCTGAGCCTCAGAGTTACACTTATCTATAAGTTGTACCATAACATTATTAAGACCTAAATGATATGTATATATGTGTATTTCCGTGTGATGAGAGGAGAAATTTGATGCTTCTTATAAGGGTTTCTTTTAAGCAAAAAGTCCATTGACTATTGAAGCTCATGAACTTAGGGCTTTTACTTGATGTGTGTTTCCAAATATGATTAGCTTGCATCCATTTGTTTTCAATCGAAATTTATCTAGAGGCGAAGAGCTATTTTACCGGATCAGCTCTTTCTTTAATTAGTTAACCACAAGTAACCAAAAAGCGGTACGCACACGGCTGAAAGGGTTCAGGGGTGTAGCTATTGTTTTTTTGGATCCGTTTTTTTCTTTCGCGACATTACACGCAAAACTAGCAATTACCCAGCCAGGCACGTATCAATCAAACGTCCAATAAAATAGGAAGGAAATCAGAATTGTACAATTTCGCACGTGCACACTGGCTTATAAATGTAGCCATTTTGCTAGGGTAGCAAAAATATTCATACCTATACGCATTAAATCGTTCAGGACTCAAAGTGTTTCTAGTTACATCGTCAAGATTGTGTTGTCTTCTTCATCACCATCAGCTGTGCAGGTGAACCCCTTGTTCTAGTGCAGACGCCGTCATGAAAAGCTCTCTGCTGTTCTTACTGGTTCTTCTATGTGTGCTCGATCTAGCACTCACAGGTTGGTCAACTTACAGGGATCATATGTATGATGTCTGCGGTGTAGAAGTTACATTGAGATATGGTTAATGATTTCTGAAAGATGTTACTGTTAAAATATTGCTGTTCAACTGCAATTTTACATCTCTAAACAGATAATAGAGCGTACCAAATTACTAAAAGTTTGTAGTTTTTCCCAAGAGCTTGCATGGGGCACGTTATTAGACACACTTGTTCCGCCTTAGCTTTCTGGCGAAATGCAAAGTGACACCGCAAAGTGATATCTCGAGCTATCTGTTAAAAAAAAACATGCAAATATTAGATGGGAATACACTTGGATGCTTTTATATTACGGCCCATATACACTTCAAACTTTCAAGAGATGGTTGATGAACGAATTCTTGTTTGTGTTGTAATAAAACTGCGCCATCTTTTTTTCACTGCCAGATAGCGCTGCTGCGTTATTCAAAGTCAACGAGCCGCTACCGTTTTTCACGCCCTTCCAAATCAACACGATAACAGTCGGGGAGCCAAAGAAGTTCCACAAAATATACCAAATGTTTAAAAAACCCAGCCTAATCATCTCCAGCGTAAACATAACCTGTATAAGCGCGTCCAAATGTCCAAATGATAAACTTTCTATCTCATTACCAGCTACGTTGTTTTTCTCAGAGACATGCAGTTCCTCTAGTCCTATCCGCGAAGTGTATGTGATGAAAAGGCGGCTCCGATTATCTCCGTTCAGTCTCTGCTACATGTCGCACACGGCCCTGCTCGTTCACACCGCTGATAACAAGGATTGCGTGATCGAATACCTCGTGGATGGCCGAGCCCATCTGTATGATGCTAGACCCACGCTCAGATGGCGCTGCTGGTTCAAGGTCAGTATACGGGGACTGTCAACTAACACTAAGATTGGTGTGGTATTATGGGTCAGTATATGGTGACTATCACCGGTGACTATCACTGGGATTGATGTGATATCCGAGGTCATACACGGTGACTATCACTAAGATTTGCATAGTACATGTGGTGTGGTTCTTTGGTAGTGAGGTATCTTGTGGTTCTTGAGGTATAAGTGATATCTAGCATGTGATTGTGTGTGTGCGTATGGTTCATAGTTCAAGCGTTCAGTATATGTGAATGACTGTATTTTTGTGTTTTTATTTCCCTACCTAGAAATGCTATGTAATGCGCATGGCTGACAACCAAGGTCACATGTACTTCTGGGAACGCGACCTGTACAGTCAACATCTGTCCAGGGCCTACTCGAGTATTACCCCACAGGAGGCCCGCGATAAGATGCAAAAACTGATGGGATATGACTACGATTTGCTCAAACACAACTGCCACCACGCGCAGCAAAAGCTGCGAACTAGCTGGGGTTTACATGTCCAGAACCCGTACACAGATGCGAAGTCCGTCTGCACCTGCTTGCCTCGATGGGTCCCTCACTCTCTGAGGAGGTTCTATGAGAAGGTCTCGAGGCTCTGTAAAAAGGTCATTGGACATGACGATGATGATGATGATGACGATGATGATAAGCGCGCTTTGCGTGAAGGCACTCGCCGTGTTGCAGGCCTAGCACGTGCATGAGGCTATTAATGTTATAGCAGCTATAAACGTGATTATAGAAAAACGTAAGAATATGATTTCACGCTCACTTGTAAAAAGTGCATTTGCATTAATAAAGTTTGGAGAACCCTGTTTAATGCTTCACAGTAAAATGGTTTACACAAGTGTTTTATGTACAAGGTGTTCCACAAAACCCTCCCCCACTTACGCTATGATAAATGACTGACGTCTGTGTGCAAACGCTAAATGCTTACTCGAGCTATGTACTAGCTTCTGTCGTGCAATCATTCGTCATACAAAATTACAAATATCGGGAAATGCAGCTTTGTTTTTCGTTTTTTTTTTCCCCTTGAAAACTCATAGCCTTCTGTTACCGCGTGACATTGAATCCGAAATCTTGATTTTGTTTTCGCGATAAATCACTGATTTAGCCGATAGTATATTCGATAACCACTGACCCAAGAACCACTTGTGCCCTAGAGAAGACCTGCCAGTACGCGCACGTAAAAGCCATAAGGTAATAACACGTTATCTAACGAATGGCCCCATCAAGCTAAAAAGCTTTCGTATGAACCTGTTGAGTTTTACAAATGGCAAAAACGTCGGTGTTGCCGGTGGCGACAGGCAGACGGAGGATAGGGGCTTCCCAGCGTCCTAAGCGCTATCCCTCTAAAGCCGTCACCTTCAAATATTCGGTTGCTGTTGTAGCAGAGCCAACGCCTTATTGCGCATGCGCTGAGCACAATGTCTGGCTCCTGTTGTAAACTTCCGGTTCCCAAACGCGAATAGACAAGGATTCACGCACGCGTTAAAGACCAAACACATGGGCGGGACCCATCGCCTAATAAGGGCATCAATGACGTCATTACCGTGGAGGCTGATGTAGTTTGTGGCGAACGTGAACATGGCGATGTTAGGCACGGCGAAGAAGACGAAGTTTGAGAGAGTGATGAGGCCGATGCGTCGAGCAAGTCGGGACTCTCTCTTTGATCTTCCAGACTGCGTGCATGACTTCTTAGCAGCTATATAGATATGAATGTATAAGGAGACAACCACAATGTATACAGAAAGAAACAATATCATCAAGCACTGGCTGAGGAGGACTCCTTTCTCGGGCATGAAATTCCTCACCATGATGCACATGATCGTGCCGGAGATCTTCCTTGTGTCGTATCTCTCCAGGGGGATACCGAGAGCTAGCGCGGCGACCCACGAGGCGGGAAGTAGAATGGAAGCGAGGCTCCGGGTCAGTCTTAGATGGGGCTTCATGCAGTGTACGATTGTCATGTATCGCTCAACCGTGACAAGTAGACACGTTAGCGCACTGAGGAACTGGCCGAGCACAAAGATCATCCAGAAATAAGGACAAATATTCAGCCGGTAGAATTTAGATGCAACCATAGAAGTGGCCGAGCCGTTGCCAACTGCTGCCCCTATGGCATAAACACCAATGAGAAAGTCACACAGGGACAAATGAGCGATTAGCAAAAACGCCACCGAGGAGCGCAAATACTTCATGCACACAATCACCGTAAACACCACCAGATTGAGGCCCATTGCGCATAGCCCCAGGGTGTACACCAGTGGCCGCAATTTCCTAAAGGCGCGCAGGCATCTGTCCTGGCGTAGCATTTTTACTGGAGTCAAAGACGTCAAAGATAGGGTGCAATTATGTCTCTTGCAAAATCCATTAAAGTAAACCATCTTTTTCCTGGTACTGTCCAGTTGTTGGTAATGTTCCTTAGGGTAGTACACGCAGCCGCGATAAGTTGAGAGCACAATATCCAGTAGAAACTCCCGCGAGATGTTATTCACCCGCCTCAAGCTGCAGTCTACACAGCGCGTGGTGATGGTGCCTGTTATCAGCTGCGCAGTAGTCCTACGCAGCAGATCCTTGCGCATAACGAATCCCGGGTTACCCCACACGTGTAGCTGCTGTAGGGCGGGTAGATTTTTGCTGAGTACCCCTTGCCAGGTTTTCAGCTTATTGTGACGCACATCCCTAGAGATGAATTAGAATTAAGAAATGTTGGAGTTTGTTTTGCAGATGGCCAACTACGCCGCCATTTTACGCGGCAGCACGGAGCTAAGTCTATCAAAGTATCCATTTCCATCGATAGATCCAAGCAAGTAGCTTAGATATCTTCAATCAAATATCGTCAATTAAGTATCAGACTTAGTAAATGGTTACATTTTGAATTTATTGTTGGCACTGTATTTTCACATTTTGCCAGTGCTTATTGTGTATAGGCAAGGCCTTCTATACATAATCTATGTACAACCCCATACATGATTTAATATATGTACAATCGTTTTATAACTAATACATAGTACAAACTTGTTATACATACAGAAGCCTTAGTCTGACCAGTCCCTCGAAGGCGGCGCGGGCGATTTTTGTTATATGGTTATGGTCAAGATAGCTGAAAACATCGTAAAGCATAGCGTTAGTCGTATAAAGCATAGCGTTAGTCACATAAAGCATAGCGTTAGTCGTATAAAGCATAGCGTTAGTCGTATAAAGCATAGCGTTAGTCATATAAAGCATAGCGTTAGTCATATAAAGCATAGCGTTAGTCATATAAAACATAGCGTTAGTCGTATAAAGCATAGCGTTAGTCACATAAAGCATAGCGTTAGTCGTATAAAGCATAGCGTTAGTCGTATAAAGCATAGCGTTAGTCACATAAAGCATAGCGTTAGTCACATAAAGCATAGCGTTAGTCACACAAAGCATAGCGTTAGTCATATAAAGCATAGCGTTAGTCATATAAAGCATAGCGTTAGTCCTATAAAGCATAGCGTTAGTCATATAAAGCATAGCGTTAGTCGTATAAAGCATAGCGTTAGTCACATAAAGCATAGCGTTAGTCACATAAAGCATAGCGTTAGTCACATAAAGCATAGCGTTAGTCATATAAAGCATAGCGGTAGTCACATAAAGCATAGCGTTAGTCACATAAAGCATAGCGTTAGTCGTATAAAGCATAGCGATAGTCACATAAAGCATAGCGTTAGTCACATAAAGCATAGCGTTAGTCGTATAAAGCATAGCGTTAGTCGTATAAAGCATAGCGTTAGTCACATAAAGCATAGCGTTAGTCACATAAAGCATAGCGTTAGTCATATAAAGCATAGCGTTAGTCATATAAAGCATAGCGTTAGTCGTATAAAGCATAGTGTTAGTCACATAAAGCATAGCGTTAGTCATATAAAGCATAGCGTTAGTCGTATAAAGCATAGCGTTAGTCATATAAAGCATAGCGTTAATCACATAAAGCATAGCGTTAGTCGTATAAAGCATAGCGTTAGTCGTATAAAGCATAGCGTTAGTCACATAAAGCATAGCGTTAGTCGTATAAAGCATAGCGATAGTCACATAAAGCATAGCGTTAGTCACATAAAGCATAGCGTTAGTCGTATAAAGCATAGCGTTAGTCGTATAAAGCATAGCGTTAGTCACATAAAGCATAGCGTTAGTCACATAAAGCATAGCGTTAGTCATATAAAGCATAGCGTTAGTCATATAAAGCATAGCGTTAGTCGTATAAAGCATAGTGTTAGTCACATAAAGCATAGCGTTAGTCATATAAAGCATAGCGTTAGTCGTATAAAGCATAGCGTTAGTCATATAAAGCATAGCGTTAATCACATAAAGCATAGCGTTAGTCGTATAAAGCATAGCGTTAGTCGTATAAAGCATAGCGTTAGTCACATAAAGCATAGCGTTAGTCGTATAAAGCATAGCGTTAGTCGTATAAAGCATAGCGTTAGTTATATAAAGCATAGCGTTAGTCGTATAAAGCATAGCGTTAGTCGTATAAAGCATAGCGTTAGTCACATAAAGCATAGCGTTAGTCACATAAAGCATAGCGTTAGTCATATAAAGCATAGCGTTAGTCATGATCACGTGACGTTTCGAGTGGCAAATTCAATCCAAAATAAACACAGAAATGGCTGCAATCTCACTCCAACGAGCGACAAAAAATATGATTTTTTTAAAGAAAATACACCATTTCTGCAATAGGAAACATTCTAGCTGATTCATAAGAGCCGAATAGTTGCATTTTGTTGTTGTAACGCGCACGAGTCGTCGACCAAAAAGTCAAGTGATTTTTTAGTAGTGCAAGTCACGTTATTTCTTAGTGCAAGTCACGTGATTTCTTAGTACAATTCACGTGATTTCTTAGTGCAAGTCATGTGATTTCTTAGTGCAAGTCGCATATTAGGCCGGTCACGATAGCAACTGCAGTTTAGAAGCAAAAAGTGTGCTTGTACTTACAGTTCTTGCAAGGCTACCAAATGTCGAAATGCTCTGGTTCTCAGGACAGTGATATTATTATATGATAACCTCCTACCAAGGAGGCACAGTATTGTTAACTTTCAAAAATGTTGAGTATAAAACATCAAGGCGTTCAGTGGAAACTCACGTACAATTTCTGCAGTCTAGTCAGTTTTCCGAAAAGTCCATCTGGAGTGCTCACTACGCCAGCATGACTGATATCCCTAGAGATATAAAAACAGATTGATATGTTAGGCAGAAGGGGCCTAACCAGGGGCGGATCGCGGATTTCAAAATAGGGAGTGAATAACGGCCGAATAGACGGCTTGTATCTGATCCAGGTTCTTAGTAGGTCGCATAGATCTAACAATACTTCAAGCTGAATTGAATTTGTCGCGTCAGCAAATTCAAGCAGGCGATGGCACATGGAAAGTACCTTTTCCGTAGTTTATTTCAAACAAAGTGCCTTTTATTGTTTTTTTTTTGTGCTCCACCTCTGCTAACAATAGATGGTTCAATGGCCAGCTTGCGGCAAACTCAGTGTTCCGGCAATTCGTATGACAGCATCTTCCACACGACGAGGCGAATCCTCTTGTGCCGATATCTTGTCCTAAGCCTTGACACAAGGCAAGAAAATTTCGCGTGTAACATCCCTTTTTATTGGCTTTCTACTCGCAACATTCCGAAAAATTCATGTTTAACTGCAACCTGCTATATCATTTATATTCGTCGTCGTTGCATTGAAAGCTGCAAATTGCTTAGTGTAACATGGCCTTGAGGTTTGAAAACTAATCTTGTTGTTTTCTACTTTCTTCAGGGTCCGAGTACAAAGCTCAGCCAGAAAAATTCTACAAGAAACAAGAAAGCGGTCACTTACAAAGAGCAGACATCCCCAGCGATCCTCGCAAAGACTGTACCACGAAGAGAATCTATTCTGTTACATTTCAGCCCACGTGAACGTGAAGACCCGGCACCCAGGCCCCCGCATCCATAAGCACAGGAGCATCCCGCAGGGCAAGCCAGTGATGGAACATAGCGAGTTCCATTACGCATGCGTCGAGCCAGCGAATCACAGACGACAAAAAGGAGAATTATCCCAGAGGCTCTATAAAGAACGGCCATCTAAAACCGCAAAGCGAACTGTTATCTTCTTGTTGTGTAAATATGATATTTGCTAAAATATGACTAAATAGCTAATATGACTAAAATAGCTAAAATGACTGAAAATGGGCACGTTTAACAAAATAGGAACGTTTACCAACTAAATCCGGGTTTAACCAATAGTATAAAAAAATATCGAAGCAGATTGATAAGATATTAGTACACATACTGAGAAATACTCACTCAAAACATATTCAGTAAACTTTCGTTCGTTCACTAGTCTCAGCAAATCAGAGGCGCGAACGATGTTTTTTCACCGTGAAGAAAAGTCGTTCGCGGTTCTGATTGGATGAACGATATTTCAATGCACTTGAATGGCTTCAATCCCAACGCATCGCAACTCGTGACGAGTGCATAAAAATCGTGAAAGCATTTTTCCATTTAGTAATTTATTTATTTCATAGATGTCCAGATTTTAGAGATTAAAAAGTGCACCACTTGTGTAACATGAGCTACAGTCTCGTGCGTGACATTAGCGAGACAGTTTCATTTCAATGTAAGTTTCTGTCTGTCTTCAGCTGAACCGTCGAGCAGCACAAACCCCGGAGCCTCTGCAGCCAAGTCTAATAAAATAATGTTATGTAAAAAGCTTATTATAAATTTCTCAGTATGTATATAATAAGCAAATACAGCATGGTAAGTGCTTTGTACAGTTTTGATTTACTCGTTGTTTTGTATCCAAAAACTTATTCGTTCGCTGCGCTCACTCGTTCGTTTTTTTGATACTGCACAACCCGTAAATAAAAACCGTACGCGCGACGCGACCGCGATGATCTTGGATACTAAAATTTCTTAGATACTAAACAGATACTAATCAGAAACTAAACATATACTAAACAGAATCTAATAGAAAGGGGGGGAGGAATTGTTAATAACAAAAAAATTCAAAAACAATCTAATTTATTAATAGAATTAGAGAGTAGGGCTGGAAATACGTCAACATATTTTTACAGCGATTTTTGCGCTATTTAGCGGATTTAGGCTAAATTTCTATTTCAGTCATCACTAGCGTGAAAAAAATTTAAAAAGCAGCTGGTAGGAACATTTTTTCTTGCTTTTTTAACAGATCAGAAACTGGTCCAAAAAAATATTCAGATCTGAAAAGGAAAAAAATACCTTTTTTCGGATGATTTGATTTTATCCCGGTCAATTCGAGTCCAGTGTATATCTAACTCTTCGTAATTGTTGCGATGTAGAGCAGTTGCTGTAGTTGATGTAGCTAGCGTGACGTCCTAGCGCGTGATCCAAGCGTGACTTCCACTTGGACTGTTGGAACAACAACATTCATTATGTTGGCGCCAAAAAGAACAAAAGTAGACGGCGTTTGCTGTTTGAAAACTTAGTAATAACTAAGTGCTAAATCGGCATAGGAAGCGTTTTAAAAATGCATATTATAGCTATTTCCTTGCGTATTGCATAGAAGTTTGCAAGCGTCTAAACCAGGCTAGGTATTCTATAATCAGACATTAGTCTTTATGATCCAAACAAATCCTGCTGTATATAATTTAAGAAACCATATTTATGATGCCCATCCATCGATTCTAGCGGATTTTACTCGGTAAATAGGTATTTTTATTATTTTAATTTATTTTACGAAGTACCCCCCTTACCGTTTTTAGTATCTAATTAGTATCTGAGGGATTAATATCTAGGATCACGCTTTCCATGTAGTATTCTCTATTTATTGCACAAAATAACTCCACCCGCGTCATATTGCCGTCCATGTTGCGTCCCTTTCCCCTTCTTATAAGTGTTTTACTTTGACTAATGGCGTAAAATGTTTTCGCGAGGAAGTATGTCTTTAAACTCAACTAATGAGTTCTATTGAGAGAGTCAGAGAAAGACAAAAATAGACTAACTAACCTTACTGAGTTTTCCGGCTTCAGGGAATAGTTTTCTTTCTAAGAACGTCAAAGGAAAGAAAACCAAAATATAATTTTTCGTGTTTTGAGCAAATAGCAACAACAAAAAATCACGAATCTCTCGTAGATTTGGTAGATTAGCGATGGGAAGGCCCTTCCCAGTTTCCGGGAAACTTTTCTCGCTCTAATCATTTCACGACATTGGGCGTACATAAAAAAAAGTCGATAAGGATTATAAAGCAAACAGTAGAAAATTTTTTAACCATAGTTCATTAACTACATGTGAATCTATGACGCAAACAATTCGTGTGGACACTATAGCAGTGTAATTCAAGGAATATAGAAAAACCTAGATAGTATTAAATGATTTCAATAACAAATTGAAAAAGAACAATATTTTACTTCCATTAAAGGTTTGTTGAGCATTAAGTCCATTACCAAAATATGACAGACTTCAGAAAGCGGAACACAAATATTTACACACGTCTAGTCCTTTTATTTTAATTGTGAAAATTGGTGAACGTTTTATCTTATATTTTATTAATTACTACAAATCACTTAAAAATATTCTTGGGCGCGTTCGTGTGGAAACTTTTATAAAGCTATCATCAAAAACTTTGTTGGAAACCAGATAAAATGGAATGTCGTTACCAATATCCGTCCAACAAATAAATATCCCTTCAGCGGAATATTCCGAAAATCAGTTATTTTATTAGTCTGGCCATGTTTGCCTGCGTCTTGAAAATCGTTTTTCCCTTAATCCCACTTCAACTATACTCACCACAATATTTCGAATTGGCCTTCTCACAAAGTACGGATAAATCTTCCCTTTTCGGGTGCTGTTCTTTAGCCACCGTTGCGTCAAGTGTGCGAGAAGCCCCCAGCTGTCTTTTTTTCTCATTAATAGCGTTCTACGTCAAATCCCTCGAACCAGTTAAATGCCAATATTGGTTTAGCACCTTATGGTCTTTTTTAATGCCTTTTACAGGAAGTCGCTAGCAGGTCTAATAAAATATTAAGTATTATTTGGATTTGTACCGTGAACCTGTGCACTGTACAACACACTTATTAGAAATTTGCCAGCCCGATATAAGTGGCCATACGAATGACTAGATGCCTCTTCTTGATCGATCTTTTGTCATTTTAGGGACGGATAAAAAGGTGTGTAGGACCAATTGTACGATATTGAAAAGTAAATGTTATATTTCATCAATATTAATGTTCAAGTGTCAAACCCAAGTTCAAAAAGGGGGATGAGTTTATTTCAAGTCCTGAGCTGTTTTTAGTGTAAGAGTTTATCATACAAGAGTTTAAAAGGAGAGGTTGCCATCTTTTTAATTCTCTTTAGATATAATTTTATTTACGCGAGCAAGGTTGCTTTTTCTTGTACTCCTGATAATAACTCTCACAGGTTGCTCACAGGTTAACTCTCACCGCGTTTTTTTTTTTTTTTTTTTTGCGAGAGAGTGCCTTGAGGGTGACCAGGTGTGATATGAAACAAGAATGCATGTCTAAAGCCAGCCCTCCACACACAACCCCCCTCCCCCAGGGACGGTAAGGGGTTCCCTGCAGGTTTCACGAGTTACAGAGATAGGAAATCATTCACGATAAACTGATAAACTAACGACTAGGATCAATCTTTACTCGGAAATAACGATTCACGATTTTTTAAAAAGCACAGATCACGATTCACGTTGATGAAATTTCGCCATTCAGGAATCATGGCGAAGGTAGCAATCACGGATCACAATTTCGTGTCCTTTTTAAGATTCACGATAAACAAAATAGCCGTTCACGGATCACGAAAATAACCCTACCGCCCCACTCTCTCCAATAAGGACACACCTGTGCCATATGATTGTTTGGTGACAACAGCAGCGATTTGTTGCCAATCAGTCCCCCCCCCCCAACACACACACACTATTGAAGTGTACCGCTTTTGAAGGTTAGAGGACATCAGTTCATACCCAGTCCCGCGGAAAGAGTAACTAAATTCCAATTTCTCATTATGAACTGCTACCTCTCAAAAATTATATTTTACTTTCCAGAAACTATTCAGCATCTTATAACCAAAAGAAATGACAACAAAAATAAATCATTTCTGATTTTTTTACAATACTCTGAGCCGGCATCACACGAATCAGTGTACAGCGGATGCATGCACATGCGCATTCGAGCCGTAATGTGTGATGAGATTGCCAAGTTTATAATGAGCGATGTGTAGAATGGAAATGCGACCATTCTTTACCAAAACCATGAGTAAACCCTGTACACAATGCCCAAGATCATGATAGGCAAGAAAAGACTTCGCAAGTTAGTTACTTTTCCGGCGTCCAGCGCGAGGAAGTGGCGGTCAAATAGCCGTGACAGTGGCTCGGTGAGTATTCTTTCTCGCAGGCTTGGGGAACACACGTATCGCACACGGCGAAAACAGTCTCCTAAAACAACAATATCTGATCCGCTTATCGCCCCATGCTTTATCCCTTTTTACTTTGCTGCCCTTTTGGCGGTAGATTCTTTGTTTTGTTGATGGTTGGCTGTTGTTTCGCTCGCTATCTAAAACTCCCTCTAGTTTATGAGAATCAAAATGACCAGACGAAGCATTTTGAGGCAATGTTTTGTTGAACATGCAAATTTGATAACATCAGTTTGTGCGTCTCTTCCAAAGTTTTTTTTATTATATTCATCAGAACTATTACTAGGCTATCATAATTTTCATTGATCACTTGATATTTGACACTTATGTAAGGGTAAAACAGTCCCTCGCACACTTTGTGGTGTGAATAAAAGTCATTTTTATTTATTGAGGCAATATAAGTTAACGTCTCTTGATTGGCTAATTAGAGGGATAATGCCTAGTGCACACAGGTGACATAACAACATAGGTACATGCACTCTTTTAAGCCTGACATAAAGCCACAGACCTACAGTAATAACATAAAAAAACTTTTTCTTCTTATGTCGTTATGTTGGGCTTATGTCAAAATGTCGAACCATTCACACTTGAACATAGGAACATAAGGGAGCACTTGCCTATGTCATTATGTTGTTATGTCACTAGTGTGCCCCAGGCATAAGAGTACAGGATACTTCATCAGAATGACTTTTTTGAGAAGGCTTAATAACAGGCCCTTTATGAAATTATTTTTTATGTCAGTGCCAGCAATTTTTATGAGGATGATAAACAGTTCAAATTAAGAAAAAGGTCAGAATATGACTCCTTTAAAAGTTTAAGTATTGTACCTAAATGCATATTCCATCGTTTCCACCCATTGTTTTATGGGAGAGGGACAAAGAAAATGCTGAATACCTGACAACAATGTTTTAGGCTACCATTGGCACACTTATTATGTATTTATTATAATTTGTAGGCAGACCTACTCTCAAGATACCCCCTATCCATCTGCATTTAACATGCCTAATAAGTATTGTGTTTTCTCTGTGTAGGGTTATGGAAAGCCAAGTGTTTATCATGCCACTGTGGTTATATTTTTGGAATATTTTGCATGGGGTCTTCTGACCTCTCCAATGTTAGGAGTAAGTATCACTGTTTTACAATGCACATTACTCGGCATGCTTTGTAGGGCCATGGCACAGGGCTTGGCGGGGGCATGTGCCCCAGTCTCAATATTAGTGTTCTAAACTGTCCTAAACAATGACCTCCCCCAAATATTAGTGTTTTGAAGACAATTACCCCTCCCCTCTTATTCATTACTGTACTAACACCACTATTTTGTCCTTCTTGTCGTTTTGTACCTCTTGTTTTTTTGTACTTTTTGTTGAACTAAATATTGTCAGATGTAAGATCTAGAAAGTGCCCTTGAGTTGTTTCTTTTGCTGATAGTTAAGATCTTTTTAGTTGGTGGCTTTTAAATTGCCAAATTTTATAGTGAAGCTTTAAGCACGCCTCCCAGCCATTGAGGTTTTTTTGAATTCTTACAATTTCTCTTTGACAGGTTTTAAATGATACATTTCCAGAGCATACTTTTCTCATGAATGGCTTGATTCAAGGCATTAAGGTGAGAGTTTTACCAAGCATGTTGATGTCTTCACATCTCAAATAACACAGGAGTCAATCAATAGTCTTTATTTTTAAGTAGTTTTTTTTAAGTGTAGTTATTTTTTTTAGCAAATGTTCTTTGGGCCATCTATCACACCACATAGCTTCTTTTAATGGATTTCTTCCCACCCCTCCACAAGAATTGTTACCCTATGGCTGGGGAAGATAACATTGTTGTCCTTTCCTTTCAGGGTATTTTATCATTTTTAAGTGCCCCTCCACAAGAATTGTTACCCAATGTCTGGGGAAGATAACATTGTTGTCCTTTCCTTTCAAGATATTTTATCATTTCTAAGCACCCCTACACAAGGGTTGTTACCCAATGTCTGGGGAGGATAAACATTGTTGTCCTTTCCTTTCAGGGTATTTTATTATTTCTAAGCGCCCCTCCTCAAGGGTTGTTACCCAATGTCTGGGGAAGATAAACATTGTTGTCCTTTTCTTTCAGGATATTTTATCATTTCTAAGCGCTCCTGTACAAGGGTTGTTACCCAATGTCTGGGGAAGATAAACATTGTTGTCCTTTCCTTTCAGGGTATTTTATCATTTCCAAGTGCCCCTCCACAAGGGTTGTTACCTAATGTCTGGGGGAGATAAACATTGTTGTCCTTTCCTTTCAGGGTATTTGTTTTTTATTTCTAAGCACCCCTGTACAAGGGTTGTTACCCAATGTCTGGGGAAGATAAACGTTGCTGTCCTTTCCTTTCAGGATATTTTATCATTTCTAAGTGCCCCTCCTCAAAGGTTGTTACCAAATGTCTGGGGAAGATAAACATTGTTGTCCTTTCCTTTCAGGGTATTTTATCATTTCCAAGTGCCCCTCCACAAGGGTTGTTACCTAATGTCTGGGGGAGATAAACATTGTTGTCCTTTCCTTTCAAGATATTTTATCATTTCCAAGTGCCCCTCCACAAGGGTTGTTACCCAATGTCTGGGGAAGATAAACATTGTTGTCCTTTCCTTTCAGGGTATTTTATCATTTCTAAGCGCCCCCCCCACAAGGGTTGTTACCCAATGTCTGGGGAAGATAAACATTGTTGTCCTTTCCTTTCAGGGTATTTTATCATTTCTAAGTGCCCCTCCACAAGGGTTGTTACCTAATGTCTGGGGGAGATAAACATTGTTGTCCTTTCCTTTCAAGATATTTTATCATTTCTAAATGCCCCTCCACAAGGGTTGTTACCTAATGTCTGGGTGAGATAAACATTGTTGTCCTTTCCTTTCAGGGTATTTTATCATTTCTAAGCGCCCCCCACAAGGGTTGTTACCCAATGTCTGGGGAAGATAAACATTGTTGTCCTTTCCTTTCAGGGTATTTTATCATTTCTAAGCGCCCCCCACAAGGGTTGTTACCCAATGTCTGGGGAAGATAAACATTGTTGTCCTTTCCTTTCAGGGTATTTTATCATTTCTAAGTGCCCCTCCACAAGGGTTGTTACCAAATGTCTGGGGAAGATAAACATTGTTGTCCTTTCCTTTCAGGGTATTTTATCATTTCCAAGTGCCCCTCCACAAGGGTTGTTACCTAATGTCTGGGGGAGATAAACATTGTTGTCCTTTCCTTTCAAGATATTTTATCATTTCTAAGTGCCCCTCCACAAGGGTTGTTATCCAATGTCTGGGGAAGATAAACATTGTTGTCCTTTCCTTTCAGGGTATTTTATCATTTCTAAGCGCCCCCCCACAAGGGTTGTTACCCAATGTCTGGGGAAGATAAACATTGTTGTCCTTTCCTTTCAGGGTATTTTATCATTTCTAAGTGCCCCTCTACAAGGGTTGTTACCAAATGTCTGGGGAAGATAAACATTGTTGTCCTTTCCTTTCAGGGTATTTTATCATTTCCAAGTGCCCCTCCACAAGGGTTGTTACCTAATGTCTGGGGGAGATAAACATTGTTGTCCTTTCCTTTCAGGGTATTTTATCATTTCCAAGTGCCCCTCCACAAGGGTTGTTACCTAATGTCTGGGGGAGATAAACATTGTTGTCCTTTCCTTTCAAGATATTTTATCATTTCTAAGTGCCCCTCCACAAGGGTTGTTACCCAATGTCTGGGGAAGATAAACATTGTTGTCCTTTCCTTTCAAGATATTTTATCATTTCTAAGTGCCCCTCCACAAGGGTTGTTACCTAATGTCTGGGGGAGATAAACATTGTTGTCCTTTCAGGGTATTTTATCATTTCTA
Source organism: Nematostella vectensis (assembly GCF_932526225.1). Taxonomy (NCBI): domain Eukaryota; kingdom Metazoa; phylum Cnidaria; class Anthozoa; order Actiniaria; family Edwardsiidae; genus Nematostella; species Nematostella vectensis. The sequence continues at coordinate 1,321,931 of NC_064034.1, forward strand.
AGTGCCCCTCCACAAGGGTTGTTACCCAATGTCTGGGGAAGATAAACATTGTTGTCCTTTCCTTTCACGATATTTTATCATTTCTAAGTGCCCCTCCACAAGGGTTGTTACCTAATGTCTGGGGGAGATAAACATTGTTGTCCTTTCCTTTCAGGGTATGTTATCATTTCTAAGCGCCCCTCTACAAGGGTTGTTACCTAATGTCTGGGGAAGATAAACATTGTTGTCCTCTCAGGGTATTTTATCATTTCTAAGTGCCCCTCCACAAGGGTTGTTACCCAATGTCTGGGGAAGATAAACATTGTTGTCCTTTCCTTTCAGGGTATTTTATCATTTCTAAGCGCCCCTCTACAGGGGTTGTTACCCAATGTCTGGGGAAGATAAACATTGTTGTCCTTTCCTTTCAAGATATTTTATCATTTCTAAGTGCCCCTCTACAAGGGTTGTTACCAAATGTCTGGGGAAGATAAACATTGTTGTCCTTTCCTTTCAGGGTATTTTATCATTTCCAAGTGCCCCTCCACAAGGGTTGTTACCTAATGTCTGGGGGAGATAAACATTGTTATCCTTCCCTTTCAAGATATTTTATCATTTCTAAGTGCCCCTCCACAAGGGTTGTTACCTAATGTCTGGGGAAGATAAACATTGTTGTCCTTTCAGGGTATTTTATCATTTCTAAGCGCCCCCCACAAGGGTTGTTACCCAATGTCTGGGGAAGATAAACATTGTTGTCCTTTCCTTTCAGGGTATTTTATCATTTCTAAGTGCCCCTCCACAAGGGTTGTTACCTAATGTCTGGGGGAGATAAACATTGTTGTCCTTTCCTTTCAAGATATTTTATCATTTCTAAGTGCCCCTCCACAAGGGTTGTTACCCAATGTCTGGGGAAGATAAACATTGTTGTCCTTTCCTTTCAAGATATTTTATCATTTCTAAGTGCCCCTCCACAAGGGTTGTTACCTAATGTCTGGGGGAGATAAACATTGTTGTCCTTTCAGGGTATTTTATCATTTCTAAGTGCCCCTCCACAAGGGTTGTTACCCAATGTCTGGGGAAGATAAACATTGTTGTCCTTTCCTTTCACGATATTTTATCATTTCTAAGTGCCCCTCCACAAGGGTTGTTACCTAATGTCTGGGGGAGATAAACATTGTTGTCCTTTCCTTTCAGGGTATGTTATCATTTCTAAGCGCCCCTCTACAAGGGTTGTTACCTAATGTCTGGGGAAGATAAATATTTTTGTCCTTTTCTTTTAGGGTATTTTATCATTTCTAAGCACCCCTTTACAAGGGTTGTTACCTAATGTCTGGGGAAAATAAACATTGTTGTCCTTTTCTTTCAGGGTATTTTATCATTTCTAAGTGCCCCTCTACTTGGTGCATTATCTGATGTTTGGGGACGGAAGTCATTTCTTCTTCTCACTGTTTTCTTTACCTGCTGTCCCCTTCCATTACTAAAGTTTAACCCATGGTAAGTGCCAGTTAACCCTTGGTAAATACTAGTTTAACCCATGGTAAGTGCCATTTAACCCTTGGTAAATACTAGTTTAACCCATGGTAAGTGCCATTTAACCCTTGGTAAATACTAGTTTAACCCATGGTGGAAACTAATTTATACATGGTAAATGTTATTACCTATTCCAGTTCAAACAGTGACTCTAAATGTAACTTAGTAACTTTATTAAGTTTAGTAACTTAAGTTAATCCATTAATTCCAGTTAAACCATTAATTCATGGTGTTTTACCTGTCCAAATTCTGTTTTCAGGTGGTTCTTTGCAATGATCTCCGTGTCCGGTATTTTTTCAGTGACATTCTCAATAGTGTTTGCTTATGTTGCTGATTGTACAGAACAGAATGAAAGAAGTACCGCTTATGGTTTGGTGAGTATTATTACAAACTTTATGCAATCCTTTTTGACCCCATTATCACAGTTGTGCTGTTGATGTTTGAAGCACTGAATATAATTTTTTTTCCAGGTCTCTGCAACATTTGCGGCAAGCCTTATTATCAGTCCAGCCTTAGGAGCTTACCTCAGTAAAACATACAATGACAACCTGGTAGTTGCCTTAGCAACAGCTATAGCAGCATTAGATATCCTTTTTGTGCTGGTCGTAGTACCAGAGTCTCTCCCTGAGAGGATGCGGCCGGCGTCATGGGGGGCCCCCATATCCTGGGAACAGGCAGATCCATTCTCTGTAAGTAGAAGCATAGCAATCTTAACCAGCTATTTGATGTCTGTATTTATGAAAATTAATAAAATGAATAAAAGAATCATATTTTTTATGAAAATGTCTGGAAGACAATAGGTTGTTTAGCTTTTATCAATAGCAATATTGAATCCCTCATGGCCTTATCTGAAGACATTTTTCTGGTTGATTAGGTCAAGTAGGATTGACTGGCTGTAGATTGACTGGCTAGCATTTTCATTATGCCAGAGCTAAAAGTACATCAGGTTAATAGCTGTTTTTTTTTTCTTGCTTGCAGTCTCTGCGTAAAGTAGGTCAGGATCCAACAGTACTTCTCTTGGCGATGACGGTCTTCCTCTCATATCTACCGGAGGCAGGGCAGTACTCTTGTATGTTCCTGTACCTGAAGCAGGTATGCCGTGTGCTCTTGAGCATGCCTTCCTATTGCCCTCCTCATGGTCGAGGTTTTGGCAATAATGGGACCATTACAAAGATTATCCCAACCCCCTCAGTCATTGGCCATGGCAGAAACCACTCCATTCTCTGATGTTGTCTACCCATTGTCTCCTCTCTCTCCCTCTAGATCCCACATGACGTTACCAGCATCAGAAATCTTGTTCGGGCAGTATATGAACTTGAGCATGCATGACTAATTGAAATTATATACTTTATTAGAATACTGGAATTGTAGTATATATTTCTAATAATTTTTTTTGAGCTGAAAATTAGAATTACTATTTATATTTCAGGTTATACATTTTAGTGATGAAGATGTGGCTACATTTATAGCAGTTCTAGGGATTTTATCTGTAATAGCACAGGTAATGATCACACAAGTGTTGTACTTCATATTCTTAGTATTTCCAATGATACTATGTTTTTTCCCCAGACATTAGTACTAGCATGTTTAAAGAAGTCGATAGGGCTTAAGAACTCAGTGCTGATAGGCCTGATCTTCCAAGTGCTTCAGCTCTCCTGGTATGGACTTGGTACACAGAGATGGTACGTGACAGAATGGTATTTGTCTATTTGTCTATTTCAAATTAGGTTGGACTCTGAGAATCTGTGTATTCCAACCCATGGTGCTCATGATAAGTAAGCAAATAATGTAAATATAAACAAATCCAGGTATGGGAAGTTGCATTCTTATAAATGCTCCTGTAAACAATTGCATGGCTTTCAGATATCAGGCTTTTATACATTACCCATGGACCACCCTGGGTTATGCTACATGGATCATGGCTGTAACCTTAACCTTGTATAGAGCTCATTTTGAATGTTAGAAATGTCATATGAATATTATATATTCACTTTGTGCAAGAAATTCCTGCATATCTGAGTTTACCATGCTTTGCAAGCACATTAGCATGCACATAAGTCACATGACGTTTCCAGCATTGGAAATCATGGTTTGGCAGTATATAACTATGAATTTGCTAATTTTTAGCATGAGCAATGTCACTATTTTTACACTTTTTATATTATGCCCTTTAGAAATGTCTCTATACAGGTAATTATTGTTTGATTTGTGCTGTTTGATCCAGGATGATGTGGGCTGCAGGCTCTCTCGCGTCGGTTGCGATGATCACATACCCATCTATCAGTGCACTAGTGTCTTGTAATGCTGAGTCCGATCAGCAAGGTACATTAACCCCTACACACACACAGTAGCTTTACTGCTGATTTTTCTTGTTCCCATCAGCAAGATAAGTAAACTCCTACACAACACACAGTAGCTTTACTGCTGATTTTTTTTGTTCCCATCAGCAAGATAAGTAAACTCCTACACAACACACAGTAGCTTTACTGCTGATTTTTCTTGTTCCGATCAGCAAGGTACGTTAACCCCTACACAACAAACAGTAGCTTGACTGCTGATTTTTCTTGTTCCGATCAGCAAGATAAGTTAACCCCTACACAACACACAGAAGCCTTTACTGCTGATTTTTCTTGATCCCATCAGCAAGATAAGTAAACTCCTACTAAACACACAGTAACTTTACTGCTGATTTTTTTTTTGTTCCGATGAGCAAGATAAGTAAACTTCTACACAACACAAGTAGATTTACTGCTGATTGTTCTTGTTCTGATAAGCAAGATAAGTTAACCCCTACACAACACACAGTAGCATTTACTGCAGATTTTTCTGAGTCAGATCAGCAAGATAAGTTAACCCCTGCACTCAGTAGACTCTACTGTCTACTGCTTTTTGTACTATGTGGGAAATTCCCAAACAGCCATGTTTCTAAGTTCTGCTGAGTCACTTGCCAAATAAAATTTAATAAAATAAATGAATTGAATTAATGAGTTGTAAGGACAAGAAGCAAAGACACGAAACAAGGTTTGCCAGCGTTTGGTATTTACTCGACCCTCTTTAACATTGTTTTAGCCCTTATGAAAGTACACTGAATACCACAACTTTGGTGGATCTTGTCTGTGTTTGTTTAAGCACATAAAAAAGGAAGACTTTGATAGTGTGCTAAATGACAAGGTGTTGTACGTTCTGTTTAATAGGCGTGGTACAAGGCATCATAACCGGAATACGTGGACTCTGCAATGGTATAGGACCCGCCCTGTTTGGCTTCATCTTCTACCTATTTCATGTCAATCTGGATGAACTGCCGACGACTCCGCCTCCAGTCAGGACGAACCACACCACCATGGAGGATCCAGACCCATTCACAAAGGTGTGTTATTATGCTTCTAGAGACTATCTTCTAGATACTGTAAGTTTTTGTTGATGTTTCTGTCAGTCAGTGTTGTAATGTTGCTATCAGCCATTGTTGGTGTTTATACCTCTTGAAGTTTTCTGCCTGGGTTGACTGCTTTGATTCTTCTTTCTCTGCCTACAAAATATGAAAGCAGCAACCATCGCGTTAGGCTCTGCATGAAGAGTATGTCTGCTTGTATCGTTCATGTTGTTGCTTTTGCTGTTGACGCTATTGTTATTGTGATTTTTACTCCAGTTGTTCGAACTGCTTGCTGTTAGTGTTTTTTTGTTTTGTTTTTATTTTGTTGTCGTTGTCACAGATTCTTTTGTAATAGCAGCTTCTGTTGATGAGGCAGATGTTGTATCGACGGTTTTACTTTATTCAATCACCGTTTTTTGCGCAATAGAAAAATCTATCAATCCTGTTATGAATCTACTACCTATTCACTTCCTCTAAAGACATGTGATTGCCTGTAATTCCTCCTACTCAACCTTTCTCTCCCTTCCTCCCTACAGACTATCGTTTTAGGGGCGCCTTTCCTGTTCGGCGCTGGCTCAGTCATCCTAGCCTTGCTACTAGCATTCTTCATCCCGGATAACGCAGGCTTTACTGGGCCGTACCCCTCCCGGTCACCTTCTAGGCGGGAATTCTCCTACCCAACCGACTTTGATAGCTCCACTGGTGATGTTGTGAACTTCACAAAGGTGCCAGAGAAAGCTCCGTTATTGTTGGTCGATGAATAGTGCTATTAGTGAAGAAGAAAATGCTGTTAAATTTTTCGTGGCGCTTTATGGCGCGCACGTCTGGGAGAAGCACCCTTCGCGGACAAGTGGCGCGCCTTGGATTATGGGAAGAAAACTTCCCAGCAGCCACTGCACGCCCCGCCCCCTGTTGAGGTCCCCGAGGTGTGTCCCGAACACTTAAAGCCGCATTGTCACCAGTTTACTTCCGGTCGATTACGTAACAATATCCGATGATTTTTCACGGAAAACGCGAAAAAAAAAAAATTCAAAATATCGAAAGCAGTGTGTCTATTGGAAGTTTCTTTGAGGATGTGATAGATAATTTAGAGAGGATGGCCTGTTAAATATCTCGGATTTTAAATAGATTCTTTTGTCTTTTAACGGTTGAGGTTTTCATTGGACCGTCGGAAGTAAACTGGTGACAATGCGGCTTAAATTCAGCCTGAACACGACAGCATTAGGTCCGTTTTAGTCAAATGAAACATATAGTAGGATAGTGTATAAATTTCAGAGACCATTTAGCTGATATATGGGAGCAACAAAAAATCTCTACAAGAAAAGCCTTTCTAACATTATATAATTTCCCCTTGTTTTCCGTGGTATGTATACTCGTATGCACCACAATATTCGTCATCTCAAAAAATTATTAAGAATGGAAATAGATAATGAATCGTCATAATTATCCCACTTTTCTAATTAATCGCAAAACTCTATTCCTTTTTTTTTTTTTGCTTTTTCGAACCTTTCAGATTTTGCAGTTTGTAGCTGGAGATTTCTTGTTGCCTTCACTTATGAAAAAATATGAAATATATTGTATTAAATTATTTTATTCAATGAATTATACATCAAATAAAGTTGAAATACATACATGACTAATGTCGTAGTTGATTGGATACAAAATATGTAACAGTATAGTTCCTTACTTGGAAATGCCTAGTCCTCGATTATTTGCCGTGAATGCTCGTTTTAGTGTGAGTCGTCGAGGCGGGGCTCATTTCAGATTTTAGCTCTATATGAATGATAATTCCAAGTATTACACTTGATGAAAATCAAACTAAATAATCGGTCAGTAAGAAATCAACACCAACAAATAATTCATTACGCGTCCTTTTTTTGATAATTAAAAATAGTTATTTGTGGGTATTAAAAGCCTTGCTTTCGGTTGCCCTTGCATTTTAGGGGGTGGGCGGCGCTTAAGGGGGTCGCTTATTTTGCGACTATACGAAAAGGAAGCCTTGCATTGTCAGCCGAACTAGACATAATCAGTTTAGTACAGACTTACTCAGTTTAGGACAGACTTACTCAGTTTAGTGTAGACTTACTCAGTTTAGTGTAGACTTACTCAGTTTAGTACAGACTTACTCAGTTTAGTACAGACTTACTCAGTTTAGTGTAGACTTACTCAGTTTAGGACAGACTTACTCAGTTTAGTACAGACTTACTCAGTTTAGGACAGACTTACTCAGTTTAGTGTAGACTTACTCAGTTTAGTACAGACTTACTCAGTTTAGTACAGACTTACTCAGTTTAGGACAGACTTACTCAGTTTAGTACAGACTTACTCAGTTTAGTACAGACTTACTCAGTTTAGTGTAGACTTACTCAGTTTAGTGTAGACTTACTCAGTTTAGGACAGACTTACTCAGTTTAGGACAGACTTACTCAGTTTAGGACAGACTTACTCAGTTTAGTGTAGACTTACTCAGTTTAGTACAGACTTACTCAGTTCAGGACAGACTTACTCAGTTTACGACAGACTTACTCAGTTTAGGACAGACTTACTCAGTTTAGTGTAGACTTACTCAGTTTAGTACAGACTTACTCAGTTTAGGACAGACTTACTCAGTTTAGGACAGACTTACTCAGTTTAGTACAGACTTACTCAGTTTAGTGTAGACTTACTCAGTTTAGTGTAGACTTACTCAGTTTAGTGTAGACTTACTCAGTTTAGTACAGACTTACTCAGTTTAGTGTAGACTTACTCAGTTTAGTACAGACTTACTCAGTTTAGGACAGACTTACTCAGTTTAGTACAGACTTACTCAGTTTAGGACAGACTTACTCAGTTTAGTACAGACTTACTCAGTTTAGTGTAGACTTACTCAGTTTAGTGTAGACTTACTCAGTTTAGGACAGACTTACTCAGTTTAGGACAGACTTACTCAGTTTAGGACAGACTTACTCAGTTTAGGACAGACTTACTCAGTTTAGTGTAGACTTACTCAGTTTAGTACAGACTTACTCAGTTTAGGACAGACTTACTCAGTTTAGGACAGACTTACTCAGTTTAGTACAGACTTACTCAGTTTACGACAGACTTACTCAGTTTAGGACAGACTTACTCAGTTTAGTGTAGACTTACTCAGTTTAGTACAGACTTACTCAGTTTAGGACAGACTTACTCAGTTTAGGACAGACTTACTCAGTTTAGGACAGACTTACTCAGTTTAGGACAGACTTACTCAGTTTAGTGTAGACTTACTCAGTTTAGTGTAGACTTACTCAGTTTAGGACAGACTTACTCAGTTTAGGACAGACTTACTCAGTTTAGGACAGACTTACTCAGTTTAGTACAGACTTACTCAGTTTAGTGTAGACTTACTCAGTTTAGTGTAGACTTACTCAGTTTAGGACAGACTTACTCAGTTTAGGACAGACTTACTCAGTTTAGGACAGACTTACTCAGTTTAGTGTAGACTTACTCAGTTTAGGACAGACTTGCTCAGTTTAGGACAGACTTACTCAATTTAGGACAGACTTACTCAGTTTAGTGTAGACTTACTCAGTTTAGTGTAGACTTACTCAGTTTAGTACAGACTTACTCAGTTTAGTGTAGACTTACTCAGTTTAGTGTAGACTTACTCAGTTTAGGACAGACTTACTCAGTTTAGTACAGACTTACTCAGTTTAGTACAGACTTACTCAGTTTAGTGTAGACTTACTCAGTTTAGGACAGACTTACTCAGTTTAGTACAGACTTACTCAGTTTAGTACAGACTTACTCAGTTTAGTGTAGACTTACTAAGTTTAGGACAGACTTACTCAGTTTAGTACAGACTTACTCAGTTTAGTACAGACTTACTCAGTTTAGTGTAGACTTACTCAGTTTAGGACAGACTTACTCAGTTTAGTACAGACTTACTCAGTTTAGGACAGACTTACTCAGTTTAGGACAGACTTACTCAGTTTAGGACAGACTTACTCAGTTTAGTACAGACTTACTCAGTTTAGAACAGACTTACTCAGTTTAGTGTAGACTTACTCAGTTTAGTGTAGACTTACTCAGTTTAGTACAGACTTACTCAGTTTAGTACAGACTTACTCAGTTTAGTGTAGACTTACTCAGTTTAGTACAGACTTACTCAGTTTAGTACAGACTTACTCAGTTTAGGACAGACTTACTCAGTTTAGGACAGACTTACTCAGTTTAGTGTAGACTTACTCAGTTTAGTGTAGACTTACTCAGTTTAGGACAGACTTGCTCAGTTTAGTGTAGACTTACTCAGTTTAGTACAGACTTACTCAGTTTAGGACAGACTTACTCAGTTTAAGACAGACTTACTCAGTTTAGGACAGACTTACTCAGTTTAGGACAGACTTACTCAGTTTAGGACAGACTTACTCAGTTTAGGACAGACTTACTCAGTTTAGTGTAGACTTACTCAGTTTAGGACAGACTTACTCAGTTTAGGACAGACTTGCTCAGTTTAGTGTAGACTTACTCAGTTTAGGACAGACTTACTCAGTTTAGGACAGACTTACTCAGTTTAGTGTAGACTTACTCAGTTTAGGACAGACTTACTCAGTTTAGGACAGACTTACTCAGTTTAGGACAGACTTACTCAGTTTAGTACAGACTTACTCAGTTTAGGACAGACTTACTCAGTTTAGTTACAGACTTACTCAGTTTAGTTACAGACTTACTCAGTTTAGTGTAGACTTACTCAGTTTAGGACAGACTTACTCAGTTCAGGACAGACTTGCTCGGTTTTGTCTACACTTACTCAGTTTAGTTGGGCCTGCCAAAGGGGGGACCGCTTCTTGATAGCCGGGCGCTAAACCGGGCCTTTACGGTAGGTCGGTTCTTCCTCGGTCAATTGAGACGTCGACACATATCTGGACGTCCGATATGATAATAACTAAGCCGAACTAAAATTTGTTTACAAACTTACAATTTGAAACCCTTAGAAACAGGCACATCTTCCTCCGTCAAAAGACAGAATATGGAAATTATATGATTTATATGTTAAAACCTTGAGCTTTTCAGCAAACATCGGGGGTGGGGGGACCATGTGTTTCGACGAACTAAGAGGGAACTAAATTCCAACTCAGCCGTTTTATTACGACTACATCTCCGAAAACTCACACATCGAACTCTCTCGAAAAACACTCGCACGCACGTGCGACTCGCATACCACAAATGTCAATCAAATACCGACGTCACGTCACGCGTAACGCAACATATAATTCTCTCGCTCAAACACCATGTGCAGGAACCTTTGTAGCCTACCCCCACAGGCGTTTGTATTACCACACAAGTCACACACATGTGACTAGTTCAAGGGTTCAAGTAGTTAACTTTTTTTCTATCGATCAAATTCTTGAAAGCCCATGGATTTGCCAATACGATATTGGTGGTATCAAATGCTTGAAAGTCCATAGATTTTCCGATTTGCCAATACGATATTGTTGGTAAAGTGAACAGGATCCAGTATTTTGTAATAGCGTAGAAACAGTTCTATTTGGGTTTTGATCATAATCTTTGTACAGAGAACAAATCTAATTTCATCATGCCCCTTTTAAAAAAATATCGTAAAATCTGGCGTTGTATCAACCGGATCGTGAAAATTTAACCAGGGGTACATTTGTTTTTATAGTACCGTTGTTTAATGAATGCCATGTCTGAATGCAATTCACCTTTATTAATCTATGGGGTTATAAGTGCTTTGAAAATATTTAAAAAATAATTGAAAATAGTTAGCTGCTCAATCCTGCAAACGAGAATACTCGACCACAAAAATATTAATTACCAGAGCTATCAAAACCGTTTTGTATACAGGATGCTCAACAAATCTAAAACAAGGTTGCTAGAAACAAATCCACTATGGCACTTGCTGACGAATTTAACACATTTCTGTAATATCCATTAAAACAACACCTGTTCTGTTGGTAATATATCTGCATTTTTTTTATCAGACAGACTCAGTAAGGTCGTACAGGAGTACTGAAGCCAAGGAGAAATGTAGCCAATGTGTTTTAAAGAACACGAAAAAAAAACAGCAAGTAAACATTCAACAATCATTCAGAAAATACAAGATAAGAGCGACGGGTTCCTGGTAAAGCACACAAAGTTTGTGTATAGCATAAGGAAGACATCTACAGTCTTGGAGATGGGGGCATTGACGTCCTTTGAAGTCGTGCTAGTGATCTGTGTTCTTAGCTGCGAAGCTGTCGTGGGAACAGTCTCGAACCTTGTGGTTCTTGTTTCGTTTTTCGCGTACACACACTCGTGCCAGCGGGAAGCTACAGCAATGTTTCTCATCAGTCTCTTATTCGCAGATCTTTTCGTTTGCGCCGTCTACGTGCCTTTTTATACTTCTCATTTGGCGGAGAAGAGTCTAATACTAGAAAACGTTACGGTGCGCACCTTCATAGGGTCTTTATTGCTTATAGCCTCACTGAATGCTATTTTCTGCGTTATGATGGACCGTTTCATTGCTGTGCAAAAGTCCTTTAAGTACCCCGTCTGGCTGTGCGACCAAAATGTCAAGAAAGTGATCGCCTGTTCTTGGGTTCTGGCGATTCTACCAAACCTGGTCATATTCATTAACTTCAAATCATGGGCATATCTTCTAAACGCTTATGTGCTTTTTATGATGACCGCAATCTTCTTTCTTAGCTACACTGTTTTCCGAACAAGTCAACTCCAAGCCCGAAGAATCATTGATCAATTCTCGAACGTTTCCGCGGCCGTAGTTGTGAGCACTCGGTGTGCAAGGGCGGTAAGGCTGGTGGTAGGTATATCTCTCTTGTGTTGGCTCCCTACTATCCTTGTTCCCGTCTTGATACCGATATTTGGCCAAGGGTTCGTAAACCGTATCTGGTGCTATGTGTTGGTCATGTCCTCGTTGAACTCTTGCTTAGACCCGTTTCTCTATTATTGGAACATTTCAAGGTTTCGCAGAGCAATTCAAAAATTCCTTAAGATGATCGTTCGATGGAAAAAATCAAACCTTGAAAACAATGTTAATCCTACCTACGGTTAAAAGCTGACGTCTTCAGACTAGGACGGACGCCAACGGTTTGGTGGGGCGGATGTCCTAAGGCGCTTCTGAATACAGTACTATGAACCTGCTCTTTCAAGTCATTATTATCGAGCAAATAAGCAAAACAGAGCAACGGAACAGGACTGACAGAACTGCTCCATAACCCATGAAGCGCCCAGCTACACAGCCTATCAAAATGTACTTCTAAAGTTCCTCCAAAAGTTTAGTACACTTTCTACGCCCTTATATCGTTTTTTATAGGTCGCATATGTATGCTAGCTCGCAAAGCAACATGACGAGTGTGTCGCTATATTCTTTTTCTTTTGCAAGCTACAAGCACACCTGGTGAGACTAAGCAAGACCTTTACCAAATACAAGGACTAATACTTTCCCTTCCTTAACCCGGTAACCCAAGACCTTTACCAAATACAAGGACTAATACTTTCCCTTCCTTAACCCGGTAACCCAAGACCTTTACCAAATACAAGGACTAATACTTTCCCTTCCTTAACCCGGTAACCCAAGACCTTTACCAAATACAAGGACTAATACTTTCCCTTCCTTAACCCGGTAACCCAAGACCTTTACCAAATACAAGGACTAATACTTTCCCTTCCTTAACCCGGTAACCCAAGACCTTTACCAAATACAAGGACTAATACATTCCCTTCCTTAACCCGGTAACCCAAGACCTCTACCAAATACAAGGACTAATACTTTCCCTTCCTTAACCCGGTAACCCAAGACCTTTACCAAATACAAGGACTAATACTTTCCCTTCCTTAACCCGGTAACCCAAGACCTTTACCAAATACAAGGACTAATACTTTCCCTTCCTTAACCCGGTAACCCAAGACCTTTACCAAATACAAGGACTAATACTTTCCCTTCCTTAACCCGGTAACCCAAGACCTTTACCAAATACAAGGACTAATACTTTCCCTTCCTTAACCCGGTAACCCAAGACCTTTACCAAATACAAGGACTAATACTTTCCCTTCCTTAACCCGGTAACCCAAGACCTTTACCAAATACAAGGACTAATTCTTTCCCTTCCTTAACCCGGTAACCCAAGACCTTTACCAAATACAAGGACTAATACTTTCCCTCCCTTAACCCGGTTACCCAAGACCTTTACCAAATACAAGGACTAATACTTTCCCTTCCTTAACCCGGTAACCCAAGACGATGGTCGTGAAAACGAAGTGTAAAAAATTTCTTTATCGTAAAAATATAAAAGAACAGAGCTTGTGTAATATTGTGTTTAAAGGTTTTACTTAAATTTTCATTTAAATTTCCATTGGTATAAAAGTATATATTTTGCATAATTGCACGCTCTGTTTTTTCCGCTGCAACATTGACTGTTCGTCGCGTATTAGTTGCAAGTTGCTAGTTTCACATGCGCCTCTGACTTGACAGTATTTTCCTACATGACTCTTTATAAAGCGCGGCGGATTCTGTCGTATGACGCGTCTGAACATCAGGCTCGACCCTTACGACTTAATCGTGATGAGCTCATATCTGTCAGATGGGTGAAATACTGTTTATATATTAGATACAATATACTTTCCTCTCACTTTAATGTTGGCTTGATAAATACACCCTTACCTCCAACTGTTATACAATATTGACTGGTAGTTGTAAAATCGAGGGGCGGCAATAATGAAAAGAACATCCTGCTTGCGAGACTTCTGACATCAGCATAACACTCAGTTTTTAGTTCTATAACACTCATTTTATAGCTCTATAAAGCCGTTCGTTGCATTGGAAACAAATACGTATCATTTAAATATCATGCTATTTTTTCTTAGATAAATCTCGAAAAAATACAATAAACTGATAGTGTGAACGTCGCTAAATTTGATTAAAAATGCTTTTATTAAAAAAAGATATAGACGATCAAATAAAACACTTTGAGTCATTTCCCACACCCTAGGTATCAGACTCGGGGCCCACATTTACATTTTTTAATTATTTATTTGTCCTTTCATAGAGGTAGCTCTTTGGTGAAGAAATCTGGTGATTTTTTCCATGTAAGCATTTCTTTAAACGAGTAATTCCCTTTAAGAGGAGGGGGGGTTGTCGAGTAAAGGAAGTACCTTTACCTTGTGTTATATAACAAACAAAGTCTCGAACTCGAACCGAGTGAGTCTTCTCGCCCCCACCCCACCCCCCTCCCCGCTCCTTGTGGCACACGCATGCGCCGCAATCCCCATTTGCTTTGACATGAAGTACAGAAACACACCGAGTTATATAACATGGTGGGTTTATAATTATGTATGCCATTTTTATAAGGTTTTTATAGGAGTATTTATTGTTAAAATTATCTTTCGATTTCTGGGTTTGATGCCCGAACATTTTGATTCCTTATGGGGAAACTATTCCAGGGGTGGTAGGTAATCCTTTGTTGTCTCTACGAAAAAGCTTTTTTCCTTTAAGCCGTGATTGGGTGAGGATGGTTCGTGGCACGCCTTGCCCTATAAAATTAGCAGTTCTCGCCAGCAGACTGACACTATATGGCTTTTAAAACAATTACGACTATTGTGGGGCACCCCAATGTCTCTATTCATTTCGCTGTTTTTGTTTGGTAGCCGAAGGGGGATGGGGCTGTGTTTCCAATGTCCCTTTCCCTAATACTACCCTGTTAAAACAGTTTGTATTTCCCTAATACTACCCTGTAAAAACAGTTTGTATTTCCCTAATACTACCCTGTAAAAACAGATTGAATTCATGACATACAGGGGTGATTAACAGTTATTCTGTAGGTTAGGATACAGTTGACTGCATATCATTTTCAAAACTTTTCTAGATTTACCTTTTTTTCACATTTACACTGAAAACCTCTTTGTAGTGCATTCATTAAGTAAATCAGCTTTCATGATCTTGAAACATCAAATTTATGTCAAAGCCTATTATTGAAGTTACCATGTAATGGAAGTCAGTGATAAACAATTCACACATGATTCAATATTTCAAATCAAATAAGTACTTCCAATATGGAAAAATTTCTTAAAAGTATGCATTCTATGATCAATAAGGAATCTAGCGAACCCCAATAAACAAAATAGGCCTCTTCAGGTTTGGCATATTCACAACAAAATGAAAGTCTTCATCATTGACTGCTACATAATCAATTTCTTGAAGATTGTTCAAGTCCTCTGCTACATCAAGTCTCCATGTTGTTACATAATCAACAAGTTGCCAGAGAATGTCTCCTGTCGCCACAGAAGAAACACTAACAGCACTCTTGAGAAGTTGAGTTGTTTCCTCTAATAATTCTAATGGTACGAAGAGGAGCACAGCATTGTTGATCATGTCAGATGTTGTAGTGACAGCATACTCGCTTGCATCTGTCACAAGTTGTGGAAGGTTGCCAACTTCGCACATGAAGAGAGTACACACTGATGTGCTGGTGGGTATGGCTTCCACTGGGGATAAACTCTCTCTTGGTGGATTCTAAAACAAAATACATTATCAAATGTGGTAGATACTATTAACCAAAAATCAGAAAGCTATAATTCAATGAACTCGTGTACAGTAAATCAAGGGGGTTAAATGGTTCTTTCTATCCTTACTACAACTAAGAGGCTAATGTAGAGGCAGGCCAATGGCTTAGGTTGGGATGGGGATGAAGAGTATAAGAGTAGTATACCCTTTTCTGGGGGGGGGGGGGGGGGTTAAAGTAGATGTTTTTACCCCCTTTGCTACCCCACACCCACAATTTCAGCTTGGTGCTGTGCTCACTGTCATGTCCTGTTTTTTATTTATTTTTCAAACCTCCTTGTAACAGTTTGCAAAAACGATTCAATATATCATCTACACATCTTACACGATTAAATAGCACTTTAAGATGTAAGCTCCCATAAAACATCTCTTTCATTTATAAACTTACAGCAGCCGACATTGTTGTTTTTGAACTGTTACCAATCCGGTCGCAGGCTGACAGCCAAAGGCATCGCGCGGTTGCCCACATCTGGTCGGATAATAATTGCAAAATACATCCAAGAAATTTTGTATTTTCTTCTTGTTGGCCATGTAAAATGAACTTGAGTTGTTTGACAATTTCCCAGTCTTGTAATCCTTGGAGATGCTGGCTTTGGGTTCTTAACACACCCAATGAGTGTTTAGTGACACCAAGGAAGTCTTTCGTGCATATCTGAGTATAAGTACCCTTGACAAGCCAGTTCAGCCAAAACGGGTCAAAGTCGAAATAAACACATTCACTGTTGTTTTGTATACGTTGTACCGCTAAATCAGCCGATGCTTTATCATCTTTAGAGCTTGCAAAGGCAGTATTCCATACCCTGTGTAGAAAAAGGGATGTTATGTCTGCAAATTTCCCCAGATAGCTGCGTTTGGCAGCGCTCCTTTGGTCGACTTGTTTACACTGTAGTGAAGACTCCGCCATTTTGTCAAACGAACAAGACAACTCGTCCTCTCTAGCAAAATTCCATTGGAAGTAATTTTCACCGGTATAAGGTTCAAGTCTCGAGCGAAAGAATTCAAGTGCCATTGTTCATGGTGGAATTAAAGAATAAAGTCAGAAATATTGAGTTATTTTGGGCGTCTTTAGCTTCCTGACACTTTACATACCGCAAGCGAAGATTGAGGTCAGCGGCGGCCCCAAGTAATATATGCCTACCATTTGTATCTTTTAAAAGATCTACTCGCCACAAACCCATCTAAGTAAACAGACATGCGGACTAGATCACTAAGTTTCTTTTCATGATGTTTCAAGGCCTAAGCGAAGATAGACGATCTCTGTTTTTTTTATTGTTTACTCCACCCTACTCCTCCTCGGTTCTCAATAGAACGAACGCGTGACGTCACGCTACTTCATAGAACAGACAAGTTCAAGATGGCGGCCGATCGAAGCAATGATCGGTACCCCCTTCATAAAGCGGTGTTTGAGGGAAATCTGCGCAAAGTTTCAACTGCTCTCAGGACTTGTGACATAGAGGAAAGAGACATTCACGGTATGCGTAGTCTGATGCACTAAAGTTGTTTGAAATGTGCTTTTTTGAATGTGAAAGCCTTGTTGAATTTCTAAAATTGGCAGCGCTGTTTGAAAAAAAAATATCTAAATCAGTTCATACCTCATAGTTGTTAATGACTTTTTACCGACAACGGATGACTCGTTAAGATGTGCTGATCTTAATGATCGATGCTGATCTTAAAAGCCAGGTTTCTGAACGAAATGAGCAACGCGATTTGCTTTTGGCGTCTTTCTGACACTCATGAAAAGACTGGTTTGTGTACAACTCTCTCGGTTTTATTTACTAAGCTTTACTTATATACATTTAAGAAATTGTATTTAAGTTATAGCGTAAAATGTCGCCACCGGCCTGAAAGACGAGAAAAACACATGTTCCCATTTATTTAGCTTAAACACATCAATTTTTCGAGTCCAATACAAATGAGCAGCAACTTGTGTCGACTGTAAGCCGACTGGTAATTTACGGTGTTAATCCATTTATAAATAAGTTAACTTCTTGTCTTTGTAGACATATTTGTTTTGAGAAATTTCATTAGATTCGTCTAAGCATACTATAAAAAATAATGTGGTGTGATCACCTATGCATAGACGGGAAAACAAAGAGCCATTTAGCGCGAGTAGTGTGGGCTTGTATGGTTCGCATTTTGCGAATATTTTCAAGGTGAGTCCTCCAAGAAATATCCTCCACTGTCAAACACACATCGCGTTTAGTAAGTTTTTGAAGACAAGTTATTTTATCAGGGAAGTGGTTTGACATAGTGCCTTTCCCATGGGAGATGCATGTCAACCATATGTAGACACGTATGCTTTATTATGTAAACAGTTGATATTATAAAAAGATTTTCGTTTTCTATTTTGAATGTCATTGACATAAAATATTTTTTATGGTTTACTGGTTAATAAATGTGATAGAATTGTGAATTGTGCAGGATATATTACAGACTACTAAACAGTATATCACAATTTGATATACCATGGTGATTGTTTTTATTGATGTTATTATTGATTGTTTCATTGTAGGTAACACCCCATTACATTTAGCTGTGATTTTAGGGAGAAGAGGTTGGTTACAATTTTACTATGAGCCCTCACAATAAGTAGCAAATAGTCTGGTAAGAGATGTTTGATATTCCTTTATTACTGAGAGATACTGTTAGAACCATGAATAAATTGGTTGCTAATTTACTGAAAATATTTTGAAATAGTCTGGAAATATACTATTATTTAGGCTTACTTATCTATAGTCCAGTTAAAAAATACAAAATTGTTTTTATTCAGTTCCTATTTTGTATATGATTTGGTTTTATCAATTATTTTCCCCAAATTATCCTCAAATTCTGTTGTGTCTCTTGTCTTAGCATCGATTCAAGTTCCTGTTAGCCAAATAGGGAAATAATGAAATTGCACTGAGCCGATCAGGATCTAGAACCCCCTTGTATCAGCTGGGGTGCACACCATTATTTGTCGTGTATCCTTTTTAAATCCCCCCTCCCCTATCCCCCCCTCCCCTGTCCCCCCCTCCCCTGTCCCCCCCTCCCCTGTCCCCCCCTCCCCTGTCCCCCCCTCCCCTATCCCCCCCTCCCCTATCCCCCCCTCCCCTGTCCCCCCCTCCCCTGTCCCCCCTGTCCCCTTTGTTAGCTGCCTCCCTGTATTTATATGCTTTTGTTTTGTGCAGAATGTGTTTATCTTTTGCTTGCCCATGCGGCTCCAGTCAAGGTGAAGAATGATCTTGGTTGGAGTCCACTGGCTGAAGCCATCAGTTATGGCGACAGACACATAAGTGAGTACATTCTGCATTTATGGCAGCTTCAGGCATTGTACAAACTATTTCATATATAAAAGTCACATGCAATTTGTTTTTATCTATAGTTACTTCTCTATTGAAGAAGATAAAATCACAGACACGAAATGAGGTCGAGACAAGACGCCCTCAACTTATAGATGCACTAAAAGAGGTATTTGTTAGCTCTTATTAATTTTTGATTGAAGAAATCTCTGAAAAATTATTTTTAAACAAAGTTCTATATAAACAGTATTCAAATTTTTTGGCCAAAATTATTGCAATAGCATCCTGCAAATCAGCTGATGGAAATGGATGCTTTCTTGCACCTGGCGTTTTCTTGAATGACAAAATGGTGGCCCTTTGTTCATTGAATTTCCATGTTAGCCTGTAGGTACAATTTACTTGGAGGCCCCCACAAATAAAAGAAGAAAAAGTAGTTGCGCTGCAAGCTGAAGAAAATATCCATGAGATAGTAGTTATAAACGTGATATGTACTCTTTGTTTATTATTGTAAACTTGTTATCTTTAATTAACAGCTTGGAGATTTTTATGTTGAAATTACCTGGGATTTTCAAAGTTGGGGTATGTATCTAATTTTAACTTCTTAGCCTGCTTCTTAGTACTGCATGTACAGTACTGTGTGAATATGAAAAGAAAATTGATGTTTATTTTTGTTTTATTGCAGTTCCCCTATTATCAAGAATTCTTC
Organism: Nematostella vectensis; assembly: GCF_932526225.1. Classification (NCBI taxonomy): domain Eukaryota; kingdom Metazoa; phylum Cnidaria; class Anthozoa; order Actiniaria; family Edwardsiidae; genus Nematostella; species Nematostella vectensis. The sequence continues at coordinate 1,341,325 of NC_064034.1, forward strand.
CTTCTGATACTTGTAAAATATATAAAAGGGGTTGCTCTGTAAGGTGAGATGAAATGTACTGTATAGTATAAGTATAATACTGATAAAAAAGAATACTAGTACCTGTGAAGTTGAAACATATTCTCATCCTATCCCTTTGGCAACGCTCCCAAGACTTCCGACAAATGCCTAATGACTTTCTCCACAGTTTTCAAATATTTCTTAAAGCACATTGAACAAATGTACAGATCTATTAGTGACAGTAATCTTATCATAATTTTGTGTTTTGTGAATGGAGTGACAACTGGGAACCATTGATATTACTAATTGATTATAATGACAATAAAACATTTTTATGTTTTTTTTTTCAGAATGGATAGTACACTAGTAGATTTTACAGATATGAAGTGGCAAAGAGGTGACATCTCATTTATATTCAATGGTGACGCAAATGGTGACTATAATTTGATTTCTATCAACCTATCAAATCAATTATTAATTTATGTTTTTTTTGCAAAATCAGGATAATTTGATTAATATGTCATTTTGCTTTAGGAGAGCATTCATTTGCTGTTCTTGACAATGAGAAAAAAGTATTCCAGAGATTGAGAGCTGAGGTATAGTAAAACTACTTGTTGAATCTAAAGTACAACTAAAGTACACCAAAACTGGTTACTGAGGGAACTTTTTAAAGTTTAAATTTGATATATTGGGTGGTCTGTTACAGGAAACTGAAGCAGAGATTGAAGAAGAGGTTGATTTACTAATGAGCAGGTGATTATTTTTTCTTCCAAATGGTTATATTTCTTACCTTTTGTGTCTACTCAACCTGCAGAATATTTTACCAGGGAAAGAGGTCAAACCAAAGATTAAAAGAGTTTCACCTGATTTGAATTAACTGTGGTTAAATCATCATCAGGTGCAAACCTTGTCTCTGTACATGTTTGTTGCCATGCTAAGGCTTTAGACTCTCTGATCCTTATTATATATGCACGCATGTCAACAAAGCCCATCACATTTTATGTTCTTAGTGATATTGTGTCACTATAAATGTCAACAAATTCTATGTTCTAGTGATGTTGTGTCAGTATACATGTCAATTTTTTTGGTTATAGATATTGTGTCAGTATACATGTCAACAAAGCCCATCACATTCTATGTTCTAGTGATGTTGTGTCAGTTAAATATCAATAAAAAGGCCATCACATTCTATGTTCTAGTGATATTGTGTCAGTATACATGTCAACAAAGCCCATCACATTCTCAAGAGCTCAGGGCGGATGGTTTTGGAAAGCAGACAGAACAGTATGTACATATAAAATGATTTAGATATTGAAAGTTTTTTTTAATAGAATCAAAAAGCCCAAACTGTCGCGATCTCGTACCAGAACAATGAATATAATACACCAAAAACTGGAAATCGACTCTGCCAAATTTTCGTCTTTAATAAGACTTCTTCAGGGCAGAGTCTGAGAAAGTTTTTTTTATTTATTCTTTTGGTCTTTCAAAAGAAACCATCTAATCAACTATATACTTTTAGGAAATGGTTGGCCCATACTTGGCAGACGTTTATACAGTAAATGGGATGATGTTAGTGTCGAGGAAAAGGTACAATGGAGTCCTATCCAAACAGTGACAAAACCGGTCAGCATTATTGCAGAAGTCTCGCTCGACTGAGTATAAGACAAAGGAAATGCTGGCAAAGTACTTCGCAAGATCTCCCAACATTGTGAACAAGCAGCTTCTCACCAGTCAGGCTTGGATCCAGGAAAAATTCTGAACTGTTGACCAAAATAAAAAGTGCTATTAACACAGCACCTCAATAACAAAATGAAGACATCCAGTTCAGACTTAACATACTCTACCAACTCTACACATTTTGACCTTTTTATGTAAACAGGTGTAAATAGGGTGGATCTGCACCTATCAATAATGATGGCACTCTTTGCTTGGGCTTTTTGGAGGTCTTTTTTTCTTTTTCTAAATCTCTTCTTGTGACACTTATTTCTTTATTTTTTAGAAGAGAGCATCTTTCCGATGAAGATCTTGTAAAAAATAAGGTACTTTACCCCCTGTTAAATTATAAAGCTATTTACAAAATAAAATAAGGGACACCCTTTTTCTAAGTTATTTGAAAATGTTCTATCCTGTTACTTTCAGGCATTAATGGACAGCTTAAGCAAAGGAGGCAACCTAATAGAGAGCATACCTGAGGTTTGTGTAATTTCTGTGCAAAATATTAATACAACAATATTTGTCCCTATGTGATTAATACTTGGTTATAGCATGTGGTGGCGCACACCTTTCTTCCCAATAATTTACTCCTCCAAACTATTTTTCTTCTGTTACCTTCACCATATTCATGACAACTATGTTATGTGCCACTGTTGCACATATCAAATTCATGAAAGAAAGTCTGCCGGCTCTCTGGAGATTTGGGATTCCTGTGGCGAGGGGAGGGAAAAGGAGAGCAGGAGACACTTGTTCACTCCACATCCATTTCAGAACCACTTTTAAGACTTAAAAATTGCAATTTTTACGAGATGAAGTCTGCCAAAGAGTCTCTGCTCTTTAGGGATTTTACCAATGGGCTTTGGTAAAAGCTTTATTTATTACCAAGTATTTGTTAGCGCCATGAGCTTCGTGGCTGGCGGTGAAGGTCCGAAAGTTTTAGTCATTTTTTGTTCGCTCTTAGGGTTGATATGTGACTAGGTCAAGGAGGCAAAAAGCCTCGAAACCAAGACTGCCTTTTAAAAAGGTCTTACTTTAGAGAATGGTTCAGCTTAAGAAGTGTAAGCCTCCAATTTTAGATCAGCGCTGGAGCGGTAGACCTCCACATTCCGAAATCTAAGTGCGATCTTTGTTGATGAGACAACCTTGATTGCCTTGATATCAAAGCAAAAGGGGGATTTTTTTCTTGCACTGGCCTTTGCGAAGGAAGAAAAATATTTTTTGTTGAATAATAACTTGGAACTTCTTAGAATTCCGTATTTCACTTGGGAACACACCTTACAAATTTGATTGAAGTCGTTTGCATGGGGAGAGCTTATAATTGCTGTTTTTGTTTGAGTTTACATTCTCTCCAATTTTAAATACTCTCTAAATGTGCAAGTTTTTCTAAATTTCACGGGTTCACGGGTCAAACGATTATTTTGATTGGCCGCTTGTTGCATCTTTTTTTGCTTTAGCTGAAGTGTAAGCCTCCAAGTTTAGACCATTTTTCTTCTTTTTGAACAGCTGTCATTGGTTCGATTTGATAGCTCCTGGCACTTTCTTTTGACAAGTGTTGTCAAGCGTGAAAGGGGAGGAATGCAAAAACATGGGGTCTTGCTGGCAGCTCTCCTTTTGCCTTTTCCCCTTCCACAGGAATCCTGAAACTCCCGAGAGCCGGCTAGCAGGGTTCATTGTTAAAACAGAATAAGTCTCTCAACAGTGATAGAACAAAGTGTTCTATATTGGAGCTACCCTATTATTGCAACTTTATTTCTCTGAATATGCAGACAACAAGACGTGAATCTCTGAAACCTCCACCTAAACCTGAGCTCACATGGTCAGAGTACTTGCGTTACGACATTGATGAGTAAGTTACTACCACTCGAGAGATGTAGTGAACCATCAGCTTACTCAAGGGATAATCTTTAAAAGGGCTAATGGAAAAAGCACGTTCTTCGGGGGCCTGTATATGAATATATTCAATATTCTATGAGCTCTCTTGCCAAATATTTCTGTTTAGTTAAGACTTTCGAGCCGACTTGAGTCATAAAGTGTGAGGGTTCTTTTAGTACCCCAGGAAATTCAAATGACACCCTTGAAGTAAATGTTAGTTGCCAACTAAATCTGCTTGAGTTACTGAAGATAAATATCCATAAATAGTATCAGGCATTAAATATTTTATGGATTATAATAATGATAATGACGATGATAATAGTAATAGTAATTATAATAATAATAATAAAAATACTTATTTTATATAGTGCTATTTCCTGAAGCTCAATAATACTATTTTGCAACATAATTTTTCAACTACTTACAGTAATCGTTATCCTTTTATTTTTTCAGGCTTCCTCATATGGGTAGAGCCCAGGTATTGAAAGAGGATAGAAAACCAGTGAAGGCGTATGTTGCTATGGTAAAATATTTGTCATCTAAGCTATCAACTTTTTGACACACATTGCAAACAGGACTTTAAAGGTGTGTTTATGTTTTTTTTATTTCAGAGTCAAGAATTCCCACTTTCTATAGATCTGTAAGTACTTTATTATCAATGGTTTTAAATAATATAAAGCTGTTTGTAAAAAACTGTTTTTTTTTTAATTTTATTTTAAGGGTTCTTAAAGTTTTAGAAGTCATCGCACCATTTAAGCATTTTAGCAAGTTAAAGGAATTTGTCGCAATGAAGTTGCCCCCTGGATTCCCTGTTAGATTTGGTGAGTATCAGGGCAGTATCAGGGCTAAAGGCTAGTATCTTATTGAGAGGGATCTCTGCTGGATTAACCATATAAGTATCAGGGCCAAAAGCAAGTATCTTCAGTGAGAGGGGTCTCTACTGGATTAACGAAGCTTGTTTCTTGTGTGAGTTGGGTTTTTGTCAGATTTAACAAGCTAGTATCTTCAGTGAGAGGGGTCTCTGCTAGATTAACCAAACTTGTTTCTTGAGTGAGTTGGGTTTCTGTTAGATTTACCAAGCTTTTATCTACAGTTAATGGGCTTTCTCTTAGATTTACCAAGTTAGTATCTACAGTGAATGGGCTTTCTCTTAGATTTACCAAGCTAGTATCTACAGTGATTGGGCTTTCTCTTAGATTTACCAAGCTAGTATCTACAGTGAATGGGCTTTCTCTTAGATTTACCAAGCTAGTATCTACAGTGAATGGGCGTTATCTTAGATTTATCAAGTTAGTATCTTGGGTGAGTTGGGTTTCTGTTAGATTTACCAAGCTAGTATCTACAGTGAATGGGCTTTCTCTTAGATTTACCAAGCTAGTATCTACAGTGAATGGGCTTTCTGTTAGATTTACCAAGCTAGTATCTACAGTGAATGGGCGTTCTCTTAGATATATCAAGTTAGTATCTTGGGTGAGTTGGGTTTCTGTTAGATTTACCAAGCTAGTATCTACGGTGAATGGGCTTTCTCTTAGATTTACCAAGCTAGTATCTACAGTGAATGGGCTTTCTCTTAGATTTACCAAGTTAGTATCTACAGTGAATGGGCTTTCTCTTAGATTTACCAAGCTAGTATCTACAGTGAATGGGCTTTCTGTTAGATTTACCAAGCTAGTATCTACAGTGAATGGGTGTTCTCTTAGATATATCAAGTTAGTATCTACAGTGAATGGGCTTTCTCTTAGATTTACCAAGCTAGTATCTACAGTGAATGGGCTTTCTCTTAGATTTACCAAGTTAGTATCTACAGTGAATGGGCTTTCTCTTAGATTTACCAAGCTAGTATCTACAGTGAATGGGCTTTCTGTTAGATTTACCAAGCTAGTATCTACAGTGAATGGGCTTTCTCTTAGATATATCAAGTTAGTATCTTGGGTGAGTTGGGTTTCTGTTAGATTTACGAAAGCAAGTATCTTAAGTGTCTTTTTGTAAGATTTTACCCGTGAGCGGGTTTGCAAGACTACTAGACACATTATCTCTATTTTGTTGGTTTCCCTTTCAGACTTGCTAAGCTAGCTTGTTTGACTATACTTTTATGTTGCAGAAATACCCGTCTTTCCAACCATAACAGCAAAGATAACTTTTCAGGACTTTAATAAATGTGAGAAGATCCCAGCATCAATGTTCTTTATTCCTAGAGACTATAAGGTAAGCGAACACTTGTGATCCTTGAAAAGGAAATGCTGATTTCTTAAGATGACCTAGTGAAAGGACAGGGACTGGTGAAGTGGGTGGGAGACTGGTGAGGAGGGTGGGGGAAGGATGAGAAGGATGGGGGACTGGCGCAGAGGGTGGGGGACTGGTGCGGAGAATGGGGACTGTCGCGTTCCTTTTGCGGCTACCTCTATCCATGCGGCTGCTATGTTGATACTATTGTATTTGTTTATGAATTGTAGGAAGATCCAAACCGATTTCCAGATCTATGATGTGTTAGATGCTGCGTAAGAGCGAGATTCATACAATCTCAGCGTCTATATAGGACTGGGAACTACTCGGCACGCCCCACTGGACTAGTAACGCCCTGCATAGTCTTGTCCCCAGTCCACTCTTGGTCTGCTCTACTCGTTCGTGATTTAAAATGGCTGGATGGTGGACACTCTTTGAGGGCGAGCTCTATATAACAATCACCCTAACCCTAACACTAATCCTGCTTACGGTGGTTGTTATTTAGTATTTCTTTCTTGGAGCTCTCGGAGTAAAAGTTGACGTCATGAAAAGGTTTCCGCGCAGTCCAGAGAAGCCTTGGACGATTCTATGTACTATGCGCCGCCGCGACTGTCGTCTCACGGCATCATGGAGCGTGATGTGCAAACAGAAATACCCTGCTATGAAGGGCTTCAACTACTGCGCAAAGTATTCGGCTGAATGGGCCTGATAACAGAGTCTCATCAGTCTTGAGGCGACAATAGACAATATTCTTTGTAAATTCATAAATGATAAGAAGACTTGTAAGTTAAACAAAAGATTTATATTTATTTTTATCCTGAATTTGTTCTAAGGCCGCGATCATATAGCGATTTGTACAGTAAGAAATGGGTTAATGTAGTATATTATAGATTTTACAGGGAGTTGGAGGGAAGGGGCATGTTTGTAACAGACAATCCACTTTTTTATTAAAAAAAAAAAAGAATTCTACCACCACATAAGGTGATTTTGAATTTTCTTAAACTTCAACAGTGCTGTATTCGATCTTCTGAAGAATTAATAAACTTTACGAATTGAGTGTGTTCCCCCATCCTCATGCCATTTAGGCGGTGTTTTCTTCTGAACGCACGCCATCGCAGAAGATAGTGTAAAACTATATATGCAATATCACCCTGCGGTCAAATTACTTGCGAACGAGTGCGATAATATGGAAACCAGACTTTTGTCGCGTGGTTAGCCTGCCAGCCGGCTCTCCAGTGGGATTATTCGGAAATTGCTGCTGTTTGCGGAGTTTCGGGATTCCAGCGACTCGCTTCCTGCTTTTTTTTTTGCGCGCCGCCAACGAAATCCCGAAAGTCCGAAAACGGTAAGGTAATAGTTATTATTTAACGGGGGTGGAGGGCTGCGATTTTTTGAGCGTCGATTGAGGGGAGCGCCTCAAATTTTGATACAGGTTTAGGGGAGGGCCTTGTTTTTTGAATAGTTATTCTGATCAATTTCCGAGCATTCTTATAGTCTGGAATTTCTTTTTTTTTTTTTTTGGGGGGGGGGGGGGGGGGGGGGGGAGAACCACAGACCCCCTACATGGTAGAAAAATGAATGTGATGCGCCTTCTGCTTGCACTTTCAAGACTTTTGTTTGGCTGGCGTTGAAAATCGTTTTTCACCTAAACTGAGGCTTCTTTTACTTTTGCAGTTATGGTTTTATTAACTTCCATTATAAAATTTACCTATTTCAATTCATGTCAAAATATGAAAAGATATGTAAATAAGAGTTCAGTTGGGAAGGAGCTAAATGATGCTGTTTTCTATTTAGGTTTTAACAGAATAATGAGCATTTTATATACTTGAAAATGGCAAAATACGCCCCCAGATCCCCCTATACAATAGTTTTTACACCCCTGAAAAATGGGCATGAAACAACACTTCTCCTGGCTGGATGGTGTTCAAGGGGTGGTGTCTGCTCCTTACTCCCACAATTATAATAAAAACAGCGACATTCAGGCCATATGGCGGTTACCAAAATAAAAAGCAGTCCCCCCCCCCCCCCCAGCCAAGCTTTGCCTGCAATGAGAAAGAAAGGGCACTAGTGCTCTTTTTTTTTCTCGCGCGCTCCCTGTGTGCCCGATCTCCGCGACGCCCTGGGTCCCCGAGGATGGCAATGATGGCGCTGCCAAAGTCATCTTTTGTCTTCTCTGCCTTTTATGCATCTTATATTTGTGAAGCTCTGGCCAATCCGTTTTGGGTGCCCAACAAGGTTTAGGCTCGTGTTTCCAAAAAGGATTCAGCACTGTCCAATCCCAGCCCTTCGGCCTAGCACAGTACTCCCCGTACGGTTTACGTACGACTTTAGCGAAAGATGTGTTATACCAGTTGTCTTTAACGTAATTCAAGTACTCTCTCATGTACTTGGGATAAGCCTGGTGAATTCCTATTAAGTTTGAGCACAGCTTGTCATTCAATCTGTCCTTCAAATCACTTCTGTAATGCACCAAGCGCGAGTTATCTGCGAAATAGGTTACATCGTATTTATCGTCTTCTAATTCATTATGAACATAACAATCATCTGCCCGGCCATGGGATGACAAAATTAGCGTGTCATTTCGCTTGACAAACTCGCTCGTTAGGTCCTTCCCGAGAATTAAAAGTCCAGAATCCATCGCCACCATACTAGGATCGCATCCAAGCCAGTCCCAGTAGAGGTACTTCTCGTTTTTCCTGTATTGCAAGTCGTTGGCGAGGTTATTCAAGCACACGAAATAGTCGTCATCGGTCTTGAGAAAAAAGTCGAAGTCGTAGGGCTCAAATGCCCAAAACAGCATCCACAAGTAACGATGGCCGTACCAGTAACCATTAGATGTAGGGAGAAATTCCAAATCGCCGTACTTTTTGCGTTCTTCGATAACTTTATCTCGAATATCGTCAGGCCAGCCTTTGACTCCGGGTGTCTACAAAACGAAGACCTAAAACCTAATACCTAAAACCTGTGACCCCAAAAGCTACGACCCCTAAATCGACCTAAAGCTACGACCCCCCAAAAATTTCAGTTATTATTTAGTCTACCTTGCTTCTTAAATGACTACACAGCGCGAAAGTTTCATACGGAATCAGTGATCCTAATGAGGTAATTGAGCGAATTTTGTTGTGCTTTTCATGGACGAAATATTCTCATGTGCACGCCAATAAACTATTTTTAATCGTCGTTTATTTGTCCCATTTAAAATGGTAGTTGCACACATTTTTCAGACACGCTCCTTTGCCCGAAAAATTATCCCAAAAACTCTCCCGGTAACCTAACAGACCCGGCAATTACCGGTTATTTAGAAAAATGCCCCCAGAATAGTTTTCGTCCTGGCGAGGAAAAGTGTTTATCAAAACAAAGCTCTTGCGTAGCGTGCCGATGTGGGTTCCAGACAAGTAAATTATAATTTTTAAAGTTTATGAATAGATTGGCTAAAAGGTTATTAAAATCCTAGTTTTGTCGATGTCTGTAGAAAACGTGCACCCCCAAAATTGCTGTGGCATCGACATTTTTCGAAAGAAAGACAAAGAACAAGTATAGTCTTATTTTGTAGAAAAACTAATAATTTCGTTCCCTGCTAGCAGAGGCCTCTTTTCTCTGTATTTCGCTGTGCTGGCGTTTGCGAGGAACTCCAGCCCAGCGAAATACAGAGAAAAGAGGCCTCTGCTAGCAGGGAAATAATTTCGCAAAGCTGTTTATATTTTTATGCGCACTGTGACAGCTAAATGTCAAATCATTTGACAGAGATGAAACTGATTGGTTGGAGGGAAATCTGATAGAATGATGTAAGCCTTGATTGGCCCACTTTTTACCGGGCAGTGGAATGGTTTTCTCTGTGATGAAAACTTTCTACAACTCGACACAACTAGAACATGAAGCGATTTCCCGTAAGTTAGCGGGCAATTAAGATTTTAGAAGAAACACCCGAAAATGTTTACCGGGTGACATTCCGGTTTCTGAGTTTATCGGCGTTTTAAGAAACGACCAAACGATGGCTTCGAGCTTGAAAAAATTCGCAAAAGGCGACATGCGAGTGCTCGGCACATAATGAACGACGCATGAAATGTCGAACTCCACGCTTCGTTCATACTTTGCCGAGCATTTGCGGGCCGCTTGTTGCATAGCTTTTCAGGCTAAAAGGCGTCGCTTGGCTATTCTAAATAATTGTGGAAGTGTTTTAAAGCCAGAAACTTGTTATTTAGGCTAAAAATCGAGCAAACTGGAGACAGCCGTGCAGCTAGTTTTTTTTCCTCCTTTACCGGAAGCCGTGCAAGTAGACACAGCAAATAATAAACGATGATTAAAATTCTTTATTGACATTGGCGCGCACATGAGAATATTTCCTCCATGAAAAGCACAACAAAATTTGCTGAATTACCTCATTAGGATCACTGATTCCATATGAACCTTTCGCGCTGTGTAGTCATTTAAGAAGCAAGGTAGACTAAATAATAACTGAAATTTTTGGGGGGTCGTAGCTTTAGGGGTCTAGCTTTTGGGGTCACAGGTTTTAGGTATTAGGTTTTAGGTCTTCGTTTTGTAGACACCCCTTTGCCATCCGTGAAAAATCTCATCGCTATGTTAGGATAGCGGTTCAGAGTCGTCATCCACGTCTCTCTGTTGGCCATCCGACGATCTAGTCTAGTAGGAGCAGTTATCAATGCCATGAAAATATCTTTTTTAGGTTTCATATGTGTGTTTAATAGCTCTAACGCTCTTTTTGCCGTTAAGTAGGATTCCCTTTGGTCATTAACTTTCTCAAGTCTAAACCTCCTTCTCCCCCATACATCGTTTGGAGAATCCAAATATACATATGGCTAATATTGCTAAGAAAATCCCGTACAAGAACTTATTAAACTTCTTCATTCTTTTTCTGCGTTAACAGTACATTAGTCTCCTTTGTCAGTCGCGAACGCGCTCAAGGAGACTAACAGTTGTATGCGAAATTATGAAAATTAAATATCTATCAAACAAGTTCATAGCGTGACAGTTCAACAAGGTGTCTAGTCTACACTATAAAATATGCACTAGAAGTATCTTTAAGATAATGAAGTGCTCGGAGATTGGATTGTGAGATCACAGGCTCTAGGATAAATTTATTCCAAAGTATTGTGTAATGCCTTGTTAGTGTTTAATAAACTACGCATTTCTTTCCTCTACTGGTTGTGTTTGCCTTGTTTTGGCTCCTCCAGCGAGCTGTCCCTATGCGTTTGTTACGACAAGTGAGTCGACCACCGGCCAGCGGTACGTTTTACCATCCCCGCTTCCCCATTTTTTTTATTATATAGCCTATCGTTGAAAAGTGTAAAATAAAGCTATTACAATCCATTCCTCCTCTTAAATTTGGGAATTCAGAGCCAGTTTTTCTAACATTAGAACTGAATCGATGGCCATTACTTCTGTAAGAGTATTGAAAGTTTGTTCTATGAATACATGATTTCATTGTTTTAGCCAGGCCATAAAAATTGGCTGAAAAAACTACCAAAATGATTTTTGTAGTTGCTTGCAAGATCATTCAATTTGAATGAATTGGGGGCACAAGGGCGTAGCCAGGGGGATGGCCCAGGCCCCCCTTCTAGCAGCCAAAAATAGAGTAAATGTATGAGACATCTAAAATACAGAAGAAAATTTATTGAAAGGGCATTTTGCCCCCCCCCCCCCCCCTGTTAAAAATCCTGGCTATGCCGCTGGGGCAAGCTCTTTTCAGTAGCACTTTCAGGCTTTTTCTCAACTTTCATTTTTTTAAGATTGCATTAATTTCTTCAAAGGAATGGAGCCCGATCTCTAACTTTTATTATTTGTTTTACATCTTTTGTAAGTTTTCTGACAGAACTCCTGTAGTAACTTTGCATGCTAGTATTTGTTTGAGCATCTTGAACATAACAATTAAGCATACAAATACAAGAGTCTGAGGTCACAGCAGCTTTGTGATTTGACTACTGTTGTCAATAATTAGCAGGCTCACTGGCCTTTTGTGACAAGTTTCCACCCATCTTGGGCACAATATTATATTCCCGCCATGTTAGGCATTGGGTCAGCTGATTTTCAGATTTTTATAGCATTTGTATAGCATTGAATAGTATTTGTATAATTAATTGATTTCGATTGTATCGGATGATCGATATTAATCGATACTCACAAAATTCTTCCCAATAAAGGCTATCGATTTTGTCGGTACCTATCGATCTGTGCAATAATTTTCTTGATAAGCACCTGATATATAAAACGCTGAGGCTCAAATTTTCCAAAATATAAGAACATTCTCATACCACGTAGCGGGTTGACCAACCGGTTAGAAGCCAACCCGCTGTAGCAGGTTGAGCGTCAACTCGTTACAGCGGGTTGAGAACCTTCAAGCTCCTATAGTACACTATCGTCCCCAAGCCGCTGTAGCGGGTTGACCAACCGGTTAGAAGCCAACCCGCTGTAGCAGGTTGAGTGTCAACCCGTTACAGCGGGTTGAGAACCTTCAAGCTCCTATAGTATACTATGGTCCCCAAGCCGCTGTAGCGGGTTGACCAACCGGTTAGAAGCCAACCCGCTGTAGCAGGTTGAGTGTCCACCCGTTACAGCGGGTTGAGAACCTTCAAGTTCCTGTAGTATACTATGGTCCCCAAGCCGCTGTAGCGGCTGTAGCAAGCTGGAGGCTTCTAACCGGTTGGTCAACCCGCTACAGCGGCTTGCTTTTTTTGCCATTTTTAACCATCTGTAAAAAATACCCATTTTTGCCCAGGCTGGTCATTTTCTTATAAATTTTGAACGCACATTTTCTGGTCTATATCTCGTCACGTCCTGTGACATTACCAGCTTCCACCTGTCCACCAATAAAATTGAGATTTGAAAGCGCTAAGGTAAAAGATAGCATTTCTTTTGTAACGTACTCGCTTTCATGATTTCTCGGTGCTTATCGGAGAGATTTAGGGATGATCCGTGAAAATTTAAAGTAAAGTAAAGCACTGCCACACAATTTTGATCATAAGATCATATACATGCAACGATAAATATGGGTGGGTTTTTTTTCACTTTTACTTGGCTTCTGATACACTATACATGATATGAAACGTTGCACGTTTTTTCAAGTTCTGCATTCTTATAGTCTCACTGTATTATCTCCATGACAAAAGAGCAAGGTCGACGAGGAAGTGAATAGTTTAGCGTGCGGCTCATCCTATCGTAGCGCGTCCGCTTTCGCAAGCACGATGACGTAATGCCATACTATTTATGAGCCTGCCGTACTCGCATAGACTCAGACGGTGTTTGCTAACTTCACAGACGAAATGGCTCGGCCAATAATCCGAACGTGTTGTTGTTGTGATCTGCGTACAGGAGCAATTCTTATAGCTTTATTTTCTATGGTAAGTGCCTTGATTCCGATTGTATTTGCTATGGCAGATAATATTATTATACTATTACTTATTTCGTTATTTTTGCCGTCCTTCTCAAATAAGCTGTAAAAATGGCTGTCTGTGATGTCGTTTGATATTTAGATAACATGAAAACAAACTTGAACAGCTGATATTTTAGACACTCTTTTTCTATCCATAAGTTATGTAGTCGTATCTTACGAACAGTTGCTTTCGAATTTGTTATTTTGAGTTGGCTGACAGCCATTTTAAAACCGAATCAACAAAATCTTTCATTGCTCGCCTCTTTTAGGCTATTGTTTTTTTAATATGCTCCATTTGTGTGATTATTTACTATATTCAATTCCAAATTAAGGCCTATAACACTCAATCTTAAAGAAAAGTGCAATTATAATTTCTTTTCTATTGCAAATGCAGTTGAAATCCGAATCCGAACGTTAGAGCCTCTCACAGACTCTCAGGGGCCGTCCACACTAACACGGATTCGTTTGGATCCGTATACTTTTTGATACGTTTAGGCCTTACGTCCACACTAACACGCACGCTGGATTGAGCGAATCCGGATACTTTTGAAAACGCAGTCGAAAGTGAATCAAAATGAATCTGTATAGTACTTTGGCCTGTAGTGTGGACGGTCGAATCTCTATAAAAATGAACCCGATGACGTCATATCGCAGCTGCTCTGAGCACGCGCATATACAAATGACGTTAGCGTTTTCAAACGTTTGAATCTGTGTTAGTGTGGACGGCTGGATCCAGGCGAACACGCTGCGAAAACAATAGTGTGGATGTTAATCAAATGATGCGCTTTCGGCGAAACAAATCCGGATACTTTTGAATCCGTGTTAGTGTGGAGGATCCCTCAATAGCGACGTAACAACCATTACAACATGTAAACATGTATCATAAACATAAAAAACAAAATAAGCAATAAGAGGAAAACTTATGGCACATCCAATCTTCTGTCATATATATATATATATATATATATATATATATATATATATATATATATATATATATATATAAAAATACACCAAAATCTGGAAATCGACTCTGCCAAATTTTCGTCTTTAATAAGACTTCTTCAGGGCAGACTGAAAAAGGTGAATCGTTACAAGCTTATTTACATCAGAATAGTGGCGCGAGACGCAAAAACAAAAATGTTTTTTCTTATTAAAGACGAAAATTTGGCAGAGTCGATTTCCAGATTTTGGTATATATATATATTTTAATCAAACCATAAAAATATATGTCAACAGTAGAAATTCACATCCGGTGCAGCCATTTCTGGGGCGAGCATGCCCTTCCCTTACCATGAAGGAGATTTTACTCATCTCATAAAGGTGGTTAAGAACAGGGAAGGAGTGTGTGCAAATGTGGGTGTGTTTTGGACAGGATGTTATAACCAATCATGCATCCTATTTCTAATTGTTATCACCCAAATCTTAATTTCTCTTACAGGGGATTGCTGGTATTAATATTTACAATGGAATGAAAGCTGTTTGGAATTTAGAAGCAGCTGAATCCAAAATTAAACACCATGGTATCCAAGATGACCTACCAATCCCCTGGAAGTACTATGATGGTAAGATTTGACAGGTTATACGTAATGTGTGGCATTATGTATCAGTGTGACATAATTTGCACATGGACAGGGGTAAACTCTCATTTGGTTTTATGCATTTATGTGACTTAAATGCTAGTTATTATTTTCAATAAATTTTAAACACAGCAGTTGTGTTTAGCTGACAGGTGCTGTATGGTGCAATAGTGGCAATAATTATTTTTTTCAATAAATTTCAAGGGCGTAGCCAGGGGGAGGTCCCTTTTTCTAGCAGCCAAAAAATACAGGAGAAAATGTCTTGAAAGGGCCACTTGGGCCCACTCCTGTTGGGAGGGGGCCCATAATTTTAGGCCACAGACATTTTAAACACAGCAGTTGTGTTTAGCTCACAGGTGATATGGTGCAATAGCGGCACAAATAATGCATGCACTTCCTCTCAGCTCACAAAAAGTAGTGATCCCTCCTCATCAAATTCTTTCTACTTCTTGCAGATTTCACTTGTTTCTTGTGTTGAGTAATTTTAATACTTCTGTACCTTTTTTAGATACTATCAACCTTGGCTGGTCAAATGTGGCATTTTCTGCCTCCAGTATATTTGCAGGGATCGTTTTACTTGTTGGAGCTATCCAGGTATGACATAATGATGTTCCCAAGGATGGTTTCATAAGTATCTTATTGAGGTCACTGATTTTCGATGCTCACCAGGCAATTAATGAACACAAATCCTAAAACCACATATTTCAAATTAGAATCATTCCAAATCATGAAGAAGAATCATTCAAAATCATGAACAGCACCTCCAACATTATGAAGAAAACCAAAAAATGCAAATATTGCATGAAAATATGTCACATTCTGGAACTCCATGAACCCCTCCCCCCATTCCCCTAACACATCTACATCTCTCTACATCTACTTTATTAACTGATAAAACCATGTCGGTATCACATCAGTATAAATAAATACAAGGTAAAAAATATACAGATCTGGAATAATTTACGTAACTTATACAATATATTCATAATTTGTAAAATAAATTTATAAAATAATTTTCAATAAAGTAATTCAATTAAATAATTTAGCTTAATTAATTTATAACTTGAATACTAGAACCACTGGCCATTATCAATTAAATGCTGCTGAAGCTTCTCTTTGAATTTGCCCTTTTCTTTTATGTCGGTAATTGAACCTGGTAAATTGTTCCAAAATTTTATAGACCACGGGAAAAAGCTATTTGCATGCTGGTTGCACTTGGAATGTGTTCTATGGAAGCGCTTGGAGTTGCCATTCCTTGAATGCCGGTCCATCGGAACCAAGAAGGGCTCTCTCTCAATGTCCACAGTTCCATAAACAACCTGATGGAACATGGACATTCGAGAGAGAGTCCGTCTGCCCTCAAGGGATGGCCACTCCAGCTCTCTTAGCATGTTTGTTACGACCCCTGGCTCCCTCAAATAATTATTATAGCAAACTCTGGCTGCAGTCCTCTGCACCATATCAAGGCGGTGTTTATCCTTTTGGAGATGCGGGTACCAGGCAGAGTTTGCATATTCAAGCTTCGGTCTAACTAGACTGCAATAGAGTTTAGACTTGCAGTCTACCGAGGCTGTTCTAAAATTTCTTCTAATGACCCCAAGGGTCTGATTTGCACTAGATGTAATTTGTGCGATGTGTTTATCCCATTTTAAATCCCCTGAGAGTAGTACTCCTAGATAGGAGTGATGGTAAACCCTCTCTAGAATCCTGTTGTTAAGTATATAGGGATGGTCTGGAATTTTCGCTCTGCTTGTGGAGAAGCACATAGTGTGGCATTTCTCCACATTAAAGGCCATTTGCCAATCCCTCTCCCATCTATTTAGAGCATCAAGATCGTTTTGTAAAGCTAGGCTGTCATTTGAGCCATCAATAGTGCGATATAAAAGGCAGTCATCTGCAAAAAGCCTAATAGTTGACGAGATATTTAGAGGGAGATCATTTACAAAAAGCAGGAACAAAAGTGGTCCTAAAACTGTTCCTTGTGGTACACCAGAGGTAACAGAGCATTGACTGGATGTTGCACCCTCTAGTGTTACACACTGATCTCTGGGTGAGGAAATCTTCCATCCAGGTCAGCAAGCTACCCCTGATGCCATAATAGCTTAATTTGTAAAGAAGTCGTCTATGCGGCACTCGGTCAAAGGCCTTTGAAAAATCTAAGATAAAAGCATCAACCCGTTTCCCTTGATTTATGGCGCTTACTAAGTCATGGCATGTTATAATTAATTGTGTTTCACAGTTCCTCCTTTTACGGAAACCATGTTGAAAATCGCTAAGTATGCCATGCTGCTCCAAATGTTGCCAAACATGGTGGCATATTACATGCTCCAAGATTTTGCAAGTAACAGATGTAAGGGAAACGGGTCGATAGTTATTTGGTGATGATCTTTTACCTTTTTTAAAAATTGGCACTACATTGGCAATTTTCCAGTCCATGGGTAATTTTCCCTGATCTAAGGACTGTTGGAAAAGTTGTGTATATAGGGGTGCCAACTCTTGGGATAATTCCTTTAAAATACGAGTTGGCAATTTATCAGGCCCCCCAGCCTTATTTGAATCAAGTGAATTCAAAAGCTTCTGAACACCATTTGAGGTGACTATGATTTTACCCATTTCTGGGCTTGATGAATTTGGATTTAAGCTTGGTGCTGTACTAGAGTCCTCTTTAGTAAAAATAGAGAAAAAATAACCATTGAGGACATTTGCTTTGTCTAGGCTATTTGAAACAGCAATATTATGCTGGTTATGAAGTAGGTTAATACCCATGTTATCTTGCCTTTTTGATTTCACAAATCTCCAAAATTTCTTAGGTTGTTCTCTTTGAGAGGACCCTAGCAAATTATTTATATAATCTCCATATGATTTATTTAGCTTATATCTATAGGCTTTCCGAGTTTGTCTAAATTTCCTTTTGTCACTTTCCAAACCTGTACGTTTCTGGGTGTTATACAATCTCTGGACTTTTCTTTTGAGTTTGTTTAGATTGTGAGTAAACCAAGGGAGATTGTACCTACTTGAGGACATTTTAGCAGGGATATATTCCTCCATAAGAGAAGAAAGTTTTCCTTTTAACATGTCCCAGTTTTCCTGCAATGATCGAACAGTGAAGTTTGTGAAATAAACAGAGCTAAACTCTAGTAGGTCCCTTTTCATGTCAACAAAGTTCCCTTTTGAATACAGAAAGATCTTCCTCCTGATCGGGCGTGCCAGCTTTGGTGTAACTAAGGTTTGTATCTCCACACATCCATGGTCTCCCATTGCAGGTTTGGCATGTACTGAGTCAACAAGGGTGCTATTTGTTGTAAAAAGCAGGTCAAGGATCTTATCACCACGGGTAGGCTTATCTACCACTTGCTCCAAACTATAAATGCTGCACATCTCCAGTAGCTTCTCGCAAGCTGTGACGTGACGGCTTCCTCTTGCAATGGTGTTTGTTTCCCAGCATATGTCTCCTCCAAGGTTGAAATCACCTCCGAGATATATAACTGAATTTCCAGACTTCCTCTGTAGCTTTGAAAGGGAGCGGTCTAACTCATCAAGTGCCTCACAAGAACTGTCAGGGTTGTAAAAAGCTCCAATATATACATGTTTCCTTCTGTTAATAGAGACTTTAATCCAAACTGTTTCGCAGTCTGAGTTAAGTTCGTAAAGCTCATGACAGCTGAGATCCTTGACTGCTAATAGGACTCCCCCATATCCATCCGGTCTATCCTTCCGAAATACTGAGTAATTTGAAGGGAAGAATTCACAGGTTTTAACACTGGGATTCAACCAGGTCTCAGTTCCAATTACTATATCTGGACTCTCAGTTGCTAGGAAAGCTTGAAATTCACAGTTCTTATTCTTTAGGCTCTGGAAGTTGATGTTAAATACCTTCAGGCCTTGTTTATGGCGTGGTCGTGAGCTCTTGCGAGCATGTTCCAACACAGAACTCGTAGAGGAATTTCTTGGTGTAGTTTTAGCAACTGGGGACGAAGTTTGACTTGGAAGAAAATTGAAGGAGTTTGAGAGCTCCAATGTTGAAGCGCTTAACAGAGTCTCAGAGAAATTGGAAGCGTCACACTTGGGGCAAAGCCATAGGCAGGACGAATTTGCCAAGGACTCGTACGATGGTATGCTAATGTCCATACATTTCGCATGGTTCCAGATGTTACACGAGTCACATTGAAGACCACGTTGGTTTGACTTCACAGGCTTCTTGCATAGGCCACATGGATATTTCCAAGCTGGTCCTGGATTAAGGCTAATGTCTCCACAGAGGAGAAGGAGACCACATAGTAGTCTTGCACGTGTTGGAGGAGAATCCAAGATGGCGGAACCAGGCCGACCATTTACTCTTATTCTTCCAGAAAACGAGGTTAAAAATGCTTCTTGGCCTACATATTGTTGATAAATCAGTCCTGGGTGTATTAAAAAGTTTTCGGGACTGTCAAAGTCCAATTTAGAACTTAAAAGAAGGGCTAAAAACAAAATTTCAAGCGGAGCTTCGAATGGACCAGCCATCCCGCTGGTTCTGGTTATTTAACGTAAACGTACATTTGAGCACAAGTCTTTTGTCATTCGAGTGCCTGATTAATTACATAAACCGATAAATGTAGAGTAAGAGATTTGTTATGCTTTCCTACCTTTTTTTCAAGAGATATATCTTGCTGATATATCTTGCTGATCTTCGTTGACATGTACATTTTTCGCAAATATTTAAAACACTTTTTCTTTTCTTAGCGGCATGTCTGGAAGCTGAATGCCTGGCTTGTTTGGACAGCAATTGTTTTGCTCTATCACCTTGCTGTCTCAATCTTCTTTCTATCCATTTGGAAAGGGGTATGTTTTTGTTGTTGTTTATTTTGGCAAAGTTCTATATAACAGTGCGAATATCTGTCTTCCTCTTTGTTCAATATGCATATTGACCTTGTATTGATTGTTCAACAGGTTCCATTATTCATGTATGGACTCATAGTTGATCTGGTCATTGCAGTAAGTTTGTGACTTTCTCCACAATTACTTAGAAAATGTCCCTATTTTGTTTGATAGTTTATGATATACACATGTTTTAAACTGCTGCCATAAAGGTGGTGTCTCTGTTACATTTGTTTCTGTTATTATGTTCAACAGGTTTACTTTCTCCTTGTTGTGTACTCTTTCAAGCAGCAAATCCTTGAACAAGAGCAGAATCCTAATGCTGGTCTGCATATGCAGGGTGTCGTTGTAAGTCTATTAATTACTGTAGAATCTCTAACAAATCTCATGAGACTTTTTTTGTAGGAGAAGGGGGCTTATTGGAGAAAGGGGCTTATTTCAAATTTTTGGCTCTTTTTTTTTGCTTATGGAATTCTTTATGCTTAGTTTATCATTGATTAATTTTTAACTCATGAAAAATCTTTGTATACTTGTTATCACAGATCGCTATGCCCCCTGGCTCAAATCCAGCACTAATGCAGACCTACCCCAGCAACTATCCATCACAATACCCTCCACCATACAACCAGCTGGGTGCAGGGGCAGTGCCTCCACCCTACTCTACCCAGACGCCACCTCCTTACAACACACAACAAGCTCCAGAGGCACCACAGAAAGTCAGGCTTTATTGAGCGCAACCATTTGGCATCTTAGGGGTTAGTACGTCATGTATTCCATGAACTGGTGCTCCCTAGCCCTAACCAAACATGAAGTACTGACTACAAGTTATAGCATAAAGTACCGACTGTGGGATCTTACATGACAGGACAAGAACATTTGTTCGCTTTATTCAGGGGATAGCATAGGGTCCCCTATATTCCATTAATAAATGTGTGGTAGGTGCATGCATTTAAAGAGGTTCCTTGTTTAGTGGGTTAGAGCAGGGCTCTGAGACACAAGTATGGGTATTTTGGGAAATAATGTGAAACCTGGAGATTCACCATAGCACCTTTTTAAAATTTGCACGTTAAGTTTTTAATATTAAAAGTGAACATCTTTGAAAAGATATCCTTTAGAATATCTCAGAAAAGTCAAATTAATTAAAGATTGCTGAACCAAAAAAAATTTTGTAAAAAGGAGGATAGCAAAATTATTTAGCATGAAACTGTAAAATTTTCAGTTCAACTGTCGAACTTATATTGTAAATAAAGTAATCAACATTTTACCTTTTCCTTTTTTGTGTACTATTTGATGGCCATGGGGTGGGGTGGTGTTGGGGTGGGGTGGGGATGAGGTGGGGATGAGGTGGGGGGATTGTGCACCCTCCTGGGCACGCACCCTGCCCATGGCACTGCATAGTACTCATCACGCTACAACTCGCTACAGACTATTATACAAGATGTAGTACTCATCACGCTACAACTCGCTACAGACTATTATACAAGATGTAGTACTCATCACGCTACAACTCGCAACAGACTGTATTATACAAGTTGTGGTACTCGTCACGCTACAACTCGCTACAGACTGTATTATACAAGATGTAGTACTCATCACGCTACAACTCGCTACAGATTGTATTATACAAGTTGTAGTACTCGTCACGCTACAACTCGCTACAGACTGTATTATACAAGTTGTAGTACTCATCACGCTACAACTCGCTACAGGCTGTATTATACAAATTGTAGTACTCATCACGCTACAACTCGCAACAGACTGTATTATACAAGTTGTAGTACTCGTCACGCTACAACTCGCTACAGACTGTATTATACAAGTTGTAGTACTTATCACGCTACAACTCGCTACAGACTGTATTATACAAGTTGTAGTACTTATCTCGCTACAGACTGTATTATACAAGTTGTAGTACTCATCACGCTACAACTCGCTACAGACTGTATTATACAAGTTGTAGTACTCGTCACGCTACAACTCGCTACAGGCTGTATTATACAAGTTGTAGTACACGTCACGCTATAACTCGCTACAGACTGTATTATACAAGTTGTAGTACTCGTCACGCTACAACTCGCTACAGGTTGTATTATACAAGTTGTAGTACTCATCACGCTACAACTCGCTACAGACTGTATTATACAAGTTGTAGTACTCGTCACGCTACAACTCGCAACAGATTGTATTATACAAGTTGTAGTACTCGTCACGCTACAACTCGCAACAGACTGTATTATACAAGTTGTAGTACTCGGCACGCTACAACTCGCTACAGGCTGTATTATACAAGTTGTAGTACTCGTCACGCTACAACTCGCTACAGGCTGTATTATACAAGTTGTACTACTCATAACGCTACAACTCGCAACAGACTGTATTATACAAGTTGTAGTACTCGTCACGCTACAACTCGCTACAGACTGTATTATACAAGTTGTAGTACTTATCACGCTACAACTCGCTACAGACTGTATTATACAAGTTGTAGTACTTATCACGCTACAACTCGCTACAGACTGTATTATACAAGTTGTAGTACTCGGCACGCTACAACTCGCTACAGGCTGTATTATACAAGTTGTAGTACTCATCACGCTACAACTCGCTACAGGCTGTATTATACAAGTTGTACTACTCATAACGCTACAACTCGCAACAGACTGTATTATACAAGTTGTAGTACTCGTCACGCTACAACTCGCTACAGACTGTATTATACAAGTTGTAGTACTTATCACGCTACAACTCGCTACAGACTGTATTATACAAGTTGTAGTACTTATCACGCTACAACTCGCTACAGACTGTATTATACAAGTTGTAGTACTCATCACGCTACAACTCGCTACAGACTGTATTATACAAGTTGTAGTACTCGTCACGCTACAACTCGCTACAGGCTGTATTATACAAGTTGTAGTACACGTCACGCTATAACTCGCTACAGACTGTATTATACAAGTTGTAGTACTCGTCACGCTACAACTCGCTACAGGTTGTATTATACAAGTTGTAGTACTCATCACGCTACAACTCGCTACAGACTGTATACAAGTTGTAGTACTCGTCACGCTACAACTCGCAACAGATTGTATTATACAAGTTGTAGTACTCGTCACGCTACAACTCGCAACAGACTGTATTATACAAGTTGTAGTACTCGGCACGCTACAACTCGCTACAGGCTGTATTATACAAGTTGTAGTACTCGTCACGCTACAACTCGCTACAGGCTGTATTATACAAGTTGTAGTACTTATCACGCTACAACTCGCTACAGACTGTATTATACAAGTTGTAGTACTCATCACGCTACAACTCGCTACAGACTGTATTATACAAGTTGTAGTACTCATCACGCTACAACTCGCAACAGACTGTATTATACAAGTTGCAGTACTCGTCACGCTACAACTCGCTACAGGCTGTATTATACAAGTTGTAGTACTCATCACGCTACAACTCGCTACAGACTGTACTATACAAGTTGCAGTACTCGTCACGCTACAACTCGCTACAGGCTGTATTATACAAGATGTAGTACTCATCACGCTACAACTCGCTACAGGCTGTATTATACAAGTTGTAGTACTCAACACGCTACAACTCGCTACAGACTGTATTATACAAGTTGTAGTACTCGTCACGCTACAACTCGCTACAGACTGTATTATACAAGTTGTAGTACTCATCACGCTACAACTCGCTACAGGTTGTATTATACAAGTTGTAGTACTTATCACGCTACAACTCGCTACAGACTGTATTATACAAGTTGTAGTACTCATCACGCTACAACTCGCTACAGACTGTATTATACAAGTTGTAGTACTTAACACGCTACAACTCGCTACAGACTGTATTATACAAGTTATAGTACTCGTCACGCTACAACTCGCTACAGACTGTATTATACAAGTTGTAGTACTCATCACGCTACAACTCGCAACAGACTGTATTATACAAGTTGTAGTACTCGGCACGCTACAACTCGCTACAGGCTGTATTATACAAGTTGTAGTACTCGTCACGCTACAACTCGCAACAGACTGTATTATACAAGTTGTAGTACTCGGCACGCTACAACTCGCTACAGGCTGTATTATACAAGTTGTAGTACTCGTCACGCTACAACTCGCTACAGGCTGTATTATACAAGTTGTAGTACTCGTCACGCTACAACTCGCAACAGACTGTATTATACAAGTTGTAGTACTCATCACGCTACAACTCGCAACAGATTGTTTTATACAAGTTGTAGTACTCGTCACGCTACAACTCGCAACAGACTGTATTATACAAGTTGTAGTACTCGTCACGCTACAACTCGCTACAGGCTGTATTATACAAGTTGTAGTACTCGTCACGCTACAACTCGCTACAGACTGTATTATACAAGTTGTAGTACTCGTCACGCTACAACTCGCTACAGGCTGTATTATACAAGTTCTAGTACTCGTCACGCTACAACTCGCTACAGGCTGTATTATACAAGTTGTAGTACTCGTTACGCTACAACTCGCTACAGACTGTATTATACAAGTTGTAGTACTTAACACGCTACAACTCGCTACAGACTGTATTATACAAGTTGTAGTACTCATCACGCTACAACTCGCTACAGACTGTATTATACAAGTTGTAGTACTCATCACGCTACAACTCGCTACAGGCTGTATTATACAAGTTGTAGTACTCATCACGCTACAACTCGCTACAGACTGTATTATACAAGTTGCAGTACTCGTCACGCTACAACTCGCTACAGGCTGTATTATACAAGATGTAGTACTCATCACGCTACAACTCGCTACAGGCTGTATTATACAAGTTGTAGTACTCGTCACGCTACAACTCGCTACAGACTGTATTATACAAGTTGTAGTACTCGTCACGCTACAACTCGCTACAGACTGTATTATACAAGTTGTAGTACTCGTCACGCTACAACTCGCTACAGACTGTATTATACAAGTTGTAGTACTCGTCACGCTACAACTCGCTACAGACTGTATTATACAAGTTGTAGTACTCGTCACGCTACAACTCGCTACAGGCTGTATTATACAAGATGTAGTACTCATCACGCTACAACTCGCTACAGGCTGTATTATACAAGTTGTAGTACTTAACACGCTACAACTCGCTACAGGTTGTATTATACAAGTTGTAGTACTTAACACGCTACAACTCGCTACAGACTGTATTATACAAGTTGTAGTACTCGTCACGCTACAACTCGCTACAGACTGTATTATACAAGTTGTAGTACTCATCACGCTACAACTCGCTACAGGTTGTATTATACAAGTTGTAGTACTTATCACGCTACAACTCGCTACAGACTGTATTATACAAGTTGTAGTACTCATCACGCTACAACTCGCTACAGGTTGTATTATACAAGTTGTAGTACTTAACACGCTACAACTCGCTACAGACTGTATTATACAAGTTGTAGTACTTAACACGCTACAACTCGCTACAGGTTGTATTATACAAGTTGTAGTACTAACATGCTACAAGTTGTAGCCTGTAGCGAGTTGTAGCGTGACGAGTACTACAACTTGTATAATACAGTCTGTAGCGAGTTGTAGCGTGACGAGTACTACAACTTGTATAATACAGTCTGTAGCGAGTTGTAGCGTGATGAGTACTACAACTTGTATAATACAGTCAGTAGCGAGTTGTAGCGTGACGAGTACTACAACTTGTATAATAGTCTGTAGCGAGTTGTAGCGTGACGAGTACTACAACTTGTATAATACAGTCTGTAGCGAGTTGTAGCGTGTTAAGTACTACAACTTGTATAATACAGTCTGTAGCGAGTTGTAGCGTGATGAGTACTACAACTTGTATAATACAGTCAGTAGCGAGTTGTAGCGTGACGAGTACTACAACTTGTATAATAGTCTGTAGCGAGTTGTAGCGTGTTAAGTACTACAACTTGTATAATACAGTCTGTAGCGAGTTGTAGCGTGATGAGTACTACATCTTGTATAATACAGTCTGTAGCGAGTTGTAGCGTTATGAGTAGTACAACTTGTATAATACAGCCTGTAGCGAGTTGTAGCGTGACGAGTACTACAACTTGTATAATACAGCCTGTAGCGAGTTGTAGCGTGACGAGTACTACAACTTGTATAATACAGTCTGTAGCGAGTTGTAGCGTGATGAGTACTACAACTTGTATAATACAGTCTGTAGCGAGATAAGTACTACAACTTGTATAATACAGTCTGTAGCGAGTTGTAGCGTGTTAAGTACTACAACTTGTATAATACAGTCTGTAGCGTGTTGTAGCGTGTTAAGTACTACAACTTGTATAATACAACCTGTAGCGAGTTGTAGCGTGATGAGTACTACAACTTGTATAATACAGTCTGTAGCGAGTTGTAGCGTGACGAGTACTACAACTTGTATAATACAGTCTGTAGCGAGTTGTAGCGTGTTAAGTACTACAACTTGTATAATACAACCTGTAGCGAGTTGTAGCGTGTTAAGTACTACAACTTGTATAATACAGTCTGTAGCGAGTTGTAGCGTGATGAGTACTACATCTTGTATAATACAGTCTGTAGCGAGTTGTAGCGTGATAAGTACTACAACTTGTATAATACAACCTATAGCGAGTTGTAGCGTGTTGAGTACTACAACTTGTATAATACAGTCTGTAGCGAGTTGTAGCGTGATAAGTACTACAACTTGTATAATACAGCCTGTAGCGAGTTGTAGCATGATTAAGTGCTACAACTTGTATAATACAGCACATCACGAGTGTCATATTACTCTGCACCAGTCCGCCGTTATTTTTTTTACGTTGGTCGGTTTCGGCCCTCACTCCCCTGTGGCTACGAGACAAGGATCCGGTGGCGACTACGCAGAGACTTGCCATCGAAGAACTGGCTTTTCTCTGGCAAAAAAAGCCACGTTGGGAAGTCGCCAGAGCCCGTATCTGTTAGATCTACTGGAAGAGGGAGGTAAGAGCTATCTGCACTGCAAAGCAAATGTTGACGCATCTCTAAATCAAAAAACCTTGATAAAAATTATAGAAAAATATCAATAAAGGTTTAGCGAACAATTTTTAGCTAAGATTAAGCGGGAAACCCTATTCAATGCGGTGTTTTGTCATTTCATGTGCCATTTTATACAGGAACGCATAATTTCTATAGTCAAATATTAAGATTTTTGCAGCTTCCACGATCGTTAATCGTTATTTGAACCCGTCAATAGTATCTAGATTTCACTTCGGTTCATTGCAAATCTACCATGTCTTTCTGGGTTTCTGTCTTACACAATTTTATGTTTAACTAGTGCATGTTTTTTTTTCGTTTTATACTTTGGTTTTATATTTTGGTTGCGTTTTATTTTATAGTTTCAGCATTATTTTGTTTATGTTTGGTAATATTATACTTTCAGGAAGAGATCGATATTGTGTTACGCACCTGATATTCGCTGGTTCTACGTAACTACTAGAGTTTAATCTCATTGGTGTACCGAAATGCACAGCCCTACACTTCATACAAACACAAGCTTTATCCATAGCAAGAGTAAATTTGCCTCGCTTTTCTCATTTGCATCTTCCTTCTTGTTGACAATGTTTTCAGGAGTTCAGCTGGACAGGGAACCGAAAGAACTATGGTACTGCTAGCCATAGAAAACTAAGAGGTATTATATATAGATACAAGCTTGACTCACTGTATAATCGCGGAATATCCCCCCTGGGAAACCTAGATATTTTAATTGCTTATCAATGCAGTCATTTTACTACAGGGTATGAATATTTTTAAAGGGTCTAATAGTGCCGATACAAAAAAGAATTCCCTACTCTATTTTGATTCGATTTCACTTAAAAACTTAAAAAGTCTTTGAATAATGAAGACCTATCTCTCCCAGTGACGGAGTTTGAGAAGGAAATTTCCCAGAGAGAAAGATTGAGCAGATTAAGTATAGAAATGTTTAAAGGGATGTAGCCTAAAATGGTGCAAAAAGGACCTTCGAGGCAAGGAATTTGGGGACTTCGCCAACGCGAACTCGCTTATTTACGAAATAAATCCTTTGTAGCTACGAGGCGACTAGGTAGTAAAGGTTCTTTGTAGCTACGAGGATACTAGGTAGTAAAGGTCCTTTGTAGCTACGAGGAGACTAGGTAGTAAAGGTCCTTTGTAGCTACGAGGAGACTAGGTAGTAAAGGTCCTTTGTAGCTACGAGGAGACTAGGTAGTAAAGGTCCTTTGTAGCTACGAGGAGACTAGGTAGTAAAGGACTACACGGAGGGTGGGGGGAGGGGGACTGGAATGCCGAATAAGCTATTATACTTAGCTCATCTTATTGTTTTCGATCCAACTCCTGTAATATTGTACTATGCATATTACCCTAATACTCTATATTATTTCTGTAGCCACAACTTCATTCGAAAGACTGGCCTTGCTGAGCTCAGCGGTATTCCATAAGATGTCGTGGAGGGTCTCCCGCCATTCCAGGACTACCCCTGATAGAGGCCTGCTACGACTTTTTATTGTACTGGTGGTGGAGCTGGACGCCACGAGTTGCAATCTGCTGTATGCTCAGTGCCTGGTGAAAAGGCTACGTGACTTGGACCATCACATCGCGCTATTTGGTACGTGTGGAAATGTTCAGGGAATGCTTATTCCTCATAGTCCCTTCGCTTATTTATGCTTGGCGCCTGCCGTATGAGGTCCAATCCTCTTTATATTCCCGCGCTGATCCTCTTGATATTCCCGCGCTGATCCTCTTGATATTCCCGCGCTGATCAACTGCGCTGACCGGAGGGATCCGATGACAGAAAATTCTCGCGACACGAAAGGTTTCTGCCTTTCGAACTCACTTTTAGTTTCAAAAGCTCGCTATTATTCTTAGGCTGTTAGCATCTGAGTTAGCGATTTCGTAGCGCTCGCATGAGTCGTTCATCAAAAATAAAGATCAATAGAAAACGCTCTTTCCAGAGACAAGTCCGCTGATAAATGAATGACTCATCACTTGTTTTTAGGAAGCGTACTTTTTGCGTCACTTATTTTATGTCATAAAGGACCTTTTTAGTGACTTCATCGCAAGAGTTTGGTGCGCTTTTCTGACAATTCTAACAGTTGCTATTACTTATTGCTTTACGGCAATTCTATTAATTGCTATCACTTATTGCTTTACGTCAATACCAACAGGTTGTATCTCTTATTAAGACTCTCTTTGTTCTAAGGTTACAGCAACGACAAACCGCACCTGCTTCTAGAGGAGCCTTCATATGAATCTCAAGGTATCTTATCCAGTCCTCCCCAGTCCCCAATCGTGGTTCTCCAAGCGCGATTGAGGCGAGCCGACGCAGTCCTGGTGATCACTCCAAACACTGTTCATGAATTATCCTTTCCACTCTCCCAGTTCGAGCAGGGCGATCGCTTCTTTAACGGACATACGTATAGTTGGCATAGCAACGGGGTCACTTGTGTTTTGCTTGGCGGATGGATCAATCGAAGAGAGGTGGCTATAGAGCTTCGGGCTATTTTTGCTAGTTCGGATTTTCCGAGTCTGTCCCGAGTGCTTCCCGGACCGAAGTATCTTGACAAGGTGTATACTGTAGACGGAAATGCTGAGACTCCGGGTCCTTGTATTTAGACTCTGTTGGCCTGTTGAATCATACGTGGACTTATATTTCTTTCATGGATGGACATTAAAGCTGATTAAAGCAGCTCTATAAAATGAACAAGATAACGCGAGTCTTTTATCTATCTATGGCTCTTATCACTTTTGGATTCTATGGGAAACTATAGGAACATTAAAATGTGGTGTGTATGTCCTGCCAGGGGGGGGGGGGGGGGGAGATGCAGGTGCTTTCACAGGGAGGAGGCGGGGATGCAGCAAGATGACGATACGTTGACTGTTTTTTTTTTATAACCTTTTCCCCTTCATTCCAGCCGGGGTTAGAGCGTGTGCTGTAATGCATATGATATCTGGGTGTAATATATGGTGTAGTGTATTATGGATGTGTGTAGGTTATTCATACGATTTATTGCGGTGAAGAGTGTAATGTATCGCAGGAAGTGGTGTATAGTGCACTGTAAAGGGGGGGGGGGGAGGAAGGGGTGTATAGTGCACTGTAAAGGTGGGGAGGAAGGGATGTATAGTGCACTGTAAAGGGGGGAGGAAGGGATGTATAGTGCACTGTAAAGGGGGGGAGGAAGGGGTGTATAGTGCACTGTAAAGGGGGGGGGGGGAGGAAGGGATGTATAGTGCACTGTAAAGGGGGGAGGAAGGGATGTATAGTGCACTGTAAAGGGGGGGAGGAAGGGATGTATAGTGCACTGTAAAGGTGGGAGGAAGGGATGTATAGTGCACTGTAAAGGGGGGAGGAAGGGATGTATAGTGCACTGTAAAGGTGGGGAGGAAGGGATGTATAGTGCACTGTAAAGGGGGGGGAAGGGATGTATAGTGCACTGTAAAGGGGGGGAGGAAGGGGTGTATAGTGCACTGTAAAGGGGGGAGGAAGGGGTGTATAGTGCACTGTAAAGGGGGGAGGAAGGGATGTATAGTGCACTGTAAAGGGGGGAGGAAGGGATGTATAGTGCACTGTAAAGGGGGGAGGAAGGGTGTATAGTGCACTGTAAAGGGGGGGAGGAAGGGATGTATAGTGCACTGTAAAGGTGGGAGGAAGGGATGTATAGTGCACTGTAAAGGGGGGGAGGAAGGGATGTATAGTGCACTGTAAAGGTGGGAGGAAGGGGTGTATAGTGCACTGTAAAGGGGGGAGGAAGGGGTGTATAGTGCACTGTAAAGGGGGGAGGAAGGGATGTATAGTGCACTGTAAAGGGGGGGGGAAGGGGTGTATAGTGCACTGTAAAGGGGGGAGGAAGGGATGTATAATGCACTGTAAAGGGGGGGGGAAGGGGTGTATAGTGCACTGTAAAGGGGGGAGGAAGGGATGTATAGTGCACTGTAAAGGTGGGGAGGAAGGGATGTATAGTGCACTGTAAAGGGGGGGAGGAAGGGATGTATAGTGCACTGTAAAGGGGGGGAGGGATGTATAGTGCACTGTAAAGGGGGGAGGAAGGGATGTATAATGCACTGTAAAGGGGGGAGGAAGGGATGTATAGTGCACTGTAAAGGGGGGGGGAGGAAGGGATGTGTAGTGCACTGTAAAGGGGGGGGGAGGAAGGGATGTATAGTGCACTGTAAAGGGGGGAGGAAGGGATGTATAGTGCACTGTAAAGGGGGGGGGAGGAAGGGATGTATAGTGCACTGTAAAGGGGGGAGGAAGGGATGTATAGTGCACTGTAAAGGTGGGGAGGAAGGAGTGTAGGGGAGGAAGGGATGTATAGTGCACTGTAAAGGGGGGAGGAAGGGATGTATAATGCACTGTAAAGGTGGGGAGGAAGGGATGTATAGTGCACTGTAAAGGGGGGAGGAAGGGATGTATAGTGCACTGTAAAGGGGGGAGGAAGGGATGTATAGTGCACTGTAAAGGGGGGAAGAAGGAGTGTAGGGGAGGAAGGGATGTATAGTGCACTGTAAAGGGGGGAGGAAGGGATGTATAATGCACTGTAAAGGTGGGGAGGAAGGGATGTATAGTGCACTGTAAAGGTGGGGAGGAAGGGATGTATAGTGCACTGTAAAGGGGGGAAGAAGGAGTGTAGGGGAGGAAGGGGTGTATAGTGCACTGTAAAGGGGGGGGGAGGAAGGGGTGTATAGTGCACTGTAAAGGGGGGGGGGGAGTACATGATATGTATGTAAAGTGGTGTGGTATGCGATGTAAATGTGTATGTTGTACATGGTGTCATGTAAGTCGTTCGCGTCCTTCGTGTAAAATATAACACCAAGTTCTTTTGAAGGTGGGAGCATCCATGCACTGGGCACAACACAAAATCGCTCTGCCATCACGATCTTTGGTGGAGATAAATATACACATATTCCACGCATGCGAGGCGAGCAGAGATAGGTGTTTATTTTACGTAGCGCAAGTGGAAGGGGCGGGGGGAAATGTAGTAGGAATATGGAGACACCAAACACTAGGGACGTTTAATATAATCCAGATTTATTTCATATTGTTACAATCAACAACGAGTCGAAGTAAGCAACGTTGTAAACAATATGCCAAATCGTCACAAGATTTCTGAAAGAAATGTCCACATAGCAGACGCTTTCTAGTATTACAACTTCAAACGGTTACTGTTAATAAGATATTAAGATTTCCAACGTTTTCAATTAAATTCTAAACATTCTAACGCGCACACGAACACTTGAAATGGCGGCTAAATACAGTAACAACATAAACCAACTGAGTCTAACCATTCCGAGAAAAGTACGATCAACGTACCTAATTGCGTGTTTATAATATAATGAAAAGTTGAGCATACGGCAAGTATCCCGTCTTAGGAAACGCCCTACATCTGCCTAAGTATATTAGCAGCATATTAGCATCTACCTTTGAGATAACACACTCTTCGTGGTGCTGCAACATCCTGGCAACTTGCTTTGTAGAATTGTAGAAAGCAACACCTTGCAACTTGCTATCCAGAGAAATAATGAACAGCAAGATATAGCAACTCGCTATGTAGGATACTAGGCAGCAAGATATAGCAACTCGCTATGTAGGATATCAGGCAGCAAGATATAGCAACTCGCTATGTAGGATACTAGGCAGCAAGATATAGCAACTCGCTATGTAGGATACTAGGCAGCAAGATATAGCAACTCGCTATGTAGGATACTAGGCAGCAAGATATAGCAACTCGCTATCCAGAAAGAATGATAAGCAGCAAGATATAGCAACTCGCTATGTAGGATACTAGGCAGCAAGATATAGCAACTCGCTATGTAGGATACTAGGCAGCAAGATATAGCAACTCGCTATCCAGAAAGAATGATAAGCAGCAATATCTAGCAACTCGCTATGTAGGATACTAGGCAGCAAGATATAGCAACTCGCTATGTAGGATACTAGGCAGCAAGATATAGCAACTCGCTATGTAGGATACTAGGCAGCAAGATATAGCAACTCGCTATGTAGGATATCAGGCAGCAAGATATAGCAACTCGCTATGTAGGATAACAGGCAGCAACACCTAGCAACTCGCAACCCAGAAAAGTGAGCACATTAAGACAAATAATACTAACGGGGCAGCTTTTGAATCACTTGCGCTGCTCAACACGGATCTCGCTCGTAAAGCTCGCGGTCTGCCTTTTCGAGTGTCCCAATATTCTACATCTCTCTTCTTAACGTTTCTATACTTTCCTTCAACGGCCACCGCCGCGGCCATCAACGCGTCGAGGGGTTTGGACGAGTTCGCGTGATTGTTCACGTAGCTTACAGTGTGCTGGGCGGCTTTCTCACAGTACTCCATATATCCCTTCTGTCGCGGTACAAACAGGACCGAGATATCCTTGCGATCTGTGAAATCACTCGTCATAGAGCATTTGTCAAGGTGATCAGGGTCTTGAATGGTTCGCAGATAGTCTTGGAGCGTCTCAAGTCGGTCAAACTCGACGGTGGGCTTGAGTATCGAGAAGGAAACGATGTCACTCGCTATGGTTCGGTCTACACGGATACTGAGGGCCACACCTACGACATGAAAAACGACAATGTATTGATTTGTTAGTATGAGTACCAAGAGGGACACGATGTCACTCGCTATGGCTCGGTCTACACGGATACTTAGTGCCACACCACTACCGTACCCAGGTGGAGGGGGTGCAGGGGGTGCGAACGCACCGGCCGAAAATCCACTTTTTGTTCTCAATAGACGTGTTATTTGTATACAAAACTATAAATCATAAGCTAGATCACTCTGGTATGTAGCCAAATCCGAGACTAAACGTCACGTGGAAATACTGAGAAGGCATAAAGGATACTTTTTTGTTCTTTAGGAGGTGGTGAGATTTTTATTAGAAAACTCCCCCCCTCTTCCCTCCTAGGTCCACATTTTCGGATTTCGCACCCCCCCCACCCCCCCCCCCCCCCCCCCCCAAAAAAAAAGAAAAATCCTGGGTACGGGCCTGCACACCTACGACATGAAAAACGACAGTCTATTGATTTGTCGGTATGAGTACCGAGAAGGATACCAGGTCACTCGCTATGGCTCGATCTTCTCTCGGTCTACCCGGTCTACCCCCTGTAGCCATGATTGGTAAAAGCTATGACCATCTCCCAAACTACTTACCACACACAGGACAACAGCTTCCTTCTGGTACCACAGTAAAGTCACACAGAGGGTAATAGCACCGCGCAAGCTCCATCACTTTACTGCAACGCCTGTTAAGGAACACAGACTGGCCTTTCTTGTCACGCACCACTTCCGGTTGGGCTGGTGCCTCATCACACGATCCTGGGTAGTCTACGTGACGATGGAATAGGCTTGCGTGACATGGAGACTGTAACGTCACGCCATCTGTGCTGCACACCTAAGGAGATTTAATGCTTAATCAGAAAATCAGTAGAAGGTTGATACTGTAGCCTGCGCAGCAAGGTCTCTCATCAAAGCGCGAGTAACGCAATACCAGGGTGGAGTTATTCACCTTTGAGTTCCCCTGTTGGCAGGCCTCTCATCAAGGCGCGAGTAACGCAATACTAGGGTGGAGTTATTCACCTTTGAGTTCCCCTGTTGGCAGGTCTCTCATCAAGGCGCGAGTAACGCAATACTAGGTTGGAGTTATTCACCTTTGAGTTCCCCTGTTGGCAGGTCTCTCGACAAGGCGCGAGTAACGCAATACTAGGTTGGAGTTATTCACCTTTGAGTTCCCCTGTTGGCAGGTCTCTCGACAAGGCGCGAGTAACGCAATACTAGGTTGGAGTTATTCACCTTTGAGTTCCCCTGTTGGCAGGTCTCTCATCAAGGCGCGAGTAACGCAACACTAGGTTGGAGTTATTCACCTTTGAGTTCCCCTGTTGGCAGGTCTCTCGACAAGGCGCGAGTAACGCAATACTTGGTTGGAGTTATTCACCTCTGAGTTCCCCTGTTGGCAGGTCTCTCATCAAGGCGCGAGTAACGCAATACTAGGTTGGAGTTATTCACCTGTGAGTTCCCCTGTTGGCAGGTCTCTCATCAAGGCGCGAGTAACGCAATACTAGGTTGGAGTTATTCACCTTTGAGTTCCCCTGTTGGCAGGTCTCTCATCAAGGCGCGAGTAACGCAATACTAGGTTGGAGTTATTCACCTGTGAGTTCCCCTGTTGGCAGGTCTCTCATCAAGGCGCGAGTAACGCAATACCAGGGTGGAGTTATTCACCTGTGAGTTCCCCTGTTGGCAGGTCTCTCATCAAGGCGCGAGTAACGCAATACCAGGGTGGAGTTATTCACCTGTGAGTTCCCCTGTTGGCAGGTCTCTCATCAAGGCGCGAGTAACGCAATACCAGGGTGGAGTTATTCACCTTTGAGTTCCCCTGTTGGCAGGTCTCTCATCAAGGCGCGAGTAACGCAATACCAGGGTAGAGTTATTCACCTTTGAGTTCCCCTCTTGGCAGGTCTCTCGACAAGGCCCGCGGTACGCAATACTAGGTTGGAGTTATTCACCTTTGAGTTCCCCTGTTGGCAGGTCTCTCGACAAGGCCCGCGGTACGCGATACTAGGTTGGCGTTATTCACCTGTGAGTTCCCCTGTTGGCAGGTCTCTCGACAAGGCGCGCGGTACGCGATACTATTTTGGAGTTATTCACCTGAGTTCCCCTGTTGGCAGGTCTCTCATCAAGGCGCGAGTAACGCAATACCAGGGTGGAGTTATTCACCTGTGAGTTCCCCTGTTGTCAGGTCTCTCATCAAGGCGCGAGTAACGCAATACTAGGTTGGAGTTATTTACCTTTGAGTTCCCCTGTTGGCAGGTCTCTCGACAAGGCGCGAGTAACGCAATACTAGGTTGGAGTTATTCACCTTTGAGTTCCCCTGTTGGCAGGTCTCTCGACAAGGCGCGAGTAACGCAATACTAGGTTGGAGTTATTCACCTTTGAGTTCCCCTGTTGGCAGTTCTCTCGACAAGGCCCGCGGTACGCAATACTAGGTTGGAGTTATTCACCTGTGAGTTCCCCTGTTGGCAGGTCTCTCATCAAGGCGCGAGTAACGCAATACTAGGGTAGAGTTATTCACCTGTGAGTTCCCCTGTTGGCAGGTCTCTCATCAAGGCGCGAGTAACGCAATACTAGGTTGGAGTTATTCACCTTTGAGTTCCCCTGTTGGCAGGTCTCTTATCAAGGCGCGAGTAACGCAATACTAGGTTGGAGTTATTCACCTTTGAGTTTCCCTGTTGGCAGGTCTCTCGACAAGGCGCGAGTAACGCAATACTATGTTGGAGTTATTCACCTGTGAGTTCCCCTGTTGGCAGGTCTCTCGACAAGGCGCAAGTAACGCAATACTAGGTTGGAGTTATTCACCTGTGAGTTCCCCTGTTGGCAGGTCTATCGACAAGGCGCGAGTAACGCAATAGTAGGTTGGAGTTATTCACCTGTGAGTTCCCCTGTTGGCAGGTCTCTCATCAAGGCGCGAGTAACGCAATACTAGGTTGGAGTTATTCACCTTTGAGTTCCCCTGTTGGCAGGTCTCTTATCAAGGCGCGAGTAACGCAATACTAGGTTGGAGTTATTCACCTTTGAGTTTCCCTGTTGGCAGGTCTCTCGACAAGGCGCGAGTAACGCAATACTATGTTGGAGTTATTCACCTGTGAGTTCCCCTGTTGGCAGGTCTCTCGACAAGGCGCAAGTAACGCAATACTAGGTTGGAGTTATTCACCTGTGAGTTCCCCTGTTGGCAGGTCTATCGACAAGGCGCGAATAACGCAATACTAGGGTGGAGTTATTCACCTGTGAGTTCCCCTGTTGGCAGGTCTCTCGACAAGGCGCAAGTAACGCAATACTAGGGTGGAGTTATTCACCTTTGAGTTCCCCTGTTGGCAGGTCTCTCATCAAGGCGCGAGTAACGCAATACTAGGTTGGAGTTATTCACCTTTGAGTTCCCCTGTTGGCAGGTCTCTCATCAAGGCGCGAGTAACGCAATACCAGGGTAGAGTTATTCACCTTTGAGTTCCCGTTGGCAGGTCTCTCGACAAGGCCCGCGGTACGCAATACTAGGGTGGAGTTATTCACCTTTGAGTTCCCCTGTTGGCAGGTCTCTCGAAAAGGCCCGCGGTACGCAATACTAGGGTGGAGTTATTCACCTTTGAGTTCCCCTGTTGTCAGGTCTCTCATCAAGGCGCGAGTAACGCAATACTAGGGTGGAGTTATTCACCTGTGAGTTTCCCTGTTGGCAGGTCTCTCGACAAGGCCCGCGGTACGCAATACTTGGTTGGAGTTATTCACCTGTGAGTTCCCCTGTTGGCAGGTCTCTCGACAAGGCGCAAGTGACGCAATACTAGGGTGGAGTTATTCACCTTTGAGTTCCCCTGTTGGCAGGTCTCTCGACAAGGCGCAAGTGACGCAATACCAGGGTGGAGTTATTCACCTTTGAGTTCCCCTGTTAGCAGGTCTCTCATCAAGGCGCGAGTAACGCAATACTAGGTTGGAGTTATTCACCTGTGAGTTCCCCTGTTGGCAGGTCTCTCGACAAGGCCCGCGGTACGCAATACTAGGTTGGAGTTATTCACCTGTGAGTTCCCCTGTTGGCAGGTCTCTCGACAAGGCCCGCGGTACGCAATACTAGGTTGGAGTTATTCACCTGTGAGTTCCCCTGTTGGCAGGTCTCTCGACAAGGCCCGCGGTACGCAAACGTCACGGAGTGCTTGATCATCCCGCATTCTGAAGGGTAGGACACTCCATCTTCACCGCACACCATGTCTTTAGGCAACACGTCCTCCGAACAAGTCTGATCAATAGGCACTGGGAAAACGAGATAGTTAATATAGTGATGAGAAGGGGAGGATTTCAACAGAACTCAACATGATGGCGCCCGGTTGGAGTCAAAGGAAATGTCGGGGCCGGCATCTCAGAGATGACACTGTTCGCAAGGGGGGTTGAAAATTAAAGAAAAAATTCCGATGAGCCATTATTTCTATATTTTCCATGAAGGGATTTTTTATTTCTTCATGTGATGTCATGGGTGTTGATGTAATCATGTAATGAGACAAGGTGATGGACGACACTCATTGAGTGTATTTAGGTCTGCAGTCACTTACCACACTGGTATTGTTTACACTTGACGTCCATCTTGCCGTCCCGAGTCTTGGCGATGAGGCACGGGCCGCGAGGGAATGGTACACACACCTCATTCTCGCCACAGTCTGACTCCTGACAAGGTTCCTGTGGAACAATAGACAAGTAACAACAGAAACAAAGGAGTTATCTATTGCAAACTACGACAAATAACGTGGAAAACTCTCAAAGCTTACGATGTTCTGGCAAGGGCCTTGCACGATCTCATCAATGTCATAATTCCCACAGAACCTTGCGTGACAGAGTGACCTGTACGTTGTCCAATCAGGGCCGCATACCGGCGTGACAGGTTCCTTGTCACACTCCATGCATGTGTCTACTGGACGGCTCTGTCCTGGCTGGTGGTCCGGCACTCGATTGTAGTGGGTATAGTTGAAGTCGGCGAAATAGCAGCGTAGCCTGGTGCACACCCATTCGCCTGTTTGAGGTGGTGGTCAGATGATTTGAAAGATGTGCAATTTTCAAAGCAAAAGTAATTACTTGGTGGAAAATACACTGACGAATGGAATAAGGCTTCAGAATATGTAGGAATAAAAAGTGGGAATAAACAAATAACAAATGCTTAAATATAAACAAAGGTCCCTTTAACACTATCGTAAAATGTTTAAACAAATGTTTAAAAAAAATTGTGGTATTTAAACAAAATGACAAGCGGACAAACACATAAACAAAAACACACACACAAACAAACAAATGAAGACCATCAGGCTAACAGAATCATATTCTCTGTAAGACCAGGTTTAGAAAACGCCCAAGCAGAACTTACGTTTTCTGCAGATGCAATTATTACATCCATCAAAGTGTTTGCTGCCCTCGGCGTAAGCCTCTCCATTCTCCAGGTGACACATGTTATCTTGACTGTCCACTCGGCATCCGACAGGCCTGGGCTCACACTTCATCACACCGTCCACGCACTGGCATAGCCGACACTCAGTCTTGTCGTATGAAAACGCACCATTCGCAAGCGAGCCACAGCTGCCACTAGATAATGCACTGGTCGACATCTGTAGATCTGAAGCTGAAAGTATAAGTAAGGCAAGACAAGCAGTATTACGTGACATTTTGTTAATTGCTTACTCGAGATGTTGCAAGGGAGGTTCGGTAAGGTATGTGGTAAGGTAATGTTGGAGAGGTGAGAGAAAGGCTATGTTGGAAAGGTAAGGCTATGTTAGTGAGGCTGAGATAAAGTGAGCAAAGGAAATTGAGCTAATGCTTCTCTAGAAAAGATCAGCGGAAAATGCGACGTTAGCACTTCGTTTAGGGAGCGGTCATTAATTACTGAGGGGAGGGGGGTGGGGTTGAATTTTTGCAAAACCCTGGGCTCAAACATTTTGCCCCGCCCCCCTCAAATCCAAGCCCAAAAATCTTGCCCCCCCCTAACCGGAGGCCCAAAAATTGGCACGCCCCTACCACCACCACCACGACCTCAACTTTTTTATATTAGATAATTATGTCTTTAAAAACACATAGACTTGATATATTTAGTGTAACTGAATAAAATCTTTACTAAAATATAGATCAGCTAGCATGGCAATTTTGTCATATTTAATTTAAGCATGAATCTTCACTTTCGCTAATTAAAAAGAGTGGCACAGAGCAGATAATAAATATCTGCTAGAAAACGACTACAGAAACGAAAACATTGAGTCTAGGTTTAGCAACATTTTAAAGTATTTCTTTTATATTGTTAAACTGATTGTACGGGCAGCTTTGTCTGTTAACCATGAGAGGGTTTCTCAAAATGTACTTATATAAACACAAGATTGGTAGCTGAACAATATGGGACTAGATATACAATAGTAGAAAGCACAGTGAACTAAATAAAATTTACGCTGTGTCTACTTGCACGGCTTCCGGTAAAGGAGGAAAAAAATTTAGCTGCACGGCTTTCTCCCATTTTCTCGATTTTTAGCCTAAATAACAAGTTTCTGGCTTTGAAACACTTCCACGATTATTAAGAACCCGACAAGAGATGTTTTTTAGTTTGAAAAGCTGTGCATTAAGTGGCCCGCAAATGCTCGGCACAGTTTGAACAAAGCGTGGAGCTTGTAGCATAGCAGTGCAAGTAGACAGCGTAAAAATTTACATTTGAACAATGACTCTCTTGCTCAGGATTATATTAATGCTAGACTTAAATTCGGTGCCCAAAAAATGTGACCCCCCCCCCTTTAATGGCAGTCCCAAAAAAATTGATATCTCCCCCTAAATCGGCTCCCAAAAAAACATAGCTCCATAGCTCCCCCTTCATATTTGCCATCCCCCCCCCCCAGTAATTAATGACCAATTCCTCCTTATTGTGCATGAACACCAACCGAACCAGTACGGTGCCACTTTTGGCACTCTATAGGCCAATGTATAAACATATAGTCGCCGACACAGAAACGTGTATATATGTGTTTGACTTAAATGATCAAGCTAATTCCTTCAATGATTGACTATATACTTACTAGCCTGCAGGTGCTCCCGCTTCATGCGACTTTTCTGG
Organism: Nematostella vectensis; assembly: GCF_932526225.1. Taxonomy (NCBI): domain Eukaryota; kingdom Metazoa; phylum Cnidaria; class Anthozoa; order Actiniaria; family Edwardsiidae; genus Nematostella; species Nematostella vectensis. The sequence continues at coordinate 1,381,575 of NC_064034.1, forward strand.
TATTCCGGGGAAATTGACGCTGAACTGGGAGTTGCATGGGTACCATTTTGGACAGATACCTTCTCTTCTGTGTCTTCAATGATCTCAAAGTCTTTTATAAGCTTTACTGACAAAAGCTCCTTGGCATCGCCTTTATGCGTTTTGTCTTCAGAAATGCTGAAGTCCTCTTCGCCACTTTCATCGTGATGTTTGCTATCACCCGAGTGATCTGCACTTGTTTCATATTGTTTATTGACGTCTTTTGAATGGTCTCCACTCCCTTCTCCAGCGCGCTCGTCTCTGGGTGGCCTCACGGTGCTCTCAACATGTCGAGGCTCACCAAAGTCATTATGAAGAAGAGAAATGTGCTTTGCTTCATGGTGTTTTACATCTCCGGGCTCTTTGAAGTCTTGAATGCTATGACTGGTCTCGCCAACGTGCTCGTCATTTCGGCGCTCATGGATCTTGCTTCGGCAATATGGCGGCGCGCACTCTTCACTATCATCAGAGTTTTGACCACTCTCTCCGCTACCGTGTTTGGCTTTCGTGGTGGAATCTGGGAAACGTCGCAAGGAAATAAGAACATAAGAATATAGATGTCTCTGCTTGGCTGAAGGGGATAAGGGGGAAGATCACACCCTATGCTCGAAGAACCCGCGTGCTTTTGAGGGGTTGGGATTGTAACAGCACAATTTTCCTCGAGAGCGGGAGAAAACTGAAAATATAACACCGCACAAACCCTACATTCTCCGCTATGTCCCGGGGGTCGGGGGTTTGAGTTGGCAAGTACATAAATGTTATACTCGGAGATAAGATAAAGATACCCCTTCTTTTCAATCTATCTTACCGTGGTTCCCAATCGCACTATGTAGCTGATGCCTCAACTCTACAAACTCCTCAACGAGTTGGCCCAGCTTCTTGCCAAAATGAGTTTGCTTGACGATCAGCTCATGAAGGGATAAAGCTTTACTTTTATGTTGATCTGATTCTTTAAATGAAGAAAAAAATCAATCAGCCTTATGTACAATCGATAAAGATGGGAATACTGAATGCTAAAGCTCATCAAACAACTAATGTTCATCATTGAAATAGCGAATTCGAATAGAAAATGATCTTTTGACAAAGATTTTTGCATCGTCGAGCTCAATTATTGTGCAGGCGCCAAACATGGAAATTTCTTTTAACACTGCTTAAAGACATTAAAAAAACACAAAGGAGATTAACTTCCATACAAACTGCATTTTAAAACAATTTGAATTCTTTGAGTCAAAACTAAGCGAGTTCATGACCCGCCATAGTCAATGCTTCTCGGTGGTTTTCTGTGTTAAGATATCATTCTAATATGACTAGTTACCTGGCAATGTTAAGTGATCCTCCTTTTCAGAGCCTTGTACAACCGTAATATTAAATAAGAGAAGTAGCGAAAGGCAAAAAATGATGTATATTCTAGTCATTTTGATGCGTACTTGCAGTTGCCGTAGGTACACGACTGAAGCGTGCTCCGAATCAGGAAAAGGCTTTGTTACGTCACACTGTGTGACGTCATTATTTTTCTTGGTTTGACAAGTTACTCGCGCGCAATTTCCGATTGCAAAACTTGATTTTAGCAAAATCAAGATACCTGAACGATAATGAAAAACGCTGAACGCGATTTTAAAAAAAAGTGTGCTTATCTAATTTTGTTTCTGTCTCATAGAAACAAAAGGATCTTTTTAAAAATTTTCTCCAGCCGCGAGTAACCAGTTGTACGAGTTTCGAATAAATCCTCTTCTTCGCCGGCGCTATTGTTGGCAAGGTCATATTAGAAAGATGTTTGCATGATTTAAAGTGTCTATGAGGGTTGATAATATGAGAGGAAACCTTAGAAAAATTATGGCTCTCGAGGGGAACGGCGTTCTTTGTCTAAAAACAAAATAAACAATATTTTTTTTATCTAAAAAGAAAATAAACAGTATTAATAAATTAATAAATACAAAAAGCCCAAATAAATAGCCGTGTTCGTGAACCAGAAAAATGAATACGATACTCCAAAAACTGGAATTCACCTTCTTCAGTCTGCCCTGAAGAAGACTTATTAAAGACGAAAATTTGGAAGAATCGAAATTCCAGTTTTTGGTGTATCGAATAAATGAATAACATATTTTTCACCTAAAAAACTTAATTATCTAGTCAAATGCAGGGAGCTCGTCGAAAAGTTTGGCCAGCTCCTTATCTGTCTCCTCAGGTCTTGTCTCATTGTTCTTTACCCTATCACTGTCACTATCATCACTATCATTGCCAGTATAATCCTGGCGGGTATACAGCATCTCAGGTACATGTAGCACCTTTGTTGTTTTATCCTTTGTATGACACGGAGAAACTTTTCTAAACACCATACAGTGGACATGAGTTTGTTTGACATATTTCCATCTGATGAACCCAAGGGACTCTATTCCCAGTTTCCATGATTTCATCATTGCAGCATTTCTGTTTTGATGTGACGAGTCTGGTGTGATGATTATAAGTATGCCATTTACAGAAAGAAGTTGATGTGCTTTTAGGCAACAGTCCCATCTTTGTATTGGAGTTGGAAAGTAGGAGAGAAGTAGAGAAAAAACTACAACTTGGAATGAACTTGCTGGCAAATGTGTAATAGAAGAATCACTTGGAAGGTTGAGTTTTGATGTTATCAAATTGCTTGCCAGACACTGGCAATTCTCTTGTGAGGACATCATAGAATCTTTACTCCCTCCTGTATCATTAGATGTTTTGCTGTTACTTGCGGCTAATCCAGATGCTACTTGATTTTCCACTATTTCAAGCTTCAAGAAGTCACATTTGTAAACTTTCTAAATACAAAAAGCACATAACAGTCAGAAGCAGTCAAATGGGCAAAAAATAATGACTAATAAACTGGACAGCCTATCATATGTAACCAAAGGATAAGACAGTTGGTGTACCTCTGTGGCAGGCTGCAAGTCGAGGGCCACAGAGTGGAATTCTCCAAACTCAGAGAATGGATTATAACAGCTGCCTACATCTAAAAGAGGGAACTTTTTATCGACTGATGGCCAACTGCAAAACAAAAAAGTATACTTCAAATTTTGCCTCTTGAGAATTCAGGGACAAACAACCCATTACATGACCACAGCTACTATAAACTTGGAAGTCCTTCAGTCATTTACCATAAGTTGGGGGGTTTGGACAAATCATTTCACTATAAACGGGGAGTTTTCAACCCTAAATCATCTTTTTATGTACTAGTCAATTGAAATACCGGCCCCCTGACCCCCGGGACATAGGCGGGAGTAATGGGGGCATGGCCGCGGGAGTATGCTCTCCCAGGGGCAGGGCAGTAACTTTTTACCAAATTTGTAGGGATTCTTAGCTGGGCTAGTAATGCGAAATCTTACGACAGCTTCCGAAATTTGAAGATCCATGTATCGATTATAAACATTGTTGGGTGTTTCTATCATTGAGTCTTGAAGCGTTGGAGGATAGTTCAACAATTTTAGTTTGAGTTGCACTTTAGCAGAAGTCGTTGAGGTAGGAAATCTAGAAAATATTGTACAATACGCCAGGGTGATAGGGTGGGGATTGAAAAAGCACGATTTCCCCCTGCGGCGGGAGAAAATAAAAAATGTAACACTGCACAAATGTTACATTCCCCGCTATGTCCCGGGGGTCAGGGGGCCAGAGTTTCAATTGATTAGTGCATTCGTAGAGTTATCTTTGTAAAATTGGGTTTAGAAAAGGATGGAGGGGGCATTCAAATATTTGTCCATATATATAAAAGAAGAGGGAGCATAGATATGATTCGGAGTTAAACGTTATAAAAATCCTTGCTACTTACTTATGCATGTATTGATAACCAGACTGCATGCAGCAACAACAGCACGCTGATGCCATTTTGTTGCCTACTCTACGCTGCTGCTTTTCTATTGCCATCTTTAGACCTCCTCCCTTGAAATATTCCATACAGACTTGATAACACCAATCTGCCCTCCCCCCAGGGGAGTTTTTTGTCCACTCCAGAGTTGCCAATGAATGCATAGCTTCTGCGTACTTTTCAAGGGCTTTACGATCAGAGCAGTGCTTATCCCACACTGTGGCGAAGTCCCCATTTTCTGTTAAAAAAAATAATTAAGTAATAGTACTTTAGTTACTTTATAAAAGTGAGAGGAATAAAATGCTGTGTAAAAAACTGTCAACTTTCTTAAATTGTTTTTTAGGGAACTAAACAAAAAGACAATAATCACAGCTTATACTAATATTATGTTTCATATTCTGATGGTTGTACCTTTCAAGTCTTTCTTTAGCTTTCTATGTAAACCCTTCACAACTTTTGCCAAACTTCCTTGATCTACACTCATCCTCGCGCTTGATTTTCAAGTCAAATTACGCCCGCGATTTTAACGCGGTATCAACTTTGAGTCTGCGCACACAACATTATTAACCCATAATGCATCTGGATTCAAAATGGCGGACAGGCAAAAACGTGTCAAGTATAACGAGATAAACGACCATTAGTTCCCTAGCAATCCCATCTAAGACGTTATACTGGTAATACGTCCATTGGAAAAGGACAAATAACCCTGCAGTTAAGCCCCATGTTTTAAAACTCGCAAGGAGACCTCCATATTTGATGCAAGTAAGTTAGGAAAACCAAAAGGCGTAGCTTGTTTTGTTTGACTTATAAACTGAGAGCGAGGAACAATGTAGTCTTCTACAAAACTTTCTGCGCTTTCAAATGTGTCTACGATTTACACGTATGCATTTTGATGTAGTATCACTTGGGATTTTTAGATTTCTGTTTTAATTATTGCTTGGGCTGGGTACCCCAGGGTTGTATGCTTTGAAAATTGCACCCTCACACTGATACCGTAACACTGTTTTCATGTTGTTAATTAGCCGAATTACCAAAAAATAATATACCGGTGTAAAGCCTGTTCAAAAGAGTTCATATCACCGAATTATAGACAGAAAATAATATAGTTTGCTTTAGTTTTCTTACAATTTTTTTTTAATTTTAGATAACCAAAATGATGCCAAGAATTTTGACATCCATATGGAACTCATCGTCAGCCCTAGCAGCCATCATCTTCCATGTGGGAGCAGGTGTTGGTATCTACTCACGGTGGCAGCATCACAGCGCAGACAATAGCTACCTTGTCCTTGCCATTGTCATCGCATGTGCTGTACTGGTCTCACTAGCAACCTTCTTGTATGGCTACAAAGAGTTTGCAAATGGGTTCTGCAAGTTCTGGATGGGTGTCATTTTCAGTGTGTTGTCCTTCACCGAAATCGCATATGATCACTACTTTGCATCGATGCAAGACTTAGATCTAACAGACATTCTCTTACTTGCAAGTGTGGGGATATTTTCCTTCAAGGTTTTGATGGAGAGGATTTGCAACATGACACCTTCAGAGCCCAATTTCATAACAGCTGAAGAGTTTCTATTGCTGCTAGGCTTTCTGGCTGGTTGTACCGGATTGGCACATTTTCAATCGATGCTGTTCCTGCTTCTTGGCCTCGCTTTACACATTATTGTGTTTCATCTGAAGTCTAGTTTTTCTCTTATAAGTGGAGCATGCTTTTGCATAATTTCTGGTGTATTTTATTTCCCTGCTGCTGAACAGAAATGCAACCCATTCTGCATATCGGCTTTTGTCATTAGACTTTCTTTTCCATCAGTTGTTGACCTTTACTTTTCAAGGCTCTCTTTACTAGAGTCTTGGAAAAATTTCATTTTACAAAGCAAGTGCTATCATCGTTTACAAGTATTAGTGATTTTGATGGCAGAAATGGCATTTTATACATTTTGTGTCCAAGGAACACTTTTGCCAAACATCCCTCTGTATAAATTGCCATTATTTGTCTTCCTATCAGTACCTTGGGTGGTATTCCATTTTATGTTTATCATTACGACCTGGGGTTTTGTATCAAAGCTTGAAGAATGTGCATCTGTTCTAAGAGCAAAAGGTGAAGTCAGTGACAACAACATCTCTGAGGTCATGGCGGCCAAGGGAATACGGCATTTCTGTCTTGTGTCTCAGATTGTGACGTTGTACACACTAGTGTCTACAGTTGCTCTGTCTGTCTCTGTATGGCAAGAGACTAACCCCATGTACTTGAGTTTTCTCCTGATCATTCTGCCCATTGAGTCCGCCATGTATGACATTTTGTCCAAACTTGGCAAATGTGTTGGTGGTACTGCCATAGGGTATGCTCTGATTGCTCCAGCTCACCGATACAGCCCCTCTGGAAACATGGTTATTCTTCCTGAAGATGGCTTCCAAGCAATCAACTCAAGAGCTATAGAACTAGTAAATGTTGTGTCAAGATTCTTTGCAAACCATATGATTCACAACTATGGCACAGACTTTTCAACTAATGGTATTGCTAAAGATTATGTGTCCAACAAAGTACAGACTTTCTTTAGTCAGAGGGTTCTACCAGGCCTGCATTACGACACCTATATCTTGTATTACAGTGGGCATGTCTTGAATGATGGCAAATGGGCGTTAACCGAAGGGAACTCTCAAGACCTTGACACTATCATCAAATGGTGGAGGGAAAGAAATGCAGGTACTGGTGCACGTTTAATTTTGTTCCTTGACACAGCTCACTCTGATGAGTGGCTTAAAGGACTATGGCTAGTGACACCTGACTTTGTTGCCATACAGACTGGGAAGCTCAATGTTGTTTATGATGAGGAGATTGGCAACAACTATCCTCTTGGTGAACTAACAAAGCTCTGGGAAGACTTTAATTCTGAGGAGTCCAAACCTGAGGATTATTGGGGGAAGAAAGACATCAGGGTTAAACCTATCTATGGGGTTTCTAAAAACTGGTGTTGCTTCAAGTTCCATGAGCCTACTGTAGAGGACATAACACAGCATGTAGAGCACAATTTTCCAAGGTTTATGAAACCTGTCACAAAAGTTTTCACCCATTTGCCGTGCAACACCAACGTTCTTAGTGTTTGTAATTGTGTGATAAATGGATTTCGCCGGCTCAAGATGAAATGGTTCTTGCCAGCTGTTTATGATACTGGTCATGGCTTTAAACTTGTTCGCTGAACTTTTTTTTTCTCTGTTAGGTGTTATTGGTTATCTACAGAAATAACTGAAAATGATTTTTTGTATTTGGTGAGTTTACCAATATGTATTCTCATGAAAAAGATTATTATTTAATTTATAAAGTTAAATCTGTAAACAGAAAAAAAGTTAACAGCGCCACAAATCTGTATGTTATAAAGATTTTTGGCTTTTTTAGATTTGTTTAGAAATTTCATTGATGAAATGAAGATTGGTTATGATAAACCTTGATTATTTATGCATTATTATCCAGACTTCTTTTCTGTTCCCTTTTCCTGTATTCCTTATTTCCGTATAGTTCTCAATTATCCAGACATTTGATTTTCATGATATTTTATTAGTATTACGTTATCCAACTTATCCAGGTGTTGGCTTGCTTTTAGTCAAGAGGGGAGAAAGGTAATTAGAGCTCATTTCTATAAAGTGCAGTATGTATTAAACAGGATTTATGGCGATAGTCATAGTCCTTTACAGTAACTTTACAGTTATCGTATTATCATAATCATAATCTGTTTTTTGTTTTTTGAAAGGGCCTGCAATAATAGCTATGCTGTTGCAGAGAACAAAATCCCGTGAAACTCTATTTAGTTTATTTAGTACTAATTCATTGTAATGTCTTCCCGGACGCGGTCCCGTTGCCACGCGTTTTCTTCCCCGAAGGTGCGAAGCGTCGCACATGCTTCCCCCACAGTTTTGTCCGAATTTTGTTTTAGGCTGCTCTTGTTGCTCGGGCTAAGCCATCGCCGGAAAGTGTTTGGGTGGGTGCGTGGGAGAAAAACCTATAGGAGCCGTAGGAATATGACCCCTCTTACCCCCGCAGCCAGACAGGCGTCGGGACCTATAGGAGCAAAACGCATACCATTCCGTACTATGGGAGCACCATGGGAGGAAACCCTATAGGAGCAAAATGCATACCATTCCGTACTATAGGAGCACGCCTGTTGAACCCCAAGTCTTGCGTCTCATTTGCTCCTATAGTCCCAGCCTTGTGACGTCACTGAGGGTCTATCTGTGGCTCCCATTGGCCCATTCAAAACTACATTCCTGTTTGCTCCTAGAAACCCCAACCGCCACACTTTTGCTCCCCATATACTCTACATTACTACTAAGGTTTTAGTAATAAATAAACTAAAAAGTATTTCACGGGTTTTTGAAAATCAGTCTAATACAATAAACGTTATATTACGAGGGTAACATTATAACTTTTGACAGTTTTATAACCCATGGCCCTCTGCAGAACGACAGGGTTGGTCTTCCTGTGTCGCGGGAAACTGGGTCGAGTCAACGCTGCTATGGTTTCTCGTTTTGAAAACATTCAGAAGTCTTGACATTATGGCGGTAAATTGTGAATTCTGTCATCCCTGGAACTGAACACACAACTAGTTAATATAGCTTTAAGATGTCTAGGACCACTAAAGATGGAACATCCACAAAATCTGAAGAAATTACGGAGAATGGTGACGAAAACCAGAATGAAAAGTAAGGTGCTGCCGTCATAGTTCTCTTCTCGTTAGTTTGTCATTCTAAAGAAAGCGGATTAGAATACCATCTAGATATCTGGAATGTCTTATGGCCATCTGTAGACAGCATCAGCTAGTTTTTATTTGCTGTGACGGTTTTTATGTAATTCGTGAAGAATAAGAGAAATGTAATCTGTTCTGTTTACTGTACTTTGTGAACTGATGAGCTCGATTTACATACAAAACTACTTTTTTTAAGTACAACATATAATATAATAGTAAAGATACTGTAGGAAACCGGAGATTTTCTGCTTTTTCTATAGATTTCATATCTTATAAGCACTATTGACTTTTACTGTTAGCCGATCTTTAGTCTAATCGTAGTTTTATGTTTTGTCAATATGCGGTTTAGCCAAGTTTCCCGCTGTTTCTAAAATTCTTACTAAACTTCTTAAGTAACGGATCGGTTTCAAGGAGATATCTTTTCAAGGAATTTCATAGTATCTTTAAAACGTTACTAAGATATTTAACGAAATCCCATTTATCTATTCAACGTAATTCAATAAGATTTTTCAGACGCCGCAATAATATTTATAAGCGATTACTAAGTTAAGTACAAAGCATCGTTTGAATTTACTTATCTCTGTAAAACATTGAGATAAGTTTCATGTTGTTCTGAAAGATTCATTTTTAAGTTTCAGAAAAAAATACAACTTAAGTTTATAGGTAATAAGAACATCAACGGGAAAGACAATCAAACAAGAAAAAAATATAGTTTGATATTGTCGATTACAATTTGTCATGTTGCAGAATGCTTTGTTTGGTATAGTATGTCATTAGACCAATATATTTTACTTTATTATCTTGAATTTTTTTTTTAAATAAAGAAAAAGGACATAGTGGGTGTTTGAAGAACCTAAAATGGTTATTTGCTAAAATCAAACCATTGTTACCAAGCGACAATAACAATGTCTTTCTTTGACACTTAAGTTAAAAATGCACTGTACCCATAGTGATTTAAAGGTGTTAATAGCCTCATCTCAAAGGTTGTAAATAGAACTTTTTTGTGTGTCACAGGAAACCAGATGCCAAACTCTCCATGGCGCCAGGTGTTAAACTGGTTAGCCGGTTAACAATGCATGATCTGAAGGCCATACAAGATGCATTCACCGTAAGTATAAAGTTGTTTATCTATCAATTTAGACACTGTGTACAGAAGCCATATCAATACTGGTGTTACACTAGATGTCCATTAATAAAATTATCATATTCAAATACAGTGTTTATGAGCCAGGGGAGTCCTCTAGGATGGGGGATCAAATATTGTTTTAAGTTGGGGTCTCAGGGAGGTTTAAAATTTTTATATTATCGGCTGGCTTTATCACATAATCCCCCAATTTTTACAAAAGGAAACCACTAGTATTATTACACAAGCTTTTCCTTACTCAGTATTTCACGATCAAACATACAATGCATTGTGTTTGCAAACATTGTAATAATATGTATGATTATTAAAATTTTTAAGATCAACCAATCGGGACAGCAGAGAGAGCTGAGTCTGGATGTGGATCAGTTCTGTGAGATCCTGTCTATTGTCCTTAACAAAGGTGTAAGGGAGGAGTATGAGGAGTTATTTAACAAGATCGATGTCGCGAAGGAGGGGTTTGTTGACTGGGATAAGTTTTCCTCACACATGCTTCTTGAATACTATGAAAAGGATGACAGAATGAAGACAACACAGGTACATTATTAGTATGTTTTAAAATCTGTTAGTTTAGGTAGCTACCATACATTAATCAAGGTCACTAGATTTTTTATCAGGCTTTTGACACATTCTAGAATTACAATCTCTGTCCCTTGGAGAAACAAGAATTATACTCCATTTTACAGTCTAATGCTTCATTTGTAGCAACTAACAACAGTGCTTATTAACTCCAGGTGCCTCAGTGGAGGGAGCTGCGTAATATCTCCAGTCCACACAAGGAAGTAATCAGAAGAATATCTCCCCTGATTAACCCTTCCAGATACTTATCTGTCAGTAAGGTAGGCTCACTATGATGATGCTAGAAGTGTTCTGGTGTGGCGTGTGGTTATTTGGCTATGTGTGTGGGGTGTGGTTATGTGCATGGGGTTTGGTGATGGCGAGGGTTGTGGTGATGGCTTGGGATGTGGTGGTGTGAGGTGTGGTGATGGCGAGGGTTGTGGTGATGGCGAGGGTTGTGGTGATGGCGTGGGATGTGGTGGTGTGAGGTGTGGTGATGGCGAGGGTTGTGGTGATGGCGAGGGTTGTGGTGATGGCGAGGGTTATGGTGATGGCGTGGGATGTGGTGGTGTGATGTGTGGTGATGGCGAGGGTTATGGTGATGGCGAGGGTTGTGGTGATGGCGTGGGATGTGGTGGTGTTGGGTGTGTTGATATAGCATGAGTAGCGGTGATGGCATGGGGTGTGGTAATATAGCATGAGTAGCAGTGATGGTATGGTAATATAGCATGAGTAGTGGTGATGGTATGGGGTGTGGTGATATAGCATGAGTAGCGGTGATGGCATGGGGTGTGGTGATATAGCATGAGTAGCGGTGATGGTATGGTGATATAATAGCATGAGTAGTGGTGATGGTATGGGGTGTGGTGATATAGCATGAGTAGCAGTGATGGCATGGGGTGTGGTGATATAACATGAGTAGCAGTGATGGTATGGTGATATAGCATGAGTAGTGGTGATGGTATGGGTTGTGGTGATATAGCATGAGTAGCAGTGATGGTATGGTGATATAGCATGAGTAGTGGTGATGGTATGGGTTGTGGTGATATAGCATGAGTAGCGGTTATGGTATGGGGTGTGGTGTTATAGCACGAGTAGCGGTGTAGGGTAAGGTGATGGCATGGGGTGTGGTGATGACGTGTGGTGATGGCATTGGGTGTGGTAATGGTGTGAAGTGTGGTGATAGCATGGGGTGATGGTGTTGGTTATGGCAATGACGTGTGGTGATGGTGTGTGGTTAAGTGATTGTGTGGCGTTTAGTGATGGCTTTGGGTGTGGTTTGGTTGCGTTGGTTTGGTTTGGTTTGGATGGATAATAATTTGTTTTTTTGAGATTCATATCCTTCACCAAAGCCTTCTCTCTTATAGTTTCAACAATGCTCTGGACACCGTTGTTTATTATTGTTTGTTACAGGAAGGGATATTATGCCTGTGGTCACTTGGGATGAAGCAACTGCGTACAGTGCAGGTAATTCGTCAGATAGATTCCATCAGGGTATAGGCTATCTAGCTGTGATATACATTCTCATGTAGGATTACAAAAATCAGCTTGTTTGTTATTAAGGCATGCATCAGCTTAATTGTACTTATCACAGGTTCAGCCTGATCAAGACGAGGTCAAGCAGAGGGATCTGTGGGTGACAGACTTTATTCCCATGCAAAACCTGTATAAGCTTGCTATTGCACTGACCAGCAAGGAAATTGCCATCTACGACTTGAGCTCCAAGTCAGAGTTCAACTGCCAGTTTAGAATCAAGAACCTTGATGACACGCCCCTTTGCCTGGACTACTGGTGAGGTCATATAATATGACCAAGTACAATTATACAATATATAATATACTCAAGTACAATTTCCCCATTCTCCACCACCCTTCGGAAAGCATAATAATAATGGTACCCAATACAGAGGTCATGCAGTTGATTATGATTCTAATGATGATAAATGTTTATTATGCAAAAGCAATGTCAACACCCATATTTTCAATATAAATGCCTGCCATTGCTTCCATTCTTTGTAGTAAAAGGACAAATTGTGAGGAAACTTATATTTTGTGCCTCAATTTTTTTTGTCAGTTTGGAGGACATTGTACCTAATGTGTTTTCAATCACCATCCAATTGTCGGAACCAATATTTGTCTCTTTCTATAGGAGCAATCCTGACAAGCCAAATGAGGCTATCCTTGCATTTGGTGATGTGTCAGGACAAGTGAATGCCCTACTGTTTTCTGCTGTGAATATTGCACTTTTTGACCGACCAGCCCAGCCAGCAGGGAGCAAACAAGGTATGTCTATGTATTTTCTTATGAGGTTTGACATGGCCATACTGTATACAGGTTTAGGCCAGTTGGAGATTTGTCTGATGTTGACACGATAGCATTTTCCCCTGTGTGTGTTTGTGTCTTGGACTAATTAGGTGGATGCTGTTTCAGGATAGTTTTTGCTGCCCATTGTTGTTTGTGGCGGGGATTCTACAGTACCACCCTACCCTTGAATATCGAAGTCCGAAGACCTGTAGATTTGGGGAATACCACCCCACCTGAATGAACGAAAATTGAGTCCCACTGCAAGCTAAGTTAAAGTAGAGAATAATGGATTGATACACTCCCCCTCCCCTTCCCCCACACATTAAAAATCATGGCAATGGGCGTGGTCCATTGCTGAAAACAACTTTTTTTTCTATATTAACTATTTCTGTGCTCTTCATCTCTGTCAGATGTGTGCTTGACGGTAGACATCAAGGATGTGAGCAGAGGGCAGTACAAGAATGCTCGGCTTGTGAAGCATCATGGTCACACTGAGTGGACCAGACAAGTCATGTACTCAGCTCATCTTGACTGCTTCATCTCTTGTTCAACGTCTTACAAGGGCTCCTTGGTGTTGGGGTGGATAGAAAAGACAAAATCGAACATGAGAACGTATGTAATTGAGGAACGAGCACACACATAATGCAAATAAACATGGATCAAGCTAAACGGTTGTAGCCATAACCATGACTCAGAGGAACCCAGGCCCATACTCCTACACTTAACGCACATGTACCAGACATAAGTGCACAATAATTGCTTTTTAATGTGGATCCAACTTATAATTGGTTACAAAAGCTACTCAGTTTATATTCAAATAACAAAATAGCCTTGATCCAAGACTTTGACTAATTGAGTTGAGCATAAGAAGTTGTAAAATCACAATAAGAGTATCACATCATTTCATTCTGTGGTCTTGTGTTATGTTTCCAGAACTGCATTCAAGATCCCACAAGGAGTGAATGCCTTTGATTATAACGAAAAAGCAAATCTTGTTGGTAAGAATGCTTCCATTCCTTGTACACTATACTGATTCATTCCTTGTACACTATACTGATCCCTTCCTTGTGCACTATACTGATCCATTCCTTGTACACTATACTGATCCCTTCATTGTACACTATACTGATCTCGTCCTTGTACACTATACTGATTCATTCCTTGTACACTATACTGATTCATTCCTTGTACACTATACTGATCCATTCCTTGTACACTATACTGATCCCTTCATTGTACACTATACTGATTCATTCCTTGTACACTATACTGATCCATTCCTTGTACACTATACTGATCTCGTCCTTGTACACTATACTGATCCCTTCCTTGTACACTATACCGATCCATTCCTTGTATACTATACCGATCCATTCCTTGTACACTATACTGATCTCGTCCTTGTACACTATACTGATCCATTCCTTGTACACTATACCGATCCTTTCCTTGTACACTATACTGATCCATTCCTTGTACACTATACTGATCCCTGCCTTGTACACTATACTGATCCCTTCCTTGTACACTATACTGATCCATTCCTTGTACACTATACTGATCCATTCCTTGTACACTATACCGATCCATTCCTTGTACGCTATACTGAACCCTGCCTTGTACACTATACTGATCCATTCCTTGTACACTATACTGATCCCTTCCTTGTACACTATACTGATCCATTCCTTGAACACTATACAGATCCATTCCTGGTACACTATACTGATTCATTCCTTGTACACTATACTGATCCATTTCTTGTACACTATACTGATCCATTCCTTGTACACTATACTAATCCATTCATTGTACACTATACTGATCCATTCCTTGTACACTATACTGATCCATTCCTTGTACACTATACTGATCCATTCCTTGTATACTATACTGATCCATTCCTTGTACACTATACTGATTCATTCCTTGTACACTATACTGATCCATTCCTTGTACACTATACTGATCCCTTCCTTGTACACTATACTGATCCATTCCTTGTACACTATACCGATCCTTTCCTTGTACACTATACTGATCCATTCCTTGTACACTATACTGATCCATTCCTTGTACACTATACCGATCCTTTCCTTGTACACTATACTGATCCATTCCTTGTACACTATACTGATCCATTCCTTGTACACTATACTGATCCATGCCTTGTACACTATACTGATCCATTCCTTGTACACTATACTGATTCCTGCCTTGTACACTATACTGATCCATTCCTTGTACACTATACTGATCCATTCCTTGTACACTATACTGATCCATTCCTTGTACACTATACTGATCCATTCCTTGTACACTATACTGATCCCTGCCTTGTACACTATACTGATCCATTCCTTGTACACTATACTGATCCATTCCTTGTACACTATACTGATCCATTCCTTGTACACTATACTGATCCCTGCCTTGTACACTATACTGATCCATTCCTTGTACACTATACTGATCCATGCCTTGTACACTATACTGATCCCTTCCTTGTACACTATACTGATCCAATCCTTGTACACTATACTGATCCATTCCTTGTACACTATACTGATCCATTCCTTGTACACTATACTGATCCATGCCTTGTACACTATACTGATCCCTTCCTTGTACACTATACTGATCCCTTCCTTGTACACTATACTGATCCATTCCTTGTACACTATACCGATCCCTTCCTTGTACACTATACTGATCCATTCCTTGTACACTATACCGATCCACGCCTTGTACACTATACAGATCCATTCCTTGTACGCTATACTGATCCATTCCTTGTACACTATACTGATCTCGTCCTTGTACAATATACCGATCCATGCCTTGTACACTATACCGATCCCTGCCTTGTACACTATACCGATCCATTCCTGGTACACTATACTGATCCATTCCTTGTACACTATACTGATCCATTCCTTGTACACTATACTGATCCATTCCTTGTACACTATACCGATCCATTCCTTGTACACTATACTGATCTCGTCCTTGTACACTATACTGATCCATTCCTTGTACACTATACTGATCCCTGCCTTGTACACTATACTGATCCATTCCTTGTACACTATACTGATCCCTTCCTTGTACACTATACCGATCCATTCCTTGTACACTATACCGATCCATTCCTTGTACACTATACTGATCCATTCCTTGTACACTATACTGATCCATTCCTTGTACACTATACTGATCCCTGCCTTGTACACTATACTGATCCATTCCTTGTACACTATACTGATCCATTCCTTGTACACTATACTGATCCATTCCTTGTACACTATACTGATCCCTTCCTTGTACACTATACTGATCCGTTCCTGGTACACTATACTGATCACACCAAACTGCGATTTTCAATATCCGGTGATCTCTCTCCAAAATATCCAGCTGCTAAACCTCTTTTTGGCTTCCGTATCATTCAAATTAACTGAATTACATTTGGCGCTTTCTGATTGGCCAGCGCCTTGCAGAGAGGTGGCGTGATTAGTTGATTGGTTTCAACGTTGCTTTTACGTTGTGTTAAAGCATCAAAATCAACAGAGTTGTGGTTGACCAGATATTGCCTTGTTACCTTATGGGTATATTGACCTATGATCTTCACTTTATTTTACCTTTCCAGCCACAGCCGGCGTGAACCATCATGTTTGTTTATGGAATCCTTATGTTATCTCCAAACCTGTTGGGGTATGTAGGACGCTGGGACTTCTTGTTCTTCAATGTCTCTCTCAAGTGTTCACACCTTACTCTTTTCAACAGGTTCTCAGAGGACATATGCAAAGTGTTGTCGCAGTTCACTTTATTGAGTCCAGGGGGCAGTTGATCAGTCTCTCCAAAGATAAAGTATGCGAAGCTTTGTTTTGTTTTTACCCAAGAGGATACAGAGCATTAAATATGTCACCCCCATTTTGCTGCAGGTTCTGCGGATATGGGACACACATCTCCAGGTCTGTCTGCAGAGGCTTTCTGGAATGTTCCCTAAAGGTCCAGCCGAAGGTAAGCATTCATGGACCGCCATTAATGACCGCACCAACAAAAATGTAACACAGCAAAGTGTAACTTTCAAAGCTGTCACATACAGTATCTATGACACATTTTGTTTGTCTTTGCACATGGGTAAGTCCCTGATAACCAAATACTATACATACTTGTGACACATTTTGTTTGTCTTTGCACATGGGTAAGTCCCTGATAACCAAATACTATACATACTTGTGACACATTTTGTTTGTCTTTGCACATGGGTAAGTCCCTGATAACCAAATACTATACATACTTGTGACACATTTTGTTTATCTTTGCACATGGGCAAGTCCCTCATAACCAAATACTATACATACCTGTGACACATTTTGTTTATCTTTGCACATGGGCAAGTCCCTCATAACCAAATACTATACATACCTGTGACACATTTTGTTTATCTTTGCACATGGGTAAGTCCCTGATAACCAAATACTATACATACTTGTGACACATTTTGTTTATCTTTGCACATGGGTAAGTCCATGATAACTAAATACTATACATACTTGTGACACATTTTGTTTATCTTTGCACATGGGTAAGTCCATGATAACTAAATACTATACATACCTGTGACACATTTTGTTTATCTTTGCACATGGGTAAGTCCCTCATAACCAAATACTATACATACTTGTGACACATTTTGTTTATCTTTGCACATGGGTAAGTCCATGATAACTAAATACTATACATACTTGTGACACATT
Source organism: Nematostella vectensis (assembly GCF_932526225.1). Taxonomy (NCBI): domain Eukaryota; kingdom Metazoa; phylum Cnidaria; class Anthozoa; order Actiniaria; family Edwardsiidae; genus Nematostella; species Nematostella vectensis. Next base: position 1,398,921 of record NC_064034.1, read on the forward strand.
TTGTTTATCTTTGCACATGGGTAAGTCCATGATAACTAAATACTATACATACTTGTGACACATTTTGTTTATCTTTGCACATGGGTAAGTCCATGATAACTAAATACTATACATACTTGTGACACATTTTGTTTATCTTTGCACATGGGTAAGTCCATGATAACTAAATACTATACATACTTGTGACACATTTTGTTTATCTTTGCACATGGGTAAGTCCATGATAACTAAATACTATACAAACTTGTGACACATTTTGTTTATCTTTGCACATGGGTAAGTCCATGATAACTAAATACTATACATACCTGTGACACATTTTGTTTATCTTTGCACATGGGTAAGTCCCTGATAACCAAATACTATACATACTTGTGACACATTTTGTTTATCTTTGCACATGGGTAAGTCCATGATAACTAAATACTATACATACCTGTGACACATTTTGTTTATCTTTGCACATGGGTAAGTCCATGATAACTAAATACTATACATACCTGTGACACATTTTGTTTATCTTTGCACATGGGCAAGTCCATGATAACTAAATACTATACATACCTGTGACACATTTTGTTTATCTTTGCACATGGGTAAGTCCATGATAACTAAATACTATACATACCTGTGACACATTTTGTTTATCTTTGCACATGGGTAAGTCCATGATAACCAAATACTATACATACTTGTGACACATTTTGTTTATCTTTGCACATGGGCAAGTCCCTGATAACCAAATACTATACAAACCGGATGTCACCACCGGCACCTTATGAAGCACAAACACTGTCTGAAAAAGTTTATACATTTATTTTTCAGTTTCTATAACGATGTTTTACGACGAGGAGCACAGTAAACTTTTCACAGCATTCAACCAGCAGGTAGTGTGCGCTGGCTGCATTTGACAGTGTTTTTCGAGCCCTTTACTCTATAAAAGTTCTTCCCGGTGCACTGAGATAGGTGGTCTAGGGATGTTACGTCAGTAGTGCATTACCTAAATCTATCTAATGTGGTCCCTTTACAGTTGACGCTGATGGTAATGAAGCCTGAAGTTAAAGATCGCGTAATGAGCCACGAGCAGCCAGTTACTGCAGCCATCTACAACAGCAAGTTTAACCAGGTGAAGGATCACAGATGGGCGGAGTGATTGGCATAGTGAAAGACGTATGAATAAAAACAGATAGACAAATTGATTGTTTAAAATAAACGGATACAGTGACAAAGAACAGATTGACAGATGGATGGTTCAATTGTCAGTTGGTTCTATTAATAATCAGAATTTGGATTATGGATTGACATAGGGAGAAATTAAGGCGAGAAGATGACAGACCCATCAATAGAAGGACAGATAATTTGTAAGATAGTTTTATGGATTGTCAAAGTGACGTCTAGACAAGAGGGAAGACAGACCGACCAATGGAAGGAGAGAAAGGTTGAAAAGATAGCTTGACATGTGGTTTTATGGGATGACAGGTAGTTTAATGGATCGACAGATAGTTGGATAGCTTGGTTGATACGACGAGAGGGAAGACATACCTATGAATGTAAAGACAGCTATTTAGACATGGATACTGACCTTACCCTTGTGTGTCCAGGTGGTTACCGCTTGCGCTGGATCTGTTATCACCATGTGGATGATCGACACCGGACAGAAAGTCAAACAGGTTTGCCGCATTATATCTTTAAGAGTAGCTTTGGTTTCGAGGAGTTTGATCAACTTACTTGAAAATGGTTTTACAATACAATGCAATGCAATGCAATAAACTAGGGTTGCATATTAATCTTTTACAGTTTTATAATATATGGCCCTCCCTATATCTAAGTACCTAAGATAATAATAAAAAACCTATGTTTTACCGTGAAACAGCGTGTAAAAATTATAGCGATAATCTCTACTATTACTTGCCGCCTACACGGGTTTTGTTATTCCATCTTTTACAGTTTGCAAACGCTCACGGGAACGCGGAGATCACTACCATTACCCAAGATGCAACAGAGACGAGGCTTTTCACGGCCAGCGCTGACGGAACTGTGAAGGTTTGTGGGCTCAGCAAACATGCACCATTGTTTCGGGTTTACGTAGTCACCATACGCCAGGGGCTCAATGTCTTTGTCTTTTGTGACGCCTGCTCATCTTTCTTCTAGATCTGGGACTTCAATGGTCACTGTCACAGTATTCTGATGGCAGGAAATGGCGACCCAGCTGAAATCAGTCAAGTGATGTGCGTCAAGCGGATGATTGTAACTGTAGGCTGGGACAGGTGAGATAAAACAGACAAACAGATGGATAAACCATCGGACGGACAGACCTGTCGGCAGACAAAAGTACTGGTGGACTAGCGGAACATTTAATTAGTTGACCATTCATTTTATCCAATGTTCGCAGAGCTCTCTGTGTTTTCCGCGATGGTCAGATCAACTCTTTTTACGTTTATCCATCGGAATGGAAGGGGAGACAGGTAGGGCACTAAATTCTTGAATTTTGATTCTCTGTTAATATTTCTTTGTCTCTTGGTTATAGTAACTTGATTTATAAACTCCTACGAATAGAAAAACTTCAGCCTCGGGGTAGAAAGTCTAGTGTTAACTGTGTACTGTGCTGTGCTGTACTGTATGTTTATCCCTTGTGTGACAGGAGCATCAAGATGACATTCTATCCGTCGCGTATAGCCCACCCACAACCATCGCCTCTGCCAGCTACGACGGCGAGATCGTCATATGGAACATGAACTCCGAGCAAGCTTCTCGGCATCTAGTGGCCGAGAAGAGACGAAAACCTCCGAGATCCTCACGACGCAATAGATTGAGAGCTGTAAGAGCTAATATACAATAACTACTCCATTTACGTACTATAGGCAAATCACTTGATTATCTCGACGTAATAGACTGAGAAGGGTAAGAGCTAATATACAATAACTACTCCATTTACGTACTATAGGCAAATCACTTGATTATCTCGACGTAATAGACTGAGAAGGGTAAGAGATACTATACAATAACTACTCCATTTACGTACTATAGGCAAATCACTTGATTATCTCGACGTAATAGACTGAGATGGGTAAGAGATAATATACAATAGCTATTCCATTTACATACTTCAGGTTTCTCATGTAATCTCAGATCAAGTAATGGAACATGCCTTGATATAGTTTAATGACCTTTGCTTTCGTTTAACGATCATACTTTTTCCGTGATAGTACTCCCATTAATTCAGATATAATCGTGCTTTTCCCGTGATAGTACTCCCATTAATTCAGACATAATCGTGCTTTTCCCGTGATAGTACTCCCATTAATTCAGATATAATCGTGCTTTTCCCGTGATAGTACTCCCATTAATTCAGACATAATCGTGCTTTTCCCGTGATAGTACTCCCATTAATTCAGATATAATCGTCCTTTTCCCATGATAGTACTCCCATTAATTCAGATATAATCGTGCTTTTCCCGTGATAGTAATCCCATTAATTCAGATGTAATCGTCCTTTTCCCATGATAGTACTCCCATTAATTCAGAAATAATCGTGCTTTTCCCATGATAGTACTCCCATTAATTCAGATATAACCGTCCTTTTCCCGTGATAGTACTCCCATTAATTAAGATATAACCGTCCTTTTCCCGTGATAGTACTCCCATTAATTCAGATATAATCGTGCTTTTCCCGTGATAGTACCCCATTAATTCAGATATAATCGTGCTTTTCCCGTGATAGTACCCCATTAATTCAGATGTAATCGTCCTTTTCCCGTGATAGTACTCCCATTAATTCAGATATAACCGTCCTTTTCCCGTGATAGTACTCCCATTAATTCAGATATAATCGTGCTTTTCCCGTGATAGTACCCCATTAATTCAGATGTAATCGTCCTTTTCCCGTGATAGTACTCCCATTAATTCAGATATAATCGTGCTTTTCCCGTGATAGTACTCCCATTAATTAAGATGTAATCGTGCTTTTCCCGTGATAGTACTCCCATTAATTCAGATCGTATTCTTTTCAGGAATCCAACACCACTCCTGCGCCGCCACCTACTGCTGATATCGACAGCCTGTTAAACCCGCCCCAGACCGCAAGGACTCTCTCGGCCGGATCAAACGCAGAAGGCCTGGACCAGGAAAAGGCAGCAGAACATGTAGAGTATTTGGCATAACTCAGAAAACAATCAGTTCAAATCTTCACAAATGCATCATTTGTTCACGCGTGTCTGTTTTTTTGTTCTCTCATAGTTCTGATTGTTTACTCGCGTCTGTCCTTTTTTGTCTCGTAATTAGTATAATTCTGATTGTTCACGCGCGTCTGTCTTTGTTCTCTCATAATTCTGATTGTTCACGCGCGTCTTTCCTTTGTCCTCTCATAATTCCGATTATTCACGCGCGTCTTCTCTTTGTTCTCTCATAATTCTGAATATTTACACGCGTCTTCCCTTTGTTCTCTCATGATTCTGATTATTCTCGCGCGTCTTCCCTTTGTTCTCTCATAATTCTGATTGTTCACGCGCATCTGTCTTTGTTCTCTCATAATTCTGATTGTTCACGCGCGTCTGTCTTTGTTCTCTCATAATTCTGATTGTTCACGCGCGTCTTTCCTTTGTTCTCTCATAATTCCGATTATTCACGCGCGTCTTCTCTTTGTTCTCCCATAATTCTGAATATTCACACGCGTCTTCCCTTTGTTCTCTCATAATTCTGATTATTCACGCGCGTCTGTCTTTGTTCTCTTATAATTCTGATTGTTCACGCGCATCTGTCTTTGTTCTCTCATAATTCTGATTGTTTACGCGCGTCTGTCTTTGTTCTCTTATAATTCTGATTGTTCACGCGCATCTGTCTTTGTTCTCTCATAATTCTGATTGTTCACACGCGTCTTCCATTTGTTCTCTCATGATTCTGATTGTTCACGCGCATCTGTCTTTGTTCTCTCATAATTCTGATTGTTCACACGCGTCTTCCCTTTGTTCTCTCATAATTCTGAATATTTACACGCGTCTTCCCTTTGTTCTCTCATAATTCTGAATATTCACACGCGTCTTCCCTTTGTTCTCTCATAATTCTGAATATTTACACGCGTCTGTCCTTTGTTCTCTCATTATTCTGATTATTCACGCGCGTCTGTCTGTGTTCTCTCATTATTCTGATTATTCACGCACGTCTGTCCTTTGTTCTCTCATAATTCTGATTATTCACGCACGTCTGTCCTTTGTTCTCTCATAATTCTGATTATTCACGCACGTCTTCCCTTTGTTCTCTCATAATTCTGATTGTTCACGCGCATCTGTCTTTGTTCTCTCATAATTCTGATTGTTCACGCGCGTCTGTCTTTGTTCTCTTATAATTCTGATTGTTCACGCGCATCTGTCTTTGTTCTCTCATAATTCTGATTGTTCACACGCGTCTTCCCTTTGTTCTCTCAAGATTCTGATTGTTCACACGCGTCTTCCCTTTGTTCTCTCATAATTCTGAATATTTACACGCGTCTTCCCTTTGTTCTCTCATAATTCTGAATATTCACACGCGTCTTCCCTTTGTTCTCTCATAATTCTGAATATTCACACGCGTCTTCCCTTTGTTCTCTCATAATTCTGAATATTTACACGCGTCTGTCTGTGTTCTCTTATGATTCTGATTATTCGCCCGCGTCTGTCTGTGTTCTCTCATGATTCTGATTATTCGCCCGCGTCTGTCCTTTGTTCTCTCATAATTCTGAATATTTACACGCGTCTGTCTGTGTTCTCTCATGATTCTGATTATTCGCCCGCGTCTGTCCTTTGTTCTCCCATTATTCTGATTATTTACCCGCATCTGCCCTTTGTTTCCTCATAATTCTGATTGTTCACGCGCTTCTTCTCTTTGTTTTCTTTTTATTCCGATTGTTCACGCGCGTCTTTCGTTTGTTGTCTCATTATTCTGATTGTTCACGCGCGTCTTCTTATTGTTCTCTCATAATTCTGATTGTTCACGCGCGTCTGTGCTTTGTTCTCTCATAATTCTGATTGTTTACGCGCGTCTGTCTTTGTTCTCTCATAATTCTGATTGTTCACGCGCATCTGTCTTTGTTCTCTCATAATTCTGATTGTTCACGCGCGTCTGTCTTTGTTCTCTCATAATTCTGATTGTTCACGCGTGTCTGTACTTTGTTCTCTAATAGTTCTGATTGTTCACGCGCGTCTGTCAGTTGTTCCGTCATAATTCTGATTGTTCACGCTTGTCTGTCCTTTGTTCTCTCATAATTCTGATTGTTCACGCGCGTCTGTCTTTGTTCTCTCATAATTCTGATTGTTCACGCGCGTCTGTCCTTTGTTCTCTCATAATTCTGATTGTTCACGCGCGTCTGTCTTTGTTCTCTCATAATTCTGATTGTTCACGCGCGTCTGTCCTTTGTTCTCTCATAATTCTGATTGTTCACGCGCATCTGTCTTTGTTCTCTCATAATTCTGATTGTTCACGCGCGTCTGTCTTTGTTCTCTCATAATTCTGATTGTTCACGCTTGTCTGCCCTTTGTTCTCTCATGATTCTGATTATTCACGCGCGTATGTTGGTTGTTCTCTCATTATTCTGATTGTTCACGCGCGTCTGCCCTTTGTTCTCTCATAATTCTGATTATTCACGCGCGTCTGCCCTTTGTTCTCTCATAATTCTGATTATTCACGCGCGTCTGCCCTTTGTTCGCTCGTAATTTTGATTATTCACGCACGTCTGTCCTTTGTTCTCTCATTATTCTGATTATTCACGCACGTCTGTCCTTTGTTCTCTCATTATTCTGATTATTCACGCACGTCTGCCCTTTGTTCTCTCATAATTCTGATTATTCACGCGCGTCTGCCCTTTGTTCTCTCATAATTCTGATTATTCACGCGCGTCTGCCCTTTGTTCTCTCATTATTCTGATTGTTCACGCGCGTCTGTCTGTGTTCTCTCATAATTCTGATTGTTCACGCGCGTCTGTCCTTTGTTCTCTCATAATTCTGATTATTCACGCGCGTCTGCCCTTTGTTCTCTCATTATTCTGATTGTTCACGCGCGTCTGTCTGTGTTCTCTCATAATTCTGATTGTTCACGCGCGTCTGTCCTTTGTTCTCTCATAATTCTGATTATTCACGCGCGTCTGCCCTTTGTTCTCTCATTATTCTGATTATTCACGCACGTCTGTCCTTTGTTCTCTCATTATTCTGATTATTCACGCACGTCTGCCCTTTGTTCTCTCATAATTCTGATTATTCACGCGCGTCTGTCCTTTGTTCTCTCATTATTCTGACTATTCACGCACGTCTGTCCTTTGTTCTCTCATGATTCTGATTATTCACGCGCATATGTTGGTTGTTCTCTCATTATTCTGATTGTTCACGCTTGTCTGCCCTTTGTTCTCTCATAATTCTGATTATTCACGCGCGTCTGCCCTTTGTTCGCTCGTAATTTTGATTATTCACGCACGTCTGTCCTTTGTTCTCTCATTATTCTGATTATTCACGCACGTCTGTCCTTTGTTCTCTCATTATTCTGATTATTCACGCACGTCTGTCCTTTGTTCTCTCATTATTCTGATTATTCACGCACGTCTGTCCTTTGTTCTCTCATTATTCTGACTATTCACGCACGTCTGTCCTTTGTTCTCTCATTATTCTGATTGTTCACGCACGTCTGTCCTTTGTTCTCTCATTATTCTGATTATTCACGCGCGTCTGTCCTTTGTTCTCTCATAATTCTGATTATTCACGCGCGTCTGTCCGTGTTCTCTCATAAATCTGATTGTTAACGGGCGTCTGTATTTTGTTCTCTCATAATTCTGATTGCTAACGCATTTCTGCCCTTTGTTCTCTCATAATTCTGATTGTTAACGGGCGTCTGTATTTTGTTCTCTCATTATTCTGATTGTTCACGCGCGTCTGTCCTTTGTTCTCTCATAATTCTGATTGTTCACGCGCGTCTGTCTGTGTTCTCACATAATTCTGATTGTTAACGGGCGTCTGCCTTTTGTTCTCTCATAATTCTGATTGCTAACGCATTTCTGCCCTTTGTTCTCTTGTTATTCTGATTGTTCACACGTATCTTTCCTTTGTTCTGTTATGATTCTCACGTTTGTTATTTGCTGTCTTACATATTCTTATTCTTGTTGCAGGATTCTGATATCGGTTCGGCTGTCACTAAACTGATCTTCCTGAACTCCCGTCCACTGCCCACTTCGTCTCCTGGTGCAAACCTCGTCTCTTGCTGTGGCAGTGGAATAGTAAGTATCGGTTCATACCTCCTTCTATGTATTTTTCTCTTGTCTCACAGGGCCTTGCTATGACCATTTGCTATTTTCTCTCTGGCCTCTACTCCTTTATTGGTAGTCTTGCTAGCCAAGTATTTTTACTCGTGGTAATCCTTCCCTTGCAGGTACGGTTTTGGAATTCTCAGAAGCACGCTTTTCTTGCCGAGTTTTTGGCGCATCAACACGGTAAATAACCTTATACACCACCATGCTGTAGGATGCCCCCCCCCCCTTATCTAGCGTTCGCATCGCTCGACAGCACTAACACAAGCAATTCTGTAATTTCTCGTGAAGAGTACTTCCTGCGTGAGTTTAGACACGCTGAGATCAGAAAGCTAGAATACAGCTACCACGAACCTCACTCGAACGTATTCGAACGTGGAGTCTAACCGTTTGAATACTGTGTTAGCCTGTTGGGTGTTTAATCTACGATAACCCTCGCCTTTCCAGCTGGCTCGCTGACAATGGCAGTAGATGACACGAACTCTTACTTGGTAACGGGTGATGCTGACGGTCTGATCAAGGTCTGGGACATCTCTGAGTATTGTGTAGAGGAGCCAGACAAGACCATCACCCAACCGCCACGTAAGCCAAGGTTTTTTTGTTAGGTGCTACTGTTGCTGTTGTTAGTGCTGCTGCTGTTGTTGTTGTTATGTTGTTTCTGTTCATCTCTTGTTGTTGTCGTTGTTCTTTCTGTCTTTGTTGTTGTTATTTAGTTGTCTTTTTTCAATTTTTTGTTGTTGTTGTTCTCATCGTTTTTATTGTTGCTTAAATGTCATGTTGCGTAGATATTACTTGTATATATGAACGAAGACATTCTAGGTGATATTTATAATGGCAATGACAATTATGTGATTATAATGATTATGATTATTATATCAAGCACGATGTCATGATAATCCGATGGTAATACTCATTACTCAAGGGATGCAATTGTCCCTTCTACGACTATGCGCCTGTAGATATCTAAACAGTTAATCTCAATGACCTCCTGATAATGGTTCTTTGCTGCCATGGTAATGTTATGGTGTTTCGTATTTTTGTCATGGTGCTCTCTATTGTTGCCATGGTAATGTCATGGTGTTCCCTATTGCTGCCATGGTAATGTCATGGTGTTCCCTATTGTTGTCATGGTGCTCTCTATTGTTGCCATGGTAATGTCATGGTGCTCTCTATTGTTGCCATGGTAATGTCATGGTGTTCCCTAGTGCTGCCATGGTAATGTTATGGTGTTCCCTATTGTTGTCATGGTGTTCCCTATTGTTGTCATGGTGCTCTCTATTGTTGCCATGGTAATGTCATGGTGCTCTCTATTCTTGCCATGGTAATGTCATGGTGTTCCCTAGTGCTGCCATGGTAATGTCATGGTGTTCCCTATTGTTGTCATGGTGCTCCCTAGTGTTGCCATGGTAATATCATGGTGTTCACTGTTGTTGTCATGGTAATTTCACTATTTTCCTCAGCGCTACTCAAGCAGTTCCAGCCCCACACGGACATCATCAACCACATTGGGCTGCTGACCAGGAATGAGCGACTGCTCGTGTTGACTGCTTCCAGTGACTGCTCTGCTGCATTATGGGATATCGAGGGGCGTCAGATCGGCGTCTTTGGCCAGGTGGGCATGGGTATTCACAATCTAAATAATATATATACTCAATTCATTTTTGATAATGAATTTCCAATTTTAGGAAGAGCACTGGAAAATCGAGCCTATTTCAGAGGAAGAAAGGAAAGCAGAGCAACAAAGACTTGAAGAAGAGGTCAGATCGCATCTCATATAGTATTGAAAAGTCTAACTTCTGATCCCAATGCTACCTCGGTCTCAGACAAACTGTTCACAAATACCATCGATTCACAAGTTTTTGCATTTTTTTACTCTGAGCTCCTGGGGATTCTCGCCAATATGAGCATAAACTAATACTGTCTTAAATCGAGGCTACCCCTACAGTCCATAGTATGGCTGTAATTAAAGCGAACACATGAAAGTCGAAATTGGACTAATTACATCATTTATTATATGCTTCTATTATTGCGAACATTTCACCAGGTCTTTGAAAGCAGACTTACTATTATTTTCCTGCTTTAAAGGAAGCCGAGGAGGAAAGCGAGGAAGAGTTAGAGCAGAATCAAGATGCTGAAGAGACGGGTCAGGCCGACTATTTCAACAATGAGGACTTTGACCCAGAATACCGCATGTCCACCTGGAACAGGACAATACTAGGTGGGTAGAACTATACAAAGACACCTCATTATTAAGGGCAGTCCACCTGGGATAGGGCCATACTAGGTGGGTAGAACTATACTAAGACACCTCGTTATTAAGGGCAGTCCACTTGGGATAGGGCCATACTATGTGGGTAGAACTATACTAAGACACCTTGTTATTAAGGGCAGTCCACCTGGGATAGGACCATACTAGGTGGGTAGAACTATGCAAAGACACCTCGTTATTAAGGGCAGTCCACCTGGGGTAGGACCATACTAGGTGGGTAGAACTATACAAAGACACCTCATTATTAAGAGCAGTCTACCTGGGATAGGACCATACTAGGTGGGTAGAACTATACAAAGACACCTCATTATTAAGAGCAGTCTACCTGGGATAGGACCATACTAGGTGGGTAGAACTATACAAAGACACCTCATTATTAAGAGCAGTCTACCTGGGATAGGACAATACTAGGTGGGTAGAACTATACAAAGACACCTCGTTATTAAGGGCAGTCCACCTGGGGTAGGACCATACTAGGTGGGTAGAAATATACAAAGACACCTCGTTGTTAAGGGCAGTCCACCTGGGATAGGACCATACTAGGTGGGTAGAACTATACTAAGACACCTCGTTATTAAGGGCAGTCCACTTGGGGTAGGACCATACTAGGTGGGTAGAACTATTTCAAGACACCTCGTTATTAAGGGCAGTCCATCTGGGGTAGGACCATACTAGATGGGTAGAACTATTCCTCGATTCCCTTTCCTGTCACCTCTTCCCTCACTTGGGGAAATACGTCTTAAGGCTGACCCTTTGTTCTGTCTTAGGCAAAGCGTATATGGAGACGCGCAGTGAGAAGAGGGAACGTCGCCAGCCCATGAGTATCCCTGACCTTCCTTACCTGAACTGGGAGAAGACAGGCCAAGCTCCCGCCGGACCATACGCGGTAAATGACCATAGGGACGAGCACATGTGAAGCTTGCCGCGTAACCAGGCCTTGTGTATTCCCTTCCCCTCCCACCATGCCAAAAGCACCCCCTTCCCCCTTCCACCACAACAAAACACACCCGTCTCTACCCTTCTCTTAAAGCCTCGTGCAAACTGCGACAGCAGCTAGAAGGCATGTAGGGTTACCGGGTCCGTTAATGTTTTACTGTTTGTACGCAATATTTTGCTGCTATCTGAGCCTCGCCCTGTTTTTAACATGTTCTTAAAATTTGATGAAATCTCAGGCTGGACGTTCTAATAAAAGGTCCTTATAAAACAAAAAGAGTATATACAGATTTTACAGATTCTTGTTGTCCGTGGCAGGCAGAGCTAGCAGATGCGCGTACTGTAAAGACATGTCGTTAATGTAAATGTCTCGTTGTCTTTGCCAGGCTTTAGAGACAGCAGAGCTAGCAGACGTGGGTACAATCAGCAAGCCCGACTTCGTGTCCCACCCGGAAAAGTACTTCAGCGAGAGGCAGTCAGCGGGCAAACGCAGCAAGGCCCTTCCACCGTTACCCTCTATTACGGAGCGTGAGTATACCCTCTTGGATTGTCCCATAAAAAAACAAGCAACTATAACAATGAGTTTACTAACTTTCTGCATGTTATATTGTTAAGGCTTAAATTGTTATATTGCCATATTTAATATAAAAGTGTTTAAAAGTTGAAGATATATTAAAAGTGATGTTGATAATTGTGATAATTATGATGATAATGATAAATTTTATAGTGATAAACAAAGTCTTATATGAATATTGAATATGGATTAACTGATGGTTATGGTAATGATCCTATGATACTGTATGAAAGATGTGGTGTTTTAATGATGAACTAACCTCGCGCGGTTTGCGTAACCAGCTAATGATAATAATGAATCGACACAGTTCCAGGTAAAAAGCCGTCGTCGAGACGAAGGAATAAACGTTAAATTTGTGAGTAATAAACCATTCTAGACACGATCAGCTGCACCGCTGTTACTACAGCTAAATAATGGCACCTGCACTTAAAATATCTTTGAATAGAATCAAAAAGCCCAAACTGTCGTGATCTCGTACCAGAACAATGAATACAATACTTACAATAGACTTTTTCTGAAGAAGTCTTATTAAAGACAAAAATTTGGCAGAGTCGAATTCCAGTTTTTGGTGTATTGTAAAATATCTTTGATATATCTTAAAATACGAGCCGAGTGAAGAATAAAGGAATAACCCCATATGGTACTTTCTAAAGGTGTAGCCCCATATGGTACTAGGTATAACCCCGTATGGTACTTCCTTAAGGTATAACCCCGTATAGTACTTCCTTAAGGTATAACCCCGTATGGTTTCGATTTCCAGTATTCCGCAAACTCTAGTCAATAATTTCCAACTGCTAAACCAGTTAAACCAGTTTCTTGCTTTCATTCAAATTAACTGAATTGCATTTGGTGCTTTTTGATTGGCCAGCGCCTTGCGGGTAGGTAGCGATTGGAAGCCATTCAGTGCTGGATTTTGAATGGCGGAAGCCAGAAGATGATTTAGGTGTTGAACATCGTCGCCTTTCTCTAGCCTAAAAATGCCCCCATAAGTCAATAAATTATCTACAACTGATTTAACATTAAGAGACCTAAAATCTCCTAAAATAAAAGCGGTCATTTTATTGACTGCTTGGTGTAGAAAAAAAGCTTTGAATGAGTCTTGAAAACCCGCCGCCAACCATTTCAACCACATATTGCGCCAATTTCAATAATTTGATCTTCGGTTTTTATAAAGCACAACACCCAGGTGAGCGATGCACCCTGGGAAACCAAGGCTCTTCTGTGCTTGGGCCAGATTCAGTGAGACGCCTTTGCTTGCAATAGGCAACTTGCAATAAGAAGTCACGTTACTTGCACTAAGAAATCACGTGAATTGCCCTTAGAAATCACGTGACTTGCCCTTAGAAATCACGAAGCTGACAGAGCAAAAAAATGGCAAGTTTTCCCAAAATAAGGTCTTGTTAACTTTGGTAAGCGTGAATTTCCTTATGTTATGTAAACCAACATATCAAAAAGTGTTTTTTCTAATGGATTTGTCTTCGAGATTAGAGCTTGAAGTGCAATTTTCAAATGTTCAAAGTGTGAATTCTCCTCGCTTTTAGGGAGAAGTCGGGCTCTGATTATAAAACTAAGCCAACTTTGCTCACTAATATCTAAATTTCATATCTTCTAAATTTCTTTAAAATTTGCAATTAGGCTTTTGGTCAGAGGAACTCCTTGTATGCGGAATTGAGAATTGGAAAATTTCATGCCATTTTTTAGCTCTGGCCACGAAACTCGATAGCTCGAGTAGCGACCGCCATCTTATTTGTATGGCAGCGTGAGCTGGGGTTGAAGCCATAAAGAAAGGAGCTTTTACTGTATCATTACCGAGTAAACGCCATCGAGCAGCCTAGGGCTGGTCGTGGTGATGGTCATGTGACAAGCTACAGACTTTCTTACCCGGACTTATACACATGCTGACATTGCTTTTCTCTTCCTGAAGGTCTCCAGATGCGCTATGATGACAAGAGCCTGTTTCCCAAGTCTATCCTCGAAATGGAGGCGAAAATGAAAGCTGCGCATGCGCTTGGCTTACGCGCGTCACGTGCCGCCAGCAAGCGGACCGACGGGCAGCCGTCACGTGCCGGTAACCACGGCGCGCGAAAATACACCATGAGCTGGAATAAGGTCTTGATGAAACGGGGCAGCCAGGGGGTTACCAAGGATGAGTGATAACGTCACCGTGTCACGTGTCAGAATGCGGTCCGACAGGTGGCGCTCACGTGATGCGACAAAGACGTGACGCGACAAGGTGTCTATAAAGAGAAGCATTCGGTGACTTCTCAAGGGCCATTGATGGCATCATCAAACTAACCCACGGCTAGTTCAGTGCTGAAAGAAAAAGAACGGGTAGTCTACAAAGATTTATTGAATATAACAGACTGTGAAAGATGAAGAACGACTGCGTGCGGCTTGGTATGGGCTAGAAAAATACCATTCACGTGTACATTGTTTACAAGTTTAATTGTACAAAGAGATAATATTCTTAATTATATTTTTAATTTAATAAATGAAGGGTATATTTTTACAAGAAAATGACTCCTTGTGTTGTTGTTCATACGCGATTAGAGATAGAGTGGTTTTCAAAATCCCGTGCAACAAAATGTAGTTGTTAAAGTGTAATAGTCAAGCCAGAACAAACAAGACATTACAGTGTATTAGTACGAAATAAACTAAATAGTATTTCACGGGTTTTTTGAAAACCACTCGACTCATTTCTCACGACTCAACATGTAAGAATCGAATAGGGCCCATTTGCATGTAAGGGGACTCCAGCAAAGGGCGGCGGGAATTTAGGGTAATTGGCGACGTAGGATATCGTCAGCCATGCTCAATAACGCATCTCTCTATACTGTAAAATCTTGATAACTCGCACACCGGATCTCGGGCTGTGTTATTTACATGTTCCAATATGTTATATTCCCCATATTTTTATAAACTCCAATCATGGTGTGGATACTTCTGCCGCATCAGTAAGACTGCCAAGGTTATACGCGCAATGTGCCTCGGGCGTTAGACTGATTGTGTATTGTTCCTCGGAGAACAAGCATAATGTCAAGTCCTTCGTGTCGACGCAATATTTACAGCCTTGTCTCCCAGGTCCCAGTCTGTGATCTACAGTAAGCAGGTGCTGACTGGTGCATTATTGTCTCCCTATCAGTACTTGATATATTCATAATTGCCATTAGAGTGAAAGTGATTCTGCTTTTCGTCCTCCAATTTAAGGTGGAAGGTTGTCATCTATAGGCACTTGCTGGTGAACATTGCTTTATTTCATATCACCGGTTTATCTTTCAGCACGCTTTGACCAAATGCATCGTCACCAAAAACCACCGCGGATTTTAGCTGACGCCTTCCGAATCGAACCCGGACTTTCGTTTGACTCTAATCCTCTCCGCTCCCGGCATTCAATGTTCGACATTCATTCATTTCCACGCATGTGACCACGTGATCCGAGTGAGATGAGGATTCGACATCATTCTCTGCTCGCTCTCTCTGGGCCGGGCTTTGACTGGTGACAAGTTTCACTGTGAAGAATAAGATTAAAAGTCCGATAATGGCGGCAGTAGCGGTAAGTATGGCTGATATCATCACGTCTTCCGAATACTCTTGTCTGCTTTTCTCTGGCGATGATGGGTCCGTATTCATCCAGGCCTGAATCATCAATGAAAATAATGAATAAATCAATGAGATGTTAAATTCATAATCCATTTCAAATCATGTTCGCCATGGAAGAATGGCGGGGATGGAGTGAGCCGGGAGGCAACGCGCGTGACAACAAAAAGACGTTTAAAGTGCAACCTCTATTGAAATACTTGTCTCAAAAAAAGGTAGTTTCTTGGTGTTACGGAGCACCAGCACCAAAAACACAATGGAACAAAAGCCAAAAACAAAGACCTTAGAACGAGACAATGGAATACAGTACAAAGGCCTTAAGCACCAAAAACAAAGCTCCACCTAACCCCAAAAATACCACAGCACGTTTCAATAGATTAATAAACAAGAACATTGTGCTAAAACACATATTTAACGAGACTACTTTACTTTAGTCGTCGAGGGTAAGCCCGTCACTGATACTGGATTTGCCGCTGACCGTGTGTGTACCACGTGCTCACTAAATGACGCCACTGGGTTTTTTTGCACGACAACAGATGATCGCGCCGCTGACATGGTGGCCACTGTACTGAGGACGAGGGGCCTGGCATTGGTCGGCTCGGCACTCCGTCTCACTAAGCCAGTAGACATCTGACCAAGTTTTGTATTGATCTGGATAACTGAACAGAAAAAGGATCAGCGCCGTCAGACGCAATTGATCCATACTGCCAAATGCGAACTATGCGAAAACATCCAGCTTACATCAGGGAAAGGTATTTTACGTCGTCGATTGGATTTACTAGATTAAGCATATGGAGGCGGGGCTCTCTGATAAAAGCGCCTTAGCTTTGAAACTTTTTCTCAGAGCAAATGTTCAAATGAGAGGAAGGCTATACTTGAACATTTCTGGACAGGTAAAAAGGTAAAATCCTCACCAAATACGCATGACGTATGGAGGCGCACTCACCTGGAGGAGTCTGGGACATCTCGCAATTGCGTCTTCCGCTGACCTTGAATGCGATACAAGGTTTGGCCCTGAATGGCGTACACGTCAGGCCTATCTTCAACAAACTTCCCTGAAGAGTTTTACTCTTTACCTAAAAAAGTACATGTCAGACTACTAATTATTCAATAACTGCGAATTAGATTCTTATTAAACTATGCTTAACTACAAGCGTGGGTTGGGGTGGTAGCCTTTACATAAGGACCAAGCGTCTCGAAGGTTTAATATTAGCCAGCGTAGCGGCTCAAGGCAGAGGGACGGGGGAGAGGGGACGAGATAAGAAAAAGGCAAGCGCGCGGCCGACGATCCCTTTGAGCCGCTACGCAAACCAGTTCAATATAAAAGGTCAGGATAAACTAGCCTAGTCCCCAGGCTTCTACTTTGTCAGCTCTTTTTCCCAGGCCCCATGATGCAGCGCGGTCAGATTTTATTTTCAATATGACAGACAGTTGTTGCAAGCGAAAAAAAATCAAACGTGACATCACTAACGAGAAGACACAGCGAAAAGAAGCCTGTTGTAGCTGAAACCTACTGGTTGCCGTTATTTCCATTTTCTATTTTTTTTTTCTATTTTTGTGCAACAACCCCCTTTTGTGTAAATAATCGCCACGGAATTTGAAAGGTGACATCCCCATCGTCACCTTTTAAAGATCAATCTTACAAGTATCCTTGTATACTCGTACAAGTAACAGTTATGATCGCAATTGTCCCTTGGGCTCGCGGCAAACAGCCAAACGAAATTGCATGTTGCTACACAACGGTCACACTAAACCCTTACTAATAACATAAAATCCAGGAAGCCATAGAAAAAAGAGCCGGAAAGTTTTAAGTGAAGGATTACTATTAAGATAACAATTCGATGATTCCTTTGATTTTATCACACTTTTGCGTCGACTTTTGACTTATTTTTCACTTTTATTTTCAAACACCTCAACCGGATTGTACAAATACGATTTTCTCCAAATACAACCATTAATCTTTTTGTGGATTTTACGCTATTTGTCTCTAAGATATTACCGCCTTCTTGAGATTCTGAAACGCCAGATTAAGCAATACCAATTTATAACTTCAGCCTATGCATAGGATGATGTTATAACTTGGGCCCGCCCAAAAGTAATGGTTTCACTTTGAGGATGGCACAGGAAACGGGTATTCCCATAATGTAAAAAAAATAATAATTATCACCTCTAGTATCTCTAGTATCTTCTTTCACGTAAATTATGCGTCTCGTATCGCGCGTCTCACCCATATCGCGTCTTATATCTCATCCGTATTGCTTCTTACCCGTACCGCGTCATACCCGTATTCCGTCCCGTATTACCCGCATCGTCGTATTGCGTCCAGTATCGCGTCTATTACCGTACGTATCGTCGTATTGCGTCCAGTATCGCTTCTTACCGGTATCGCCGTATTGCGTACCGTATCGCGTCTTACCCGCATCGTCGTATTGCGTCCCGTATTGCGTACCGTATCGCGTCTTACCCGTATCGTCGTATTGCGTCTCGTATCGCGTCTTACCCGTATTGTCGTATTGCATCCCGTTTTGCGTCCCGTATTGCGTCTTACCCGTATCGCGTAGCTGAAGAGCCTGGCCACCTGGTCGTAACCCTGCGACCACACCTCCACGGATTGCGTCCCGTTATGAACACGGTCCCACGTCCCCGTACAACCAAGTGTCTTGGTAGCCCCAAGGTCAAGGCGACAGCTCGACTCGGGAGCGTGGAACACATTCAACTCGTGGCGGTTAACAATCTTCACGTACGACATGAGCTTTTCCGACAGGAAGTGAAAACCGCAGCCTATGGGATAAAGGAAGTGAAAACCGCACCCAATTGGATAAAGGAAGTGAAAACCGCAGCCTATGGGATAAAGTAAGTGAAAACCGCAGCCTATGGGATAAAGGAAGTGAAAACCGCAGCCTATGGGATAAAGGAAGTGATTAATCGAAGCGCATTAGACATTGAAGGGCAAACGCAGGGGGGGGGGGGAGGGGAGGGATAATTATTACTCCCGTTTGCTGAAAGCCGGCCCGAAGACTTTATATAATAATGCGCTAACACTAGGTTAACATATTCTTAAGCGCTCAACAGAAGATGAATACAAAAACATCTGTTACCTAAACCGACATAGCAAACACGGTCAGCTGAATTAACGAATCCTCCAGGTGAAATAGGGCAATCGGAAACGATGGCTTTTTAGTGCCCATTTAGATGGCTCACGGCCTTTTTATTCATGTCCTTAATTAACTTTATTCATTAAATTATCCAGTTGTTGGCGACAGCTGAAGAGTGTCATAGTGTACACTAAGAAAAAGAGCAGAACGGACAGAGTAATAATGTATCACCACAGATTTCTATGTTAGGAATAAGCTGGCACAAGATAGCAAGTTGCATGGGTGATGACATCTCGATGGAAAATCACTTGCTAAGGTCATGTTTTGTAGGAGGCGTGTGTACAAGCGCAGAAAAAGGAGGCGCGTCAGGAAACCCAAGAGGTGCTCGTAAGGGGTGTAAGGCGTCTCACTTAACAGGGCGTCCGGTTATAATGCGAAGGTATATCGCGTTGAAGTACGTGTTCCGTGACAGAACCCAAAGATTAAGGATTTTATCAATCCGCGCCAAAAAGTAAGACCAAGGGGTCGACTTTTGAGGGGGAGAAGGTGGATGATTTCTAAAAAACTATCCCGGAAGGATTGGTGCACGAAAAAAAATATCCTGCATCGGTAGAAATATTTTCTTGTACGCCAAATGCTTTGAAAAAAATATCCTGCGTACCCAAAAACGTACACCCCCCCTCAAAAGTCAAATAGTCGGCCCCTAATCGTAAGAAGAGGTTTTCACTTAATGTGGGTATCGATTATTTTTTTCATTAATGATTAATCGTTCGGTGCTCAAGACTCCAAGTGCAGCTCGACAAATGTTCAGATGATGAAACGCGAGCAATGAGTTCATGAAGATGAACTGAACAGTTACGGCGCGGCGCGCCTTTTTCTTATTTTACTATGGTTACAGGAATAACGTCTTATTATACTATCAAGATTTAACTTTTGAAAATCGTTAAAGTGAATCAGATAAAATCGGTAATACTGAGAGCGATTCCCACCCCCCCCCCTCCCCCTTGGAACGTTGCTTAACAGATTCATCTCAATCAGCAAGTTCTATTTTCAGGCGCGTTAAACAATACTGCCCTAATCCCGTAGGTTATTATAATAAGCAAAATCGGCATAAGGGATTTGTGAGAAAAATAAGCCAGGACTCGTAGATAAAGTACGACAGAAGAAATCGTCATTGTGAATACTCTGTGGACTGGTATTTCAAATTTCTAAATTGTCAAAAAGCCATGCATCTGATGACTGATTGTTATTGGATTTTGTTGCATACATGAGAGAAAATGTAGTTTTTTTTCGTAATCTACTATGAAAGGGTAGCGAAAAGCACGGCGCCAACTTATCTGTCGAGGCCTCCAAATCTTCTCAATAATCAGCGCTATGTCTCTAGAGCGCTTTTTAACGAGTTATCGTGCCGAGAGATGAGAGAAGATACACCCCCTCGTGGGAACTAGAAGGGAAAAGTGAATGGCTTATTATCCGCTCGATGAGACTGAGTTAATCTATCGGAAATATGACAATAAGACGGGTATCATAGCTCTCCCATATTTATCTGTGCAATATCTCTTTAGACCTTTCACCCTTTTTGCTTGCAATAGCTTCCCAGGCTATTTGAATAACGGGCGCCATTCGTTTATACTTAATACGCACAACGGGGGGGCAAGCAAACAAGCAAACGATCCGTACAAAAATAATAAGACTTTGAAGAATGTTAAAAGCAAAACGTTAAAGCCTTAAAATTGTTTGCTTAGTCTTGACCTCTGTTTTAAGAGCATATATAAACTGATTATTCAGTTACCGGAGAATTGGTTAACGACTCGGCTATTAGCACGAGGCGATTAGTACGTCGGTTGGCTTCTAGATTGATCAGTAACAGCAACAAATACTTGAGTTTTCCTATTCATTCATATTTAGGTATAAATTTACCCTTTGTGAATAGAGCTGTTATAATAATGAGTTTAATTCAACCTTTCGCAGTATAGACTGGATTACAGGGGAGTCAGAGATACAAGTAAGCACTACAATGTTATATGTATAAGTGAAGGTCATCTTTCGTGCTTACCTAACATTGAGCGCAATTTCCCGTTTTCCTTGCATCGCCACGAATCCTTCTCCGGCACAATTGTCCCACTTCTCGGAGGACAAAAGCACTTACATGAATTATTTGCAGAGCGCTCAAAGCCACCGTATACCCCGCATTTATTTTTACCTTGCATTTTCAGACATCTTGCCTTGGGGATGTTGAATCGGTCTCTATGATATACGTCTGATTCAGACACTTTGCGCACTATTTTGATTTCTGCGGCGCTTATCTCGGCAAGAATCACCATCAACATCCAATATGACAGTAAAATCTCTCCCCAATTAGAACACATTGGCATTCGCACTTCGTCTGCTCCTCGTAAGCATCGACGACTCCTGAAGCCACAAGCACAAATCCGCGTCGAGTCTTTTCTCTTCAAGCCGGATTCTGATGCCATACAACTAGATAGTCTCCTCCCGGGTGTTCGGAATATTGGGCACGAGTTTTCCTGCGAGAATTCGATTCGTTTTCGTCACCCGTTTGCATCATGGCCGTAATTCCTTTCTGATCCGTCAATCTTGTACTTTGCAACGAACCTCATCTGTGATTGGATTACCTCGAGCTCAAGCGGCTCTTTATATTTCATCGCCTCGTGTCACGCCTCTTGTGGCAGATTTGATTTACGCCTCTAGTTGGATTGCGTGGGTGAAGCTTCTTTTGGAGTGTAGTTTGATGTCACACTTTTTAAAGATTGTGTACTTACTGTTATGACTTACTGATTACATTGCCAGATTTGGGTTAAGCGTTCACGATTAATCTCTTTGCGACATCATTCATTGATGGTCAATATGTGTACACCATTAGCGTGTGCTCGAATACTGCGTGCAAGACTGCCAACCGGCTCAATCTGGTCGCAGGATTCTATCTAGGTTTGATTCAAGGCCCATTTTCGCCTACCGAGTCTTGACTCTATTCTGGCACTCTATGGATATGCGCGGCAATCACCACACCCTTTCCTTGGCTAACGATTGAATGATAAAGAACTTTATTTGAAATATTTGAAAAGAATCTTATTGGTCTGATATCAGAGGTATTATCATGACTTGGGAGATTATTTAGCATGAGAATACTTGTGTGGTCCGATCTTACCCTGTTATCGTGATATTTGTCTTCATACTTTAAATTATCCTGCTATTCGGGATAGATAGTCTAGTTCGCCGGCAGTCCTCATCTTTTAAAAGGCTTTTTTTTACTGATTCTATACTGTAAATCTATTATCCGATGCCCGTGATAACCGGAGCCAACGGAGCTAACTATTCGTATACCTTGTTACTTGGTTTGCTGCGTCAGCCTCGATAGGTAGGTACATAGTCTAGATATCAAACTGTAATATTCTATTCCAGTTAATCAAGAGTGTGAATATATTCCAATCATTATTTATTCAATGGTTGGTACAGTATTTAGGCTTGATTAGAGCCTATGTAGTAATACAAAAGAGGGTAAGAGGTTTGTCTATATTTGGCAGGGATTCGTACCGACAGGGAGCCCGTCACCTGAAGGTCACGATCAATAATTCAAGGGTTGGCGTTGAGAGAGTACACATTTAACATGCTCATCATCATGTTTTACGAAGACTGGTTTGTTTGAATCGTACTTTTCATCAGGTCATTGAGAGAAGTCAAGGCCGTCATGTGCATGCATTTTGCCGCATTTCTTTGATAACAATCACCACGTTGGAAAGTTGGTTACCTTCCAAGTGGTTCTTTGACATTTGACTTTTGCTTTTGTTGGAGAGCATTTGGAATTTGAGTTTTTTTGGCCCGAAAATTTCCGAGCAACATGATAGCAAAGACCGAACGTTTCACTCGCGTCTCATTTTGGATAATTTTTTTAAATCAGTTTATCTTCTTATTTATTAAAAGTTATTCTTGGTGTTTTCTAACCCGATGCCATACGTCTCACTTTCAGAAAAATAAAAGGAAAAAAGGTATAAAAATCTGTTAATTCAGGGCGCCTTTTTTTCCCATTTGAACTTGTGGGAACCCTGTGTTTTGAAGGACTGGTTACAAAGTTCAGTCTTGCAGAGGCAAAATGGCGGAAGATTCAAAACGTTCGGGAATTAACCCTTTCTTCTTCACATTCTTATACCCTCCAAGGTGAGTTTACTTGTGGGAATTACAATAGTGAAATTTTTAATAACGTTGAATTACCAAATAGGAAGTCTGTGAAATCACGAGTGGAACAAATTTTAGTATGAAGTGGAATTTGACTGAAGTTTGAAATTTGAATAAGCTCATTAGCTGAGTTTAAGTTAATAATTACAACCACAACGTCGTGAGGCAACGTTTCTGACAAGCATAATTTACTTGTATCAAAAAATCTTATCGAACATTATCCCTATCTTATTTGCATTAACGTCCGTTTTGTAGTTTGTATTTTGTAATCATTGATATTGTCGCGTCTGCTTTAGTACATAGGTCGTTCTATAGTTGTACAGCATCTCTTGTAGAGGGTGATACATGTGTTTGCTGTACTTGGGTGGGGATAACTATATCTTATAACATGATTGACAACTTTTGTATTGTTCTTGCAAATCGGTTATTTAACTAAAATACCTACGTATAATTTACAATCATAAAGAACCGGGAGGGCTTGATGTATCAGCAGGGAAAAAGTGGGGTTTAATCTGAACTGATTAACGATGAAGTTGGTTCATAACTAGAATTCTTATGAGGAGGAGAAGGTTAAAAACTAGATATTAACCGTGAATACTAATGACCGACCATCATGTTAAACCTTGATTAGAAATGAGCAAAAACACCAATTTTCGCTGCAGATTTAAAATGCGATAACAAGAACGACTGAATATTAACAATGATCGATTTAATTGTCATGAAATCATAATTTGTATTTGTAACCCTCTAAATTCAACAATAAGTTCAGCCAAAATTATACGTGCAATTTTGGAAAATTATTTCACCATCAAAGTTAGGTTCTGGTGTGGCTATATAAGGCGGTTACTCAGTTGTTCTGCTTATTCATTGTCCTCGGCAATTACTGTTCTTGAAAATAGATATTTAGCTTAATAAAAATAAGTCGCCCTTCTTCGCTTCTTCTGTCAGTGAGCACCATTCTCGCAGCGTGGTCACACTGTAACTCCGAGTTACGAAAATTTTGCAATTCAACTTTATCTTTGGGAACTGAGTCCGTGCATGGAGCAGCCTCACTCTGTCTATTTGTTAATTTTGATTGTGTGCAGTATTGATCTAACTAGCTTTTCAAGTTTGTGCAATCAACCACAAACTCTCCTGGGTTTTTCTTGCAGGTCAATAAAAACCTCAACCTTGTTTGATTTTTCTTAGTTTTGTCTCTTTTCCCCAGTCTTTATTCTTTAAATTGTTATTTATTAGGTATAGATCATGTAAGTATGCTTAGGTACTGCTCTGTGAAGACCAGGGGCGTAATCAGAGGCATGCCATTGTGATGCCACGAAAACAGAAATAAGTGGAAATAAGGCCATAGGAAGGACCCCGTAAATATGAATGATCTTGGTTTTTCTATTCATTTGTAATTTTTCGATAACTTTGTACAGCGTTTCCACGTAGAAAACCCTGGGAAGACCATTATGATATATTGTTAAGAGAATGAATCAGAAGGTGAACCTCATACCCTCCGGCTATCACATGATCTCTCTAGCACGTGGTATTGGTGCTCAGTTCCATCATCTTCACCGTTCCTCGCACTCTCTTTCTCAATCGCGTTCTCTCTCGGTAGGGAGTTAGGAGAGCGCGTCTCATAAAGAGCTGCGTAGCCAGGGGTTTCAGCGGGCATATTTGATGTGTTTCCCGGTAAAAAGTCTATTTCTCTATTTGTATCACTGACGGATTTTCTTATTTTGGTACGTGGTAAATTATTAGAATGAGTCACATTGTTTGTCTGAGAACCAGGGTTCTCCACCGATATCCTGTTCTCTGCCACAGATTTATTAGGATTTGAATTACGGCCCCTATCAATGATTCTCTGTATCGCGTCTTTTACAGACTTATTCGCCACTGCATGGTGCCCAGCCCTCTCTAACGAGTCACACGGTGCCTCGTATCCATCGTCTTTTTCACCGCCAGGATTTTCAACCAATTTTCTATTTTTCCTTCTGGAATTTTTAGATTTTGAATTGCGGTTCCTTTCTGAGGTTCTCTTTTTCGCATCTCTAGATCCCCCGTTCGCCAGCGTCTTATCGTTGAATCTTTCCAATTTATCGTTAGGAACCACGTAGCCGTCATCTTTCTCGGCGCTTGGATTACCCACCAACTTTCTGTTTTTTCTTCTGGAATTTTTAAATTTTATATAACGGCTCCTTTCTGAGGTTCTCTTTTTCGTATCTCCTGATTCACCCTTCGGTGGTGTCCCTTTTTCAAGTCTTTCCAATGTATCGTTTGGAGCCATATAGCCATCGTTATCATCGACTTTAGATGCTTTTCCTGACCGCCTCTCTACCACCTCTAGGTTGTCGTATGTCCAGTCGTCAGACCAGTCTGACCAGTCGGACGGGTGGTTAGACCCGTCATGGGTAGACCCTTCTGACCAGTCGGAGTCGTCGTCACAGATAGCGCCTTCTGGCTCGTCGTAGATGCACGCCCGTCTGGATTCTTCTCTTGTGTCCAGCGGAGGTATGGGGTCGATCTCTTCATAGATGGGCTCCGATTTGTGTTTACTGTCATCTTTATCATATGCGTAGTTATATTCTCCTGAAAAATTTCAAAGAAAATTTTAAAGAGGTATCGAATTAACATATATAAACTTTCGCAAATGTGCATGGTGAGCACAGCTTAAGCAAGGAAGCTAAAGGAACCTTTCTCGTTATTTTTGATGATCACGTTTTTGTGTGAAATAAATTGTCATTATTTGCAGATATGAAGCAAATGAGGTGATTTGTAAGCTCTTTGATTAAAATCCATCAAGCTATTTGACATTCCTACGATTTCTTAGATTTTCGATTTACGTGCATATCTAGGCCTGCAATAGCAAACCATTTACGCTTTAGGAAACGCTATGAAGTGCTTTGACTGCCTTACCTCCCCCTTGCGGCGCTGGCACGGTCACGCCATTCGCGACTGCTCCATTTTCCTTGTCGTCGTCGTCGGTTCCTCGGCCTTCCTGTCTGTTTCTATCACGTACGCGTCTCGCTGCGGCTCGGACCTTCCTTGCTGCAGATGCCCCCAACCCTGAGACTAAGATCAAATGAATCCTTAATCAGGGTTCAAGATAGCGGCCGGATTTTGCCGGCTCTCCCAATTTTGAGTATGCAGGCTTTTTTTCCCCACCAAAATCCAGATTAAAAAAATTATTTTGAACCCTGTTAATATGTTCGATTCGATGCTATCCAGCAGAATTAATATGTTATTGTCTACTAAAATTGATGCTGTGAAAATATACCGTTTTATATGGGCTAGAGATAACAAGGTTGAAATCACCTAATTTGTTACCTGTTGCATTAAACTGCTTCACAAATTTGACTTCCTCTCCCCTGCAACAACAACAAGTATAATGAGAACCATTAATTAGAACTGTAACTAAAAACTGATGCACGTGCAAATGCAAATCAACCAAGTTCGTAAGACTTCTGGCTTAATTACGGCTGAACGCACCTTCTTCTCTTCCAGAAGACGAAGCCAATCAGAATGACGGCGAGCACTAACAGCAGAAGGAACACGACCAGACCGGCGATGAGTCCTGAGTTCCCGGATGATGATGTCGTCCTTTTTCTGCCACCATTTGTTGGAACTTGCAAAACTGTCGTGTTCTGATTGGCAAGTAGTCATTCGATCAAGGTATCAGTCATAGACAGCAAAACACAATTACCATGCGATCAAGGTATCAGTCATAGACAACAAAACGATCAAGGTATCAGTCATAGACAGCAATACGATCAAGGTATCAGTCATGGACAGCAATAAGATCAAGGTTTCAGTCATAGACAACAGTACAATCAAGGTATCAGTTATAGACAGCAATACAATCAAGGTATCAGTCATAGACAGCAATACGATCAAGGTATCAGTCATAGACAGCAATGCGATCAAGGTATCAGTCATAGACAGCAATACGATCAAGGTATCAGTCATAGACAGCAATACGATCAAGGTATCAGTCATAGACAGCAATGCGATCAAGGAATCAGTCATAGACAGCAATGCGATCAATGTATCAGTCACAGACAGCAATACGATCAAGGTATCAGTCATAGACAACAATACGATCAAGGTATGAGTCATAGAAAACAATGCGATCAAGGTATCAGTCATAGACAGCAATGCGATCAATGTATCAGTCATAGACAGCAATACGATCAAGGTATCAGTCATAGACAACAGTACGATCAAGGTATCAGTCATAGACAACAGTACGATCAAGGTATCAGTCATAGAGAGCAATACATAATAGCCATACGATCAAGGTTGCAGTAAGAATGACAACTGCTCTAAAGGGAATAACTACCTTGGTGTTTGCTGGTCCTGTTGATGTTGTTGGTGCGAGGCTTGTAGATTGTTGACTAGAGTGATGACTGAGTGATGTTGAAGGAAGCGTGTTGGGTGATACTGATGCTGGTACAGTTTGACCTTAAACAAAGAGATAATCAAGAGGCGACTTTTACTTATCACGATCAAAATTATCAACATGTACTTATCGTATCAATAAATCAATCAATAAATAAGGAAAATAAGTTTTGCATACTCATGGGGGACATGAATATTAACGCATTGAATTGTAGCTCAGATAAGGCCACGGATGATTTTATAAATACAATGGCATCCTACTCATTCCAACAACACATTCTCCAACCTACCCGCATCACTAATCACTCTGCAACGCTTATTGATCACATTTTCTTTAACTCTTTTCAACATCACACCATTAGCGGGAATATTGTTTATGATTTGACGGATCATCTACCGAATTTTTTGATAATTAACAAATTTACTGAACTCCCTCGTAGATTCAAATTATTCCGCCGGGATTACTCTCATTATGACGAGTCCGCGGTAGTGCATGATATGCAGGCCATAAACTGGGAGCATTGTTTTTCGCACTGTAAAGACGTAAACGACTACTTTGACTCTTTCTACGCTTTAGTAGAAAGGATTATTGACAAACACGCCCCCCTGAAAAAACTTTCTAAAAAGGAAATCAAATTCCTTTCCAAACCATGGATCACAACAGGCATCAAACACTCAATTGCTATTAAAAATAAACTCTATAAACAGTTTCTCAATACTCAGAATTCCTTTATACATAATCAGTTTAAGCTATACAGAAATAAACTTAAACGTCTATTAATGGCCAGCAAGGAAAAATATTATGAAGACTATTTTTCAGCACATCTTAAGAACGTTAAAGAAATATGGAAAGGTATAAAACAAATAATCACTCTTAAAGCATGTCCGTACAGAAAGCCATAGAATTGGGCCAATTTTCGTGCGGACTTTTCCTTGACCTTAGTAAAGCTTTTGATACTGTAGACCACTCGATTCTTTTACGCAAACTCGAACATTATGGAATTCGTGGCATCGCGTATGACTGGTTTTCTTCCTACCTTACAAATCGAAAACATTTCACACAAATTGGAAGCAGCAAATCTTCACTGAGCTCCATCTCCTACGGAGTTCCCCAAGGGTCTGTGCTTGGTCCGGTTCTTTTTCTACTATACATTAACGACTTTAACAACTCCTCCCAAACCCTAGACTTTAACATATTTGCAGATGATTCCAATTTGTTCTATTCAAACAAAAACCTAACCAATTTAGAATCTACCGTGAATTACGAATTAAAACATATATATACGTGGCTCTGTGCCAATAAACTCTCTCTAAATATAGATAAAACTAACTTTGTGTTATTCCATCCTCCTCAGAAAAAAGTAACTCATCCTATAAAACTGAAGATAAACAATAAACCAATCAAATCAGAAAAATACATAAAATATTTAGGAATAATGATTGATTCACATCTTAACTGGAAATGCCACATAACGGAACTTTGCAAAAAACTTAAACGTAATCTAGGAGCACTCTCAAAGATACGTTACTTTGTCAATATTAACATTTTGAAACAACTATATTATTCACTTGTTTTCCCCCATATAACTTACGGAATTTTAGTATGGGGCAACACCTATAGTACAACACTAAAACCTCTCTTTTTAATGCAAAAACGTGCGATACGAATTATGACTTTTTCTAAATTCGATGCCCCATCTTCCCCCATCTTCAAACAACTAGGACTTCTCAAGGTTAAAGATATAGTTTACTTCCACACAGCGCTATTTATGTACCAACACCACTCTGGAACTCTCCCCACAACTTTTTCTTTCATATAATTTCCCACAAATACAACACCCGACTTTCTGCCAAATCTAGTTACACCCTACCTAAAGCACGCACCAACTACGGGAAATTCAACATCCGATTTAGAGGTGTACAAATTTGGAACGAACTCACCCAAAATGACAAAGACCTAAATATGAAATCCTTCAAAAAAAAATTATCAGACGACCTGGTCGCCACCTATTAACCCACCCACATCTTCACCTGTAACCCATACTATCACCTAATTCTTGGCCATATATTCCTTCCTTTTGTTTTTGTTTCCGCTCTGCTTGTAACAGCTTGTATTCTTGTCGTATCCTTGTTGTATCCTTGTCGTGTCTCTATATCTGTGTTTTTCTCGTACATTCTTGCTTATGCACACATCCTCCAGATCTCCAAACTAGGATTTTTCCCTAACATTTAAGTGCACCCTAGCCCGTTTAGCTCTCAAGCTATTCTAGGGTGCCCGCACCGACGCATTGTCCCCCCTTGGTATGCAACTCTAGTTTTTTTTTTTCTTTTTTTCTCTCCTCTCCCTATCAATAAATATATGAATATAAAAAAAAACCCAACCTATGTAACACTTAATTTTGTGTGCAAATAAAAGTTGTTTGTTTTTTGTTTTTTGTATCAGGGCTAAACTTAGCTTTTCCGTGTGTACGTTAATCGACACGGTTTTGTTCATTATTTTTATTTACGATTTAAATAAACTTACTTTTACTCACATGATATATCGCCGGCCATTTTGAACAAGAGGCATGGTGACCTTGATGGTGGCGCACACGTCACCGACAATATAATAATTTGTCCTTTGATGCTGTCTGGTGAAGATACTACCTGAATATGGAAGAGGGAGGGGAAAAGGCAAAGTTAAACATATCCACCCTAGTTTTGTTCTATAGACACCTTTACTAAGACAGTAAAGGAGTAGTTTTTTATATGAAATTACTGATTTTACCGGCCACATTAAGATGCCCTAAAGACTTGACAGAAACCAGACTGCATTAGATCATTAGATGGTTAATTAAGTTAGCTTAGTTAGTAAGTCTTTAAGTAAACGATAACTTATTAGTCTAGCCATCCTGGTTTCTTTTTGTTTAGTTAGTAAGTCAGTAAAGTTAGTGTATCGTGTTTAAATAAATTATTATTATTATCGTCAATATCGTCATCGTTATCATTATGATGATAATGATGATTCAGATCTTACTAGTACGTATTTTATTGTTTTTCTTGAAGAGCTTATTTGCTATACTGGCAACAGTCATATGAAGTGCTAAATGAAGTTACCTCAAACTTGTAGGTGCCATAAACAACTCCGCCTATATTAGCTGAGCTGTCCAACTTCAACTTAAATGGTTTCTCGCTGGATTGTAGCGGAAGTGGTGCCCAGGTCCCGTCGCAGTGCAGGTACCGCGAGGCGGCCAGGTCAATGGTGCATCCGGTAGTGACCATAGCTGTCTTTTCTTCACTTTTTAGTTCCAACACCTTAAGAGCACTGCTTATTGGCTCGCTGTAAAATGGATACCCGCATCCTAAAATTGACAGACAGAAAACAAAACATAGCTTTTTATTACGTTTTTGACGGCTGGCTAAAGGCAGATCAAAGTGTTGCGGAACATTTAGCAAATTTCCCGTAGTCTTCCGTGCTCTTATACAATAAAATATTTGGCGGCTTATTATCAAAGTATTGTGAAATAACTCACAGGCTCCTATCACCTACACGTAAGAATTTATTACTGCGGCGACTAGCGCATAATGTCTTCTTAGTTTAGCTGAATTTAGCTATTTTGCTATTCGTTATAGTTTGAGTAAAATAACGTTTAATATATATAGTTTAGTCTGAGTTACTTTTAATCGAAGTAATTTTTATTTTCATTTTATTTGTCTCCCTTTCATGATAGGTGCAGAACATTTTTAACGTATTTACAATTTTCCTTTTTCCTTCATATGGAGCTGGTGGCTTTTTTAACCGACTGAGTTGCTTCTTTATAACAATACGTACCATAATATAGTTGTTAACTTAAAGTTGCAAATCAAAGTTGCACGTGCCGACTGGGTAGGCGAGATAAAAGCACCTTATAGCACAGTGAAATGTAGTGTCTGTATCACAAACAACTGAAACACGGCAACAGATATGAAAATACTCCAACCCTTATATCGTCGTCTTAATCATAGTTTCTATAAGTTAATATTAACTATGTCTTAATAGTGTGTACCTGCAAAGGTTCTGAAGTCTTCATTCTTCACACATGCCCATTTGGAGTTGTAAACTGCAAAGGAAGCTGTGTTTGTGTTGCAACCACATTTGCACTGAGTAGAATCGTGCCATGTTCCTCCATACCCACCACATCCGCCTCCACAGAGTGACGGGGGAAGCTTGAATGAATCGAATACTGGTGAAGTCTGTCTATAAATCCTGAACTCTTCCGCCCTTATGGATCCTTTAGGAACAACACATGACCAAATTATCAGGAATCGTACGAAAACAAACAGCCACAAGCGACGCATAAGTAAAGCTATGGACTAGCACTAAAAATCTCTCGGTAAAATAAGCATGCGAGGAGCGAAAATGTTTTGTTTTCTGCGCGCGCAAATGAATGTCTGAGTGACATCTATCACGATATTGCTCGCCACTCTGCTTTCGCCTTCTTAAACAGCGCATTCAAGCCAAGCGACGCACTGCGACGGGCTCACATTGAACTACATTTACAAAAATCATCATTTTTTAATCTATTTCACTTTTAAGCAAACCATGCCTTTTTTTTTGTCACTCATAAACGTTTCCACTTTCTTATTACTCAATACCGAAAGTACGTCTTATTTAAGATGTTGTTTATTCAAATATCAGTTGAAACATGCTGTATAAATATCATATGATAAGAGGGAAAATACGTCACATTTAAACTTAACTGCGTAAGTCAGCCAGCCATGCGTTAAACTTATTCTGATTTGTTATTTGCGTTTTCACTTAATAGTCTTCACGACTGGAACTGGTTCTTTGTTTTTATTACAATATTTTTTTATATTTTGGAGCACGTTCCTACAAAAATGCGTGGGTAACCATCTCTGAATAGTATCCGTTGCGTCGTACACAAAAAAGGAAGTTTGTAAATTATTTACAGAAGAACGCGGAATACTTGCAACACCCATTTACCTTATTAGCTCTCAAAGATCGTATGGGATGAACGGAACAGACACTTGCCCACATACGGACTCCGAAAATAATCATACCGTCAGTTTTCGATATTCATCTGCTCCATCAAATACATCTGTCTGTGTGCAAAACTATTAGAGAGGTCTATACTTTTAATATCCTTTTTACTCTATAAGGAATACAAGAGTACAAAAAAATATGAGTTTATAAACTCATGACAGAAAGTATATATAGTATATATGTGTTGTTGTATATACGCTATAAGGAATACAAGAGTGAAAGAAATATGATTTTTTAAACTCGAGTATATTTAGTATATATGTGTTGTAGGATAAAAAATGAAAATGGCACCCGTAATCCATAGGGTTAGACAGAACATAAACCGATTCTAATCTTTTGGGAGAGGTTGGAGTATAGTTAGGTTACACGATCTCCGACACCCGTTATCTTTGAGGGGAATTTTATAGTGCATCTGAGCAAATTGAGGGTGTTCATGTGAGTTCCCTGCGCGTTTTCATGCGAGTTCCCTGATCACTATTTGGTTGAATCTGTGTATTGAAGGCGGAGCTTGTTACTCTGACGGCCGGGAATAAAGTGGGGCGTAATTTGGCTCTTCTCCCCTCAGTTCCTCGTAAGCCTCAGTTGTCTGTGCTCTCTGAAGGTATCTGTTTTTAGTTGATAAACTTGAGTACTGATGCTGGTCCTCTGACTGGACGGAATTCAGTGAAGCGTAATCAG
The DNA here is from genome assembly GCF_932526225.1 of Nematostella vectensis. NCBI lineage: Eukaryota > Metazoa > Cnidaria > Anthozoa > Actiniaria > Edwardsiidae > Nematostella > Nematostella vectensis. The sequence continues at coordinate 1,431,921 of NC_064034.1, forward strand.
GGCTGCTTTTACTTAGTTCTTCGTAAGTCCCCGAGGCCTGTTCTCTGTTAGGTTTACCATTATTAGCTGATTCTGAGTGTTGAATGTGTTTCTTTAAGGACCGGTCAAGTGGTGCGTAATCTTTGACCTCTGTCCTCAGTTCCTCGTATGTATCTGAGGCCTGATCCTTGCGAGTACTCGAGTCTCGCTTTTGTTCACTGAATCTGAGGGATGAGGTGGAGTTTTTTTCTTAGATTGCCGTGAATACAGAGAAGCGTACTCAGAATTGTCTCCCCTGAGCTCCTCGTAATTTGCAGACGGCTGCACGTGTTTGTGGTGAACGTTGCTGGTCTTCTTCTCTTCTCCGGTGTTCTGCTTTAAGGCACGTCCGGGGTCGTTGCTAATGTTCAAATCCACAGGCGCGTTCTAAATACAATTGAAAAAGTAGCTGTTAGATGTAGGATTTATCATATCATCGTGGGAAAGAGTCTGGGCTTCAAGTAGATTCATTATTGTAGTTAGGAATCCCTTATCATCCACACCTTTGTTATTATTTTTATTTAAAATCCGGAAATAAACGAATGAATTTTCTTACTTAATTAACAGTATCATACCGAAGATATCGCAATGGCTTCTCCAATTTAATAGATGTAAACGGATGCTTTCTCACAGGTATTCTAATTGTTAGGATGACAAAATAATGGTGGCAGATAAGGACCTTATGACGATAATCTTTTCAAAGAGCTTCAGCGAGGGAACTTCATTTTATGGTACCATAGTGGTGGTGCTTTCATACAAACTATTATTCCCATTTTGAACAACTTCTGAATACCGCATGAGAACTAGTAGATTCTTACATAGTATTTGGGATGCTGTTGTGTTGATGACATTTCCATGTATTCTCCATCTCCATCCTCATTATTATTATCTGCACCAATCTGTGAGTTATCCATCTCTAGGCCGTCTTTTCTCTTGTTGGCGATCGCTCCAGTGTCTTGGAATTCTATCTCTTGCTCTTCTGCGCTTGTTGAGTAGGCCACTATGCCTGGAGTGCCTTCCTCAGATACTTGGTCATGTTCCTGGACACGGTTGTTGGTATTACCGTTGAGGGTACTAACTCTTAATTTGACCGGCTTGGGAACGTGTCTAGAAAAAAACGCACAGCAGGTCACAAGGTGAATCCCCATAAATCTCCTGGTAAGGTACAGTACAGCGGTGAGGGCATTGAACAGCAGGGAATTAGTTGGTAATGTAGTTAGTAATTCGAAGTCATCTACTTAGGCATTAGCATTTCCATGAGGGTACTAATACCTCTAAATGTGACCGGCTTTGGGACGGGTCTAGGAAAACGCGCGGAACGTGATAAAAGTTCAATTCCCCTAACCCATCACCTGAAAAGATACAAATAATACTTGATGGCAAGGGAGGGGCTTTGATTTGGCCACTCATTGATGATCCATCCTCTTTGGATGATAACGTGTAACAGCTATACTTTGGTTTAGACCAACTATGACCACTCTGACCACTTGTGACAAAACGACTATGACCCGCGTGTCTGGGGGAGGTACCGGTTTTTACTTGTTCGCTGTTACAAAGTCTTTACAAGATCTGGTGTCTACAAGTATTTTCACATGTGAGTCTCTCCAAGTCCTTAGTGTTTTAAGTGAGTGGGAGAGAGTGTCTCTTCAAGTTCTTAAGTTAGTTGGGGCTTTGGTACGCACCCATATTTATATGCTACTAAGACGGCATGTCGTTTAGGATAACTGACACTGACATCCCAAAGGGCTTACGACTACCAACGTCACACACTAACTTGTTACACTGCTAGTGCGCATGGCAAGCTACACACGTGACTATTATGATTGACAGCATTCCAATCATTTTTGCACTCAAACTCTTTAAATGTACTAAATCCTAATTTCACCGACGGCTTGGTCTGAAGCTTACTTAGGGTAAACGTTGTGTGGACTCAGACTTGACTTTCCTTATGTAGTTAACGGATACAGGACTAAAACAAATGCTCCAGTACCACTTGCAAAGGGACGCAGTACGCCTATAAGTTTTCCGAGCAAAAGGTCAATCTGCTAAAAATATGAACTGCTTGGCTAAGCAATTTCCATGCGAGCGTTCTATATTTCCCTGTCAAACGCGATAGGTTAGCTAAACAAAATGCTTTTAGTTGTTCCGTGGACTTCGATATGCTGACAGCCGATTAGTATATAATTTCTAGATGCTAAATATGTCTTCACTACATGTGTGACTTATTCCTGCGTGACAAACGCATGCTTGCAGACGCTTACAAAGTTACCGTGGTCTCACTTTGGCTTCCTTCTTCGTCGCCAGACCAGGCACACAATCATGGTAACCATGGCGATAAGCGCCACGCCTCCAGTCGCTCCTCCCGCGATAGTCCTTACATTCCTTTCACTCTCGGCGCGTGGGGTAGTCACGTGGCCATTCAGCGTGGTATCTGACGTAATGAATGCTGGCATTTCTGTTGAGTATGATGTCGTTCTAGGTGTAGTGGTTGTTGTTGTCACCGGCGGGCTAGAAGTGTTCGTTGGTAGGGTGGCTGGACGCACTGTTGCTGGTACAGTAGGACCTGTAAACAAGATGATAAATAAGACGAATTTAGGAGGTAGGTTGATGATTGTTAATAACTGACTTTTACCATAGTAACTAATTGTGGTGGATAGGCCAATACGTCTAAGCAATTGTTAACAATAATGAGTAAAACAACTCTAAATACATGGAGATAAGTCAGGTATTTTTTTTACAGTACTGACATTAACTTTTACATACTGATGTTACTGTTGTATGTTATTATGGTTTGTTCTGGAAATGTTGAGAATTTTCATAATAAAAAAAATAGTTTATGTTACTCACATGATGTATCGCCGGCCATTTTGAACAAGAGGCATGGTGACCTTGATGGTGGCGCACACGTCACCGACAATATAATAATTTGTCCTTTGATCGTGTCTGGTGAAGATACTACCTGAATTTTGTAGAGGGAGGGGAAAAGGCAAAGTTAAACATATCCACCCTAGTTTTGTTCTATAGACACCTTTACTAAGACAGAAAAGGAGTAGTTTTTTATATGAAATTACTGATTTTACCGGCCACATGAAGATGCCCTTAAGACTTGACAGAAACCAGACTGCATTAGATCATTAGATGGTTAATTAAGTTAGCTTAGTTAGTAAGTCTTTAAGTAAACGATAACTTATTAGTCTAGTCATCCTGGTTTATTTTTGTTTAGTTAGTAAGTCAGTAAAGTTAGTGTATCGTGTTTAAATAAATTATTATTATTACCGTCATCATCGTCATCGTTATCATTATGATGATAATGATGATTCAGATCTTACTAGTACGTATTTTATTCTGTTTTTCTTGAAGAGCTTATTTGCTATACTGGCAACAGTCATATGAATTGCTAAATGCAGTTACCTCAAACGTGTAGGTGCCATAAACAACTCCGCCTATATTAGCTGAGCTGTCCAACTTCAACTTAAATGGTTTCTCGCTGGATTGTAGCGGAAGTGGTGCCCAGGTCCCGTCGCAGTGCAGGTACCGCGAGGCGGCCAGGTCAATGGTGCATCCGGTAGTGACCATAGGAATCTTTTCTTCACTGTTTAGTTCTAACACCTTGGGAGCACTGCTTCTTGGCTCGCTGTAAAATCGATAGCCGCATCCTAAAATTGACAGACAGAAAACAAAACAGCTTTTTATTACGACGGCTGGCTAAAGGCACATCAAAGTGTTGCGGAACATTTAGCAATTTTCCCGTAGTCTTCCGTGCTCTTATACAATAAAATATTTGGCGGCTTATTATCAAAGTAAAAAAGTAAAAACTCACAGGCTCCTATCACCTAAACGTAATAATTTATTACTGCGGCGACTAGCGCATAATGTCTTCTTAGTTTAGCTGAATTTAGCTATTTTGCTATTCGTTATAGTTTGAGTAAAATAACCCAAGTTTAGTCTGAGTTACTTTTAATCGAAGTAATTTTTATTTTCATTTTATTTGTCTCCCTTTCATGCTAGGTGCAGAACATTTTTAACGTATTTACAATTTTCCTTTTTCCTTCATATAGAGCTTGTGGCTTTTTTAACCGACGGAGTTGCTTCTTTATAACAATACGTACCATAATATAGTTGTTAACTTAAAGTTGCAAATCAAAGTTGCACGTGCCGACTGGGTAGGCGAGATGGAAGCACCTTATAGCACAGTGAAATGTAGTCTGTATCACAAACAACTGAAACACGGCAACAGATATGAAAATACTCCAACCCTTATATCGTCGTCTTAATCATAGTTTCTATAAGTTAATATTAACTATGTCTTAATAGTGTGTACCTGCAAAGGTTCTGAAGTCTTCATTCTTCACACATGCCCATTTGGAGTTGTAAACTGCAAAGGAAGCTGTGTTTGTGTTGCAATCGCATTTGCACTGAGTAGAATCGTGCCATGTTCCTCCATACCAACCACATCCGCCTCCACAGAGTGACGGGGGAAGCTTGAATGAATCGAATACTGGTGAAGTCTGTCTATAAATCCTGAACTCTTCCGCCCTTATGGATCCTTTAGGAACAACACATGACCAAATTATCAGGAATCGTACGACAACAAACAGCCACAAGCGACGCATAAGTAAAGCTATGGACTAGCACTAAAAATCTCTCGGTAAAATAAGCATGCGAGGAGCGAAAATATTTTGTTTTCTGCGCGCGCAAATGAATGTCTGAGTGACATCTATCACGATATTGCTCGCCACTCTGCTTTCGCCTTCTTAAACGGCGCATTCACACATTCGCTGCGACGCGCTCACATTGAACGACTTTCGTTTCATTTACAAAAATCATCATTTTTTAATCTATTTCACTTTTAAGCAAACCATGCCTTTTTTTGTCACTCATAAACGTTTCCACTTTCTTATTACTCAATACCGAAAGTACGTCTTATTTAAGATGTTGTTTATTCAAATATCAGTTGAAACATGCTGTATAATCATCATATGATAAGAGGGAAAGTACGTCACAGTTAAACTTCACTGCGTAAGTCAGCCAGCCATGCGTTAAACTTATTCTGATTTGTTATTTGCGTTTTCACTTAATAGTCTTCACGACTGGAACTGGTTCTTTGTTTTTATTACAATATTTTTTTATATTTTGGAGCACGTTCCTACAAAAATGCGTGGGTAACCATCTCTGAATAGTATCCGTTGCGTCGTACACAAAAAAGGAAGTTTGTAAATTATTTACAGAAGAACGCGGAATACTTGCAACACCCATTTACCTTATTAGCTCTCAAAGATCGTATGGGATGAACGGAACAGACACTTGCCCACATACGGACTCCGAAAATAATCATACCGTCAGTTTTCGATATTCATCTGCTCCATCAAATACATCTGTCTGTGTGCAAAACTATTAGAGAGGTCTATACTTTTCATATCCTTTTTACTCTATAAGGAATACAAGAGTACAAAAAAATATGAGTTTATAAACTCATGACAGAAAGTATATATAGTATATATGTGTTGTTGTATATACGCTATAAGGAATACAAGAGTGAAAGAAATATGATTTTTTAAACTCGAGTATATTTAGTATATATGTGTTGTAGGATAAAAAATGAAAATGGTACCCGTAATCCATAGGGTTAGACAGAACATAAACCGATTCTAATCTTTTGGGAGAGGTTGGAGTATAGTTAGGTTACACAATCTCCGACACCCCTTATCTTTGAGGGGAATTTTATAGTGCATCTGAGCAAATTGAGGGTGTTCATGTGAGTTCCCTGCGCGTTTTCATGTGAGTTCCCTAATCACTATTTGGTTGAATCTGTGTATTGAAGGCGGAGCTTGTTACTCTGACGGCCGGGAATAAAGTGGGGCGTAATTTGGCTCTTCTCCCCTCAGTTCCTCGTAAGCCTCAGTTGTCTGTGCTCTCTGAAGGTATCTGTTTTTAGTTGATAAACTTGAGTACTGATGCTGGTCCTCTGACTGGACGGAATTCAGTGAAGCGTAATCAGGGCTGCTTTTACTTAGTTCTTCGTAAGTCCCCGAGGCCTGTTCTCTGTTAAGTTTACCATTATTAGCTGATTCTGAGTGTTGAATCTGTTTCTTTAAGGACCGGTCAAGTGGTGCGTAATCTTGGACCTCTGTCCTCAGTTCCTCGTGCGTATCCGAGGCCTGATCCTTGCGAGTCTCGCTATTGTTCACTGAATCTGAGGGATGAGGTGGAGTTTTTTTCTTAGATTGCCGTGAATACAGAGAAGCGTACTCAGAATTGTCTCCCCTGAGCTCCTCGTAATTTGCAGACGTCTGCACGTGTTTGTGGTGACCGTTGCTGGTCTTCTTTTCTTCTCCGGTGTTCTGCTTTAAGGCACGTCCGGGGTCGTTGCTAATGTTCAAGTGCACAGGCGCGTTCTAAATACAATTGAAAAAGTAGCTGTTAGATGTAGGATTTATCATATCGTCGTGGGAAAGAGTCTGGGCTTCAAGTAGATTTATTATTGTAGTTAGGAATCCCTTATCATCCACACCTTTGTTATTATTATTTTTTTAAATCCGGAAATAAACGAATGAATTTTCTTACTTAATTAACAGTATCATACCGAAGATATCGCAATGGCTTCTCCAATTTAATAGATGTAAACGGATGCTTTCTCACAGGTATTCAAATTGTTAGGATGACAAAATAATGGTGGCAGATAAGGACCTTATGACGATAATCTTTTCAAAGAGCCTCAGCGAGGGAATTTCATTTTATGGTACCATAGTGGTGGTGCTTTCATACAAAATATTATTCCCATTTTGAACAACTTCTGAATACCGCATGAGAACTAGTAGATTTTTACATAGTATTTGGGATGCTGTTGTGTTGATGACATTTCCATGTATTCTCCATCTCCATCTTCATTATTATTATCTGCACCAATCTGTGAGTTATCCATCTCTAGGTTGTCTTTTCTCTTGTTGGCGATCGCTCCAGTGTCTTGGAATTCTATCTCTTGCTCTTCTGCGCTTGTTGAGTAGGCAACTATGCCTGGAGTGCCTTCCTCAGATACTTGGTCATGTTCCTGGACACGGTTGTTGGTATTACCGTTGAGGGTACTAACTCTTAATTTGACTGGCTTGGGAACGTGTCTAGAAAAAAACGCACAGCAGGTCACAAGGTGAATCCCCATAAATCTCCTGGTAAGGTACAGTACAGCGGTGAGGGCATTGAACAGCAGGGAATTAGTTGGTAATGTAGTTAGTGATTCGAAGTCATCTACTTAGGCATTAGCATTTCCATGAGGTTACTAATACCTCTAAATGTGACTGGCTTTGGGACGGGTCTAGGAAAACGCGCGGAACGTGATAAAAGTTCAATTCCCCTAACCCATCACCTGAAAAGATACAAATAATACTTGATGGCAAGGGAGGGGCTTTGATTTGGCCACTCATTGATGATCCATCCTCTTTGGATGATAGCGTGTAACAGCTATACTTTTGTTTAGACCAACTATGACCACTCTGACCACTTGTGACAAAACGACTATGACCCGCGTGTCTGGGGGAGGTACCTGTTTTTACTTGTTCGCTGTTACAAAGTCTTTACAAGATATGGTGTCTACAAGTATTTTCACATGTGAGTCTCTCCAAGTCCTTAGTGTCTTAAGTGAGTGGGAGAGAGTGTCTCTTCAAGTTCTTAAGTTAGTTGGGGCTTTGGTACGCACCCATATTTATATGCTACTAAGACGGCATGTCCTTTAGGATAACTGACACTGACATCCCAAAGGGCTTACGACTACCAACGTCACACACTAACTTGTTACACTGCTAGTGCGCATGGCAAGCTACACACGTGACTATTATGATTGACAGCATTCCAATCATTTTTGCACTCAAACTCTTTAAATGTACTAAATCCTAATTTCACCGACGGCTTGGTCTGAAGCTTACTTAGGGTAAACCTTGTGTGGACTCAGACTTAATTTTCCTTATGTAGTTAACGGATACAGGACTAAAACAAATGCTCCAGTACCACTTGCAAAGGGACGCAGTTCTCCTATGAGTTTCCCGAGCAAAAGGTCAATCTGCTAAAAATATGAACTGCTTGGCTAAGCAATTTCCATGCGAGCGTTCTGTGTTTCCCTGTCAAACGCGATAGGTTAGCTAAACAAAATGCTTTTAGTCGTTCCGTGGACTTCAATATGCTGACAGCCGATTAGTATATAATTTCTAGATGCTAAATATGTCTTCACTACATGTGTGACTTATTCCTGCGTGACAAACGCATGCTTGCAGACGCTTACAAAGTTACCGTGGTCTCACTTTGGCTTCCTTCTTCGTCGCCAGACCAGGCACACTATCATGGTAACCATGGCGATAAGCGCCACGCCTCCAGTCGCTCCTCCCGCGATAGTCCCGACATTCCTTTCACTATCGGCGCGTGGGGTAATCACGTGGCCATTCAGCGTGGTATCTGACGTAATGAATGCTGGCATTTCTGTTGAGTATGATGTCGTTCTAGGTGTAGTGGCTGTTGTTGTCACCGGCGGGCTAGAAGTGTTCGTTTGTAGGGTGGCTGGACGCACTGTTGCTGGTACAGTAGGACCTGTAAACAAGATGATGAATAAGACAAATTTAGGAGGTAGGGTGACAACTCCAAATACATGGAGATAAGTAAGGTAATTTTTTACAGTACTGACATTAACTTCGCCCCATGACAGGTAATCCGGAATCCGGAATCCATGAAAAAATGAGATATGGGATCCGGAATCCATGAAAAAATGAGATATGGAATCCGGAATCCATGAAAAAATGAGATATGGAATCCGGAATCCATGAAAAAATGAGATATGGAATCCGGAATCCATGCTGCTGGAATCCGGAATCCATGAGAAAAAACCCACATGGAATCCGGAATCCACACACTAGGATCCGGAATCCAGAACCCTATTGGAGAACCTGTCATGGAGCGATTAACTTTTACATACTGATGTTACTGTTGTATGTTATCATGGTTTGTTCTGGAAATGTTGAGAATTTTCAAAATAAAAAAAAATAGTTTATGTTACTCACATGATGTATCGCCGGCCATTTTGAACAAGAGGCATGGTGACCTTGATGGTGGCGCACACGTCACCGACAATATAATAATTTGCCCTTTGATGCTGTCTGGTGAAGATACTACCTGAATAACGTAAGGAAAAAACTATTTTAACGTTTTGCCAGTTATTGATAGCTTAATCGCGTGTGATCAATGTATGCCCTGCTTTTGGACCTTGGGTAGAAATACTCTCTTGGCACATTGCAGTTAGATAGAAAATCTTGCCTGTGGGGCAGGCCTCAGTCATTCCTTGAATTTATTGAAGTTAAGGGTAAACGCCATTTCCTTCCATCGTCCCCATGCCTTTTTCCCTTTTTATTTCTTAGACACTGACAGCACATGATAACTCGGTACTTATTTCTTAGACTCTGACAGCATATGATAACTCGGTACTTATTTCTTAGACACTGACAGCATATGATAACTCGGTACTTATTTCTTAGACACTGACAGCATATGATAACTCGGTACTTATTTCTTAGACACTGACAGCATATGGTAACCCGGTACTTATTTCTTAGACACTAACAGCACATGATAACTCGGTACTTATTTCTTAGACACTGACAGCATATGATAACTCGGTACTTATTTCTTAGACACTGACAGCATATGATAACTCGGTACTTATTTCTTAGACACTGACAGCATATGATAAATCGGTACTTATTTTTTAGACACTGACAGCATATGATAACTCGGTACTTATTTCTTAGACACTGACAGCATATGATAACTCGGTACTTATTTCTTAGACACTAACAGCACATGATAACTCGGTACTTATTTCTTAGACACTGACAAAATATGATAACTCGGTACTTATTTCTTAGACACTGACAGCATATGATAGGTTACTCGGGGCTTGAAATGGGAATGGTTCTTATAGAAATTTATATTATTTATTATTGACTCAATCGAGGGTGCTTATTGAAACAAGTAGCTGCCATAAACTACTCCACAATATGTTTGGCAGAGCTTATTTAACGTTAACATATTTTTTTACCTATTGTGTTATACTGGCCACAGTAAAACATAGCATATGACGTGCTAAATGCATTTGATTCTTTGATTACCTCAACCGTGTAGGTGCCATAAACAACTCCGCCTATATTAGCTGAGCTGTCCAACTTCAACTTAAATGGTTTCTCGCTGGATTGTAGCGGAAGTGGTGCCCAGGTCCCGTCGCAGTGCAGGTACTGCGAGGCGGCCAGGTCAATGGTGCATCCGGTAGTGACCATAGCTGTCTTTTCTTCACTTTTTAGTTCCAACACCTTGGGAGCACTGCTTATTGGCTCGCTGTAAAATGGATACCCGCATCCTAAAATTGACAGAAACACACGCACTTGCCTTATTACTAAGTTTTTCGCGGGTTTCCGTAGTCAATGAAGTCAATAAACTAGTTTTAAATGTTGCGGTACATTTAGCAAATTTCCCGTAGGTACTGCGAGGCGGCCAGGTCAATGGAGCATCCGGTTGTAACCATCAAGGTCTTCTCTTCACTGTTTAGTTCCAAAACCTTTGGAGCACTGCTTCTTGGCTCGTTGTAAAATGGATAGCCGTAGCCTGCAAAGTACATACACATTCTTCTTTTTTTAGCTCGATACCCATCAGTAAAATTTTCACCGTAGAAAATTGGATTCCCCCCATTACTGTGTTATAGCACTACTACAGCCAGCTACAATTGAAAATAGGTAGGTTAAGAGCAAGTATTTTTAGTTATATATCTCTAGGTAAGATTATACGATGCGGCTTCACCTATGTGTTTGATACAGTTAAAGCTCCATATGGCCACGCTTTCTTACTTCTTTTTGATTATTACTGGCTAGAAATAAATATAACCAAAATTATTATATATTATTATATAACTAATTTTATTATTATCAAATTGAAATTATTATTATTAAATGGAAACATAGAAAAGGACATCTACTAGCGTAGTGAAGTGATATGTCTACATCATAAACAACTGAAGAACGGAAACAGATATGAACATTCCTTCGATTATTCACTGGTTTGTACCTGCAAAGGTTCTGAAGTCTTCATTCTTCACACATGCCCATTTTGAGTTGTAAACTGCAAAGGAAGCTGTGTTTGTGTTGCAACCACATTTGCACTGAGTAGAATCGTGCCATGTTCCTCCATACCCACCACATCCGACTCCACAGAGTGACGGGGGAAGCACGAATGAATCGTATACTGGTGAAGTCTGTCTGTATATTGTGAATTCTCCACCTCTCACTACCAACACATATACCAGAAGTATTGTCAGATGGAATATATCGCTTGTTTGGAGCATTGATGTATAGTGTTTTAGAGACTTCCTTATGTTTATTGAAGTCATACCCCACTGAACACAGCTCACGAAAGTAGCAGCTACAAGCGTTGTTAGGCATGAGTTGATGCATGAGATAGTATAGTATAGTATAGTATAGTATAGTATAGTATAGTAACTGTACAACAATAGTATAGTAACTGTACAACAATAGTATAGTAGCTGTACAACAATAGTATAGTAGCTGTACAACAATAGTGTAGTAACTGTACAAGAATAGTGTAGTAACTACAACAATAGTGTAGTAACTGTACAACAATAGTGTAGTAACTGTACAAGAATAGTATAGTAACTGTACAACAATAGTATAGTAACTGTACAACAATAGTATAGTAACTGTACAACAATAGTATAGTAACTGTACAACAATAGTATAGTAACTGTACAACAATAGTATAGTAACTTTACAACAATAGTGTACTAACTGTACAACAATAGTGTACTAACTGTACAACAATAGTGTAGTAACTACAACAATAGTGTAGTAACTGTACAACAATAGTGTAGTAACTGTACAAGAATAGTATAGTAACTGTACAACAATAGTATAGTAACTGTACAACAATAGTATAGTAACTGTACAACAATAGTATAGTAACTGTACAACAATAGTATAGTAGCTGTACAACAATAGTGTAGTAACTGTACAACAATAGTGTAGTAGCTGTACAACAATAGTGTAGTAACTGTACAACAATAGTATAGTAACTGTACAACAATAGTATAGTAACTGTACAACAATAGTATAGTAACTTTACAACAATAGTGTAGTAACTGTACAACAATAGTGTACAAAAAAACTTCAAGGATTTTTTTCGATAGCAAAATCGATGGCTTTGATGAAATAGCTCTTGGAAATTTCTTGCATTTATTTTTTTCATAGAAAGCTCTAATTTACAATGATTTACTTCCTTCAAGAATGTTTATTTTTTACAAAATGACTGACCCTGAAATATTACCCATCGTCCTTGTCGGCCACGGTATCACTTTGTACATTCACGCGTAAAACCACATTTTATCTGTCACAATAGGTAGACGTGCAGTTTCGCGAGAATTCGTCCGAAAGCAAGAATCACAAAATTGTTTGTCGAAGGTGATTTTGTGATCCTAAAAAAATCGACTTTTATCATATCTATGTTGTTTTTATTAAATTTTACGGCTGCCTTTTGTTACTTCATTCGTGTTAAATACCTCTACCAATCTAAAAAAAACCCTAATAAATTGATTATACTTTATAGCATATGCACTGTTAAAATTTAAGATCTTTAAAATAGAATATAAGGAAAGTATACTGACCATGTCTAGTGTTTTTTTACATGAATAATAAAGCTATCATATCACGGCTGATTCGAAAGAATTGCCGACTTTGGATCACGAAACTATTCGTGACAACTAGGCTATTGCTTTAAGCTCCATAGCGTTATAAGTAGTTAATCCACAAATAAGTTATTAACTTATCCTTTGTGCCTATTTTGTGGGTTTGATTATTCTCCTCGTTACACACCAGTAGATATCACGATGCGTTACACACCAGTAGATATCACGGCAGGAGCGGCTGTTGCCATAGAACAACAACAGGACTCGGCCTATTTACGACTTGTTACACCTCAACGAACAGAAACCGAAACATATGTCGTATTGTGCAACCTACGCCAACTACAAACATTCGTGAGTCTTTTAATTGCCAAGTATCTCATTGTCAAGAAGGACTTATTGCCAATAAGACGCCTCAAGATGTCGTTTACTAGTTGTGCTTCGAACGACGAAGGGGAAGTTGACAGAAGAACAAGCAGCCGCCGGCTCTCGGTGTTGTCTGTTGAGAGCGCTAGGACAACCGCTTCGTCACGTAGTCCTTCCATTCAGCATCCGGGACAGCCTCAAATGCGCAAAACCTCGCGCTCCATGTCCACTTATGTATCCCCGTACACTTGGAAAGGACTGGTGCCGACGAAAGAGAAACAAGAAAAAGAGATAACGCCTATACAGAAATTGGAAAACACGTATCAAGTAGAGCCTAAAAGAGTGTTCCCAACAGGCGAAGTAAAGCAGATAATTCACAACACATTACAAAACGCCCTGGCCGAGTCGAAATACAAGGAGATGAATAGCAGCTTTGTATCACAGCTTCTCAGCCAAAGAGTGCTTGATCAGGTGAAAAGCCTGGACGTTCAGAGGTATAAGCTGGTGTGTTTGGTTTCCATAGGTTCTAAGTCAGACCAAGGCATGCGTGTGGCGAGTCGCTGTCTTTGGCACAGTGAGTTCGACCGGTTTGCGAGTGCCTCTGTGGAGAATGGTTCACTGTTTGCAGTAGGTACCGTGTATGGCGTTTATTTTGAATGATCTTTTTTAAAAAAAATAAATGTGTTCCACTAAATTGTAAACTGTGCCGATATGGTATGAACGTTGCTGTGCAAGAAAGACTTAAGAAAGCCTATAATGTCAATGTATTTATGTTGGCAGGAGAAAAAGTCCCTGTTTTAATATTGTAAATACGTTATAACTCTAGAAAAAGCCTGAGAGATAGCAGCTGCAGTCGGTTCTACGTATTTGCGCTATTTTTAACCCTTTTAATCCAATACAATGAAGCTGATTACGCGAGGTGTTATGATGCAGCCTGCGGGGATTTGTGGGTAATCAAGCCTGCGGGGATTTGTGGGTAATAAAGACTGCGGAGATTTCTGGGTAGGAAGAAAAGGCCTCTGTGTTTTGCTATAGCTACGGTAGTAAAAGTGTTCAGGAATCACATTTTCGCGCGGTGTCGATATAAGCTGATCTTTTGAGAGAGACCATGGGGCTGGTTATTAGTTTATATAGCTTGTGTTTTATTTTAGATTAGACGCAGATGCCTGCATTCTCTTGCCTTTAACATACATATTACACATATCAAACATATACACGTACATAACAAATTCCGTATAAATATATGGCGTAGAGCAACTGGTCGTCACGAGTTTACTATGCTAGATCCTCAACGCACAGCTCTTATTCTTAGCGCACATATAGTTCCCAGTAGTCACCAGCTTTTGCATCTTTAAATGTCCTGTCATCACAAAAAAGCCAATGCATTCTTGCGTCGAATGTGTGCTCCGGAATGAAAAATGGCGAAGTCTCTGTTTATGTTACGATGACCCCATGTTCCTGTTTGCTCCCCCCACTCGGTGCAGTTCTGCGTTAATATCGAGTCATCGTACGGTAACCGGACATACGAGCCACATGCGTGCGGTTGAGACACATTCTCCAAAAAATGGGTCAGTACAGTAATGGCTCCTGCGCTGTCATTGGTCGTCGTGGTGTCGATGGTGCGACCGACAGACTGCTTGCGGCATCGCCATCTGAGCTGAGTGAAGCCGATCAGGGACCGCAACTCGACCAGCGCTCGGCGCGCCACTAGGTACATCCCGGTCTCATAGTGCTTGCGGTCAATAAAGCGGTAGTCGTCCATATACTTTACTGAGTTTTCAGACTGGGGCGTCGTCCGTGAGACGGGAGTCCATCCTCCTAAAGAAATAATTGGATACCCAAAATTGGAGTTATAGGTTTCAGCCTTACAATTGTTTTTATTTTCGTTTCCTTTGCATCATTCATGGATGAAATTACGAAATAACCATCGAACACTTTATCGTACAACTGTAAACATGGTTAAAATGCAAAAGGGATAGTAGATAGACGGATGCAAATTATTTTTCTATCGGCTCTAGAAATGCTAAGATAACAAAAATGGAGCCACCTCAACAACTTTATGCTAGAACAATCTACTTTGTCGTATGGCTAGAAAACAATGCAAGGATCCGCGCCCCCTTCATACAAGCTTGGGAAGTCACCCACCTCCATCCGTCTCCATGTCGCAGAAGACATGCAGCAGCTTCCGGTCAGCGGCCGGATCGATCCAATACTCGCCCCCGTCCCGAGGGTCTTACCCGCATGTTCCCGCAAGTCTTGACACAATCGACCATCTCCGTATATTCCTAGAAAAAAAGTTCTTAGACACCTGTATTGACATATCTTTACTGCGCTTATATTCAATGCGCGCCCGATTTGCTGTTGAAAGGGAATAAAGCTTACGTTTCATTACTTTTTGCGTTAGGGCAATGAAAGAGGTTTATGGATTTTATCGCATCTTGGGCCCGCATCAAAAAGTTTATTTATTTTTTTGTTTTTTTAACTTGAGATAAGGTTTTAAGCTTTTAAAAAACTTAAATCTTGATACAGCTGGGAGCTTGTATCAAAAGAGTTGCGTAGAAAAATAAGCACTTTAAGGTGGACACAGATATCCGCATCTAAGACTCAGCTGATATTCCCTGCTAGCAGAGGCCTCGGAAGGAACAGCTGATAATGAAGATGACTGGTTATCTAAAACCCACATCAAAATTCTCTTTGTGACAAAACGATCGCTGTTCCCGTTAATTGTTATAGACAAGAATAAAGAGTCAAAACATCATGATGAATAAAAAGTTATTTGTATTTCTTTTCTTTTTTTTTACCCGCAATATTTTACGAGGTTTTTACAACAAACAGGTAAAATTTAATTATACAAAATCAGTCAATATTTGCTTATAAAAACCTAGAAAAAATGCTTTTGCGAATATTAAAGATGCAATGTTCATAATAGATGTATTTAGCCCCAAGGTGTGAAAACGTGGGGCTAGCATCATGTTTGTGATGCTTTTGGCGTTTTGTTGCCCTCACCTTTACTGGGCTAAGATAATTGAAAAATATTGTAAATATAAAGTGAAAAAAGAATTATATTAAATACGGCTTGGGGCGTGGCCAATTAAGTCCATACAATGGTGTGGTCTACATTGATCGGGGTTGGGCCCAGTAAACTAGCTTCAGGAAAAGCAGCATTTTACCTTTTAATTGCGAGAGAGAAAAGCATAAACGTATGTATATTTCTCGTATTTCGGCCAATCATCGAAAAGTAGTAATTCTCCTTAAATCGCAAGCACATTTACCCCCATTTTATTATGATAACATTTTGGAAAGTACTGTATACATCATTATTAAAAGCAATTGAATGTAAATTACTTTTTAACGAATGTCCTAAGCACCCATAATCCCATGTCTTTTTTTCCGATTTGTTTTTTCTTGCACAGAATAAATCATAGAGCTGAAGTCTGTGGGTTAGTGTTTATTAAGTTGTGTATTTATAGCCAAATGCGTTGTTGCGCGAACTCCCAGAATCGAAAATTTCTTTCTTCGTTTTGGAATAGCGCGTAGTGAATCAAACCAAACCATCAAAACCAGACAAATCGCCCCCAAAACTTGTGTCTGACTACGCGCTATTCCAAAATAAGACAAAGATTTTGGATTCGCCGCGGTAGCGCAACAACGAATTTGGCTGTAAGATCTACCCATCCTTTACTACAGCTGGGATTTTCTCTTTTTTGGCTCTCTCTGGGATTAAGTTTTCTTACTATTTTGGTATCTCATCTAAAACTGATATCTATTCTTGATAGTTCACGTTGCGTATTGTACCTGTTCTTGCGTTGTCCATATAAACCGACAGATCCCTCTTTACGTACTTCGATGACTGTCTCTCTCTCGCTGTTGAACTCGCAAACTTTTGCTTAGAGATGATAGTTCACACTCCGGCATTCTGGTTCAATCAGACAGCCTTTGAAACAATCCCAGAAACCGTGCGAGGAAAAGGAATTAAAAGAGAACCCAAACAAGGCTGCAAACTCTGACTGAATGTTGACCCCACAGGTCTCTTGCGAGTCAAATGCTGTGTAAAGTAGAATAGTTATGAGCAGACACAAGTAAGACGTGTTGCAGAAACCCCAAAAAATGTCGTTTTTATGGTGAGACATGTGAACGCTACACCCTGTTATATTGTTTCCCGATGTCAATATAATCATATGATTGTTTTCTTAGTGTAAAACTTCATTTCGTGAAATGCAAACTGCAATTTATTCTCTCTACTGGTTATACTAACATAAACACTAAAAGAAACGGTATCACACTAAGATCAGAGAATGGAATTGAAATACGACGTAAAAAGACGTCATTGTATGTGCTTCTGTTCCTTGATTAAAATAAGTTATTTTTTAATTCCGTTTTAAACAAATAACAGAGCTTATTATTTCGATCATTTAAATTAAAATGTCCTTTATTTCTATTGCCAAGCAGTATTTTAAATTCATATATTTTCTTAGAAGACTATATAGATGTTAGATCAAAAAGATAGAGAGGGCGTTTTGAGGTGAAATGAAACAAAAAGACATTACTTTCGGTGCTTTTTTTGTCAGGGCAAGATTTAATTCAGGGCGTTTTGTTGCCGGCTCTCATTTCTTTGCACCCTCGGCCCAGCGCACCTCGGCCTTCGCGCGCACCGGGTTCCCAATATTCGAAAATAAAACATTTCCGAATAACCCACCATGAGAGCCGGCTAGCAGGCTACAAAAAGCATCGATTTCAAATGAATCAAAAAGACAATAAGGACAACAACAAGAATAGCACCATTAACAACAACTTAGCAACAAGAACAAAAACAGAAGACACTCGTTACAATGAGCAACATGCTTAACGCATTTAAAATCTTAGCCAAACTTATTTGTTATTTATACCTAATTAGCTATTAAGTTTGTCGCATCATTGTCTTGTGGCTGACCTTTTACACGTTTGCGTGGGCTGAGACAGATGTGGCGGAGCGCCTGCCTGTGTGACCAACAGGACGCCACCGACAGGGTTACTTGAAGTATTTATTCAGGCACAGAATCACGTTGCTTTTCTTAATGCCAACTTGGTATTCTATAGCAAGGTCAGGGTCGTCATGTCACCGCTGCACCGATTGCGAGTGTGCATGATACTCGCGATTATGGTTTTTCTCTATAAGGGTCGAAGTTCACTGCTCTCCTAAATTATGTGGTCTCAATAAGTAAGGTTTCCTTTTCACTAAGCGGTACTTGTACGTAGGCATTGATAAAAAAAGTAGGAGGTATGAGTACTATCTGAGGCCAAATTTTAACGGATTTGTTATTCTCCCTCCTGTAGCTCCGCAGCCAGTCAGTAATCTCCCCAGCGGCGTAGCCAGGATTTTAAACAGATAATGTCTCAAACATTTATTGTATTTTTGACAGCTAGAAGGGGGGGGGGGGGGGGGCCACCCCCTGCCCCCTCCCACGTTCGCAGCTTTGCAAAAGATTAGTAAAACCAAAAAAAACACTGCGATTTGCAATAGACATTCCAAATCCTTAGACTTTGTATTGATTATTTCAATTGTTTTTTTCCAATACGTTTGACCTAATACTGTTTTTACAATTACGCGCTTATGACGTGCAAAGTCAAGACCCAGTATCTCGTGTTTCCAGCTCATATAACATATCGCAGTTTTACCTTTCGCTACATGCTCATACGTGCTCATATAACATATCGCAGCTTTACTCTTCGCTACATGCTCATCGTGCAGTACCTTGCTTAGCCTAGCATTCTCCTACACGGTGCGCTGCTGAAGGCAGGCAAGTTAAGATTCACAAAGTAAGAGAGAAGCCCGCGGCCTGAGTACAAGTGAGCTACTCCTGATAGGAGCGAGGCTGCTACGATGAAGACGTTGCTGTTAGTTTTGGGGGGTAGGTGACGCTTTCTTGTGCAGCATCGCAACATACTCTGATAATGATTTTATGATGAGTCATTGGGATATAGTCATGGAATAGAGAGAGATTTCGTATAATAAGAGTGGTGAAGGAAGAGAAATGATATAAGATGATTCCCACAAACCAATGCAAAGTCCTTATGCACAGGTAAACAATCCCCTCCTGCCGGTAGGCAGGCTCTTTTTGTCTAGCTTCTTTTCAGGCTTTCGTTCTCCTAAAGATCTTACCTTGGGGCTATTTTAGAGTAGAATAGCTGCGAACTTTCCTTATTATTCTGCAGTCAATGTAACACGTATTCTATTTTTGGCGCGGTGTTTGACTTTTTCTCAAGGAGATACAACAGATACAATAACACGCACTCAAAACACAAAGCAAACATAGAGTTTAGGTTGCGTCCTCCCCTTGTTTCCCTTATAATTTTTTTTTATTTGAAGTCAAGTTAACTCACAGGTAGCCCAGGCAATGGTTTCGAAGCTTGTTCGTAGCTTGGAATCGGCTGTTATTCTGTAAAACGAGTGACAGCCTAGCGCTATAAGGGGGAGAGAAGTCATATATTCCGTTACGAAAACCCCCCAAAATCGTATATTACACATAAATATGACAACAATAAGGCATGTTCTAAGTTTTAAGGCAATTGTATTGGCAATGTTTCACAAAAAATCGCGACTTCAATCCACTCGTTTTACCTCTAAGAATAACAGCCGATTCCAAGCTACGAAAAAGCTTCAAAACCATTGCCTGGTCTACCTGTGGTTAACTGTTGACCTTTCGGGTGAGACGTCGGCGGCCTATAGCCCGCTGGGCTCGCTGTGGTTGCTTCCATCCATGCTGTTATCCCTGACCGAACAATGGTTACGAGTATTCGGAGAGTTTTGGTATCTCTGCACGTCCTACTCTGATGTTTTTTTTTTATCTGTATTTTAGTTATTGAAAACTAGACATTCTTTTGGGCTGAGCAAGTTTCTAGAAGGGTTGATTGCTGGACTATTTCTTGTTTTAGTGGGTTGTTAATTTCCCTGTTGGTAATAATGGTTTAACATTTTAGGAATTAATGAATCTGTTTATTATCCACATTTGCAGTGTAAAACTTGTTTGCATTGGTGGTCAATTGACGAGACAAATTTACAGGTTATAAATAGTTCAAACAGTTTAGCCCTCGTGCTTCCTAGACGAAATCCGTAGCCTACCAGACTCAGTAGCTTCTACAATACCACAGAGTAGCTAACGCTGTTGGATTTTGCTTGTTTTCTTTGAGTGAAAGAATAAGTTGCTAGCGGCTGGTAGGGTTTGATTGGTGTGAGTTCAGTGATTGTGGCTACACTAACAAACTAGAAGAGGTATTTACCTCGACATTCTGTAAACTCTCATTTTTTTGGTGCTTTATATATCTATTTACCGTTAATGAATAATTCATATTTGAGTATTTAGTTCGTATTCATTTCTATGATACAGGTATATTGGTGATGACAGAGACGCTATCTGGGTCAAGAGGTAATCGATTTGAGCACTCAGTTATCTATATGACTGGGGGAGGGGAGGAGAAACCGACAAGCCCCCAAAACTCCCCCCCCTCCCCGGCCAAAAAAAAAATGCCAAGAAAACGTGTTAACCGGACAAAATATACCCGAATTCTATACCCCCTCCCCCCAAAAAAAAAGAAACATACATAATGTATCAATAAAGAATATAAGTATTTAAGTCCCCCCTTCCCCCTCCCCATTTCCCCCCGGCCACCATAACAATCTTACGCATGAACATGACGCATAGACATGCCTGCTCAACAGCTCGCACGTGTCCAAGGGGTTACGTCGTGTGCGACGGGTACCTCGAGTGTGACGACTCGATCGATGAGTTACCGTGTGGTAAGGGCAAAGCACACCTTGCGTTCTCCTGAGTTCTTTTATTAAAGTGTTCCAGTCAGTCGCGCCTTATTGTTATTGTTTTTAACTCAACATTGAAAGACAAACTATTTGAAAAGATTACTAAATAACCATCTAATAACAAAGATTTTTAATCGAATATTTTCGCAGCAGCTTCCTTCCTAAAGGAGGGCCAATCACGCCGACATGTTTCTCTATATACTGTGCTAGGATGACAAAGTTCAGTACACGTGCATCTAAGGCCTAGACAACTAGCGTGCCAGTCGCACCGTCCCGGTTCGGTTGAGGTTCGACCATAGAGCGGTTACACATAGAAACGTGTGGTCGAGCTCCTCACTTATTCCACTTCGTGACAAATATACAGCGTGCTAACGTCGTATTATCCGTGGAACTTTTCAAGAACGGCAAGATACTGCGACGTTTAACCTGGGCCTAACTTACACTATTTTCTTTGATATATAGTCATCACTTTTAACAGTCCTGTAAACTTTAAATTTTGAGCGCAAAGAGTAAATGAAACCTTATGCAAGACGACGTTGTTTTTTTTTGCTCGTTTGCAGGCTTGACGGAGTCAATCGGTTATGAATATTACTACACCAGTACTGTGCAAGTTCCAGGGTCCCAAGATAAATCCCTCACCATCTCAGCTAACGTGCGTTTTGAGGTTCAAAAAAAGAACAGAATAAACATGGTGGTAAGTGCGAACAGAATTCATCAACATCAATTCCATCATTAATTGCTATGTTCATTGCGTCGTCATCAATAGTGTCATTATGTTTATTAGAATTATCAGATCATCATCATTCTTTCGCCAATATATCATTGTTTTCATATTATAACTATCATTTTGTCATCATCAAATGCTTCTCAGTTGCTACTGAGTTATCTTAACTACCACCCAAAACAGCAACGCACTTTCTGTTTTAGGTCTTCGATGCTCCGAAGAACGTTGGAGCGGATGAAAACTGGAAGAAGACGTTTGTGATGATGCGCGGCGACGACGGCCGGTACGATCACATCATTAGCGACCCAACGACTTCTCCTGTAGTCCTCAACATCAAGAAAGCCATGGCCTCTGTGTTTCAAGTAACAGAACCTAAGGGCAGAAACGAGTACAGCGTCGTGGAGGTAGGTTAGGGGGAGTGGGTGTGTGTGGGGGGGAGTATGCGTCAAACATCTAGAACATTCATCTTCTTTATTTACTGATAACCTTTGTCCCTACGGAGCGCGTCCAGATACCTAAAAATGCAAGCTCTGCAATAACTGAAGGTATTTGTTACGCTAACAATTGTATTTTGCCAGACCGATGTCAGTGGAACCTGTGCACAAGACTACCGCGTGGAGACTAGTGCCGAGCCATTCCATCAGTATTTAGCTAACAGGATGGAAACAGGTATCCCGAAGACGATCACGAAAACGAATGACTACAGCGAGTGCTCGGAGAGGCCAGCACAGACGCGAAACTACCTAGAAACCGAGGACTGCTCACCTGAAAGAGGGGTAACTGACCGTGAATAACCATACCATACCATACTTTATTCACGCCGTATACATTTTAGCGTACATTGGTTTGTGTAGCTTTAACACATTCACAAAAAAGTGAACATGAGTACGCCCAGCAGCAATCCCCGGGTGCGCGTGTAATATAGCTTACTGTGTGCATAAGCTTTGGGTTAGGTGTATATCCACGTTTTTCGATGATCATCCGTGGATGTGTGCGCAAGCAATGGGTGCGTGCGTTAGTATATAATTGTGCGCGGATCATGAATGCGTGATGGGATTGGGATGCGTGATGAGCGATCGTTAGAGTGTAAAAAAATACTTTGCGAAGCGCATATTTGGGAAGTGTATGTTATAAAAGTATGTCAAAAGTCTCCTCGCTTTGGATTCAGTGTCTGTCAAAATTGTCCAATCCTGATTAGAAACTATTTGAAAACATTGTCTGGGAGGTGTACTTTGCTCCATAGCTGATGTGTTAGTTTTTGATTATTTGTTTTTGTGAATGTGGATGACATTCACATGTCAAGTAGACATCTTAGGCGAAAGGTGCCTTAGGCGTTGTTGCCTTAGGCGTTGTTGCCTTTAGAGTCTCCTTCCTATCAGGTGGAATCAGGCTTTGAATACTGTCCTTATTAGTGAGGTGTGCTCCACTTTTATAATGACAATGTTTTATAAGGAAGCTCCAGCTGTTCTTATTAACGAAGTTTGCCCCTCTATAATTGATCAAGCAAGCTCTTGGTGGGAGCAGCTTTCCCTTAAAGAATCTAAAAGCGGTATTAATACATGACTTAACAGTCGTCCGCTTGTTGATTATCAGAGTCGTATCCCAATGTCGAAGACGATCACCAGCTGCCAAGTCTACCTTGACGCAAAGGGAAGTTTGACCATAGCGCAGTGTATCACTAATGAGACACATGCCGTCCCGCAAGCGCCCGATCAAGGCGGTAACTTAAACGCCATACATGTCAGGTTGGTCACGCAATAGACTGTAAGGCACCTTATGTCAGGCTCGTCACGCAATATGCTGTAACGCATCTCATGGTCACGCCCCTTGTATTCCATACCATCTCGCAGTCGGCCGGTAATGCTGTGTTCTGTTCTGATTCATGTCTAGCGCATGTTACTCTATATTTGCCCAAATGAATTGGAAATACCAACTTGTTATTTATACCTTTTTTTTATTTCAATAGTAAGCGGTTGTCATTCAGGAAGTTAGTTCTGTTGTCAACTAGGATACGAGAGGGTTATCTCCCATCTCTCGAGAATATGGAGAAGTCTTCGCTACTGTTCAAATTTGGCGAGAAGCGCTACGAAGGCAACATGGAGAAGGTACAGATTGCTATCAGATAGACAGATGGGAGGGTATACACAGGTATAGACTGACAATCGAAAGGAGACGGACAGACGAATAGACAAACAGACAAAGGACAAAAACAGACTGACAGACAGACAACAACAAATGGATTCACTGACGATAGATGAAACAGATAGATAGATGAAACACACTTAATTCAAGGCAGCATATCGTGACTTTGCGTTTCAGGTTGAGCAAATTCTGCGTGATCTGTCATCCGATTTCATGCCCGGCAAAGAGGCCTACCAACTGCACAGCATTGAGGCGCCAACCCTGTATGTCAAGCTAATTGGCAAACTCCGCGACCTTAACGCAGCAGAGTTTGACACCGTGTACACTCGTCACTTTGACGACCCAAAATACAGGTATGAGCCAGGATTATATGTTCACTTTAAACCTACCCCTTGACATACGAACCCTACCCCCTGACACACAAACCTTATCCCCTGACACACAAACCCTACCCTGACACACAAACCCTACCCCCTGACACACAAACCCTACCCCCTGACACACGAACCCTACCCCCTGACACAAAAACCCTACCCCCTGACACACAAACCCTACCCCCTGACACAAAAACCCTACCCCCTGACACACAAACCTTACCCCCTGACACACAAACCCTACCCCCTGATACACTTATCCTACCCCGTGACACACTTATCTACCCCCCGACACACATATCTACCCCCCGACACACTTATCTACCCCCTGACACACTTATCTACCCCCTGTTACACTTATCTACCCCCTGACACACTTATCTACCCCTTGACACACTTATCTACCCCTTGACACACTTATCTACCCCTTGACACACTTATCTACCCCTTGACACACTTATCTACCCCCTGTTACACTTATCTACCCCCTGACACACTTATCAACCCCTTGACACACGTATCCTGCTATCCCCTGCCTGGTGGTTGTGAACTGCGTGCTCTATTTTCATTATTATGTATATGGACGCTAGGATAGTCACTATGTCAACCACCTCAATAGAAAGAAATCTTATTCGACTTTCATGAACCTCATTGCGTTTCTAGACAGTGGCTAGAGGACGCGCTTCCTTTTATCGGCACAGCACAAGCAGTGGAGCACTTCAGGAAAAGATTAGAGGATAAGTCTATCGAGACCTCTTGTGCTATAAGGCATTTAAGCCGTCTGGGGTCCATTAACCGCCGAACAGAGAGTGACTTCATGGACAATGTCATGGTAAATGCATTTAAGTGTCTCTGTCAGCCACTATATTATCGTCATCCTGGCAAAATATCATGTGTGGGGCATTACCCTCACTGCGAAAACTCATTACTATTCAGAAACTCAAAATTTATTCAATAGTCATTTCGCCAATCGCGCTCAGTTAAAGGGGCGCATTTGTTTGTTTTTTATTATTTTACACATTGTGGGGGCGCTTATTAGAAGCGGGGCGCTTATTAGAAACTGGGCCATGAACGGTATATTCACATTTGCACCGACTTTCCTATGCGATCGCCTCGCATTGACTACGATACGTGTTAACTACGATACGTGTTAACTACGATACGTGTCTTTTTGTAGACGTTGTGCCGCTCGCCACGTATTGACTACGATACGTGTTAACTACGATACGTGTTAACTACGATACGTGTTAACTACGATACGTGTTAACTACGATACGTGTCTTTTTGTAGACGTTGTGCATCTTGCCACGTATTGGCTACGATACGTGTTAACTACGATACGTGTTAACTACGATACGTGTTAACTACGATACGTGTCTTTTTGTAGACGTTGTGCCGCTCGCCACGTATTGACTACGATACGTGTTAACTACGATACGTGTTAACTACGATACGTGTTAACTACGATACATGTTAACTACGATACGTGTTAACTACGATACGTGTCTTTTTGTAGACGTTGTGCATCTTGCCACGTATTGGCTACGATACGTGTTAACTACGATACGTGTTAACTACAATACGTGTTAACTACGATACGTGTCTCTTGTTGTAAACGTTGTGCATCTTGCCACGTATTGGCTACGATACGTGTTAACTACGATACGTGTTAACTACGATACGTGTTAACTACGATACGTGTTAACTACGATACGTTCCATTTTGTAGACGTTGTGCCGCTCGCCACGTATTGACTACGATACGTGTTAACTACGATACGTGTTAACTACGATACGTGTTAACTACGATACGTGTCTTTTTGTAGACGTTGTGCCGCTCGCCACATATTGACTACGATACGTGTTAACTACGATACGTGTTAACTACGATACGTGTTAACTACGATACGTGTCTCTTGTTGTAGACGTTGTGCCGCTCGCCACGTATTGACTACGATACGTGTTAACTACGATACGTGTTAACTACGATACGTGTCTTTTTGTAGACGTTGTGCCGCTCGCCACGTATTGACTACGATACGTGTTAACTACGATACGTGTTAACTACGATACGTGTTAACTACGATACATGTTAACTACGATACTTGTTAACTACGATACGTGTTAACTACGACACGTGTTAACTACGATACGTGTCTTTTTGTAGACGTTGTGCATCTCGCCACGTATTGACTACGATACGTGTTGACTACGATACGTGTTAACTACGATACGTGTTAACTACGATACGTGTTAACTACGATACGTGTTAACTACGATACGTGTTAACTACGATACATGTTAACTACGATACGTGTTAACTACGATACGTGTCTTTTTGTAGACGTTGTGCCGCTCGCCACGTATTGACTACGATACATGTTAA
The DNA here is from genome assembly GCF_932526225.1 of Nematostella vectensis. Lineage (NCBI taxonomy): Eukaryota > Metazoa > Cnidaria > Anthozoa > Actiniaria > Edwardsiidae > Nematostella > Nematostella vectensis. The sequence goes on from NC_064034.1 coordinate 1,458,437, forward strand.
CTACGATACGTGTTAACTACGATACGTGTTAACTACGATACGTGTTTCTTGTTGTAAACGTTGTGCAGCTCGCCACGTATTGACTACGACACATGTTAACTACGATACGTGTTAACTACGATACGTGTTAACTACGATACGTGTCTTTTTGTAGACGTTGTGCCGCTCGCCTCGTATTGACTACGATACATGTTAACTACGATACGTGTTAACTACGATACATGTTAACTACGATACGTGTTAACTACGATACGTGTTTCTTGTTGTAGACGTTGTGCAGCTCGCCACGCGTGGCTTCTGAATGGCATCTCCATACCAACTGCTGGCTCGCGTTTGGCTCGCTGGTGTACACTCACAGTAAGGATGTGGGAAAGTGTCCCGACAAGTACTGCAAGGTGAACAAAAAAGATCGCTTGTATGCACCTCTTTCCATAAAGATCGTTATCTTTGTAATATACCAGGCTTTAAGATGGCCCGCAATTTTATCCTCCCGCTCAATGCCGATTTACACAAAGAATCCTTTTCCTTGCAAATAAACCTCTGTATTTTAAACTATTGTTAATAACAAAAGAGAAGTTGATCGACATTCTTTAAGAGAAGGGGTAGAAAAATATGTTAAACATAATCCCAACCAGCTATATATTCGTGTTTATTTACTAAACCAAAAATTTGATAGTCTGTTAACACATTGTCTTAGAAAGTCCCTTAGAGATATCACACGAAGCAGATTCACACAAGTCACACCCATATAGTGTATTAAACTACTACATGACAATTTGGCTTGCGGGATATCAGTAACGTTGTGTTTTGTCAGGCTTTGAGAGACGAATACAAGAAGTACATCCACGATGAGGTATTCCATGAGCGTGACCCGAAGCACATGGAAAGCCTGGTGGTCGCCCTGAAGGCTATAGGGAACTCAGGACGCGTCGAGATGTTACCCGAAGTCTTGCAGGTCATAAAGAACTGGGAAAGCCTTAATCCACCAATCATAGAAGCCATTGAGGCCCTTCGGCGTATGACCATTAGCGGGAATCAACTAACGCAGGTAGTTCCCGGCAAACTGTATTCACACCCCAATAGTCACTTCATAAGAACCTACTTTTATGTCATTAGGATATCAAAATAAAATTGCGCTCCTTCTCCAGGTTGGTGGTGACCGCTTAGTACGGGATGTCACCGTACCACAGTGCTACTCACTCGGTCGTTACTTCTGATTAGACTTCTAACATTGCATTCAACATTTATGTTATGTTCCCGCAAGGTACGGGCAGCTTTGCTGAACTACTTCGTCAACATGGGATTTTGTCCCGAGATCCGGATGGTCGCGTTTGTCGCTCTAATGGACACCAGTCCTCCTCCTGCAATCATCAGCAGACTTGTCCAGGCTATCCAAGACGAGAAAGTACCAATAGTGAAGCAATACGTCTTTACCACGTTGGACAAGGACAGCAAGTTTAACTGCAAGACGAGCGAGAGGAAGTAAGCTATCCAATCACCTCTACCTTTACGAAACTCACCTCGAATGATCTCCCTTAATCTTGCTTGTCAACTTTCACATCTTGTATCATTTTCTTTGCTTTGCACTCATCTTGGATCTTAAAATCGTTTGCGTCCTACTAAAGGCACCCCAGACACTTTCTTTTACTCATCGAAGATCCCTGTCACAACAGCAGGTTAACCGAACTCATAAAATCAACATACCCTGCTTCTTATTTCCTCTTGTCCTTATCCATACTCGACTGACTCAAATTCCTATTTTCAGTTTCTTCCGTCCGTTAATCACCTACTATCATTTACAGGAAACAAGCCCAATCATTGTTGGGTCGACTTCTGTTTCACAAGAAATCACGCTACCAGTCTTTTGTTTATGGTTTAAACATTGGAGAGCCAGATAGTGTCTTCTCGGGCCTGGAATACGACGAGACCCACACTCCGCTCAGCTCGCTGCCGCGACACATTCGCATGAAGAATTTCTTTGGTTTCTTGGGGTACGTCGCTGAACATATGGAGGTATGTATGCTAAGGAGCACGGAGCAAGGAAGGTGGTGGTAGTGATCGGGGAGTGGGGGTGGGGGTATTGGCGTAAGGGGGCTTACGTCACAGAGCACGCAAAGGTATTCAAGTGCACGTAGAGGGAGCCAGGATGGTTGTGGTGGTGATGGAGGGTGGGGGCGGAGGGGGTTACGTCACGGAGCACGCAAAGGTATTAAAGTGCACGTAGAGGGAGCCAGGAAGGTTGTGGTGGTGATGGAGGGTTGGGGCGGAGGGGTTAACGTTACGGAGCACATGGAGGTATGTGGGTAGTAGCACGTATAGGGAGCCAGGAAAGTTGTGGTGGTAATGGAGGGTGGGGGCCGTGGGGGTTACGTTACGGAGCACATGGAGGTATGTGGGTTAAGTGTCATAGAATTTGCCCTTTGAGGTGACCAGAAGGGGTAATATGACGTTATTCAAAGAAAATATGAATCCATAATTTATTTTGAAATTCTTTAAAATGCGCCATATAATTTTATGTTATGCTTTTCGCTTATTTTAGCTGAAAATTCGTCAAGACGAAGTGATGCCCCTTTTTCGCGATTTGATTGGTCCATACGGCACATGGCTAGACAAAAATTCAGTGATGGATATCATGCGACCAAAACGCAGCGCTGCGAAGGATGGATTCCCTGATGTCTACCATCGGATGAAGGAAAAGGTTATTATACCCCAAGAACAGCTAACCATTCACACAGAATGGTCGACGAATATATAACAACAACAGCCAACCATGCACATAGAATAGTCGATAAGATATATATAACAACAACAACAACTAACCATGCCAATAGAATGTTAGATAAAATATATAGACACATATATAACAACAACAGCTAATTAAACTCATAGAATGTTAGATAAAATATATAACAACTATAGCTAACCATTCACATAAAATGTTAGATAGAATATATAACAACAACAGCTAACCATGCATATAGAATGTTCGAAAAATATATAAACAACAACAGCCAACCATGCACATAGAATGGTCGATAAGATATATATAACAACAACAACAATTAACCATGCCAATAGAATGTTCGACAAGATATATAACAAATAGGTCTGATTCTGGGCGACTGTCCTCATATAGCTGTACAGAAAACGCCACATTGTGTCATTAAGATCTGCTGATACCTCACGCACGTCGGCTCCATGCTGTCACGCACTAGCTCGCTCTTCTTATCTGTGCATTAATAAGAGGAGAGGCGTGTCCGTAGTTTTTCTGTCCAGCGCGAGATCAGAATGGAATTCGAAACTAAGCTTTTATAATTCATTTTAAAGACTGCATATGTCAACAATATTAGAAATGAGTTTTAAAGGAGCGGGATTTTTTACGAGATAACTTTTTTCAGCTCCGCCCAGAGGAAAGAAGAGGCAAACCATTCAAGTTGACCATGTCAGCAAAGCTTTTTGGCAGCGAAATCGTCTACCTTTTGTTGAATAACTCCATGGACGCGATCAAGAGCTTAGAAGAAGACGGCACTATCAAGCTCGATAAGGACTGGTTGGGTAACCAGCTCAAGGCGGGCATGAACCTCAACATGAACGCCACAGACGTGCTTGTAGACACCATGAAACGTCTACCCACTACTGCAGGTGAGTCAAACCGTCACGCAACGTAATGTAACGCAACGCTGTCACGGGTGTGAAACTTGTGTTGCTGTCACGCAAGGAAAAGTAACAAAACGCGGTCACGGAACTTGATTATCGTATTATCATACCCCTTTGTGTAGGATTACCGCTGACCTATCAGTTGACCAATGGCGGCGTTTTCCGGTACAATGCCTACTTGCAGCTCACAACCAGTCCACTGCACAACCTCATCCCATGGGGGAGGGTAGCAGAGGAAACAGAAGGAACATTCAGAGAGTGCTTTAGGTAAGCATGTATTTAGAGTTTAAGCTTCGATACTTTGATACTTGTCCGTAAAACCGGGTACCAGGGTTACTAAGAAAGGGCACGGCTTGAAGGCTTTATAGATGTAGATTGATGAAGATTTAACAAGATTGTGTGAATCAGCCAGAACTTGTGTTTTATATGCGTTTATTATACGATTCACTAAAACATAGAATTACATAAAATACATGAATTACAAAAAGAAGAACTCAAAATATTGAGATACTTACAACACTGTGGATCCTTCCATGTCTACTGGCTTACAAATATTCTGAATAGGGTCACGAAAATAGCACGAACATTTATTAAACCGGACTGCAATGTATAATAAAAGGAAACTAACTAATTAAATTGGAACATAAAAGCCTATAGGAATACACAACAATACTCTACATAAAATATGCAAGGCCATGTCCCTGAGTATACGGAATCGAATGAATCCGCAACTTTTTCGTTTCGGATACGGCTATCGTCCACACGTATTCGACGATTACGCTGGCGAATCCGCAACTTTTTGAATCCGCTAACGAAAGCGGAGCGTAACGAATACGTTACGATTCCGTATACGTGTGGTCGGTGGAATCCGTAACTTTTCGATTACGACGACGTCAAAATCGTACCCAGTCTCTGGGGGGTTAGGGACAGTTTGCGGCTGCAACATTTGATATTTAAAATGGAAAACGAGTGAATGGGCGACCAAAAAATTCAAGACTAGCCATAGTGTTCTTTTTCAGAGAAAGTAAACGGCAGTACCTGATGAATAAATAATTCTTATGCTTGCATTTTTATCTTTTCATTTCTATTTACCAGTGTTGTAAACAATCAGATGATCAAGGCATACGTCTCGGCCGGTGACACCAAAATGGGATTTAAGTTTAGCACTTACGGAGCTTTCCGCTGCCCGGTTCCGTTTGACGAGGTGAAGTTTGAAACAAAAGGACGTGATGGCAAGTTCATTCGCAAGGTTGTACTTGACGTGGAGATGAACAAGCAAAACACTTCTTTTGCAAAGACAGGGTAAGTACTGGGCCAGATGGACTGGAGGAAAAGAAAGACCCTGGTGTGGTACAGATAGAGAGTACATGGCCTAAGGCCCAGACTGATCAATCAACCAACCAACCGACCGGTCAATCAGTCAGTCGGTCGGTCGGTCGTTCAGTCGGTCGGTCAGTCGTTCAGTCGGTTTATTGAGAGTGACACCTAATATCCGTACAGATAATAATATACATGTGGCTCTCAGAAAATTATCAAATTATTACAAAAACATACATAAATAACAATATAATGATAACAAAAATACATAATGATTTACAATAGTGTCAAACGAAACAATTTTCATTAGGAACAGCCTTAAGTGCCGCAATAAAAGTAGTAAGGGATTTGCTTTCCCTTACATTCGATGGAAGAGCGTCCCATGCTTTGGCCCCACCACCGTTGGCCGAGAGTGCGATAGACACGAGGTACAATCAGACCTCCGCGTTTACGAATTTTTGTACAGTTGGTATGTTGGGAACTAAATTGCTTAAACCTATTACTGAGATATTTTGGGTGTCGGTCGGTCAATTCTTTTAATTTGCAGGTCAGAGTTCCACTTCTTCACTTATGACAAAAATGGATATTGGTCAAAAGAGATGTCCAAGAATCGTCCCCCACGTTTGCCGGGTCCGCTACCAGGTATGGGGCCAGAGATTGGGCAACGCCTTGGTCAAGAAGGCGATGGGCTGGGTCGCCTTATTGGCATGTTTGGGGGACGAGGAAGCCCCATGGGTGGCAATCACCCTCACCCTCCTGGGGAACCAATGGGAGGTCGAGGTGGTAGCAGTTCTGGGCCGAATGGAGCCGATAGAGGACCGGCACACAGCCGTAGAAGACAGATTCACAATGGAGGCATACCGGGTACCAGTGGCAGTGGGCCGAGGACACAAGGAATGGGTCCGCAAGAAGGAGTGCGGGACGCATCTCCGGTTGTGTGTCGCGAGGCGTGGAATGACTCCCTGGCGCTTTGCATGGATAATAGCAAGAACACGCACATGTGGTTCTACCCAGGTGGGCGTCCTGTGGAAAACATCAATCTGGAGTACAAAAACTCAACAGACGCAGACGAGCCATACTGGGTATGACCCCTAACCGCACGAGAACACGCAGTTATGGAGGGTGCATAGGGTGGGGGATAGTGAGAGGGAAAGTATTATAAGGGTTTGCGGGAGGTGAGATCAAGGCTGGTTCAAAGGGTATATGAGTAAAGTGAGGTGTTGCCTTGAAAGCCTTAAAACAGAGTGGATGATACAAGCTGAGAAGATATTATTTTTTCTTTTTCTCCCTAGACTGAGTTTCTATTATTCTGAGTTTCTAAGTTTTATTTAAAAAGTATTTGGAAATTTGCGCTTTTCCTGTCTTGAGGAAGAAAAGTAAGGATTAGGCACCGTTGTAATAATTGATGTGTTTACGTGCTTCTTGTCTGGCACAGGAATACGAGCTCGAAATTGAAGTTGATGACGCTGGTCGCAAGCATCTCGATAAATACGACATCAAAATTACGGTCCCACGACCTCCATCGTCTCCTCCCCCCTCTGGGGCTCACCCATCACGACCCTCTTCGCACAGAGAAGTCATCTCCATCGAAGCGATGAGGACCCTGAAACCAAGAAGTATTCTACCTGACGGGAGAACTCCCAAGAATCCTGAGTGGACAGCGTGTGTTAAACTGGGGTACGTCGCATTATGTGCAACAAAAATATTACAATATTTTTTGCCACCCTCTGAAACATTTTCGATCGAAGTTGGTAAATAATGTATAAAACTTTGTTTTCAGATGGTTATTTCGAGAATAATTCAAATACTTTCTCTTTCAATGTGTAGTTCCAGAAAATATCCATACCCCCCTATTGAGGGGGTCGGAAGTATGACCCCCACCCCTCTGGAATTTCCATTTTTGGGGCCAATTTTGACCCCACCCCCAGGGGGTCGGAGGTATGACCCCCACCCCTCTGGAACTTCCAACCCCCGGGGAAAAAAATAAATACTGTAACTGTTAAGGAAAAAGGGCACTTTACACCCCTCCCCTCTGGAAGTTCCTGGGCGGGTGAACCCTCCACCCACCCGGAATTTCCAATCCCCTCAGGGGGGGGGGGGGGTATGGATATTTTCTGGAACTACACAGTTTGAATGATTACAGTAATAACAAAGGTGTGACTGACAACGGCTCTTTAAAGCACCTCCAAACACAGGGTTACCATGGTGGCGCTGTGAATAAGTTACCATGGTTACCAGGGTTACCATGGTGGCGCTGTGAACACGGGGCGTAACTTATTGTAAACCCTTTTTATAGAAACTATTTTTAACATGGGATATTTTTGGCTTATTCAGAATGAACCCTAAGGAGAGACAGCTGCAAGTGCATGCTGGGATGGGACAAAAAGATTGCTCGGTGTACAGCGTCAACATGAGCGTGGGGTACACAGAAAAGAACGCTGACCCTGGTATAGATATCGCCATCTCATGGAACAGCCTTCCCGATAACCTAGAGATGATGACATGTCCTGCCAAACAAATCATGAAGCAAATGGGCAAGGTTAGCGTGGGTTGCCTTAGGAAAATTATTGTCGGAGCATTTGACACATTTGACACGGACTAGACAAATGCCTTCAAAGTTCTGTTTTCTAGTTTTACTGGATTCCTTATTTTAACAGCAAGGTCACCTCTTGTGCGCACTTAGCAAACAAACCTTTGTCAGGAACGACATACATATTGTGGTACTCAGCTTTCCTAGCAAACAAACCTTTGTCAGGAACGACATACATATTGTGGTACTTAGCTTTCCTAGCAACCACCAGGCCTGCACAAGCATAGCTGAGTGTGTCAATGAATTAGGTACTCGATTCAATTGTTCGTCAATCATTTCATAGGTCCCCGGTGGCGGGCAAGGATGGGGGCAACCACCCCCTGGGGCAGGACAAGGAGGAGGACCACCACCCCCTGGGGCAGGACAAGGAGGAGGACCCCCACCCCCTGGAGCAGGACAAGGATGGGGGCAACCACCCCCTGGGGCAGGACAAGGAGGAGGACCACCACCCCCTGGGGCAGGACAAGGATGGGGTCAACCACCCCCTGGGGCAGGACAAGGATGGGGTCAACCACCCCCTGGGGCAGGACAAGGAGGAGGACCACCACCCCCTGGGGCAGGACAAGGAGGACCCCCACCCCCTGGGGCAGGACAAGAAGGACCCCCACCCCCTGGGGCAGGACAAGGAGGAGGACCCCCACCCCCTGGGGCAGGACAAGGATGGGGACTACCTCCCCCTGGGTCAGGGCTTCATCTCTATTGCTTTACTTCCTTCAATCTCTCATTGGTGATGGCAAATGGCACTAAGCTACAGGTGTTCGGTGTCCCGACGCCCGAGACATTGGTCTTTGAGAAAGAGATGCCGTTCTTCAAGCCGATCCACAACAAGCTCAAGGGTTTTGTCAAATATGGTGTGTGCCGTAATGTGTGCCATTGTTTTTGTCATTGTGCATTTTGTCATTGTGCCATTGTTTTTTTGTTTTGGCCATAATGAACATTTTTTTTTGCTATATTGTGCTTTCAGTTAATGAAACCCAGTTCTTTCTTCTAATATCGTGTTCTGACTCAAGATCTTTGCTGCTGCCTGTTCTGCACTCAAAGAAATGGGTGAGGGGGGTTACCCGTTCACGATAGACAAATATGGTCATATCCATGTTGTCTATAGCCTTTCAATCCCCATTGAAACGAACAGAGCCCTTATCATATGTCAAATTCCTTCTATTTTGACCACGTGAAATCGCATTGCGTGACATTCATTCCCGTAACGCTTGCCTTCCTTCAGAAACATGTAACGCAATTAGAGCTACAGACGAGATCACGACCTTCGACAAGAAGCAGTTCACTTACCGGCCTACCACTGGCTGCCCGCACGTCCTAGCTAAAGATTGCTCCAAGAAAGAGCTCTTCACCGTATTTATGAACGTAACCGCTGAGAGCAAGAAGGAGCTGACCGTCGTCGTCAAAGATCGTAAAGGCATCGGACATGTGTTTGTAATCACACCAGAAATGACAGTGATGCATGATGGGAGTCCCTTGCAGATGAAGGTGAGAGTGAATGACATTCAATTATAAATCGGCAGGTATTTGTCTATGCAGATAACATCACGCAACGTGCATGAGAGTTTACATTTCTTATAGAGCAAAGTGAATTATTGTTTGAAAATGCTTTTGCGTGCCGCTTTTGCCATCATAACTGTTAACTTGCTCACCTCGGAACCCCGTGGAGACGGCGTCCATATCGGCCATCAATGCTATCATTACCTCGTTCGGTTGACTTACAAAGCAGGTGAAATGTTGATTAACCACTTCGCAGCACAATCCCATGTGATATACAAACAGCATTAGGCATGGTTGGGCTGAGCACTAACCAAGTCTCTCCAGCATGCGCGAACGCAAGGAATCAGAGTTCTATCTTCCGCTGTTTACAAGATATCAGAAACGAAGTGCGTTTCAAGTCTCTATTTTGAGCTTATTGACAGAAACCGTAAGAAATCGTGAGCCTGTATTTCGTGCGAAATTCCTGCAAGCAATGTTGGGATCGAGAACCGTGAACAATGACCCGACTAATGTAAGAACTGGATGGCCAAAACTTATGGTCTTATGGTTGCAGGAACTGATGGCATGCGACCTCATTGCATTACTCCCCACCCCCCTCCCCATCCACCCACCTATCAAAAGGGTGCTTAGGCGCATGCGCTTCTGGACTATGGGCGTAGCAACAAGGCGTAGAATTTTTGTGATATCGCAACGCTAGCCAATTTCATAGTAAGATTGTGTGGTTTACAAGGAAAACGCTAAACTTCGGGTTGCCGTCCGTAGATCAAGTCCGTACTACGTGGTCTGCCCCTCAAATGCTACACGTTTTACTTTGAGTGTTCTTGTCTCCCGTCAGCCTATCCCGGGAGAAGCGTCTACAAGTGCACATCACATCCCCCGTCTCTGCAAGGTAACGAAGAGCGCAGAAGAGGTGGTGGTCACATGTGACGCCGGGCTAACGGTCATCACAAACGCAGAAGCTTTACAGGTCAAGGTCAGCCCATGGTAAGGACTCGCACGTGCGTCTTTCATCATCATCATCGTCGTCGTTTTCGTAATCATCAACATCATCATTGTCATCATCATCATCGATATCATCATCCTCGTTATTTGTATTATGATCATCGTCATAATCGTCGCCGTTGTCGCCATCATAATCATTGTAATCATCAACATCATCATTATTATCATCATCACTATCATCGCTTATGAGTCATATTAGAGCCGTCTAAACCACAACAGACAAAAATACGCAGAGAATGATTATAAATTTATAGTTACTGTACTATTTTTTTTAATATTCCACGAACTCTCTCGCCAACGATTTTCATCAAAGATCTCTACGACTGCCAAACGACCTACTTCAGCTTTGTTTGAACTGTTTTAGGAATAGCATTTCACGTCCTGAGATCTACTTTACGTTGACAGAGTCAACGTACCTTTTCTCCTTTCAGACCCTTCGCTCTTGTTGACAGGTAGTATTTCACGTCCTGAGATCTACTTTACGTTGATTTAAAAAATGGAAATTGTTCGACAGGTATTTCCATTACATGTGCGGCATGTGTGGCAACTTCGACTGGAGACCGACAGATGATAGCAGAGATCCAGTCCAAAGAGTTCAGGATCTGGACCACGCGTTCGCTGCCTCATGGCTTGTCCCCGGCGAGAACTGCAAATCAGGTAATATGCACCGGCATGCAACCTGGTGGGATGTTCTTTTTAAGATTATTCTAACAGGATTTCGATGATCCACCAATGGGCGTTGTAGGAAGCCTGCATCAATACTTTTGGTGTCTTTGGAAACGTAAACATGTCAGTACTTTTGTGTTGTTTCCCGTGCAATATCTTTGTTAAAAGCTGATTAATTAATTTCTTTAGAAGGCACTTTTTTTTTAATCACATGTCAGTCACAACTCTAATGGCATTCCTCTGTAATTTGTGAAACTTTGAAGAATGTTTATCACGGCAGTGCAATCTGTATGGATTTTATGTTAACATATATCCAAAGCTATACCTAAAACTATATTAAATATTAAAAATTATTTTGGTAGACGATTTTGGCCGTGGACGCTCAAAGTTCAAATTACTTTAATGTATTTACTTTTTGTTTTAAAAAGAAAAGCTCATATTTCCTCCCTACTCTCTCCTCCGGAATAATTCACCTTCTATGTATACCATATGGGAAGTAGATGACTTATGATAAGTGACCTTTGTGTAAAGGAGTCGTACGGACTCTAACTCATGGCTGTGTTTAGGCTGCAAGGTGGTACAGCGGCCCTTAAAGGAAGTCATTTCTGGAAAGTACTGTGTCGCAACCAATGCCTTGCAATGCGCGCCGGGTTGCCGAGCAACAAGGTCCACCAATACAACACTGCCATTCGCATGCGTGGACCAAAGCAGTCCGCTGGTCGCAGAAACCGACAAGAACTTCAGAGATGAAAATTTCGGCGCCATTTTGAATGCCTTCAAAGACAAAGTAAAGTCAGCCAAGTATTCCACTATTGTTCACTATGATTGCAACTGTGACAAATGCCCTTTGAAGTAAGGCCAACCTGCAGGATTAGATGTAGTTATCGATAGATAGATTATCGTATGAAAGTTTGGTAGCATGCACATAAACTTTGATAAATACGATAACTAATTATTATACCATTTTATTGACTCAAATACATTCATCGCAAACGTCAATGAGTATTCTTATAAACATGCCATGTTAACAGTGAATAACACATTTTAACGCTTTTGAAGAGGTATAAAATGCACTGTTTCAGTGATTATTATTTCGACTTGTCGCCATAAGGGGTAGGGGGAGGGGGGGGGGGGGGGGTAAAACGTTTTCTATTATGTCACGATATTGCCATCTTCCCGATTACAAGTGCTACAGCTCACGCGTAAGTGAAAATACATTGTTTATATTTACATCAATACTATCATCAATCACACCGTGCTCTAAGGAGCTACACCTGAATGAGTGGAATGTTGCGTATCTTACAGCGGCGACAAAACAAGTAAGCTGATTTGTTCAATTATACGCGATTACGGTTAATCTCTCCATATATATTGTATCTTGCTATAACCAATATCGTATCTTCTGGTAATGTTTTAAAAACCCTTCAACTTCTTGACCACTCCTATTACCTTCAATTCTTTGAAGGGTCACGTGTGGTGGCTCACTATTACCTTTTACTATTCCAGTGTCTTGTTGCCATATTGATACGGCGTCAGTCAAATTAATAGCCGTACGCGGATGAGCACTATTGTATTTTGACAATAAGTTTTTACGCTTTGCTTTAATCCATAAGAACCCTATGTTTGACTGTAAATAATAACTTCGTCTGCTATCTGAACTTTTTGGCAACAGCCCCTCCCATGTCCACTCGCTCCTGAGCAAGGCCATGAATGTACTTTTGGGCAACAGTCTCTACAATCCTCTCGTGTATACCGTCACGATATTTATTCGTCATAAGAGCACTGTGATGGATACTGGTCGGCTCTGGCATGACTTGTCAGCTTTCCACTGTTTGGCTTCGTGCCAAACATATCCAGAGTGATCAGCGGCTACAAGTATCAATTGGGGCCTCAACATATGCCAAGGCCAAACGTTCTCTCTAGTACCCCCACGGGACTCAACAAGGCCAAACGTTCTCTCTAGTACCCCCACGGGACTCAACAAGGCCAAGTGCTCTCTCTAGTACCCCCACGGGGCTCAACAAGGCCAAGTGCTCTCTCTAGTGCCCCCACGGGGCTCAACAAGGCCAAATGTACTCTCTAGAACCCCCATGGGACTCCACAAGGCCAAGTGTACTCTCTAGAACCCCCACGGGGCTCAACAAGGCCAAATGTACTGTCTTGTACCCCCACGGGACTCCACAAGGCCAGTGTTGTTGGGGGTTCCTCGTGAATATCGTCACCATATTTTCGTCCTACGCTGTTGTTTAATTGGAGAATTTATGTCATGTGTCACGCGTCTGTTGTACTGGGAAGTTCTTCCACCGCTGACAGGCCAGCTGTGCCTGACTGCAGGCGCACCAAAGGGTCTGACATCTCGCTGGACACTAGGGAATACCGCGCGCTGTTACGATTCTAAATAAAAAAACAAATGTGTTACAAGGAGGGGCTGGTCTAATATGAAATGGTAATAAAATAGAAATCACCATTGCTTAAAAAACATTGGTAAAAAACAACCCCTTTTTTCTTTGCTAGTAAGTCTCCGTAGACCCTTTTCAATTTATTTAAGCTTATTGCTATGTCTGATATAAGATACTCATTGGCTTAAAGTGTTGCATTACTTTTGTGTACCTGATGAAAACTGGTAAAGCTTGCTAAACTGTCGCGCGGATTCATTTCACCGCTCATGCGCTGGCTGCTATGACCGCTGACCACATCATCGTCTCGACTAGAGGAGCCACGCTGTCCTACAGAGTGAAAAGCAGCTATATATGAAAAAGGAAATTTTCTGGTACCTTTGAGACTACAATAGCGTCAAATGTGTAACAGGTTGCGTGCAGGCGCTATCGTATTTTGTCCGTACGTACAGCCGCACGTCCAGGCGAGAATCTCTGATAGCGGATAAAGGGTTGAATGTATTCCCAATTAGATATATAAATAAGTCATAACTTTTACCTCTTCTTTGGAACATAACAAGCACTGGGCGTCCGTCCGAACTGCTTCCCTGGAATACAGAAGAGGCAATCAGTTTACAGGTGTTTACACAGAAGACAATCAGTTTACAGGTGTTTACACAGAAGAGGCAATCAGTTTACAGGTGTTTACACAGAAGAGGCAATCAGTTTACAGGTGTTTACACAGAAGAGGCAATCAGTTTACAGGTGTTTACACAGAAGACAATCAGTTTACAGGTGTTTACACAGAAGACAATCAGTTTACAGGTGTTTACACAGAAGACAATCAGTTTACAGGTGTTTACACAGAAGACAATCAGTTTACAGGTGTTTACACAGAAGACAATCAGTTTACAGGTGTTTACACAGAAGACAACCAGTTTATAGGTGTTTACACAGAAGACAATCAGTTTACAGGTGTTTACACAGAAGACAATCAGTTTACAGGTGTTTACACAGAAGACAATCAGTTTATAGGTGTTTACACAGAAGACAATCAGTTTACAGGTGTTTACACAGAAGACAATCAGTTTACAGGTGTTTACACAGAAGACAACCAGTTTATAGGTGTTTACACAGAAGACAATCAGTTTACAGGTGTTTACACAGAAGACAATCAGTTTACAGGTGTTTACACAGAAGACAATCAGTTTACAGGTGTTTACACAGAAGACAATCAGTTTACAGGTGTTTACACAGAAGACAATCAGTTTACAGGTGTTTACACAGAAGACAACCAGTTTATAGGTGTTTACACAGAAGACAATCAGTTTACAGGTGTTTACACAGAAGAGGCAATCAGTTTACAGGTGTTTACACAGAAGATAATCAGTTTACAGGTGTTTACACAGAAGACAATCAGTTTACAGGTGTTTACACAGAAGAGGCAATCAGTTTACAGGTGTTTACACAGAAAAGGCAATCAGTTTACAGGTGTTTACACAGAAGAGGCAATCAGTTTACAGGTGTTTACACAGAAGACAATCAGTTTACAGGTGTTTACACAGAAGACAATCAGTTTACAGGTGTTTACACAGAAGACAATCAGTTTACAGGTGTTTACACAGAAAACAATCAGTTTACAGGTGTTTACACAGAAGACAATCAGTTTACAGGTGTTTACACAGAAGACAATCAGTTTACAGGTGTTTACACAGAAGACAATCAGTTTACAGGTGTTTACACAGAAGACAATCAGTTTACAGGTGTTTACACAGAAGACAATCAGTTTACAGGTGTTTACACAGAAGACAATCAGTTTACAGGTGTTTACACAGAAGACAATCAGTTTACAGGTGTTTACACAGAAGACAATCAGTTTACAGGTGTTTACACAGAAGACAAGACGTTAAGAAGCCAAGTAAATGATAGCAGAAAAAACGACACGTTTTATGTCGAACATTGACATGAACGCTTACCTAGTGAATAGTGGCGAAATGAGGGGATAGGTTGAAGCGAGGGGGGGTGGGGTGGGGTGCGGGGCTCGGATAGAATATGACTGCTATAGGAGTGCGACCCGCACCATCATAAAATGAGGATGATGTAAGTTTGACAATACTTAGGAGTTGGGAGATTTCACCACAGTTAAGATTCCCCTAAAAGTGAGACAGGGTGGGGCTCTAAGTACTGCGGGACGAGCACAAAATCCCAATTCAATAGAGCAAGTGATTATTCACACTTACAGCGGAAGCATCTATGAACTTCATATTCTTGATGCCATTAGAATCATTAGTCTCAGAGGACTTGATCATCTTTGCGGTCGAGTCGGATTTGCTGGACTTGGATGTGCTCGTGTACACTGGTCCTTTCTCCCGACAACAAAGAACTCGGATGTACTCATGACGAACCTGATATATCGAGGACCGAGGTAGGTTATACCACGAAGAGTTAGAAGGGGAATAGTTGGGAAATGAGCGATTACAGAAGAGATTTCATACATCCAACCTGCTACGGAGGTAAGTTATACCACGAAGAGTTAGAAGGTGAATAGTGGGGAAATGAGCGATTATAAAATAGATCCCAAACATCCAACCTGCTACGGAGGACATTATCGTAGAGGACCCCCCTGGAAACCCCCCCCCCCCTCCTAATCACCATCTAATATAACTCATATGCACCATAAAAAAAGTCTTATATTCTAAGGAAGAGTGGATAACCCGACGCCGGTAAAAGTCTATGTATGCCCGAAAGCCTCATGTGCCTCAGGCTGTTGTAGTAAACCAAGTGGCAGGGTATGAAATAAGATTCACCTTTTCGTCGCCAACGCAGTGAAACAAGAAGATAAATACGCCCTACGAGAACAATACAATAATACCGATAAGCAGGGTATATACAAATCACATTTGAAGATGAATACACCCTATGAGAACAATACAACAATACCGATAAGCAGGGTATTTAAAAATCACATTTGAAGATGAATACACCCTATGAGAACAATACCGATAAGTGGGGTATGTATGAGGACAATACAACAATACCGATAAGTGGCGTATCTATAAGGACAATACAATAATACCGATAAGCAGGGTATTTAAACAACACAATCGAAGATGAATACACCCTATGAGGACAAACAATACCGATAAGTAGGGTATTTTAAAAATCACATTTGAAGATGAATACACCCTATGAGAACAATACCGATAAGTGGGGTATGTATGAGGACAATACAACAATACGACCGATAAGTGGCGTATCTATGAGGACAATACAATAATACGGATAAGCAGGGTATTTAAACAACACAATCGAAGATGAATACATCCTATGAGGACAAACAATACCGATAAGTAGGGTATTTAAAAAAAAAAAACACTGTGTATAGATATTTCCCACCTGCAGGGAGTTGAAGATTGTGAAGAAGTACGCCATAAACAGGGTCTCGCTATTGACGTAAAACACCCCGAACAGCCAGGTGAGGCCGAGAATACACGTCAAGAGGGTACACGCCTTAGCCCAGTACCTGACACAGAAGATGACATCATCAGAACATCATCACTACAATCATCATCATCAGAACATCATCACCACAATCATCATCATCAGAACATCATCATATAATCAACATGCATCATCTAAACATCATCGTATAATCAACATCATCATCAAAACATTATCATCCACCATCATCTCCGCTATGTTGTTTCACTCTCGTTGTCCTAATAAGGAGTGGATTTTCAGAGAGGGGAGAGGAGGGGGGGTGCAACGTGAATTCAGGGATAATAATGAATTTAAGGAGTCATACCTTATCTTGCGTATCTTGCTCGGTTTACGTTGCTTTCCACCTCGCTTTGACATAACGCTGAACGCGATGCCCATAAACACGAAGTTAAACTAAAAAAATAATATATATAAAACGCTATTTCCAATATCTTTCTACAAACACACATAAATAAGAAGATGTAGGTTTGAACTGAAGGATGACTTTCTCATTGCTTAAAACCTCGCAGGCGGTGTGTGCCCAAATGTCCAAAAGGACACCTAAACGCGAGTGGTACACGCGGATAGTATTTTGATTACTTACGGCGATTACACCCAAAGCAGGCCCAACAAACGACCAGATGAAGCCACGCTCCATAGAGAGCCAGCAACTAAAAGAAAAAAAAATATCATTATATCACAATAATCAGCCATAATAAGTAGAACAAAAATGGCGGCTAAACTATCGCAAACAGGACAGGAACAAATCCACATACTAATACTGTGTACTATATCCTTGTGGAAAAATCCCTGCGGAGACACCAACAACCACAGCAGGCAGACCTGAAATTCGACCAAAAAAAAAATAAAATAAATAACATTGACACATTTGCATACAACATTTCACTTCGCTATAGCCCTTATATTCCTTATAAACTTATCAATCACTTACCCCATCCGAAGGTGAGGAAGACAGCTCTTTTCTTGTTCGTGATCGTCTTCGTACCGAACACCTTGACCAACATGAGGTAGAGCATGACCCCCTCTAGGGCCATCCATGCGAACGAGGCAAGCCACAGGTAGTGAAGCAGGGCCGCTATGATTTGACATACAAGCTGAGGAGAAAAACCAACACGAGTCCGTATCATTTCGCCTCCGCCATTTTGATAATTTGGGGTTCTCAGTGAGGCATTCGACTAACTGACCTAGAAATACCGCGTACTGAATTGTGTGATACGTGGTTAGTTTACAGCACGGTTTACAGTTACGGTTTACGGTTTACGGTTACAGCAGCTCTAGGGCACACTTTCAGAAAGTCAATAAGGCATCATAACGTCATTTCTTAGTCGCGTCAGTATTTGCTCTCTTAGTTGACCTCTGTTGTCTTTTAACCACATATTCACGTGCATGACAAAGACACCGCTGCTATAGGAAAGTCCCTCCCAAGGGACCGAAGGCGCCCAGATAAGCCTCAATTTTTTTCAGTCTACGTCACAGCGAGCTGTGTGTGGCGTAACCGTATAAGACTTAGGTCTTAAGGGCTAGGAACCTGGTTATTGCCTCCCTATTAATGCGCGGGTGCCTCGGTACCTGTGTGTTACACAGTTCGCTAGATAGCGGTGCTGGGGCCGAAATCTCCAGCCTAGCCGTAAAGCTTTAGCTGCCATACGGTGATTCAGCGGACGTCTGGATGTATGGTCTATTTTTTTCTCTCTCTTCGTTCCAAGCTGTCCGATCCTAGGTAAGTGTTCCGTTTTTTTTTTTTTTTTTGCAACTTGTTTTACTACATTTTTTTTTACATTTTTTTATTCTTTATTTTGAACACGCTTAACCAAACCGACTACTCTTTTTCGCCTCGGTACCCACAGGCGGCTGGGTAGGGGCGTGCGATGCCTCTCTCAGGTTTCTGAATGCCTCTGTGACCCCCCTCCCTGGTTTCTGCGGTGTAGACCTAAGCGCTTTAACGTTTTTCAGCACGATTCACATGCCGGAGGCAAAGGAAACAGAGGGGTAATAAGGTTCATCCAATTCACTAGGGAAAAGGGGCATTATGTCCAAGATCTATTTGATTCCCTAGCCTGTATCTCTTCAATGCCATACTCTTTGTGAGCGACTAGGGAAGGGTAAAGGTGTGTGCCCTACATTAATCTATTTGTTCCGGCCAAAATCGCATCTTTCTTAGAGTATTCATTTTGAGAGTCCGCAGACAGGAAAGCTCCGTGGACATATCCGAGTAAAGAAACTCATTTCGCCAACTAGCCTTTCCCATGAGAACCACATACATCTCGTATTTACCTTGATTTCTGTTTTGTTGACTCCAAACAGAAAGAGTAGCTGCGCTAGAATGAGTGATATCGATAGGTTCTTGTGTAGAAATGTTCGGGAAGACTTCAAAAACCTGCAAATACAGTGAAAAAAAAATAAAACAAATCTGTCACGAAACACGTGTCAAAATACAAGCTTTTGGTGTCTGTCGCTGGGATCTGAACGCAATGAAGATGAGTGAGGTAATGCATGGCGTTACCACGTATCTGAACGTGATGAATGTGAGTAACGCAATGCATAGCGTGACCACGTACCTGAACGTGATGGAGGTGAGTAACGCGATGCATAGCGAGACCACGTACCTGAACGTGATGAAGGTGAGTAACGCGATGCCTGACGTGACCACGTACCTGAACGTGATGAAGGTGAGTAGCGCGATGCATAGAGTGACCACGGACAGTACGATGCCGATATACGTTATCAGCGAGAGAGCAAGGCGGTGATCACCCTACGAGAAAAAAATTCCACGATTAACTTGGATAATCCATGTCATTGAATGCACCATCCTTAGAATGGTACAACAATACAGAGGACTACTATTGGAATCACGGACCATTAGATCCTGTTATAACATATAATATGCCCCAGTCCATTAATATCTGATGAGTCTCTCCAATTTGAATCCTAACGGTTGGTTCTCAGTGGAACGTAAGCGCAAGCGCTAAAAAACGCAACTGCTTGATCTTATGTTTGACCGATTCTAACTTGTGTTGCGCTTCCGCTTGCGCTTGCGTCCTCTCTCAATTGACTTGAGAGAAACCCCAAATGTTTCTATACCAGCATTCAGTGCGCGCTCAATCTTGTTCTACTCCCGAGATCCCAAGCGCGCGTGGTAGATTACGTCATAGTAACTAATTAAGGATTCATTAACCTTATTACCATTCCACGAAACTCTTTTGCAGTTCAGGTATCTACGAATATAGCTCTTTAAAAATGCCAAATTACTGGCGCTGCGCTACGATTGGCGTGCTAGCACTCGGCGGGGTGGCCCTCGGGTATTATGGGTACAAGTACTGGTGCAGAGATGAGGTGAGACAAGTGACGTTATGGGTACAAGTACTGGTGCGGAGATGAGGTGAGACAAGTGACCAGAAGATAGAGGGCACGGGAGGTCGCGCGTATTGATACGTGCTCGCGCCTCATGAACTTTGATCAGCCATATTCATTTCTCCTTATGTTTTCTCACAGGAAATAGTTTCAAGCTCCGAAGGGGAGGAGGCCGTTGCCATGTCTAAACAGACGCCTGTTGAGACGCAGCAGGGCGCATGCGCGACGCAAAGGACGGTGGAGACTGGTGGCAACAAGAAGGGCGATGCTACAGCTGTAAGGCTGGAAAAATACTGATGGATCTTTGCAGAGGACGTGCAGTCATTTTCGGAGAATGAAACTCTTTGTTTCACCATTAAACCCGACACTGAAGGCGGCAACAAGAGACGACAGACGACTGCCGAGCACAAGAATGCTGACATGGCTTGTAGCCAGCCTGAGTTGACGACAGCAAATGCTGCTGGTCTTGTCAATGTCACAGCTGAGGACAAATCCGACTCTGTTACCAATGACGAGGAGTACAGCATTGAAAAGGATGAATCGGGCGTGATCAACATGGAACTCGAAGAGGACGAGCCAATTGACGAGGAAGAACAGTTCGCCAAGACAATGGAAGCTATGGCGTGCTTCGTGTTCTTTCAGGGAAGGAGTATGGAAGAGATCAGGCAGACTGAGGTGGAGCTGGGCCCCCTGTGGGCGATTGTCGTGGCGTTTAGGGACTAGGTTCCAGAGGACCATCCGATGAGGAACCAATTTAAGGATTAAAGCGGCCGCTCTTACTCATATAGCCAGAACGTGTGGTATTGAAAGGAAATTCTGTATTTGATTAGAACATTTTTACTTACACTTGGCTTATCAAAACCTTTAACTTGAAAAAATGATTGATAATTGTAGTTTACCTGGTTTTAATACATTCGCATACTTTTGTATTGTTAATGTTTTGGCATTTGTAAATACGTTTTTATTTCATCATATCAATTATTATTAAAACAAAGTTTCAAGACCCTTACTCTATTCTATCCCGTTAAAAATTTCTTATAGTAAATTATTATTTCTGTAAACTGATCAACAATTAAGGCTTTACCCCGTTTAAGAACCATTCCTCGAGGGCACCATTGTATTCAGCTGTTTATAGTAATAAGAATTTACGAACAGTAAAAGAATGGCATGATAAATACCTCGAAAGTTGTATTTTGAGTTACCTTGAGTATCGCGTCCATGTCTCCCTTGACGTTCATGAGGATGGCAAACCCTGTCAGATGGTAGCACTTGCATATCGTGTGAGTGCTGTTGGTCCCGTTCACATAGCAACCCTTGTTGGACCAAAACCCAGGCAACCTGGTAACCAAGAAACTGATCTGATTACATTTTACAGAAATAATAGTTATAGTTGTGCATGTATGGTTGTATAAAATTTCACAGGAATAGAGGAATGATTTTTAAAAAAAACTTCTTTTATACTACTTTACGCTTCTATTCATCGCACCTTCCTACTTATCTCGAAATACATTTTCCGCCAGCTAAGTAGTATTTTATTTCGGGTCATGGCCGTATTTTTAGTCAAGGAATAAAACATAATATTAGCTCTATTTTTTTTATAGATCTATATCCTCGGTGATTTATGGCTATAAAAAAGTCGTTCTCATTAAGCCCTTTCTGAGTTGTGGTTTGGAGTCTATATCCCCAATGCCCCCTCCTGTCACGCAAGCTTCTGTCATCTCCATGGACTCTATCAATTATCTGGACCGATGAGTCCGCTAATCCCCTATGTCCATCCAAGTCTATATCCCCATTGCCCCCTCCCTGTCCCGCAAGCTTCTCTCATCTCCATGGACTCTGTCAATTATCTGGACCGATGAGTCCGCTAATCCCTTATGTCCATCCGAGTTGAACTGCCTGTACACCAGGTCAGCGGTCTCCCTCTCAGCCACTGATCTTTTCTTGTGGGTAACTATTCTACTCTTATGGTTATTAAAGCGTACCCGGAACTTAGTTGTAGTACAGCCTACATATTGTAGACCACACGTTTTACACGAAAGCAAATAAACAACATTATCACTGTTACAGTCCAGGTCAACCTGACTGACCTGGACTGTAACAGTGGTAATGTTGTTTATTTGCTTTGCTATTTGTTGAATCTTAAAACAGGTAGTGAGGTAATGTCTTGCGTCGGCCCCTTAGAATCTTAAAACAGGTAGTGAGGTAATGTCTTGCGTCGGCCCCTTATCTTAAAACAGGTTGATTAAAATATATCTAAAAAGGGATAGTGGGGCTCCTCACGGCCTTTTAAAACATATAAAGATGATCGCACGCACCATTAGCAACCGGTAAACTTCTCTAGATCAAAGTAAACTTCTCTTAATCACAGTAAACTTCTCTTAATCACAGTAAACTTCTCTCGACCAAAGTAAACTTTTCTTATTCACAGTAATTCCTAATAAGCTTTAACAAAATACTGACCGCGACATGTTCCAGAACACGCAGGAGGGTTTCCCGAATCCTCGGTTAGCCTGTCAAAAAAGAACATACTATTGTACTGGGTACTTGTACCCAGAGCCCCTCGGTCGTGATAGCGGAGGAGGCCCTGGGAGCGAAAATGAGGTGGATTTTTTTATGAGTTGCGCTAACATACCTTGACGTGACTGAGAATAATAGTGACGGGCTCCTTAAATCTTTTTCTCTTGAGTGGGGTGAGCGTCAGTGATAACACAGCGGAGTTAATAGTCATGTTCCTAGGAGTGAAATACAAGTGTTGAGTTAGCGCTTTCAATTTAACCCCTTTCCGGGGTGGTAACATCTCAAAGGGCGAAATCTTAGTGCCCAGGTCACAACACTACAACAGGAAGAATTCGGAAAATTCGTAACCCGCAGTGCCTATCAAATAAATAAGCAAATAAACGACAAAATACAAAGCTGTAGTATTCTTGTTTCTGAGCCTGTGAATATTAATATGCTTTAGAGATCGAGATTCAGCCATACGTTACCCATTACGACGATTGGAGTCTCGAGTGTAACTTTGTCTTAAGGCTTTTCACTCACCTTTCTGACTCCCCACTTGTGAGAAGTTCCCCAAGTCGGTTGTACGACACGTAGGTAGCCACCTGTGGCTCTTTACCTGAAATGTGCGATAACTATATAAGTAATGGCAAGTCAGTGATGGTGATGGTGGTGTGAATGCCTTATCATGGGCGGATCCAGGAGTTTTTTCAGGGGGCTGGGGGAAGGGGGTGTTCAGGGGAGGGAACTGTAAGGGGGGGTGTTCAGGGGACTGTAATGGGGGGTGTTCAGGGGACTGTAAGGAGGGGTGTTCAGGGGACTATAAGGGGGTGTTCAGGGGACTGTAAGGGGGGGTGTTCAGGGGACTAGGTGGAGGGAGTTGGTGGGCAGCAGGGGGGTTGCAACACTCATGACACTCATATTTCTCTCTATTTATCTGTTCTAAGAGCTTCTCCCAACATTCAACATCTTAATTGAGAATGGCTTATCCTGGACCTGGGACCTGGGACCTGAACACACAAATTCACTGCAGAGAAACAGAAATATACTGCCCATGTCTCGACCGGGAATGGAACTCGTTTCAGTAGAGGTGAGCGGCCCCGTATGTTGGACAGCTAACACACTGGGCCACCTGTGGTGAGAGGCCCCATATGCTGGCCAGCTAACACACTGGGCCACCTGTGGTGAGAGGCCCCATATGCTGGCCAGCTAACACATTGGGTCACCTGTGGTGAGAGACCCATATGCTGGCCAGCTAACACACTGGGCCACCTGTGGTGAGAGGCCCCATATGCTGGCCAGCTAACACACTGGGCCACCTGTGGTGAGAGGCCCCATATGCTGGCCAGCTAACACACTGGGTCACCTGTGGTGAGAGGCCCTGTTTGCTGGCCAGGTAACACACTGGGTCACCTGTGGTGAGAGGCCCCATATGTTGGCCAGCTAACACACTGGGCCACCTGTGGTGAGAGGCCCCATATGCTGGCCAGCTAACACACTGGGTCACCTGTGGTGAGAGGCCCTGTTTGCTGGCCAGGTAACACACTGGGTCACCTGTGGTGAGAGGCCCTGTTTGCTGGCCAGGTAACACACTGGGTCACCTGTGGTGAGAGGCCCCATATGTTGGCCAGCTAACACACTGGGCCACCTGTGGTGAGAGGCCCCATATGCTGGCCAGCTAACACACTGGGTCACCTGTGGTGAGAGGCCCTGTTTGCTGGCCAGGTAACACACTGGGCCACCTGTGGTGAGAGGCCCCATATGCTGGCCAGCTAACACACTGGGCCACCTGTGGTGAGAGGCCCCATATGCTGGCCAGCTAACACACTGGGCCACCTGTGGTGAGAGACCCATATGCTGGCCAGCTAACACACTGGGCCACCTGTGGTGAGAGGCCCTGTTTGCTGGCCAGGTAACACACTGGGCCACCTGTGATGAGAGGCCCCATATGTTGGCCAGCTAACACACTGGGTCACCTATGATTAGAGGGATTTCAAACCCCTCCCCTAGACTCGCCATCACTAATACATCTAGTGTGAACCAAGCGAACCTTTGCTCAGCTCTGAAGACGGAAACATGACCATGTTGCCTGTATGCTCATCACTCCCGTCCGTTGACTTTTCTCGGAAACCGATCCCTTCTGGCGCAGTTTCATTGATAACCGAGCGCACACCCAGAACTGAAAATATGGGAAACAAGCAAGTAACAATTATATGAACGATAAAAAAATGACAGTATATCTCTGACAATATGTATCTCTGACAGTATATCCGCTGATTGGTTTGGAGCGCGAAGTAGGCGTGTTATGTTATAGAAAAGTGTCCAATGATGTGTGTGATGATGTGTGGTGTGGATCGGGAGCGTTACATGGTAACAGGGAGGCGTGATCGGCCTTTTTTAATAAATACAAAAGTAAAAGCGCAAGGCTGGTTACTTACCGACATTAGGCATAGCGGCGATTGCACTTCCTGAAGACTGAGCCATCTTTAGTGCCACATTGTCAAGGTTGCTCATCAAAGATCCCGCCTGACGCTTGCGCTTTGTCTAGAGATAGCATGATACAGTAAGACGCACGTTATATATATCAATGGCAAGTCACCCTGCTAACGGCACGCTTTGTCTAGAGATGGCATGATACAGAATAAGATGTATACCTACATGTAATATATACCTATGGCAAGTCACCCTGCTTATACCTACATGTAATATATACCTATGGCAAGTCACCCTGCTTATACCTACATGTAATATATACCTATGGCAAGTCACCCTGCTTATGCCTACTTGTAATATATACCTATGGCAAGTCACCCTGCTAACGACGCGCTTTGTCTAGAGATGGCATGATACAGAATAAGATGTATACCTACATGTAATATATACCTATGGCAAGTCACCCTGCTTATACCTATATGTAATATATACCTATGGCAAGTCACCCTGCTTATACCTACATGTAATATATACCTATGGCAAGTCACCCTGCTAACGACACGCTTTGTCTAGAGATGGCATGATACAGAATAAGATGTATACCTACATGTAATATATACCTATGGGAAGTCACCCTGCTTATACCTAAATGTAATATATACCTATGGCAAGTCACCCTGCTAACGGCACGCTTTGTCTAGAGATAGCATGATACAGTAAGACGCACGTGATATATATCAATGGCAAGTCACCCTGCTAACGGCACGCTTTGTCTAGAGATGGCATGATACAGAATAAGATGTATACCTACATGTAATATATACCTATGGCAAGTCACCCTGCTTATACCTAAATGTAATATATACCTATGGCAAGTCACCCTGCTAACGACACGCTTTGTCTAGAGATGCCATGGTACAGTAAGATGTATACCTACATGTAATATATACCTATGGCAAGTCACCCTGCTTATACCTACATGTAATATATACCTATGGCAAGTCACCCTGCTTATACCTACATGTAATATATACCTATGGCAAGTCACCCTGCTAACGACACGCTTTGTCTAGAGATGGCATGATACAGAATAAGATGTATACCTACATGTAATATATACCTATGGCAAGTCACCCTGCTTATACCTATATGTAATATATACCTATGGCAAGTCACCCTGCTTATACCTACATGTAATATATACCTATGGCAAGTCACCCTGCTAACGACACGCTTTGTCTAGAGATGGCATGATACAGAATAAGATGTATACCTACATGTAATATATACCTATGGGAAGTCACCCTGCTTATACCTAAATGTAATATATACCTATGGCAAGTCACCCTGCTAACGGCACGCTTTGTCTAGAGATAGCATGATACAGTAAGACGCACGTGATATATATCAATGGCAAGTCACCCTGCTAACGGCACGCTTTGTCTAGAGATGGCATGATACAGAATAAGATGTATACCTACATGTAATATATACCTATGGCAAGTCACCCTGCTTATACCTAAATGTAATATATACCTATGGCAAGTCACCCTGCTAACGACACGCTTTGTCTAGAGATGCCATGGTACAGTAAGATGTATACCTACATGTAATATATACCTATGGCAAGTCACCCTGCTTATACCTACATGTAATATATACCTATGGCAAGTCACCCTGCTTATACCTACATGTAATATATACCTATGGCAAGTCACCCTGCTAACGACACGCTTTGTCTAGAGATGGCATGATACAGAATAAGATGTATACCTACATGTAATATATACCTATGGCAAGTCACCCTGCTTATACCTATATGTAATATATACCTATGGCAAGTCACCCTGCTTATACCTACATGTAATATATACCTATGGCAAGTCACCCTGCTAACGACACGCTTTGTCTAGAGATGGCATGATACAGAATAAGATGTATACCTACATGTAATATATACCTATGGCAAGTCACCCTGCTTATACCTACATGTAATATATATCAATGGCAAGTCACCCTGCTAACGACACGCTTTGTCTAGAGATGGCATGATACAGAATAAGATGTATACCTACATGTAATATATACCTATGGCAAGTCACCCTGCTTATACCTACATGTAATATATACCTATGGCAAGTCACCCTGCTAACGACACGCTTTGTCTAGAGATGGCATGATACAGAATAAGATGTATACCTACATGTAATATATACCTATGGCAAGTCACCCTGCTTATACCTATATGTAATATATACCTATGGCAAGTCACCCTGCTTATACCTACATGTAATATATACCTATGGCAAGTCACCCTGCTAACGACACGCTTTGTCTAGAGATGGCATGATACAGAATAAGATGTATACCTACATGTAATATACACCTATGGCAAGTCACCCTGCTTATACCTACATGTAATATATACCTATGGCAAGTCACCCTGCTAACGGCACGCTTTGTCTAGAGATGCCATGGTACAGTAAGATGTATACCTACATGTAATATATACCTATGGCAAGTCACCCTGCTAACGGCACGCTTTGTCTAGAGATAGCATGATACAGTAAGACGCACGTGATATATATCAATGGCAAGTCACCCTGCTAACGGCATGCTTTGTCTAGAGATGGCATGATACAGAATAAGATGTATACCTACATGTAATATATACCTATGGCAAGTCACACTGCTTATACCTACATGTAATATATACCTATGGCAAGTCACCCTCTAAGGGCTATGGCAAGTAGTTATAACCCACCGGTGGTATAAAGGACCACTTGTTGATCGTTTTAGCTTCCAGGATGTTGCTCGCCGTTTGCACAACTGCCTATATATAAAATAGAAACAGGAAATGTAACAGATGATCATTCTCGTCATCACAATAGGTTGATAAGGTTCGCCATGTCGTGAGAGAACTGGGGCGAGGGCATGTACGGCACCATAGAGTGTATCAATGTGGCAAAGCCTTTTAGAAAAAGAGGCGCCCAGATAAGGGAGAAAAAATGAAATATTATCCTAAAGCACCCTCTAGCCTGCCAATGTTCTAGATTTTCGAAACACGAAAAGTCGGCCAACCTTAGTAAAGTCTGTAGACGCCTGTGGGACAGAGCTCCTACTTGACCCCGCCCTTTCTGAGAGAAGTCCAAGAATGTCCACGACAGCGTACAGATCACCGGGATAGATATCCTCGACCCTCGTCACACTCGTGAGATTCGCCACCTTGGATGCTACAGATGTCACCGCTTCGCTGGGGTCCAGAGCCTGTATATAATATGATCAATTGATGAGTGGACTCCCTTTGTTTCGAACACTTCATCACGACACAATGTAATCAATTGATGAATGGACTCCATCATTTTTTAAAACTTTATCACGAAACCACCTGATCAATTGATGAGTGGACTTCCTCGTTTGCGGACACCTTATCGCGTCACACAATGTGATCAATTGATAAGTGGGCTCCCTTTGTTTTGAACACTTTATCACAACACAATGTAATCAATTAATGAGTGGACTTATTTGTTTGCGGACATCTTATCGCGTCACAATTTGATCAATTGAGAAGGAAACTCCCTCGTTTGCAAACACTTCATCACGAAACAATGTGATCAATTGATGAGTGCACTCCATTGTTTGCGGACACCTTCGGAAAATGAGAAAGGTGTCCGAACTGCCCGATTACTTCTCCAAGAAAAGGGTGCCGTTTCGTTTCTTTTCGTTTCACATTATCACGGAATGGTCATTTAATGCAAAAAAATGTAGCGGCCTTATAACGGCGCAATGACCAAAATACCATTATTATTACCTGCTCTTTGATATTCAAAGCCCACTCCGAAATGCATTCGCTCAGATCCGGTGTATCCCATGATGCATCCTGATCCGGCTCTTGCTCTTTGCACTTTCTTCTTGCAACACCTGACAAAGACGAGGAAAATGCCAAGAAAAATCAAGCAGGGAATCTAAGCTACTAAAACAAATGTTCATATGACTTGCGTGACTAACCCGTGACGTCTTTAGGGCAGCTTGTCACGTCCGTCTGACCCTTCAGAGTGCGTGACCACTTGATGTTTTGCGTTGTAATTGGACCGCAGAAGTCTTTGTCACTGAGACCGGGGGATTCTACTGTGAAACAAATACATCTCCATTACACCCGGCGCAGGAAAGTATGAATACAAATAGGAGACGAAGGACTTGCGCGCGCATATAAACATTGCGTCTAAATGGGTGCTTATCACATGTTTTGGGTTTTTGTTGAAGAAACAGGCACGCAAAGCGAGCAGCAAAGAGCTAGTGCGACACGCCGCCATTTTTCGCTTAGCACACAAAGCGTCCAAGCACACAAAGCGTCCATCCCCATCGCTAATTTAAGCGAGAAACTGTGATATCCTCGATTAAATATCACTAATAAGGTATCAGACTTTTACACTTAATAAATATCTTACACTTTTTTTCTTCAAAAAAAAGAAACGACCGAAAATCTTTAATATACTCACTAATTATAACGCCAATGACAAATGTTAAACAAATGTACTCACCTCTACATAGAAAGCCATTCCCCACAAAACCTGGTCCGCACTTGCAATAGTATGAACCCTTAGTGTTGACACAGGTGGCGGTACCATGACAACGGGTAAAGCTTCCATGGCAGTTCTTTTGATCTGTGCCACAAAGAAATGGTACTCATAAGTACTGAAATTAACGAAAAGAAAACTTTTTAAATCCTGTCTTACTAAACACAACAGCGTCCGGGTCGTCACACGTGGCGGCAGAGCGGTCGGCACATTCATCGCGATCTGAAAATAGGCGAGATGAGCGTGGGGTCATCTGTCTGGCCCAAGTGCAAAAGGAAGCGGAAACCTTTTACTAGCTGCAATAAATTGTTCTACTCCTCTGGGCAAGATTGATAATTTAACAATAAGGCACAGTCTTGGGTCGCAAAGTGTGTGCCTTTCTTCAAATAGGTTTCTTTTTTTTTCTGTTTTTCCAAATGGTGCCTCAATTTGAGGATAGTAAAGTTGCAGAGAAAGCAAAAGGGTAATTAGTAAACACAAATTAGGTTTCATCTCACGCCTTCTGACTTTTACGAGCGTCTCTTCATGGACATGAGATAGCATTAAATAAATGCAGCCCTGAATGACTCCATGAGGCGCACTAGATGACCTCTGGATAAGGCTTTGAAAGTGTCTGTAACAATTCTCCAAGACTCCGCTCACCTTTCGTGACAAACTCGATGTCTTCCACCAAGGCTGGACTCATTCCTGCCCGGTTCACCGCTAACACGTTCACTAAGTATGTCGTTAGTTGTTCCATGCCCACTACTTTTAGCCTGGTTTGTAAGGTGGTGTAGCTCTGCCGAACTCCCCCGGATCTCAGCGTAACTATGTACTTGTCTATCATGTATTTCCCGGCAAACCCCGCGGGTGGCGACCACGTGATTATTGACGATTCCCATGTGACGTAACTCACCAAGGCGTTCATGACTGGCCCTACGAGATGATGTCAAACCTCAGAAAATGCCGCTATACACGAGCAGCGTATTCTTAAATGGATATTCTGTAACACGTTTGTACGAATGAAGATTCTATGAAGAAAACAGACGTGTAGGGCAAAGTAAAAAAAGCGGGCTTACATTTAAAATAAATTTTAAACGCACCAACCAATCTAATCTAATCACAGTGACAACAAATCTTTACTCATTATTCTTAATTTACTAACCGCGCAAAGTTTGAAATACCTGGCACGCGAAGGTGCCTCACCTTGAATAGGCCTCGGTGGGACCACTTCGCCGACAAACGCCATGACAGAGATCGTGTGCGGGAAAGGGATCTGCTCTCGTCGGGCTACGCAGGTGCTCCTGTTACCCGCGTATATCTCCGCCATCATCGAGCGGTCGCCCTGTGTCCACTGCATGAACACTCGGTACCAGTACTTCGCGTACGGGTCAAGCGGCGGCGACCAGCTCACGTTCAGGGCACTAGGACTGATTAGATTGATGCTGACGGATAATACAGAGCGCATGTCTGAAAAGGAAAGTGGACACAATGAGAGGCGGCAAAAGGGGAAAAGCGAATAATATAAGTGATTCAAAATAAATTTAGCGCTCCTACTCGATGAGGCAAGGACGCAATATTCATCCATTCATCCATATTCATCCATGTCTTTTGAAAAACCCTGACATTCCTCTAAGCTTGATGTTGCATTAGAAGATGATCGAGAGGATACTCCAAGCGCTTAGACCACGTCTCCACGTATCCGAAGTTCCTTTTAGAACGCAGTGGCTATTTGCCCGACAGTCGGGAAATTTCTGACAGTTTGCAATTTAATTAAAAAAAAGAGTAAATTATCGACCTAGTAAGTTCTATATTTGTCGAGAAAGGGAAAGCGAATCTGAATTCGGCTTTGTTGTCAGAATTTAAAGCTTTTCCTTGCTGATATATATACTATAAAATGCTCCTTTCTAGTATATATTCTATAAAATGCTCCTTGCTGGCATATATACTATAAAATCGTTAGCAAAGTGGTGGCTAAGGGTGACAAAGCTGTCTGTTACACTATTTATTGGCAAATACCACGATGAAAATACTTGGGTGCGTCAGATGTTTCAACAAAGTGCGTCAGCTTTTTTATAACAAAATGCGTCGTTACAGAGTTTTGAGTCTCTACACTTCAAATCGCATTGTTTATGGTTTTTTTTGACGCTATATTTAGGTTTGAGACCCCTGTGCCAAAAAATATGAACTCTAGAAT
The DNA here is from genome assembly GCF_932526225.1 of Nematostella vectensis. NCBI lineage: Eukaryota > Metazoa > Cnidaria > Anthozoa > Actiniaria > Edwardsiidae > Nematostella > Nematostella vectensis. The sequence goes on from NC_064034.1 coordinate 1,490,075, forward strand.
CTGAATTGCTCCTAAGAAATTCGAGGAGAGTAGCGTACGAGATGTGAAATCACAGTATTTTATAAGAACACAAGGCATCCTCGATTGCGTGCATTTCAATGTAGCTTGCTTTTGTTGTTCTGAGCACACACAAAAATCACATGCACGTGCGTGACTGGACAAAGAAGAACAAACACTAAAGTCAGCAATGTAGACATAGGTCGTAGTTTGCTGCACATGATGACGACATCACTACATTACTATAGCAATGCACCTATTCCCAAGAGGCGCAAGCGTGAAAAAGACCTCGATATTTTTCAGTCTACATCTCAGCGAGCTGTGCGTGGCGTAACCGACTAAGACAGGGCTGGGATCCTGGTTATTTCCCATTAATGCGCGGGTACCTCAGGTTCCTTTGTGTTGTACAGTTTGCTAGATAGCGGTGCTGGGGCCGAAATCTTCAGCTTAGCCGTAAAGCTTTATGCTGCCATACGATGTTTCAGCGCATGTCTGGTCTTTTTTTTTTCTCATTTTACTTGATCTGAATGAGGTTCAGGTTCAATTCTTGGCCATGTCGTCGATTTTTTTTATTGTTTACTATTACTATCAGTACTTTTCATGGCGTTTCCAGACAGTCTTATTGTAGCAAATAAAATTCATGTGTCACTTGCTTTGATAGCGATATTATAGTGTTTCAGATTCGCTTGCCTAATTTACTTGGTTATTTGAATCAATTGAAAACTGTCGGGCATTTAGTCCATTGAGGACCTGTCCTGACTGTCGGGCAAATAGCCACTACGTGTTTAGAACGTTTTTCCCCTCCGTTTACGCCTCCAATCCACACGCATCTGGCATTTTCTGGCAAATACGATTCCAATACACTTTTTGTGAACGCATATGTCTTTTAAATACAGGGGAAAAAACCTCAGTTCCCAAAAACCAGATGTGTCAGGGTTCTGAAAATCATACATTAGAAACATGCTCGAATAACACATTCAGCTTTTCTAGTTCTTGTTGTTCTTACCATCTTTGTCGGTGGAGGCAGTGATATCTACTGGGCTGCTGTCCTTGTAGTCCTTGCCGCCGTAGGCTACGAGTCGGATATCATAGCGAGTATTCATAGACAAGTCGGAGATAAGGTAATGCCTGAGCGGACCAACGTCAAGTTTGATGAAGTCATCGGTGTCATAAGTCTTGTACATGACCTGCAAACGAAAGTCGCTTTTCTTTATTGTGTGTTATTACTGCAGCATATTATTAACTATTGTTTGAAGAATCTGTTTGAAAGAAAATCAAACATTTTTCCATTTGTCTATATAACGAAAAAAGACATTAACTCAAAGGGTTATTTAATGCTACACAATTGACTTCACGGAGAGAGGATGGGTTTGCGGGTCCTATCAAGGCTGCTAAGTGTTGGTTCGAGACACCCCTCCGTTCGCGACCTGCTAATCTATAGCACATTTGTCTAACCACAGAGCAGAGTTCCAAGGGAACCAGCACAAGGAAAGACGAGTGGTATACTTGGGCTTATACCACCCACCTTGATCTCTAGCCCGTGAAACCGCTTTTAGGCCATCTTAAAGGGATACAAGGAATACCGGACCACAGGGTGCTCTATACACCATGTAACCAATCCAAGGGGGTGCACGCTAGTCTTACCAGAAATCCCAGCGGCTCTTTGCGATTCTTTTGGGTGTCCCACTCGACGAAAAGGGCTCTCGAAGACGTTGCTGTGATAGCGACATTCACTGGCATTGGAGTCTCTGAGGTCAGAGGAAATTCATATAATCCATTATTGCATCCAGTTTACCGTGCGTACAAGACAGTCAGAAAAAACCCGTATAATCCAAAAGTGCCTTATTGTTCACTATGAGTACAAGGTGTTCAGGTATGTCATTAGTCGCGGGTACTTACGAATCTTAGTGGTCTTGCAGGTAACGATCTCGCTTATTCGCCCGTAGCTGTTGAGAAGCTTGTTCTGAACACGCAGATTTACCACTGATGCTGGTTCTAAAGTTCGCAAAAGATATACAGACTTCTTCAGTATTCTTCAAGGTCAGGCTCCTAATAAGGACACTATCGGGACATAACTAACAGAGACGGTTAAAAGTTACAGAAACAAATGGAGCCCTCCCTCATTTGGACCTTCAAAACTTCCCCTGGCATGGCCGTAGCAGGCCTCGAAATGTTTGGGGGGGGGGGGGGCAAATGCCCCCAGTGCCCCACCCCCTGCTACAGCCTTGCCTGGTTACGAGGTGATATTATAAGGCAGGTCCTTATAACGGTGATTTTACTTTATAAGAGATGAAGTGAAAAATGAGCTTACTAAGGCTCGTGATGTTGCGCATGCGCGCTGGTAGCGCCGCGAAGGACTTCTCCCATGGAGTGTCTGGGTACTGGTACCAGACGTTGTATCCAGTCACGTGATCATACATCGCCGCAGGGGGTACCCAGGAGACCTTGAGCCAGCTGCTGCCGGCGGTACAACCACTCTGCATATTTGGCGCATCTGGAAACATAAAGAGCAAAGCATGTCAAACCTTGACAATGAGACGTAAACGTGAAGAGCAAAGCATGTCAAACCTTGACAATGAGACGTAAACATGAAGAGCAAAGCATGTCAAACCTTGACAATGAGACGTAAACATGAAGAGCAAAGCATGTCAAACCTTGACAATGAGACGTAATCATGAAGAGGAGAACATGTTAAAATACTTCAACATCAACAATGAGACGTAAACATGAAGAGGAGAACATGTTTAAATTCAACATCAACAATGGAAACATGAAGAGCAAAACCTGTCAATACCTCAAAATAAACAATGAGACGTTAGGGCTTATAGATTTCGATGGTGTTTGTGTTAGGAATCGATGGTTGGTCTTTTCTAGTGGGATGCTTTTTTACTGACTCGTTTTATTGCGAGTTCTTAAAAACCTCTGACGAGTTATAAACGTAGAGATTTGTCAAAACAAACATCTAAAACAAAGAAATTCCATCGAAAACAATCGCGATAGATTTCCTCAAATCAGCCGATGGAAATGGATGCTCTCTCATTTGCTAATGTGACAAAGTACCTACCAACTTTGTCGGAGCACAGAAGTATGAAGTGGTCTTCCACCAAGTCACTATACCACACAGCTACGTCATCATACGAAATCCGAGACGCACCCCTCCCCTGACCGGGGGCTTTGGACAAGTACAGGTTATGATCCTTTGGCGCTGTCTTCCCCATGCCTACCCCCCACGGGATGGCCTGGCCCGCCAGGTAGCCGGTCACGTTCTTACAGTTCTTGTACAACTTGAGGCCAGTCGTATTCGTCCAAGTGAACGACATCTGGGTCCATTTGTCGGAGGTGACGTTAAGGCTCCCTGCCCAGACGGTCCCCCCATTGTTTACCTTGACGATGAACCTTTCCTGGGACTTTTGGTGGGGCACGTGGTGTATTGAGAACCCAGGGGTCCTGAACCCTGCTTCTGTCCCGGCAATGAACTGCTTACTGGACATGTTCTCATTCTTTCGACGAGAGTACCTTATCCACAGGGACACTGTCAACGGGGTACTGCATTTAGAGGGGTCCACAACACACTGGTCCCAGAATGTCCCTAGAACTATACGGACGCTCTTGTTGACGTAAAGAACTCCGTTTCCTGGCCCCTGGAAATGTATCTGGTTCGCTTTGCCATTGTGGTTTCCTGTCATGTTGGTTTTCATATCGAGAAGTCCGACTTGATGATCCATCGGCCAATAGTGTGCTGAGTTTCTGTAAGGCCATGGGATACCTGTGGAGGAGCCATTGAGACGCCTGATAAAAGAGTTGAAGACGCGGCACACTTACTTATAATTTGTCAAAAAGGGAGGGGGGACTGCGATCGGGAGCCTGGTAAAGAGACCGTATAGACAAGGATTTAAGCATCCCATAATCTCTCACCAAGATATTGGACCCGTCTCACACCGTTGATAAGAGAATGCCTCATTTTTCATTTGTCAGATTTGTGAAACGAAAGACCAAATTTTGCGTTACTTAATCCAAATATTTCGAGTCACTCAATTTAGGCGAAATGTAGGGTTAATTTCTCGGACAGTCAGAATCATTTGTATAAGATCACATGTAGTCAAAAAAGCATTTCTGAAAAGATACCCTACCTGATTGACATTGATTGACAGGGGCAAAAAGTGTCATTCAAACAGTCCTAGAGCAAGATCCTAGAGGGGGAGCCTGCCCCTTCCAGGTTTATTTTTTCAAAAGATTAGGAAATGACCAAAATATAAGGAGATGATTTCTGTGTCGTGCCCACCTCCAGTATTTTGAGTCTTGTTATGGCTCTGAACTTACAGTTTAATAAATTACACTGCACTCTGTCAACCTCTTAGAAGTCGTTGTCACCCTGATGTACATGCTTACATCTCTTATTCAGGAGGCTAGCAAAATGACCAATATTGTGGCTGACGAATAGAAGGCTTAAAAGTTCAATAACACATCCTTGCAGTTTTGTTTACATTACATAATATACAGGCGAGTCCTGTCATATCAATATTTGGCACGACAAATTTATAGAATAAGCAAGACCCAAATTACTCAAATGAGACTCACGAATCTGAACAAGAATTCAGAAGATAAGTAACAGATTAATAGACGAGTATGCGAGCTGTTCTATTTTAATAAAACCAAACTACCGCATGTCACCGTGCTGTCAACCCAAGTCCCATCAACTCAATCACTAGAAGACATCGAGTGACAGCTTTGTATTCATAACTCACAACACTTCCAAGCTATCGTAATTAACGCTATTTGAGCGCGGAAATGACTCCCATAATCCATCTAATACTGTTCTCAATTCTGATATACTGGTTTATCCCTTTTCAGATCCCACCAAGCCAATCGTGATATCGGGTGTGATGGTGTGACTTTGTCAGGGGAGGGGGGGGGGGAGTAAGACCATAGAAGTTTGTTGACGTTCTCAACTACCGTATTTTTGCACAGGTTAAGCTCATGCCGAGTTTTGCTTGAATTGTTTCCATAAGAAATTTGAGAGTCAAAAAATCCTTCTTCTTCTTTGGAAACAAAAAAAGTCAATTTTGTCAATATTTTCGGGGCTGCATTGTAATGTTTTTTGTTTACATTAAGTTCTTAAGAGTGATGGATCTTGACTCTACAAGCCAATCGCTCTCTCAACGGAGACAAAAATAATTATCAATCAAAATAGTTGATACAATCATTAGACGTAATTACCCTTGATTGTCGTCTTCCACACAAAGGCCGACCGCAAATTGTTATTATGTTTTTTAAACACCCCCCATATATGAAACTAATCGTTTCAAAGCAGCTTTGAAGTGGTTTGTGGAGACCAGTATATTTGTTTGTCTAATACAGGCCTTGGTGTGAAATAGCGCAACTCCACTTGATGACATGTTAAGCGATTACAATATTTTGTCACCTCGCAAAGCTCGCAAACATTGGCCCCTGTTATCCACGTTTTCACACGTTGAAAATTACTGGTTAGGGATACCTCTTGGAAACAAACAGATGAACGACTTTAAATATATTCTAAGTATGTCTGGGTTGTTATCAGACGAGTAATTGGCCACCTCGCTCGTGTCAGATTTTTAGCCTTATTATGCTATCTTTGTAAACTAACACACTTTCAACTGGTTTCAACTTTGTTATCTATGTCAGAGCTTGCATTTCTCGAGATTTCGGGAAAAAATGCTATACGTTTTCGTATACAATACATAACTTTGTCCAATTAACACTTTGTAACAGCTCTTACAAGATAGGCTTTAGTCAAAAAAGAATTTTATTGAGAATAATATAAATTTCTTGTGTAAATGGATTTATCCGCAATTTACGCGCCTAGAAAATCCTGCAACATTTGATTTTAGCAGCGAAAAACACAACCTCATTACTTGTTTACTAACGGTATAACAGAGTGTTAACTGGACCGTAAACCTTCCCAAAAGGTTTTCGTTTAAAGAACAATATACACAAAAAAATCAACAACAGATATAAGTAAAGCACAAATAAATAAGACGCAATTTCCTACATGATTTGAGAGTAATGTGAGCTGAGGGGTTAATGGTAATCTGGAATAGTACCTGTTCGAAGAGTAGCAATGTCTGGCCGATGTAGAGCAAGAAAGATAATTCCAAACAAGTAAAGATCCACACGTCTATGACCCATGCTTCACGGGGTGCGATGTAAGCAGTTCGAAGATCTTGACTTGTGGATTGCTCAAGGATTCACCTTCGGATATGATGTATCCTAAAGAGAGACCGGCAGAGCGGATTACAGACGATGCCTGCAAATTGTAGCACCAAGCGGACCTATGTTATCACTGTTTCTATCTATCGGATGTTTGAATTACTCACGTTGAGGATGAAGCCAACGAGCAGGCTGCCGTACCCCCTATCACACGGGATCACCGATCTTTTAAGCTATCAAGTGCTTCTTCGAATAATCCAAATGAAAACAGCAAAAACAGTCGTTCAAGATCAGAGCTGAGTTCTAGAGTTTGATTTCCATTCCATCAGACGCTCAGCTGAGTTGATGCATCTTGCGTCCTCAACTGGTTGAAGGGTATAATGAGTAATAATCCCGGTGGGTTAGTGACCTCTGATGTTGGAATGCTCTGAGTGTGGATACCACCACATGCCGTACGAATGATTACTATTTCGCCTGCCAAACACCAACCGGATGTCTGGAGAGATATTAGGGTCAGGGTGACGTCACATGATTATGCAGAATGCCGCCGACATATACGCATTCTGACCACTTCCGGAATTAAAAGCGAAGACAAACAAGAACATTAAAAGTATATAAATTATCCTAATAATTTTCTCACTCTTTTGCTTATAGTGTGACGTACACATGACTAACAATACAAAGCTTAAAGAAACTTAGCTAACAAGCATGCGAGAATAGAGTGGTTTTCAAAATCCCGTGCAACAAAATGTAATTGTTAAAGTGTAATCGTCAAGTCAGAACAAAAGAGAACAGATACATTACAGTGTATTAGTGCTAAAAAAACTAAATAGTATTTCACGGGTTTTTGAAAACCACTCTAACAGTTCAATAACTAGGGGATTCCATCCTGCCACGCCCAGCAAGTGTTTCATGTTTTATCTGACCAAAATCTCAAAATGTCGCGCATTCTACTACTCCCTTTATTGTGATCCCATAATCGGTGGCAATGGCTGTACCAGAGCTCAATAGTGTTTGCTAAATAGCCAAAGATAATCTCGGTAGCATTATATATTATTTCTTTTTTCTCTGTTAAGCAAAATGAGCAATAACTGGTCCCTAGAATTTTGTTGTACCTGGCCATTTGGCCATCATCGTAAAGGGTTAGCTCGGTTCGCGCATCTCGACACGCACGATTGGAAGATCCAGCGATCATTGCGGGCGCTTCTATCCTGGGCCCAAAAGAGATAGCGCTTGATCCTGGAGCGCAATCGCTCAACAAAAATACTCTTCTCTCGCATCATAGTGTTCGCATGAATTAAAAAGTTGCAGAGCATCAATACCTAGATTCCTCTTCTTAATCATCATGGACTTTTTGGCTTTTTGATTATGAATTATGATAATGAATTAGAACACATCATTCTATAAAGAATGTCCTGTGATACTTTTACCTATTAATTTGGTATGTTCTTAGCCTGTTCTTAGATTTTGAGAAATGTCAGGCTGAACATTCTTATAAAAAGGTTCTAAAACAGAGTGAACCTGAACTATTTTACATGCCTCGGTCTACCCTGTGGACTAGGCGAAAAGTGTCTACCTTATTCTTCTTTATTTTCGCGCATCTTAATTTTCGTGAAAACTTTCTAAGCACATTTCGAAAGTCTTTAATTTTGCGAACGCGGAGAAAAAAATGTGTAAGAAGTTCACTACCCTCCCGCGCAACCGTTCTTTGTGTCGGTCACGACTTATCGTTTATACAAAGAAACAAGTGGTTCCTCAGCGGCCGCTAAAATGCCATCCAGTGATGGAAAAGTGTCTCCTCGCCATTAGTGATAGTTTTATTACATGTCCTTTATACTAGGAGATCCCAATTTCTGTTGTCAATTTTTCTGATCCATTAAAATTCGCGAATATACAGCAGGTTCAGCCGTGACTTCGTCTTTGCGTGGACCCCATGCATGCCTGGATGCGACTTTTTCTTTTAGCGTAAAAATCTTCCATAACCTGAATAAGCTATGCCATAGTATAATCGCCTCTTTTAATAAAATAACAGTTTAAGATTGGTGATTTTGATAAATAACGAATGATGTACACAATGAATGTACAATAAAATAGTAGCTTAGTACTATACATACAGCGGCTGACAACCTAGCCACGTGACATGAAAACCCATTATCTGAAACCCAAAACCTTTTCTTTATCCTGTCTCATGTGTCACTTTAGCTCGTGTTCTACGGTGGTTTTGTTTATTATTTCAGTTACTGACACGCACGAAGTGTAAATGCAGTCACTATTTATGTCACCTCGACGACTCTTCTTCGTGTTACTCGGCCTTGCCGCCTTTTTTCTCCTCATTTTCACATCGTCCACGGGGCATTTGCAATTCCGCAAGCATTCGCCTTCGAAAGTAAAAGAACACAGTGTTTTTCAAAGATTTGAAACGCTCCTAGACGAAGCAAACACTCGCAAAAGACAAGTAAACCAGGCGAAAGGGGAGAATCCAGTGTTCACAACTAGACTTCCCACGACAACAGAACCACCGCCGACAATACCAAGTGTTCCCTCGGATAACTCAGGCTTCGGTTTGACGTACATCGACGTTGGAAATGTGGTTAACGCTAACATTGAGAGACCGATTCAAGGAGGCTTCTGCAGCATTCCATTTAGGTACGGAGACATGTGTCCGCAGAGTTACACTGATATCGGAGGGTATTGTGAATGGGGTAGGGACAAGAAGTCGTTCGCGTGCCCTGATATTCGCATGAACGCAAGGCTAGATCATCGACAGGGCCAACTTGTCACAACTAGAATGCTGCGGATATTCGATCTCATCGCGCGTAAACACAAACTGCGATACTGGCTGGAGAGTGGCACAATGCTTGGAGCTGCAAGACACAAAGGAAACATACCTTGGGACACGGACATCGATATATCCATGCCTTTGAAGGATTACGTGATATTCTTTAATAAAGCTGCACAAGAGCTGCCAAAGGATATTTTCTTCCAGAACTCAGAGTCAGACCCCGCGTTGAGGCCGGCTAACTATCGCTCCAAACGGCACCAGATCATAGGGATGTATAAGCGACCGTACAACCCTCGCTTGCGAGACCGTCATAGCTGCTATAAATATTGTATAAAACACGGCTGTGGTTGGCACGATGGAATGATGATCGATATATTTGTAAAAGATGGCGACTTAAGCAATGCTGGGATTTTTCCTCTGAAGGAAATCGAGTTTGAAGGGTTTATATTCCCAGTACCGTCCACATGGAATAAAATGCTGGAGAAATCGTACGGAAAAAATTACATGAAGGTGCCTAAGAATGAAAAGGATAGGAGACCTGTGGATTTCCCGGATCCACTTATGAGCTGCGACGCGATTAAGTTAAAGAAAGAGCAGGAATCACGGGCGTTTGAGTACTAGGCAAATGCAAACAAACGTGCTGACCCAGATAAAAATGGCTAACGAGACCAAATATTAAGTGAATCGCAGCGCACCCCAACACAGTCCACTCGCCTTGTTGTAGATGTTTATAATATTGTTTGCTACGAGGCTTAAATGGTTACAAAGGTCTACTGTGCTAGGAGATGAAAGGAGGTCCAGATGCACAAGCAAATTCCCTCCCTTCAGTCGCTTTCGCGTATGCATGCAACAGACATCAGTCTGTGGTTCTTCGAGACGAGTGGTCGTCACGCAACATAAGGGAATACTGATTGATACTGGTGGTTCGTCACGCAATATTGACATGCCAAGGAAATGACCTAGGAGTGACCGCGTCACGCAATATTGACATGACAATGAAATAACCTAGGAGTGACCGCGTCACGCAATCTTGACATGCCAAGGAAATGACCTAGGAGTGACAGCGTCACGCAATCTTGACATGCCAAGAAAATGACCTAGGAGTGACCGCGTCACGCAATCTTGGCATGCCAAGGAAATGACCTAGGAGTGACCGCGTCACGCAATACGGGCATTCAAAATATATTTTCACCCGACATGCACCCCGGACATCTTACTCATGGAGAACTCTTAACGTCAGGTCTTGCTTTTTTCGTGAAAAATATAATAAAACTGTGGCGGATAAATATCTGTTTATTTATTTCTCTATTTACAAATCCTTGGAGGAGTTAAAGAACATAAATAATCCATTTTCAAAATGCTAACGTTAAAAGTGATTACAATAGTTATTTAGCTCTATTTTCTTGCTTATTACTTAAAGTCTGTTTGAATTTTGACCTAAAACGGACAAGTGTGTTTGTATGCGATGCGTCATTTGTGCCATCAGCTTTGGCAACAAGGACCTGCAATGAATCCCATACCAGAATTACTACTCGGTGCTCATTCAACATGTAATTTTTTTACTCATTTCTTCCTATGTTTCGTGTGGCGTGTTCCTGAACGCTCGCGTGGTGTTGCGTGACATCTATATCCATGTCATTCCAGTACGCTTTTCGTGGCGTTGCGTGACATCTATAACCATGTCATTCCAGTACGCTCGCGTGGTGTTGCGTGACATCTATATAAAAAAGCTCGCGTGGTGTTGTGTGTCATCAATATTCTTATTATTCCAGTAGGCTCGCGTGGTGTTGCGTGACATCAATATCCATATCATTCCAGTACGCTTGACGCAGGGTGTTTTAAATGCAGTTTTTGTTACGCGTCGTTGCGTGACATTTTACACCCAGTTTGCTGTACCGTTCCCGTGCTTTAATAAGGCTACTTTCACTTCGCTTTCTATGATTGCACTGGTCATCTCAATTGGTTCCTGTAAGAAATAAGGTCAAGATTGCTATGATATCGCATGAAGCACTTACAAGCATATACTAAAATGACGGCGGGCTTCTGATACGGCGCATGCGTATTATACGTCAACCATCTTACCTCCATATCGTCAAAATGAGCTTCCTCGTCGTTAAACTGGATGTTTTTCCCGTCGAAATAAACTCTCTCGTTATTGAGGTGAACCTCTTCATCTTTGAGATGAAGGTTTTCATCGTTCACCTGGATCGCGTAGTCATTGACGTTTGCCTCTTTGCCATTAGACAGAACTTCTTCATGATTGAACGGCACGCTATCCTCATTGAACGGCACGCTATCCTCAATGAACCGAGCGTTATCCTCATTGAACTGCATCATGCAATTTCCGTCATCCTCTTTGATCTCATTGACATCAACCTTGACCTTAGGGACAGGATTTGGATTCACTGGGTCACGTGCTGTAAAAAAAGGAAACAATAATTTCAATATAAAAATAAAAACTAAAAGTCTAAATTCTACACTGTCCACAATTCACCAGTATTTAAACTTTTCAAAAAAACACACACACATACACACAAAATTTAACATTTATTTCAGAATGCAATATTGAAAACAATTCTATTAGATAAAATATTCAGATAGGGGATCGAGGATTTTATGGAGTGTGGTGGCCTAACGTAGCAGGCTTGAATGCTCTGATTGTCACGCAACTAACTGGGCTAGGATATGCGAGGCCTTTAAGACCAGGGTAGGGCCAATATGTCTTGAAATCCACACAAATTTTAGACCGCGGTAATGGGGAGAGCGGGGCTCCATGGTTAGATAGATAGAAACTTTATTAAAGTGTCATAAACAACCTCTAGCCGGGGATAAAACCCCTACTAATTGGGGGACACAAAAAAAAGATAAAATTATAAAAATTATACTGATTATTAAAAATTTAAAATTGTAGATTCTTACTGATAAAGCTAAATAAATATATATATATATATATATATATATATAAATACATGTAAATTGATTGTAATCTATATGAAATTATGAAAAAAAATTGACTAGATTTAAAAATTATCATGCGGAACATAGGGCACAGCCCTTACAATTTTCTATAAGTTGCTTGGTTACAAAGCCAAGATGTTTGCCGTGCTGAAACAAACGGTTCCACAATCCTATTACAAGGTTCTCAGCCCAGTCCCCTATCCGTTATGCAGACTGCTTGTAATGCTTATATGATTCGTTAGGGGGTGGGGCATGTTGAGTTGTTCTGCTTACTTGTTTCGTTAGGGGGAGGGAGCGTGTTGAGTTTGTTCTGCGGGTTGATATACGGTGTCTTAAGCATTGATGACATTGTTGATTGCTTGACAAGTCGTTTCTAAAAAAGAAGGATATTGAAATAGTGAATGAAATGTGAGTATGGATTGGCTTTGGCATAATCATCACTGCAAATTTACATCTGAAGCTTTCATTATAGTGGGCAGTGTGCAGGGCATTATGCTACATCCTGGAATAAGGGACTTGTAGGGATATTCACAGCAGCTTGGTAGAATGCACTTTGTACAAATTGCTTGACACCTCAGCAATCCTCACCAATTCTTTGAGTCCTTATCAGCAACAGACAAATTATCAGACGACAGTAAAAGATATTGCATTCGCTTCTCCAAAATCAGTCGAACGGATGCTAGGATGATAAAATGGCGGCTGACATCCTCTTGTTGTATATTTGCCTTGCACATCATATTCCGAGTGGTAAAAGAGCTTCCCACGAGTCCTCTCACCTTTTTTCGCTTCTCTGCGCTGGAGGTCGGATCTCCTCGTGTTGTCTTGTTGCCTGCACTCGATGAAGAGAGTGGGTCTTCGTGGCACTTCACCATGCGGCGATAGGCGGCGCGAATCTGAGAAACAAACACCAGTAAGTCATCAAGATAAATGCGCTGAGGAATAACACAGATCACGATATCATTGGCGGATCTGAGAAACGAACATCAGTAAGTCAAGAGAAATGGTTGAGCAATATTTAAAACCAATTTCTGAAAGGTTGGAGGCATAGGCGTTTATTTTATTTATGCTTTTATTATTTTACTTACTTTGTGGTCTCCAATGCAGTGAAGAAGGAAAATTGCCACACCCTGAAACGTACAATAAGCTGTTTAGGTGAATCCAGAAAACGATTTTATTCTATTGGATAATAGTGGTATCCACTCCACATACCTGCAATGCGTTGAGAATACTGAACAAGTAGGCCATCACCAGCGTCTCTTCGTTGACGAAGAACACTCCAAGTAACCACGTGACCCCAAGAATGCACGTGAGTAAGCAACAGGATCGGGCCCAGTATCTACCGGACGAAAAATGCCACAGGGTAAAATAATCTCTTCATTCCTACGATCAATGATTGGAATTGGAATATTTGCAGAAACATTCATTTGCTTTATTCATAATTGTAGCTCGCTTGTATATATATTACCTGATTTTGGCCACTTTGCTTTCCTTTCTACCATTACTGCCTCGTTTGGCCATCACGTAAAACGTCCTTCCAAGACAAACAAAGTTGAACTAGAAATACAAGAAATAGGACAAGGCTCAGTACATTATGAGTTAGTTTCATTACATTTAGAATGTAGGATCTCTTTGAACCTTGACCAAACCTAGGCCCAATTATCAGCCGTTTTCTGTGTGGCTGCAGTACAGTTCAAGTTTCTGGGGCGGAGGATCGGAACGATCGCAAGCCCTGACCGTATGTTTAGATAGCCATACCAGGCGTACTAGCTATCGCATCGCGGCACGACAAGACAAGTACTTACCAGTATGACGGCAAGCACTGGCGCCACGAAAGCCCAGATGAAATGACGTTCCAACGATAGCCAGCAGCTGAAATGGGGATGGCATTGCGTCAAGAAAGGTAATTTAACATGAAGATGTCAATTTAAATGCTACGGGAGAGTTAAGAATATACTTACAACGTCTGTGTGCCGTAACCTTCGTGGTACACAGTAGCCGAGACGGCGACCACTATGACAGGAAGCCCTAAGGAACAAAAAACAACAAATAATCACATCTTCCGTACGGATTTCTATGACGCTCGAGTTGATGGACGGTGTATCCTGGATAATAAGAGGGATTCTCAGCCTACAACAATAGTGCAAAAACTATTACATTTTTTTGGTTGCAACTTGTCTCGCAAATAAATTGTGACATGGCGAACGCCATGAAAAATATAAATGCGTTCTACCGCAATTTGCAAAAAAAAAAACTTTACGTACAACAGAGCCCTAAGGGCCTCCATTGATAGCAACTGTAACTAAGCGGCGGGCCTAAATAGTACCTTGCGTATTACAATAGAACCGGAATTCAAGTTGCCTCACTCACCCCATCCGCACGCGAAAAAGATGGTCTTGGTCTTTCTGCCTGATACGCTGCTGTGGAAGACCTTGACAAGCATCAGGTAGAGGATGACGCCTTCTAGCGCCATCCACGCGAATGCAACGAGGAACAGGTAGTGCATCGCGATGGCCAAGATCTTGCATGCAACCTGGAGGAGGAGAGAAATTATTAGACATACAACCTACAGACAAAGGACAAGATCTTGCATGCAACCTAGAGGAATCATCATCATCATCATTATCACTATCAGCAGCAGCATTCAGCATCACCGCCACCTAATAATCATCATCCATGATTATATTCATCACCATTTATAACCATTATCATAATCATCTGTCATCATAATCATTTATCATCGTTATCATTATCAATTGTCATCACGATTATTATCATCATAATTATTACTCATCATATCATGAGCATTACCTGGTATTCAGTTCTGTCGATGCCCAGTAGGAATACCATCTCAGCGAGCGCCAGTGACAGAGCAAGGTTGGCATGGATGAAATGTCGCGGAGATCGCAGGAACTTCATAAACGTGAACGTCATAAAGACAACGATAAGACCGACTAGAGACAGGCTGATGCCTATGTAGGTGATTAGGGTCAGCGCGAAGTGATGCTCTGGCTGCAAATAAACCACAAGGATATATTCACATCTATTCACACCCTCACATCATCATCATATATTTTCCAGACTCGTACCCAGACGCGATTTATTTTAATCAATAAATGATTACTGATAATAAATGTTTAATAATAAACGACTGATTAATGATTGATAAATGATTGATAATTAATAGATGATTAAAAAAGAGGCAAGAGGCGCTCAAATGATTATGAAGGATTTAAACTGTCCTTCCCAAAAAGCATTGCACACCGCAGAAAACTCAAAATCAACTCTTCGTTTTGTTTTCTCGCTTTTTCTTTCAAACCCCAGTGACTGGGTATGAGTCTGCACATTCAGGCATAGCGTACCTCGACCTTGCTTGTGCCCCCATCGCTGACTTGCATTAGGACCGCGAAGCTTGTGAGATGACGACAGTGGCACTGCACATGCGTAGAGTTCGTCTTGCCAACCGTGCAACCGTCACCTGACCAAGAGAGTCTGGAACTAAGAATGAGAATCAACAAATGAGTTCTTATTCAGCCAGCCATTTCATTGGGCGAAAGTCGAGCATCATTGGTTTCGAAAGATACAAGTAACCAGCACATTGTGTCGTCTTTAGCAGGGATGAGTGTAGATAAGCGAGCATGGCCAAAAGCATGCGCGCATCTCTATCACTTGAGCACTCCCTCGTTATCTTTACCTTCTGTCTTTAGTGCCGTTGAGAAACACGCACGCCGGTACTCCAGAATGGGGTTTCTAGAAATCAAACCAGAAATAAGAGCAATGTCTAGGTATGCCGCGCGTGAGAGCGTATCACGAATAATGAGTTGCGTCTATGGCAAATATTATTGACGTCATTATTGCTAACGAGCTGTTGCTATGGCAAGTGTTATTGACGTCATTACTACTAATGAGTTGTTGCTATGGTTATTGTCATTGACGTCATACCTCTGACCGCCGAATGGTGATGGTGATTGGTTCGTCAAACTGGTTCTTCTTTAATGGCTTCAGCGTTACCGAGACGACGGCGGAGTCCACGTGACCTCGTGAAGAACTAAAATATTAAAGGATGCCAATCAGCTACTTGTTTATAGGAATACAACGGTCTGTCATCAGGAAAACTTCGAAATAGCCATGCACTTTAACTATCACGCATTCACCATCACGCATTCACTATCACGCATTCAATATCACGCATTCACTATCACACATTCACTATCACGCATTCACCATCACGCATTCACTATCACGCATTCACTACTACGCATTCACCATCACGCATTCATTCTCACGCATTCACTACCTCGCATTCACCATCACGCATTCACTATCACGCATTAACTATCACGCATTTACCATCACGCATTCACTATCACGCATTCACTATTACGCATTCACTATAACGCAGTCACTATAACGCATTCACTATCACGCATTCACTATAACGCATTCACTATCACGCATTCACTATCACGCATTCACTATCACGCATTCACTATCACGCATTCACTATCACGCATTCACTATCACGTATTCACTATCACGCATTCACTATCACGCATTAACTATCATGTATTCACCATCACGCATTCACCATCACGCATTCACTATAACGCATTCACTATCACGCATTCACTATCACGCATTCACTATAACGCATTCACTATCACGCATTCACTATCACGCATTCACTATAACGCATTCACTATCACGCATTCACTATCACGCATTCGCTATCACGCATTACTACAGTAGTTGTAAGTTGCAAGTGATTTACTTCGTGACACTACCACTAACATTTACACAACTCACATCTGAAGCAGGTCTTTTATTGATTTGAACGAAACAAAAGTCAAGCGTTTGTGGTTTCCTGGAAAGAAATAATAAAGATAGTTAAATCATGTGCATGATATTTTGATCATTTTAGAAACCCTGGTCCCGAATTATTTAACTTCAAAAAATAAAAAACCAACAAATAATAAATAAACAACTAAATAAATAACCCATTACCTTGAGAAGAGTGCTGGAGCACGGAGCCAGGGACTGTAACCCTTGACAGGAAATCCTCCGGCGTGTCCTCGCCTGGCGGCAGCCGCTGTTCACCCAGATCGTTGGCTCCGATACCACGTACGCTAAGCACTAAAAGCACAGAAACAATACGTAAATAGCGCGTAATATGCTCGTCCTATCCCTTAGCGTGTAAAATTATTCTGAAGTAATATCCATTTTAGGGCTTTTTCATAGGTTTGCTATCGTCTAGCGTTTCTTTACGAACCTATGTGAGTTTTAGGGTAACCCCCCCTGCTCTTTTGTCTGTACCACTAAGGTACCGGAAATCGCACCATTGATAACATAAGCATTATATTAAGGTCATACCGATGTTCGGGCTGCGCTGTAGCAGGGTCTGCGAGTCGCCAATAGCTTCGGCAAGCTGATCGGCCATCATATCGAGGCTCTCAATCAAGTCGTTGGCTTCTCTCTCTGCAAATTTCTAAGAGAAAATGTATCCAATGAATTCTTTAGAGTTTTTAGGTAGCTAATTTAAAACACCTAATGATAATTACGATCAACTATTCCACTATTAATATCACATAATAAGCAATGAGATCTTGCCTTCGGCATGTATTTCCATGAATCCCTTGTGCTTGGGTCCAGAATGTTGCTTGAAGACTGAAGAATCGTCTGTACAGAGAGGCAATTAGTTGCATTATAGTCTGAGTTATAAAACTGATTCGGTTGATTATAAGCTGATTCAATTGTAGCTTTTCAGGGACGAGTGCGACGAGTACACCAAGCACCCGATCAATCGCAGGTGGCGACTGCCGCAAAACTACGCCTCGCTCGCGCTTGACGAGAATTAGCTATACAAGAGAACAACTATCGATATCTTCCCGCGCTTGACGAGAATTAGCTATACAAGAGAACAACTATCGATATCTTCCCTGGCAGAAGACCACGCTTGATACATTTGACACGCATATCACTTGGACAACTTTCCCCCTACCCACCCCCCAGTATGTTAACATCTCACCTTGGCAAGTGTTTTGCCCCACCCCTACCCCCCAAGTATGTTAACATCTCACCTTGGCAAGTGTCTTAGCTTGAGCGATATCTGCTTCTCCCAGGCCACGTCGGAATGCGTCACGTGACAAGATCTTCACCGAGCTTACGATGAGCCTGAGATCACCTGCGTACAGCGGTTTCTTGTCGTTGTGGTCAGTGGTAACCCGCTCCAGCTTTGTAGCAACTTGAAAGGGCTTGACATCCGGGCCTTCAAGCTGATAAAGTATCGAAAGCATCTCTTAGTGGCTTGCAATATGGTTTGTATGAATGGCAAGCGCTCAAAATCGCTACAGGCTACCCACCTCTTTGTGTATTCTTGCTATTGCATCTGTTACACACTGACTCATATCCGGGATCTCCCACTCGGGAGAGTCCGCTGGCCCTGAGCACTGTCGCGATGCCACGCCTAGAAAAGTCAAATGCAAACATTTGAGTGTAGTTAGAACTAGTATTGGGATACAAATTCAATCCACAAAAGATGTTCTGTGTAATTGCTCTAACGGCGACCAGTGTAAATTGGCTGGAATGTCAACGTCACCGAGGATTTGCCCTCCCGACAGAACAAAAACATTGTTTTTTCTAAAATAAAAAAAATAGAAATTGCTTACCAGTTGAATCCTTTGGGCAGCGCTGTATCTGTGTTTGCGCATGCGCAGTACGTGGCCACATGATACCGTTCTCGTAATGAGCCGGACAATAAGTCAGGAGGTCAGCGGTAGAGAACTCAGGAACTAAAACACAGCAATGGGGATGATTTTATGAAATGATACTGGACCGTTGTTTCAAGGAAAGCCCGATAAACTATACTCTTCAGGGTACTAAGACCTCGAATTATTTTTCATGGTCGAGGGAAGGGCCTCTACCAATACACCCTTCCTAGTTAATCGTGAGGCAACAAATATGCGTGAACAACACCGGAGATAAGCCATCAATGTTACACTATCCAGTTAAACAAATATATGCGTAAACAATGTACACCGGAGATAAGCCATCAATGTTACAATTCCCAGTTAAACAAAGACATGCGTAAACAACGTACACCAGAGATAAGCCATCAATGTTACACGCACCTTTGCACGAATGCCCGTCGCCGATAAGCCCTTCGCGGCACATGCATGTGTATGACCCTCGCATATTGATGCACTCGGCGTCTTCATCACACGTGTGCTTTCCACTGGAACACTCGTCTTGATCTGTCACACAACAAAATAACGCAAGATTCAATATGTAAACGCGTGACTGGAACATTCATCTTGATCTGTCACACAACAAAATGACGCAAGATTCAATATGTTAACGCGTGACTGGAACACTCATCTTAATCTGTCACACAACAAAATAACGCAATATTCAATATAGTTACGCGTGACACGGAAACACTACAAACAAAATAACGGTTTAATAAGGAGAATCCTGATCTCACAGATTTGTAAAAAAAAAAATTGACAAACTCACCTGCTGTCCTTACAGATTTCCAGCTTGACGTCACGATGACTTCATCGTTATTAAGCTGAGCCCGCACTCGCACTTGGTAAGTGGTAAACTGCCGAAGACCGCTAAGTATGACGTTATCTTGTGACGTCCTCACTTGATGTTCCTCTTCAGTGGTTTTATACTGGATCACATAAGTGAGGTCGCCTTGTTGAACGGGGACTGGGTTCCAGCTGAGGTGGATAAAGTTCCAGCTGAATATGATGACCTTGACCTTCAAGGTGATGTCAGACGAGTCGGGCGTGTGTACGGGAAAGTGCGTGGGTGTCGCTGGAAGGGACCGTTCATTTCAAGATTAGATTTCATTATAGTTGTGCTTTGTCTTGTCATCATCCCTAGCGTGGACTTTATCATCATTATCATCATGATCGTCGTCATCAACCTTATCATGTTATCTTTATTATCATCATCACAATTGTTATCATCATCATTATAACCACCGTCATTACCCTTATTACCACGATGATCTCTTGTCCTCTATATATCATTATCCCCATTCTAATACTCCCCCTAATCACATCTTGATCGTTCATCCACCATTGGGCGACTTTCACTAAGAAATCATGTGCGACTTTTTGAGTGGCAAAATCGAGCTGAAATAAACACAGAAATGGCTGCGATCTCCACGACAGAAAGCGATAAAATATTTCCATTAAAATAAGCCTCTTTTGACATCGGAACTTTCTGGCTGATATATAAGAGCTGAATAAGTTGCTTTTGGTTGTTGGTATCCTTTCGGTAAAACCTGGAGTGATTCCTTAGTGCAAGTCGCCTAATTACCGAGCTATCCTGCGCTAACCACACGCGGCCTGTGCTAACCACTGTAACTAAATATTGCTCTAGATTCAGGATATTACAAACACTATGGTCTATCTAGTATGAAATTATCTATCAAAAAAGGCATCATTACTTGATAATTATCAATTTAAAATACCCCAAACTTCCTATCAAATCCCTTTTTTGCTTTACAATACCCTAAACTTCATATCAAACCCCTTTTTGCTTTACAATACCCAAATCAACCTATCAAAACCCTTTATGTCTTTAAAATACCCAGATCACCCCATCAGAACCTGCAGTTGTTTGGCCTTCCACTCTTTCCTCGTAAACCACATTCACGTGGAACTTGACGTGATGAGGCAAGGGTCTGCGGGTAACTACAGCGTTCCTCTTATCGCCATCGTACACGAGGGCACTCTTGGGCACCCTGTGCTCGAGCCAGTCCATAAAGACCCTGTAGGACACATTAGAACCAGGCACACTCGTGCCTTTCCATGTGATGTACGCTGTCGTGGTGTTGAGGACGAATTGGAGCAGACCTCGCACTGGGTACAAAGCTGAGGACAATGAATACATTTCCATCAATAATACAGAGTTGTTCTCAGTCTAAGGTTAATTTAGGTAAAAATGTTATAGCGTCATTATTTATCTTACACTTTTATTTTCATAACGCCCATTACACAGTTGGTAGCTAGGTTAAACAGAGAGCCATCGAATGGTATTTGGTCTTCGAGAAATCACTAACTTAAATTGTGAGCGAATTGCACTTATTTTATGAACAAAGTGTTTGAAGGCCATAAAGGTGTCTTAGTGACAAAGACACTTAAACACTGCTTTTTAAAGTTTTCAGTTTGTTTTATGCTATCAAATGCTGTTAAAAATATAGAAACCAAAAAAGGTTGTCTTACTTTGTTGACCAGTCCTCTTGTAGACGACGCAAACCCGCGACCAGTCTCGCCCAAGTTGATCTGATCGCAACAGAGAGAACTGGTACATAGTCTGCTCCTCAAGACCGCTTACGTAATACATTGACTTGCCATCAGGTACTGTGTCATACATCGAAATGTTCGGTGAATAGACGGGGTAGTACTGGACCTGAACGATTAAAAAGAATGTATGAATATACGATATAGAATAATTCATTCACATGTAAGTCTACGTGAATAAATGGCATGAGAGCTTACCACGTATCGGTAGGTATCTTCCTCATCTGCGGCTGGCCAGTTTAGTCTGATCTCTGAAGAGGATATATTTACCGCTGTACAGTAAAAGGCACTGGCATTGCTGGCGCCTGCGAAACACGTAGATAAAGTATCAGAACGAGATTGTCTTTTGACTGTTTAATAGTTCTGAGTTTAAAAAAATGAACAATTTCCGATGAAAGCTAATTTATAGACAAAGATATTTTTAAAGATTATAAGCGATTGATTTTTAAAAGTGATTGACGGCTTTGTGACTACGCCCCGCCCTACAACTTCGTTAAGACTAAAGCATTTCTCTCTAGTGTCGGATGATTGACATTATGATTGACAGCGTACGTCAAATGTGTGATAACTTGAATTCTTTATTTTTCGGACGACATTCAAAGCACGTGACCTCCTGGGGAGTGATACAATTCCATCACAGGGAACCGATTGTTTGGGTGGTCATTTTTGTTTAAAAGTTATTGATTTTGTGAAAAGGCATGCAAAATCGAATCTTTTTGTAGACTTATCTTAAATATCCAGATATTTTGGAATATAAACAGAGATTCTAAAGGGTTTAATAAATAGCCGCAAGAGGTATTACTAGCATACGTCTGGGCATCAGAAAGGAAAGCTCGTCTATCATCGTAAACATTTCAGCAACCGCAGAACCTTGTAGTTCGAAACAAAGAAATGAATGTTAAGCATTTTTCGTTTCTTTTTATATGTTTGATGACGCGGCAGCGGTTTGCTAGAGCACTTTTATCGTAGACCCAGTCTGATAGAGTGGGAGAGCAGAACAACAGAGTCTTCTTAAATAAGAAATATATAAACACGGAAAAATCCTTCGAACGGTTAAAAATATTAAAGTAAGAGATAAACATAAAGACTTCTTGCTAACTCTATGTATACCATGTCTAGTTATAAAACGCAACAAAAAGATAGAAATTCTATTCAAAGGCGCATGACTGTTGAACTTTAGATTGCATCAAGTCTCACACCCTAAAAAAAAAAACGATCGTATAATATCGTTCAATCAACCGACGGATTAGATTTGTTCTTTATGAGGGTCAAACATTATACACTTACCCGCGTAGTCCACGTTTTTCACGGTTATGATGATAAAGCACAGCAATAACAAGAGACGAATAGCCTTTTCCATCATAGTGTCCTCAGATATACGCAGTTAGTCTCCGTTTTTAGTTCTGTTCCTCTTCTGTATCTAGTTCTGTTTCTTTTCTGTATCTAGTTCTGTAATGGCATAAACAACATGACAGCCAGGGGTAAGTGGATTGAGTATATCACGCTTCAATGGACTATTTTTTGTCACCATAGGAATAAAACAATAACATAATAATAATAACAGTTCGATAGTATAACGATTGTAAAACCCATACCATGTAGCAAAAAACAGCTTAAAAGTATTTCTAGTGATCATAAATATATCGTTTTAATTAAAAAGGGTTAAATTGAATGTGGCGTGATATGACGAGCTCTAAGCAATGGTATAATTGTGTCTGAAATGGAACAAGAGGTCATGAATTTCAAAATGCTTGATTTTAACTGCAAAAGTAAAAATGCAAGAAGATCTACACTCAATAAAGAAGATATCGAACGTAATAACACATAATGTCTTTGACCTACCGGGATTGTATTTTCTTGATAACAAAACTTCTCCAAATGTGATATTAATGTCTCTTGAATATATAAACTGTCCCCAATTACGTAGTTCTTCGTATAAAAAATATCATATAGAATCTTTCAGTAAAAAATTATGAGCGCATTAAACGGCAGGTATAATCAACCTCTTTGGTGTAAGTAACTGAGAAGGTCGTGTTTAGTGTTACAACATATAGCAAGGAAGCCCTCCCCACGCGATTCCGCGCCCCGGATTTGGTCCGTGTTGACGCCGTGCTATCTCAGCGCGACCCTGCGTCAAGGAGCAGAAATCCACAATGCGGCTTTTCTATCCGCATTCTGTAATAGATCCCTCAGATTGAAAGATAAACCCTTCGAGTAACAATGGGCTAAATGCTATATAGACATGATCATAGTTTGCCTCATACTTATTATATTTTGATAAATCTGGAGTCTCCTTATAGTCGCGATGTTTAGATACTTGCAGGCTTCCTTAATGTGGCTACCGGAAGTAGGTGCTGTTCGGGGCGAATTGATGCAAGTGTTCCTTAATGTATAATTTGCAGGAGATTTTTTAGCAAAGGATTTGAGAATCTTAAGAGTTGAAGAGTTCATCACTTCCGTAAATGAAACCAGAAGTCAAAAGAACATAAACACAAATCAACAGGGCCTCTCACGTATCCAGAGATAAGCAAGGAGGAGGAGCGTATGAATCATTTGAGTGGGCGAGGAATGCGCTCATCACGTGATCGCTTCACCATCATCGCTACCGCCGTCTGACAAGATTCTGCTCGAGGTCGTTTGCGCTGAAGCGAGTAAGGAAATATATTTTCTAGAAATAACCTAAATATCCTTCCATTTTTAAGGAAAAAAATGGTCAGACGGCTTTCCGGTCAGGGTCAAGAGAGATGGTTTTCGCTATTGACACCTTAAACACAGAATGAAAATAGTCGCACGACAATAAATGATTAATTCGCACTCATAGTAGTTATTTTCGGCATCCTCCGCCTTGTCAACCTGCGCAACTTTTAGCTGCAGGCGTAAGCGCATGCGTAACACCAGTAAGAATCCACCACAATAGTGCGCATGCGTAACACCAGTAAGAATCTGTCACACTAGTGAGCATGCCAACACCAGTGAGAATTCGTCACACTAGTGAGCATGTGCGACACCAGTAAGAATCCGTCACACTAGTGCGCATGCGCGACACCAGTAAGAATCCGTCACCCTAGTGCGCATGCGCGACACCAGTAAGAACCCGTCACACTAGTGCGCAAACGCAACACTAGTAAAAATCCGTAATCCGTAAAAATCTAGTAAGAATCCGTCACACTAGTGCGCATGCGCGACACCAGTAAGAATCCGTCACACTAGTGCGCATGCGCAAAACCAGTAAGAATTCGTCACACTAGTGCGCATGTGCGACAACAGTAAGATCCGTCACCCTAGTGCGCATGCGCGACACCAGTAAGAGCCCGTCACACTTGTGCGCAAGCGCAACACCAGTAAAAATCTGTTACAGTAGTGCACAAGCGCAACACCAGTAAGAATTCGTCACACTAGTGCGCATGCGCAACACCAGTAAAAATCCGTCACACTAGTGCGCATGCGCGACACCAGTAAGAATCCGTCACACAAGTGCGCATGTGGGACACCACTAAGAATCCGTCAAACTAGTGCACAAGCGCAACACCAGTAAGAATCCGTCACACTAGTGCGCAAACGCAACACCCGTAAGAATCCGTCACACTAGTGCGCATGCGCGACACCAGTAAGAATCCGTCACACTAGTGCGCAAGTTTGCGATGGCGTTGCACTTGCGTTGTGTGTGTATGTGTGTGTGGGGAGGATGGGGGGGGGGGGGGGGTGAGTACATTTTTTTCTTATAATCGTTTGTAAAAATGCCAATAAATTTAATAGATGAAAGTAGTTATTCACTATTTCATAAATTAAGGATACTAGTTTGCAAAACTATTGAATAGAAACGTTTTTAATATATTTTTTGCTTGATAAAACATTTAGAGTGTCGATTCCGATGTTTCAGAATAATACAAGATGATTTCAACCTACCTGTAATTTTAAACACAATTAAAAATCACAATCATGACGCCATTATGACATCATAATTTCTCGTGGCGATTATTTGCAATCTGGTGATCATTGCTCTAGGGGCATAGGCATTGCACAGAATGTTCCAGAGAGGTGGAAGGGGGCCCTCCCAATTCAAACAGCAAGTTTGAAAAGGGTTAAGGAAGCGTCTTCGCTAAATTCTAATCCTATTCCCACTATCCTGTCTTAAAACAAGGTATAACCTACATCGCACATTACTATTGATCGCCTTTGTTTATAATCTCGATAAAAAAAGTGAAGAATCCTCGAGTCAGTAAGGTATCATTGCTATCACCAGGCGCAAAATTCTGTCTGAAAACGAGCGATTGGATTCTTTAGCGAAGTGCTTCAGACTCTTAATGGATAAAACCCCTTCATCACAGCAGTATGTCGTCTGACTAATTCCGATAAGACTGTTGGTCTATTAGAGACGAATAAAGCATTATTACGTCGGGCAACTAGTGTTGGTTTGATAGGTTTGAATAGGTTATTCTCCTGTAAAATGAATAAGTCATCAATTTTGTAAATGCTTGTGCGTTGATTTTGAAATCAGAAAATGGAGGGTCTCTGCTGAAGATATATTGGGACACACTTATATTTGCGAGATAATAAGCATAAAGTAGTACTGATTTACGGGGAGCGTTACAAGGGAGCTCTAAGATGCCAATGTGTTGGTAGTTTCACCAACTGAACTAAGCGGGAATGATCTAGGGTTTCGGCTCCATAAAAGATCCCATGTTTTTATGTTCTTAGCGGACCGAAGGTTTCTTTTTTCGTTGGACGAAAGTTCTTTTTTAGAACTTGAATCCCACTTGAATCCCACCTTCTCTTTACCTTAACTCTGTTCTTGTTTGTGAAGAACATAATGTATTCGTTTGCAATATCGATCTCGTTCAATTGAATATAATATTCAATATAATATTAATATTCATTGAAATTCTAATCTTATACCAAGAGACTAATAAGCCTTTGATTGAAGACAGGCGCATAGTAACAAGAAATCGGGCGTAATATGTTTCAGCTCCTTAGTTTTCTCTAGAAACGCCGAAAAGTTTATATTTTTTATTTAAGAGGACAATTTTTATATAGATCATGATGTTAAGAAAACCTATGATTAAAATAATGTTGCAAAAGCAAAATTGCATACCTTGGATTCCGTCAAAGGAAGTCTCCCTGCCACCCGAAGTCGCCACTGAAAATATCTAGCCGAAAAGAACGTATATATCTTCTAGACCGAGCAACCCAATAGTCGCATGCATCTGAAAGACAACTCTGCAGTTACAAATATCATGCATTTCACGTCAACATCAATAGCATAAGTGACGTTTTAAGAGCTACTTGGATTTGGTTTCTCTTTTGCCATGCTTCAACCTCGAGTGTTGGAGAGAAATTTCTGGAGAGTGATATCTTCGCTGATGAGGTCTCGTTACAAATCCATTATACCATCGAAAACAACACATCATCTAGCAGAAAATACAACCAATAATTGTGGTGAAAAGGCCCATCCGTCTTCTAAGGGATTAAAAAGTGTTTAATATGAAATTATTGAAAACGTCAGTTACCTATGGCTCCGTGAAATGTTCATGCAAAGAAGGCAGAGCATTTGGAACAAATAAATTATGAAATGGTATTCATTTTAGTCAATCAATTAAATAGCAATTATCGTGTGAAATATTAATGTCAATTGGTGAATTAAGTGAAATAGTGGTGACGTTTTTCAAACTAGAACACTTGAATAGAATGTGAGAATAAAAGGAGCCAGAGGCGCGCATTCCTTTCAGTTCGGTGATTATTATATTCTCGATATCGTCATGAAAAAATAATAGCGACATGTAAATATGGAGAAGCCTATTTTGCTCCCCGTGATATCACGGGAAATTTCTAACGGGGGGAGGGGATGGACGGGGACGGCTTGTATTATTGTTGCTAGTGAAGCACATTGTTCGGCCAGTTCTGTTGTTAATTATATAAACACGAGGTGTGGACAACTACTTCGTCATTTAAGCGTTTTCTCAAAGTCTCGCTTTTTGTGTTCATCAAGTGTAGAGTACATTGTGCGGTTTGCAAATAATCCGACAAAAAAAGCTTTGAAAAAAAAACACAGTTGCTTCTTACATTAATAAAAAAACAATTAGGAGGAAAGGTTTTCAAGTAATTTTCAGACAATGAAAACCTAAATAGCAATCATAAAACTAGCGAACACGATACCATCATTAGTTCTTCACCATAAGAAAACTCAAACAGCAACATGATCACTAGATAATATGACCGAATGCGGACAAGCAAGACACTTGAGAAATCGGAAATTTTTTCGCAAATTCAATCCTTTAGAAGTCGAACGTTTGGGAAAAAAGGTGGGAGAGTCGGGAGAATTTCACTTCTTTCGATAAAACCCACATTTTTGAGAACCATTCGAGATAGCGGGGTGTATTTTTTTCCTGGGAGAGTATCACACATTCAAATACACATTCAAAGGCTCAAAGATAATAACATGTTTATCTTTACGTTTTTTTGCTAATTACAGTTGCTTCCAGATAAATCGAACTAATATTTCTGATTGCTTTTCTAAAATATGTTTTATGGCTCCTAATAACTTTATTATTCCCTCTTGGGGGATTCGAATTACTGAATATGCGGTGGCATTTTAGCGGTGAAATGTTCTGTTTTAGAAGGCCTGGAAAAACATGTAGAAATATAAAACGACAAACACATCGTCTCCACATTGCGAGATCAATGGACACGAGCGAGAACATCTGCCCGCTCCATGTACCACTATAGCGTACAATGACAGCCAAAAGAAGGTCACCGCAGACCGAATAACAAACTCCGTACTGTACAAACATGAACGCCGCGCCCGCGCAAAACACATCTTGGCAGTAACCGATACAACAAGATAGCCTTTGCAATGTCGAAGAGCTTAAAGTACAGATCGTGTGATATTGCGAAGTTATCTACGGCGTTTATGATGGATAAGTTTGAAGGTGCAGCGAGAATAATTCAGAATCGGCAGAGTCAACGGCTTACGACCACAAACGTCACTATCCGGGTTTCTTGACAACCAGTTAGAGAGTGCGGTAATGGAAAGCGTAACTCATGAAGAACTAAGTAGCTAAAGACACATGGAATATTAAGGACAAAAGGCTCTTCTTAATTTGGCGATTGTAATCCGGAAGACAATCTAAACGTCTTACAACATTGTACGCCCTTGCCTACTGTTCCGTTAATATGGTACTAATACAAAATTAGAGCTTATTTTGACATACAATATATCCTACTGTAAAACCTATAGCGTATATTTTATATCATGTATACTAATTAAGAGTCTTCCTTCCTTTTCTTACTCGCTTTATCAATGTACTGTAATTTACAAATTATTAGATATATGTAGTTCCAAATAAAACCTCCTTGAAAGTATAAAAAAAGACTCACCCTATGGAAGACAACCCGAAGAAGAATTTAATTCTAGCCATGAAAACGCTTAGAAATAATCGGCCTATCTTGCAGAGACGTGGAGTCGCCATATTGAGTGCTTATCATGAAGAAAAACACCCATCAAAGCGAAAAGGAGAGAAACTTGTCTCTCCACCTTTAAATAGCAATAGCACCCCGCGGTAGCTATCAGAGAACGGCGAAATAGCGCGCTTACCTCACATTTGGTGTGCTCCTAATCGCTTGCTACGGCGAGTATTGCTAAGTGTAGACTTGTTCTTTCAAGAGACCAGTCCTAGGGCTCAATTCATCACTTTATTCCTCTTCTCTTGCGAATTGGAGTTGAATAGCCCCGACGTCACTATATCGAGTCTATCGTCTCAATCGCACCGTAAGCGGCGACACGGCTGTGCTGCGGTTCTCTCGCAGCAGCCCTCACACGAGTGCAATCAACGATATGATATGTCTCTTGGGGATATGTCCTTTAACTGTTTAAGACCTTAAATAACCCTACGCCACATTCCCGATATTATAATGGATAGGGGTAATTAACCTCTTGAAATCAAATTTCTCCCACAAAAGCTGGGGTCGGGTTTCTGAACAACAACACAAAATAAATTTTTGGCAAGTATAACCCTGAGCATACCAAAATGGGAAAAGGTCATTATTTTGTCAGCAAACATCATTATGAATATCGGCTACACACAAAAAACCGCGGTGCATTCCGGTACTATCCGATGTATTTAGCTGCAGCACAATCGTGTCCTGAAAGACATCATTTTTTTGCCAATTCAGCAATTAGCTTAGCAGTCTCTCTTTTAGGATAACAAACAATCAGAAAAATCATTAAAAAAATCTAGAAACATAGAAATACCTTGGTTGATGCGTCCTAAAAAAAGGAATTCCCACCAAAACATTTGAGCAAGCAAAAAAAAAAAAAAAGGGCACTGCAGAATCCACGTAAAATCAGAAAACAACTGCAGCAGAAATATCGGGCGTTAGCTTGGTCGGTCCCCTAAAGTAAAGATTATATGACATTCTTTTTTTCTTTTTAAAGAAAGTCGTGTACACTGGCCTGTACAGGATTAAATGACAAGCAAAACTCAATCGACTTTTTGAGCTATATTTAGATTTCAGCTAGGCTCTGCTCCAGGCCGTTGCTATGATGCTCACATACAGACATGTTATGTATAAGATGGCCATATTTTGTACACGCTCTAGCTACCTGTTTTATCCCAAGGATTCAATTACAGTGCCAACAACGACGAAAATAAAAATAAACTTACTCTCTGTAATAATATTTACCTCCCAAGCTGATGACACAAAGTGGGCTACAAGGAAACGTCCATATTACATGGCATTTAGAAACGAGGCCAGGGTAAATTATTAGTGTTTGCAGTATCTGTGAATTCTAGGTCGTAGAATCACAATAAGGCAAATAAGTGACGCGGAGACGAGGTAAAGAAGTATAATAGAGGAAGAGGGTTTTTCTAACTCTACAAGAGCCGTTTATTGCCTTGTTTATTGGGGGGGGGGGGGGGGGTGGCAAATATGTAGGGGGCTACGTTTTTTTGGGCGCGGATTTTTTTTTTTGGGCTTGCATTAAAGGGGGTCACATTTTTTGGGCGTCGAATTTAAGTCTGGTTTTAATTTAATGCTGAACAAGAGAGTCATTGTTAAAAAAAATTGTATTCAGTTCACAATGTTTCCTACTATTGTATATCTAATTCCATATTGTTCAGGTACCAATCTTGTCTTTATATAAATATATTTTGAGTAACCCTCTAATGGTTGACAGACAAAGCTGCCCGTTCAAATCAGCTGAACAAAACCTGGACTCAAATGACTTTGTTAAAATTGTCGACGACGTACTCGTTTTCAAGCCAATATCCATACTGTCAGTCAGCGTTAAACTATTAGCGACTGTAAAAATGCCAAGGAGAAGAGAATGCTTATTCAGTCGTTATCGAGTTTTAATCAAGGCATAGGGGATATTTGAATATTCTGCCCATCCAAAAAATGCCAAACACTTGGCACGTTTTTTTTCCTGTTTTGAAAATTTCAAGCAATTCCATAAAGTGTTATGAGCTTATTGTTTCCAGCATTCAAGAATCCAAGCTCGGCAAAACAGAATGTTACGAGGTTTTTGTGTGTGGTACTTTTATTGTATTAGGGGTAGCCGGGGATCGTACACGCTGAGCAAGGGTTGGCCGTCTTCGTTGTTCTTTATTGCACCGCTTGAGTGTTTACAAATGGTAGAGCTACCACTGGCTAGCGGGAGGTTGGCTGTAAGAAGGCAAGTACTTTCGGAAGGTAGTGAAGGAACATCTCTTTCCCGGAAAGTTGACAAAGCCAACTTTAGACAGCCCTGACTAAACCAACCTAGAGCACTGCCGTGTAGTGTCCTCGCAACAGTTACGGTACAATCCTAGAGCTAGTTACTATGCTGCTCAAATTATACTAATCTCATTAATAAACTGGTCAAACTGGTTTTAAGGATGATGTAAGAATAGAATATCGGGTGTTGACTTTGGGAAGAAAATCAACGATGAAATAATAAATGACTAAGAATAAATTCCTTTGATAGAAATACAAAGAGCAGGATAAAAGGAAAAGTTTGACTATAGTAATATGCAAAATTAAGTAATGTAACAGCGGTAAGATTTAGGATAAAGGTAATCGTTAAACTGTTATTTAAGTCTGGCAAATATAAAACCTGTTTTGCTAAGAGTAACTACGCATGCTTAGTCGAACAATGAAGAGATCCACGTAAAGCAAATAAGTGAAATGTCGAATGGAAAGTGAAAGTAAATATCTGACTGACGTGTCGGAAACGACTTTTGCATAGATTAATAATTCCTTCATAACAAGAAACAACAACGAAAAAAAAACTGCAATAACAAATAATAAAGACAAGGCGGTGCGGGATCAGTTGACGAGCTCCTATCCCCCCCCCATGATTATCCTATCCCCCCCCCCCCCCCATGATTATTTGTAGGGGCATAGAAAAGTAACTACTGCCAAACAGCACATCGTGAAAGGTTTGGGTGGTGAAAAACTACCATTTGGTGTCCCAAACAGCTACATTCTTACACGTAGATGATGTATGAATTATAACAAGGGAATAATGCAGTTACAATATGTCATAAGCCATTGATACACCTTTCAGTCCCACTCTGTACCAGATGTAAAATGCCCGAAATGCGAGCATAAGATGGGTGTATAATATACAGGCACTATATAGATGTATAATACACTCAATGTACAAGGACTACATGTAAAATGCATATAATCACAAGTAATAGGGTGCTTACCAAGAGGGGTAATGGGAGACAGATAAGTTGGACGTCTTTGAGCTCTCAGGCGCGAAATGATGCATGCGTCCACAGAGATACATGATGTATAGCACTTTGTCCCACGTCAAAGGTAACACAGGTATATCATCACCGATTATAGCGATATATCGTTCTTATGATTGCGATCATGCCGAAATGATCTGGACTAGTAAAAGGTACGCATAATGTGATCCTTTCCATCTCATGTTACTTGATTTAAATTTTGCACTATATGGAAAACAATATAAGTATATGTGTCAGTTTGAAGAAAAGAAAGGAGCAATGTAGTGTAGCGAGTTGTGCGGGTTTCTTGACATGCCGGATATTCAAGGTATTGATATTAGGATAAGATGTATGCAGACAGATACAAGTGTTAAAGTGTTGACCTGCGAGCAATTACCTACTTGTAAAATCATTCCCCGAAAAGTGGCCTGAAACCACAAAAATGTGGAAAAAGTTCTTTTCGAGTGTCGTTGAGAAAAACTGTGATTAAACATCATAGACATCATAGGATAACAATAAAGGAGTAGGTATTAAACAGCCCTTTAAAGAGACGCTCTATACCGTTAGACACATTGAAAAGATTTTTTAAAAGCAATGAAAGCAAACTCTAACAGCATGGCTTAGTAACACTTAAAAATATACAATAGCACAGCTCAGTAACACGACTTAAAAGCTTATACAAAAGCATAACTTAGTAACACTTAAAAATATACAATAGCACAGCTCAGTAACACTTAAAAGCTTATACAAAAGCATAGCTTAGTAACACTTAAAAATATACAATAGCACAGCTCAGTAACACTTAAAAGCTTATACAAAAGGATAGCTTAGTAACACTTAAAAAATAGCCAACAACATAGCTTAGTAAAAATTAAAAAAAAAAAAACACTTTATACTAAGCTCTTTTTGTGTGTCAAAGCTTCAAACTAAAATAATAAGTCAAGTATTTGAATTCAATTACCTTTGAAGATTCGCATTTTATACTCTTTATTTGTCAAATAACTATTTTTTCTATAAGTGTAGCCCCAGCGTTCGTGAAAAAAAGTCAATACAATAATGGTCATTTCAATATCATATTCATAATATCAGTGTCAATTCGGTTTGACTGATCGAAACAGAATCAATTAAAATATGTAGGAAGTCTTATTAGAGAAATGGACAAATAATGAAAAAATCAAGATTGGATAGAAATGTTATTAGAAACCCCACAACCTGCACATCGACAAGTGCTCTTACAACGATGGACAAAAGTGGGGTATAAAACAAAGTAAACTCATCACTCATTGCTCACTGGAAAGGCGACTGCATCTTCTTAGAGAACGTAAGAATGTTCTGAATAATAGTTTTATTTAGTATCATTTCAATCTTGAGTCTCAAGACCTGACACCATTGCGCAAACATGACAAACAACCTTTCTTGTTACCATTTTTCCACATGGGCCCAGAAAGGCCCTGTAACGCAGATCGAGTTCGCCATAATCTCTTGGTTGAACGGGATCACAATTCTTCCCGCCATCGTCCTCAATACATTAGTTCTCATCTCGATATGGCGGACACCAGCGCTTCATACGCCGTCTATGGTACTCATGGCTAACCTTGCTCTGTCGGATTTGGCTGTCGGGGCAATTGCTCAGCCGATAATGATATCTTATGCAGCCTTGGAGTTTGAAGTCGATAACTGGCCCAGAACTTTCTGCTATGTTGCCATGATGTTTGGGAATGCAGGGACAGTTTTTGGCGGTGTTTCTACGCTCAGCCTAACAGCAATTGCCTTTGACCGATTCCTCGCCTTGCATTATCATCTTCGCTATCCCGCGATTGTTACTACAAAGAAAGCTATCGCCGTTTGCATTGTTTTCTGGGCTTTCTCATTTTTTCTTGTGGCCATTTGGTACACACTTGGGAACAA
Organism: Nematostella vectensis; assembly: GCF_932526225.1. Taxonomy (NCBI): domain Eukaryota; kingdom Metazoa; phylum Cnidaria; class Anthozoa; order Actiniaria; family Edwardsiidae; genus Nematostella; species Nematostella vectensis. The sequence continues at coordinate 1,523,929 of NC_064034.1, forward strand.
GATTTACATGTTTATTGTAAACGTATGTATAGTAGTTCTTTTTGGAATTACTATTGTGAGTTACTTTAAAATCTACAAGGTGATCAAAAGACATCAGACTCAGATTCATGTGGTCGAGTCTAGCGTAACCGCTTGTGGAGAGACTGGCTCTAATGCTCATAGCACTGCAAACACCAAAAGGTATAAGAAATCTGTGATGAATAGCCTCGTGGTGTACTTTGTGTTTGTAGCTTGTTCCACGCCTTTCGCTTGTGCCTTGGCATACTGGGAGGTCACACAAAATGACTATATGTCGCCGATACTTGTAAGGCTCTCAACGTCGGTTGTTTTCTCTAATTCCTGCATTAACCCTATTATCTATTGCTGGAAGATGAGGGAGTTGCGTGAAGCAGCCTGGCAGAGTGCTACGGGGCTCAGAGACTGTCTTGTTGGAGTGAAGTCAAGAGCAAATAAAGGTCCCCCAAGTACCGCATGGATCACCGCGATTCGGTACTAACGCAGGCTGCTTCGACTAGTGTGTAGCTACCTTTAGACGCTAATAATATTCCGTGGCTTGCCTAACTGACTGTAGTTTGGCTAAAAAAAACATTCACATTTTAGGTCTAAAACTTTTAGGTCTCAAACCGGCGTATACTTATTTTCAGTGCCGTAGCGGGCTTCAAGATATTGGATTTGGGGGGAGGGGAGGCACGAAGCAGAAACATTAAGAAAACAATGGGGGTTAAAGCCAGCCACACCCCTACTACTAATATTCATTACCTTTAAAACTTTTTAAAACTATTGAGGGGAGGGGGAATCATAGAGAAAAGGCACAATATTTTACGGTCCTTCAATAAGAAATTACCAATTTTTGGGCGGTCGAGATTCTATTCAAGATCACGACGACTATTGTTCGTTTTAATGACACGAAGTTGAAGCGATATAAATATCATTCTTTTGAGTGCGATGATGCCGAAATTATCCCGACTAGTAATAGGTTCCCATAATGTGATCCCTTTCATCTCATGTTACTTCTTTTTAATGGTGCAACTATATAAAGAGAAATATGATGGGGTGATTGCAAATATGCAACAGCATAGCTTAGTGACATTTAAAAAAAATATTTTATTTTGCACTAGGCTTGTTTTGTCACAGCTGCAAACCGAAACGATAAGGGATGTATTTGAATGCAATTTCCTTTGAAGACCCGCAATTTATACACTATTTGTCAAATAACTATCAATTGAAACATAGGAACGATTTTTGTATTCATGTCTCCCTACTCCAGCATACAGCTGCGCACGACAAAATCCGGAACTTTCAGGGAAATAATTAAAAGAGTCGCGCTGGTTTTCAACCCAAATCTTATCCAAATCCTAGACGCCCGCTAAGCGTAGCCCCAGCGTTTGTGAAAAAAGTCATAATACAATAATGGTCATTTCAATATCATATTCATGATATCAGTCTCAATTCGGTTTGACGAATCGAAAAAGAATCAATTAAAATATGTAGGAGGTCTAATTAGGAAAATTAACAAATAATAATGAGATAAGCGTGGCTGGATAAAATGTTATAAAGACTTCGACACAACCTGCACATCTCAAAGAAGAGAGAAGACGAATGCTTCTTTCAAGTGGAATAAGCGTGTTCTAACGATAGTTTGGACTTGACACCAAATTTGCGCAAACATGACAAACAATTTTTCGTGTTATTTTTACTCCACATGGGCCCAGAAAGGCCCTAAAACGCAGACCGAGTTCGCCATAATCTTTGGGTTGAACGGGATCACAATTCTTCCCGCCATCGTCCTCAATACATTAGTACTCATCTCGATATGGCGGACACCAGCGCTTCATACGCCGTCTATGGTACTCATGACTAACCTTGCTCTGTCGGATTTGGCTGTCGGGGCAATTGCTCAGCCGATAATGATAGCTTATGCAGCCTTGGAGTTTGAAGTCGATAACTGGCCCAGAACTTTCTGCTATGTTGCCACGATATTTGGGAATGCAGGGACAGTTTTTGGCGGTGTTTCTATGTTCAGCCTAACAGCAATTGCCATTGACCGATTCCTCGCCTTGCATTATCATCTTCGCTATCCCGCGATTGTTACTGCAAAGAAAGCTATCGCCGTTTGCCTTGTTTTCTGGGCTTTCTCATTTTTTCTTGTGGCCATTTGGTACATACTTGGAAACAAGATTTACACGTTAATTGTAAACGTATGTATAGTAGTTCTTTTTGGAATTACTATTGTGAGTTACTTTAAAATCTACAAGGTGATCAAAAGACATCAGACTCAGATTCATGTGGTCGAGTCTAGCGTAACCGCTTGTGGAGAGACTGGCTCTAATGCTCATAACACTGCAAACACCAAAAGGTATAAGAAATCTGTGATGAATAGCCTCGTGGTGTACTTTGTGTTTGTAGCTTGTTCCACGCCTTTCGCTTGTGCCTTTGCATACTGGGAGGTCACACAAAATTACTTTCTGTCGCCGATACTTGTAAGGCTTTCATTGTCGGTACTTTTCTCTAATTCCTGCATTAACCCTATTATCTATTGCTGGAAGATGAGGGAGTTGCGTGAGGCAGTCTGGCAGAGTGCTACGGGGCTCAGAGACTGTCTTGTTGGAGTGAAGTCAAGAGCAAATAAGGGTCCCCCAAGTACCGCATGGATTACCGCGATTCGGTACTAACATAGACCTGCGTTAAAACACCTGCGAGCGAGGCATGTACTAACACAGCCTGCGTCAAGACTGGCGCGTAGCTTCGCATGGATCACCGCGAAAGGAAAAGATTCAAACTTTAGGCCCAACACCTTTAGGTTTTCTTAGCGGGCCCCGAAATATTGGGGGAAGGGCGAGGAGAGGAAAAGAGAAACATTAAGAACATTTCTAGGGCACTGGATGGCCAGAAAGTTGTTCTATAATTATGTCGCTGTCACCCTATGGGTTCTTCCCCCCTCAAAGTCACGTGAATATCTGGGCATAATGAGGAGTGCCCCGCCAAACCTAGTATTATATATACCTATTTTTCATTGTGGACAGAAATGGTAAAAGGAAGTAGCTGAAAAAGAATTCCGAAACTGCATTCTGAGTTTTTATGAAAAGAAGAGAGCATTTTGTAAGATTGTTCTAAATCTTCTAAAGCTTCTTAAAACATGGGTGCGTACGTGAAGCTATATTGCATATTGCATATCTTTATTTATTTTTATTTAGAGGCTTCCGTCACGACGTGACGAGGGAATTGCTAACTCCGACACACTACACGTGACAGGACAACACTAATTTTACAGAACTAACAAGAAAAATAAGATAAAGATTAGGATGGCATGATAAAATAAAGCGCGTTGCTCAACGCTGCACGCTGACGCTGAGATCGGATATGCTGGTCTGGGGTCCCCAAACCTCGCTTGTGTAACCCAAGTGGCTTCTAACAAAGGAGAGGTAGAGCAGCTTCTTGCGATCAGGCCCTATTTGCGCACAATGCCGGCACAGAAAACCCGAGCTTTCGGTTAGCTTAACGACAACAGAGACATGCAGGCTCCACGAAAAGGTGTTATTAAAGCCGCATTGTCACCAGTTTACTTCCGGAGGTCCGACGGAAACCTCAACCGTTAAAAGACAATAGAATCTATTAGAATCCGAGATATTTAACAGGCCATCCGCTCTAAATTATCGATCACATCCTCGAAGAAACTTCCAATAGACACACTATTCTTCCAATAGACTACTATATTTTGAAATATTTTTCGCGTTTTCCGTTAAAAATCATCGGAGATTTCTACGTAATCGACCGGAAGTAAACTGGTGACAATGCTGCTTTGACCGTTACCCCGAGGTCCCTTGGAAGGGACAGACAGACAGACAGATTTTATTTATTGGTCCCTTGAAACAGTAAAGTTACATCGGTTAGTGACCAAAAAATTTTAAAAAAAGGTAAAATAGTACGTATATAAGACGTACAACAGCTATTATGTGATTGTTCTTAGTTTTAGTTTACATTGTATTTCCTTTCTTTCATTTTTTCTTTTTCTAAATCTTTTCTGATTGTTTTTAGTTACTACTTAGTTTTACATTGTATTTTCTTTTTTCTTTTTTTCTTCCCTTTTTTCCCCTTTCCTTTTTTTATTTTTATTTTTATTTGTATTTTTTTTTTTTTTTTTTTTTTTTTTTTTTTTTATGCTCTGCTTACTTCAGATTTCTATTGTGCTTTAGGTTTAATTTTTCATATTAGCGTTTCCCTTAGCTTGAAACATTCGGAAATGTACCTTGCAGCTATCCCTGCTAATTGAGTTGGCGGATTTATTAGTAAATTGAAAAGGCGTTTTTGTGTAATTTGATTGCGCTGCAAATTTTGGATAACTGAGTTTCGTAGCTCTTTGTATGTTTGGCATTGTACTAGAAAGTGAAATTCATTTTCCACGTCATTTTTGCATGTTGGGCAAATCCGATCTTTTTCCTTTGTGTAAGGCCTCGTGTGTCTGCCTTTCTCAATTTGCAATTGGTGATTACTTATTCTTAGTTTTGTTAGCGCAACTCTATGTTTCACATTAGGGATGGCTACAAGGTAATTCTCTAATTCATATTTGTCTTTAAAAGTTCTATAAGTTCTTAGTTTGTTCATTTCGTTACTGTTTTTCCTTTGGTCATTGAAAATTTCCCCATGCCATTTCTGAAAATACATATCATTAAGTCGTTTAGAGAAAATATCAAGGAACAATGTAGGGTCGGTTTCATTTTGATAGAGCCACATAAACCCAAAACCCGCTTTGAAAATTATTTCTTTTGTTTTGTGGGTCCAGTAGGACACGTGAGGGTTATTTACACACTCTGTATAAACTACTTTTGAGAGGGCCTCTTCTTTTGACCGAAGGTTGATCCAGTATTTTATGTTCCTATATGTTGCATTTATACAAAGAGGATATCTGCCTAGTTCCCCTCTGCACGCATTGTTCACAGCCGTTTTTCCAGTTCCTAGTAACATTTTACAGAATTTAAGATGTACTGATTCAAGCGGATCTCTATCATCAACACAGCTTTTATTATCGGCACCCCATACCTCGCTGCCATACAATAAAATTGGTTTGATCAGTGCATCAAACAGTTTTAATGTAAGATTAATGTCTGATCTGAAGTGAATACCGAGATCTTTCCTTAACTTAAATAAAGCTTTGAGTGCGGTTTTTTTAAGCTCCTCTTTTGCTAAGTTAAAGTTTCCTACCGCGCTGAATACTAGCCCTAGGTACTTATAAGATTTGACATTTTCCAATTGTTCCCTGTTCAAAAGGAATTGATAGTTATTCATTACTTTGCCTATGTTATTAAAAATCATCACCTTAGTTTTTGAAGTATTGACTTTTAGACTATTTTCTTCTGAGTAGATAGAAAGTCTATTTAAAAGGTCTTGCAGACCACTACTTGTTTCCGAGAAAAGTACTAAGTCGTCTGCATACAGAAGACAATTTAATTTTGTGTTGCCTAAGATGTGGGCACTTGAAGATTTCGCTAAGGTATCAGGTAAATCGCTAAGGAACAGATTAAAAAGAGTTGGACTCAACATGCATCCTTGTTTTACCCCAACCATGCATCTAAAACTTTCACTAATTGAATCCCCTATCTTCCCACACGATATATCATTGGAGTACATTGATCTTAGAACTTCGTAAAAGTTTCCAGAAATACCAGCTTGTTGTATTTTCGCAAATAGTTTATCTCTAGGAATGCTGTCAAAGGCCTTTCGGAAGTCTATGAAGCAAGTGAAAAGCATATTGTTTTTCTTCTTGGGCTTGCTTTTTACTACTCTGTCGATAACGGTTTTCAGAATAAATATACTGTCTACTGTTGAGTGTTTTTTCCTAAACCCCCCTTGTTCCTTCTTTAGATATCCTTTCTGCACAAGGTAGTCATAGAGTCTTGAATTAAGTATAGATGTAAATAACTTACTGAGGCATGATAAAAGTGTTATTCCTCTATAATTGTTGACGTCAGAGCGATCGCCTTTTTTGAAAATTGGAATAATAAAACCCAGATTCCATTCTTGTGGAAACACTCCTGACCTAAGAATGATGTTGAATAACCTAGTTAGGTAGGGTAGTAAAGTATCTTTACCATATTTTAGTAGCTCGTTTAGTATATTATCGTGACCGGGAGCTTTGTTGTTTTTAAGGTTTTCTATAGCTAATTTTACCTCCTCTAGCCGTATCTCTGAGTCTAAAGGACCCGTCTGGTCTCTACATTTAGGTATGGATAAATTTGTAGTTGTAGTTTTGTTTAAGTCCATGAAGTGTGAGTGTAAGCTTTCTATTTCTAAATCACATTCTTGTTGTTTTTTGTCTTTCCCTACGCTGAATAGATTCTTAAGTGATCGCCAAAGTTTTTTGCTATCTTTGAAATCCAAATTTTTGATACCGCTTGCTCTGTATTGATATTTCTTACGCTTACATAATTTCTTGAATTTTTTCTTCTTCCAAAATAGCTCCCGCCTTAGCTCACTGTCATTGGGTGAGTTACATATCTTCCTTCCACACCGTTTAAGGTTTGCCTTCTCTGATCGACATTCCTCGTCGAACCATGGTGCGTTTGTTTTTTGACATTTCTGCTTGTCTCCGTATTTAAAACCCGCTTTCTCACTGATCTCAACTAGCAGCTTTGTAAAACTTGATGTGATATTGCTTGCTGTGTCTGGGCAATTGGTATCGCAGTGACTGACTAGGTTATCCAGTTTAGACCGATAGATATCAGAGCGAAGAATAGAGTCCACATTTTCTTTTACATTTGTACCGTGGCAGAATATTCGTGCGTGTTTAGCAAAGCTTTTTGATTGTGTTACCGTAATTTTGTTTCCAATCTTTATATTATATGTTATATGGCAATGATCAGAAATATGTGGAAGCAATGGGTGAATTTTAAGAAATTGAAATTTCTGCCGTACTCTATTGCTACTTATCACGTAGTCGACTAAGCTGGTACCGTTGTATTGATAACATGTCTTTTTCCCTGTTAAATCGCCAATTATCCTTCCATTTGCGATTCGTAAATTACTTTCACTACAAAGCTCAATCAGTGATCTTCCTCTGCTATCAGTATAGTGGTCCTCAGAGTACCTTGGCGATGGTACATCGAGTTCATAATCATCAGGAAGGCTTAAAAATCTATCTTCATCAAAATTAATATGTTCAGTTAGTTCACTAGTTCTAGCATTGAAGTCCCCTTGCAGAATGACGTCCCCTTGGCCGAGATATTTTATAATATCCTCTTCCAGATCAGACATATAATCCTCATCATTTGTTTGTTCATAATTTTGAGGACTAAAATAGACGGTACCTAGGAAGATATCCTTTTCCGTTCCGAAGTAATTTCGTTTTAATTTGCACCATATAATATTCCGGTTTTCCGAAGGTAAGTACGCGACTCCTTCTGCTACTTTGTTGCTTATATAGAGTGCGATCCCTCCAGAAATTTTTTTACCAGATTTTGGTCTTGTTTTTATGAAATGCTTGAATTTTTCGACAGCTAAATCTGTATTTTGACTAGCATGAGTTTCCACAATTCCGAAGATATCATGTTGTTGAATGATATCAACCACCTCTGCTAATTTTGTTTTATTACGTAGCATTTCCTCTTGTCGTATTCTCTGTTGCTGTCTGGGCTGGTCTAGGTTCAGTTTCGCCTCTGGTTGTGCGAGAGGAGTCGACTATTTGTTGTTGATTTCCATTGATTGGTGATTCAATATTACCGCTAGAAGCAAGCTGCGGCAAATCGTTCGTGTTTGGAGAGTTTACGATACTAGAGCTGCTAGCCACTGTCGTCCGCAGTGTTGTTTGTGTATTAATTTGTCGTTCCACCTGTTCCACTTGTTCAGAATCCGATGGCTCGCCGCTCTCTTCGTCCTCTGAGTCATCGTCGCTGGATTCTTCAGCGTCCATTTCGATTTTGGTTTCTATGAATGTCAATCGCTGCTCACATTTTTCGAGGTCTAATTTAGTCTCGCGAATTTTATTTCCAAGTTTGGAATGTGAGCTCTGCAAACCTTTCAGATCAGCAAGGACTTTATCTTGCTTTGTTTCGTCTAGCTTCCGATCCATTTCCATAATTAATTCTTTCCGGCTATTCTTCTGTTGGCATTCCAGATCTTTGATTAGAATTAGTTGCTCGTTCATATCCATACTAAGATCGGATAATTTCTTGTCAAACTTTTCAATGAAGCCTTTCATCATTTCTTTGAAATCGAGAAATTCTTGATATCGGTCATCATGACCTTTTTGATCTGAGCTGTCCTTTAAGGCGACCTTTGAACTACACGGTTCAGAGAGTTCGACTGGATCCGTTGTTTCTTGCTCAGTTACAATAGATTCCTGTTCGATAATATCACAATCAGTTGTCTGATTTGTCTGTCCAGAGTAATCAAGTAAAGACATCAGTTTCTTGATGAGATAATCTTTACCAATACCCTGCAGGAAGGGACAACCGAGGCGTTGCCACCCAAGGTATAGGGGGGGCTGACCGCCAGAGACGGAGCTACGCTGAGGCGTTTCCTAGATATTCGCATGATCTCACATTTCAAAGTATTAAAGGAGAGCCCCTAATTAACATACCAGTGCTAGCGAGTCCAGGTCTTGTTTTAGTACACAGTGGTCGGTTGTAGTCTTGATGGAACGAGAACACTTTATGTCGTCTGCAAACAGGGCGATGCTGGTGACTGGAATCACACTATCCAAGGGGGTCATTAACATACATCAAGGGCAGAAACGGACCAAGCAAGTTGCCTTGGGGAACTCCACCCGAGACCAGGGTGAGAACGCACCGTCAACTAAAAACCGTTAAGATCTGGTAGTCAGATAGTCGGAGAACCAACCGAGCAGAGAACCACTAATTCCGTACATAGACAGTTTATGCAGTAGCTTGGGGTGCGGCACAGAGTCGAAAGCTTTGGAGAAATCCAGATAAATGACGTCAGTTTTCCGTCCAGCGTCTAAGGCAGCTCCGAGTTCATGCAGAACCGATAGCAGCTTAGTGACGCACGATCTACCGCTGATAAAGCCCTGCTGAAGGGAGGAGAGAAACTCACGTAATATCTCTAGAAGCTGGACCAGGACTCATCTCTCACACACTTTACTAACAATGGAAAGAAGGGATATTGATCTGTAATTAGGAATTACCGACTTAACACACCTGAAAAAAGGTGTGACATTAGCATATTTCCAGTCCATTGGTAGTTTCCTGACGCGCAACGACCTCCTAAAGAGACTATAGATAGAGCCAAGCTCCTTTGCGCATTCCTTGAGTATTCTAGGGTGATAACCATCAGGGCCAGGTGCCTTTCAGGGGTCTAGACGCTCGAGAGAATCAAGCACCTCGTTTGTGTTCTCGGTGTAAGGCGTGGAGGGCAGGTCATCGGGTAGCGATTTATCTCTGTTGAAGACTGATAAAAAAGTAACGATTGAAAGCTTCGGCTTTGTCTGCAGGTGTGGAATACGACGTCTTATCAAGTTCAACTGAGTCGGTCGTTTAGTTGGCGGTTGAAGTATGACCAAAGGCTGACCAGGGCTTGAAAAAACGAATCAGAAACGGCTTGTAGATAGGCGAGTCGCTTCTCTCTGACTAAGTATTTGACCTCGCGGCGCAGGAGGCGGAATTTATCCCACAGCAGAGAACTGTCCTTCAGGAGTGCCTTTTTCCTGATCACGTGTATAACTTCACCATCGAACCACGGAGAAGTGACATATTTACGAGGTTTACGTGAAGGAACAAATAATCTAATACGGTCAAAAAAGGCCTCTTTCCAGCTTCTCCAATTTTCCTCAATATCGCAGGCAAGGGACAACACAGATTCCAGCGGGTCTGTAGAGAGCAAAGGTCTTAATCCCGTGATATCCGCTTTGTTTAGGTTGAACGAGGGAAGAGTGTTGTCACGTCGAGCGTGGAGCGAAATGAAGATCAAAAGTCACTGCACGATGATCCTATGGGACGGCAACGCCAGGACATTTGGTAACGCGTACATTAGTGACGCCCTCAACAAAGGTAGTGAGTAATAAGTCCAGGTAGTTGTCCCCGCGTGTCGGTTTGCCAACCAACTGGGACAGGTTACGGTCTACACAAGAATTGTATCAGTTACTGATTGCTTGTTTGAGCCATACCGATTATCTATTTTGTGCACTCCACGAAAGTTCGTGTTATGAGATGTGTTGTTATTTTCACAACCATGCATGCAGACTGTTTTTATACTTTTTTACTATAACTGTAGATCTTTTTTTTATAATTACAGTAAAAATAGCGAATGTAATTCCCTCTTGGTTCTATTCAACAATCACACCCTATATCCATTTGAGGGGGGGGGGGATTTATCCTTATCATTTTCAGTACAAGGAAATATAGTAATAATATATATTTTACGCTATGTTTACGCAATCACAAGTTTTATTAAAAAGCCCAACTCACCATGTCCGCAATGCATTGCGTCGGGCTGTCATTTTTGAAGCCGACGAAATGCAAAACTATTTTGCAGTGGAGTTTTTCCATTATCAAAACAAAACAACGTGTCCTTAGATAGGGGCGTTTTGAGAGGGTAAGACGGGTTAATTATTCGTAACGCTTTTCGGATCAAGTCTGTCGTTGATTTTCATAACATTTTTGTGAAATCTAAATTTCCAAAGAGAGGGTGAGGGTTACCGAGTCTATATCCGGAAAATCCAGGTGGGGAGGGTCAAAATTGGCCCCAAAAAATGGAAATTACAGAAGGGTGGGGGGCCAAACCTCCGACCCCTTCAATGGAAGGGGTATGGATATTTTCTGGAACTACACATTTTGAATTGATCCGAACTTTAGAGAGCACGGCCGCTTCTCTCATCTTCGTGATTTTGCTCCTCGCAAGAATCTCACCCATGGAAAACTGCGGGTGTGACTTTCAGTGAGAGCTAGGAGGCGCCTTGACGGGCTTCACTTTCGATCCGTTTTTCGTGCACAGATTTTGGGGATGATTTCAAAGATGCCTTGATAGCTTCGCCTGTAGAAGTGTGAACTTTCAACTAGCGTAACACATTCGTGAGCTAAATAGCGAAACACGAGAAAAGCAGCCATCCCAGTACGGGAAAAGAGAACTGTTCGTTTATTTTGAGAAAAGAATATGTGGTAGGCCTGGAAAAAAATATTTGTTTAAAAATCGTTTGAAATTCTGCCTTATGTATTTGTGTAAATAAATCAAAGGTCTCGGAGAAAGAAATATGACAATAATTTTTGATAGCTCCTTGCGGGTTCACGCGGATAAGACACTCGGGACGGGCGAGTATTGGATCGGTCCTACCGCTGACCGGACGCCAATCATGGTGCACTGCGACATGAAAACTGGAGGTAAGGCAGAGGTTACCTTGTACAAAGTTTTCATCAATGACTGCTCCATCGATGGATTAGGTGTCAGCCGTTCTCACAGCACTGCCACACAAAAGCAAAAGAGAGATGAGCATGGCGTGGATCAACCTATTTGTTTTTCCGATTTTTAAATTATTACGGCGAAAAATGTTCGCAAGTTAATAGCAAATTTGCAGTTTTGTCAGCCGACAGCAGAACACAAGGTCAGGTCGCACGGAGTATCAGAGCGTGAGCTAAAACAAAAAAACTGCCTCATCTTCAGTGTAACAAAAAAAGAAAAATACAAATGTTTAAATAAAAAATTGCGCCCAATATTCTTGTCGCAAACGCAACCTTCGACACACCTTAGAACACATGCATTATTATGGTTGCTGCCGGGCCCAGCGCTTTGGGGGCTGTTTTGTTAAGCCTCTTGGGAAAGCCACACCTCACAAAATATTAAGGTAATTCACTTGAATTGCACTGCGCACCCCTTCTGCGCATAGTGGCGCGCGCTGTTTGTTCGAATTTTCCGGTATTGCTCGCGCGCGTCACAGTTGTACAAGAAAACAAAGCAGAAGGCACGCGTTTTTTACTTAAAATCGCTTTGACAGAAAAACAAAGCCGGTTACCCCCATTTTTTATTTGCTCAAATAGTTAAATATATACGGAAAAATGATATACTGAAAGAAGAAAAAAAATTGGTTTGTAGAAGTTTGTTTATTTTCTTTTAAAAGCCGTAAAAATACTTCAAAATGGCTCTTTTTTACCGTATAGTAACGCAAGCATAAGCACAGACGAAAGCGCAAGCACAAGGGCTTTGTTTTAGTGAAAACGAGTTGGGGATAAGCGTAAGCACAAGGGCTTTGTTTTAGTGAAAACGAGTTGCGGATAAGCGCAAGCACAAGGGCTCTGTTTTAGTGAAAACGAGTTGCGGATAAGCGCAAGCACAAGGGCTCTGTTTTAGTGAAAACGAGTTGCGGATAAGCGCAAGCACAAGGGCTCTGTTTTAATGAAAACGAGTTGCGGATAAGCGCAAGCACAAGGGCTTTGTTTTAGTGAAAACGAGTTGCTGATAAGCACAAGCACAAGGGCTTTGTTTTAGTGAAAACGAGTTGCGGATAAGCGTAAGCACAAGGGCTTTGTTTTAGTGAAAACGAGTTGCGGATAAGCGCAAGCGCAAGGGCTTTGTTTTAGTGAAAACGAGTTGCGGATAAGCGCAAGGGCTTTGTTTTAGTGAAAACGAGTTGGGGATAAGCGCAAGCACAAGGGCTTTGTTTTAGTGAAAACGAGTTGCGGATAAGCGCAAGCGCAAGGGCTCTGTTTTAGTGAAAACGAGTTGCGGATAAGCGCAAGCACAAGGGCTTTGTTTTAGTGAAAACGAGTTGCGGATAAGCGCAAGCGCAAGGGCTCTGTTTTAGTGAAAACGAGTTGCGGATAAGCGCAAGCACAAGGGCTGTGTTTTAGTGAAAACGAGTTGCGGATAAGCGCAAGCGCAAGGGCTTTGTTTTAGTGAAAACGAGTTGCGGATAAGCGTAAGCACAAGGGCTTTGTTTTAGTGAAAACGAGTTGCGGATAAGCGCAAGCACAAGGGCTCTGTTTTAGTGAAAACGAGTTGCGGATAAGCGTAAGCACAAGGGCTTTGTTTTAGTGAAAACGAGTTGCGGATAAGCGTAAGCACAAGGGCTTTGTTTTAGTGAAAACGAGTTGCGGATAAGCGCAAGCACAAGGGCTTTGTTTTAGTGAAAACGAGTTGCGGATAAGCGCAAGCACAAGGGCTTTGTTTTAGTGAAAACGAGTTGCGGATTAGCGTAAGCACAAGGGCTTTGTTTTAGTGAAAACGAGTTGCGGATAAGCGCAAGCACAAGGGCTTTGTTTTAGTGAAAACGAGTTGCGGATAAGCGCAAGCACCAGGGCTTTGTTTTAGTGAAAACGAGTTGCGGATAAGCGCAAGGGCTTTGTTTTAGTGAAAACGAGTTGCGGATAAGCGCAAGCACAAGGGCTTTGTTTTAGTGAAAACGAGTTGCGGATAAGCGTAAGTACAAGGGCTTTGTTTTAGTGAAAACGGGTTGCGGATAAGCGCAAGCACAAGGGCTTTGTTTTAGTGAAAACGAGTTGCGGATAAGCGCAAGCACCAGGGCTTTGTTTTAGTGAAAACGAGTTGCGGATAAGCGCAAGGGCTTTGTTTTAGTGAAAACGAGTTGCGGATAAGCGCAAGCACAAGGGCTTTGTTTTAGTGAAAACGAGTTGCGGATAAGCGTAAGTACAAGGGCTTTGTTTTAGTGAAAACGAGTTGCGGATAAGCGCAAGCACAAGGGCTCTGTTTTAGTGAAAACGAGTTGCGGATAAGCGCAAGCGCTCTGTTTTAGTGAAAACGAGTTGCGGATAAGCGCAAGCACAAGGGCTCTGTTTTAGTGAAAACGAGTTGCGGATAAGCGCAAGCACAAGGGCTTTGTTTTAGTGAAAACGAGTTGCGGATAAGCGCAAGCGCAAATTCAGATTTTGAATACTAGTTCCAAAAAGAAAAACCATTGGCGTTCCCCATTTACTTCATTTATTTGAATGATATTTACAATATAATAGCAATAATGCGAACATGTTGAACATAAAAACTATGCAAAGTGAATACCATTTGAGTTAAATAATGTGAGTAATCTGAAAAGAAGAAAAAAAAAAGTTGTAAATAAAAATGAGCTACTGTATAATATGAACAGACTTACTAATTAAAAGGGTCAATGCCATTGCCAAATTGGGAACTACTGTAGAGTCCATTACTATACATTTAGTTGATCTATCAGTATGCACATAACTTAACAATGTAGAAAAAAAAAACATCATTATTTCCTCCACTTAGAAAGGCTACTCACGCCAGGAAGTCATCGATGTCCATGGTCCGTGCTCTCTTTTTGTCATTCTCACTCTCACTAAGTATCTGTTGTATCTTCTCTTTCATGTCAAAGTCACTATCAACCATCTGAATGAAAGCAATTTATTGGTCATTTTGTCAGGTCAGCGTTTTATCAACAGACTGTAAAAGGTTATTTTAGCGCCTAAATTATAATAATATTAATTTTAAGGCTGGAGTGGAGCACTATTAATATTGTTTTGTATCCTCAGCATGTTGGTATGTGCACTTTACTTACAATGCCATTCAATGAGCAGTGTATTTTGTAGTTTTTTTCAAGCACCTCAAGCACTGGTCTAGAACTAAAGAGGAGAAATAAAGAGGTCCACTTAAGTGATGTTTTTGGTGACTCCCCACACTAATCTACTGTGAATAACACAGAATTTAATATTATCAACAGTTGATAATTTTCATGAATACGAAGTAAGCAAGATTCCCTGCTAGCAGAGGCCTCTTTTCTCTGTATTTCGCTGGGCTGGCGTTCGCGAGGGAAAGAGACCTCTGCCATGGGTCGAAACTGTTTCTGTTGCGCATGCGTTTGCATTAATAAGCGACGGACGTGCCAAAACCCGTACCATCGCGTGAAAGCTGTCAATATGCTAATATACTTTGCATGGGTTTAGTCGGAAATCATGAATCAAACTCCGGTTAGTTCTCCTCTTCGAAAAAAGAAAACAACTGTTCAATTTAAATCACCTAAAACGTCATTTAAAAGATTGAACAACAAACGCAGCAAAGACGAGTTTTGTCTTGTTTGTGGGATTAATTTCAAGCCATCTGGGCAGGCGAGTTTCTTCAATGTGAATATCGCACAGTTGGATTCGAAGAAAATGTTACAAAACTTTTTGGTAGATCAGCTATTCCCAGAAGAATATGCAAAACCTGTAAACGGACGATTGACTCGTTAGTCAAAAGAGAGAAAATCCTGAATGAAGATAAGGCATTGAATGGCTTCTTTTATAATTCGTCGCGTGATATTTCTACGGAGAACGCCGTTTCGAATGCGGGCTTATTATCCCGCAGCGGATATACGTTTCATGCATGCGCTAGTCATTGTGGGCTCAAAATTTGGCCAGTAATTAATGAACGGAGCATGCGCTCTGGATCTCGTCCACGATCGTGGACGGCGGTTTGATCAAACGAACTTGCGGCCCATGGCAGAGGTATCTTTTCCTCGCGAACTCCAGCCCAGCGAAATACAGAGAAAAGAGGCCTCTGCTAGCAGGGAATAAGCAAGAGTGAATAAAAGGGAAAAAACTGAACTGAAACTACAAAGCAAGAAAATGTATTTTACATTTGTATGTGCAGACACATTAGTTGACCTAAACTTACTTGAAACAAGCTGACAGTGTTTTGTTTTTGCGCACAAATGCAATCCTAACAAGACCATCCCATTCCTGAAACAATATGACTAAGCATAAGCTAAACAAATAATCAAAGGAGCAAAGCCATCAACAGCTATCTACACACCTTAAAATTGACTGGCGGTGGAGGATTTTTTGGTTCAATTCTGACAACACTGGATTCTACTTTTGGAGGAGGCCGGAAATTATTCTTACCAACCTGTGATACATTAACAAAAAAGCCGTTTTTAGTAATTAGATACACATTTCTAAGTTCTGCACACATATCAATTCTTTTCTCTTCAACATATTTGTTTCCTACTGTAAAGGTGTGGCAACCTTAGTTGCACATTGTGACAAATGCTGTTAATCTTAGTAACATCAAGCCCAATTCAAGACATTTTGAGTGCATTAGGCTTCTTTAAAAAGTTGCACAAGCCTTCTTCTGGCCTTCCTAACCTTCATGATGTGGTCCACCCGAGCGAGGAGTTGGGTATTGATGGATAGTCTGCAGTACAGCTTGTCACCTGGTTTTGCAATTAGACGCTGAGCAAACTCTCTCTGAAACATCAAGACTGCACACCTAAAGAGAAGCAAGATTACACATTAAGCAACTTGGCAAAGATTTTGCTGTTTTTATGTTAAGAACAAGATAAAAACAAATCAACAATTTCAAATACACACACTACAGAAAGCTACGTAGTTTACTTCTACAAACTGATTAATATTATAATTATCCTAAAACACCAGGGCTTCCCCCAGAAAACAGAAAACATGATGACGGCTAAAGGTACTAGGCTTTCCCAGTCACCCACATGTCTTTAAGTAAGAGGCGAAATCATATGATCATTTTTCAAGTTTTATTTATGGAGGATGGGTGCATTATGGAGGTCTTTTATATGGAGATTCTCCTTGTTTATATGATATAATGTACCTAAAAAATGGTCTGTGTAGCAAGAGCTTGAAAACAAAAGGAGAGGAGATCTGAAAAAAGAGAACTATGGTAAGACATTGGATGCCCACTCTGCACTGAATAAAAAGAAAAAAAAAAAAAGAGAACAACAAAATACACAGTACCTTGTATGGTAAGTTGGCAACGCAAACGTCAAAAAATGGCAGATCCGTCTTGAGTACATCTCCAACCATCACACTTAATTTACTTTGCAATGGTCTACACAACACAAATAAAATAAATAGGTGACCTGCAGTAAGAAGTTATATGACTTTTTGGGAGGCAAATTCAGGCCAAAATAAACATTGAAATGGCTAAGGTTGTCACACCAAATAGCAAAGAGAAGAATTTTTTTTCAATGAAAATATGCCCTTTTTCAACAAAGAAACTGTCTGGCTGATTTGTAAATGCAAAATAAGAAGCTTTTTGTTGTTGTTTCACAACTAAAAGCTGGAACGCATTTCTATTGAAAGGGAAGGAAGGGTGGTTATAACATCAAATCAAAAATACTTACGTTCCTTGAACTCTCTTTTGCAGTTCGGCAACCATCCTTGGATCAAGCTCGCATGCTATGACCTGTAGCCACAAAATACTTTCTCAAATAAAACATTATGTAACAGTGTTACCTGCTAGCAGAGGCCTCTTTTCTCTGTATTTTGCTGGGCTGGCATTCGCAAGGGAAAGAGACCTCTGCCATGGGTCGAAACTTTGTTTGATCAAACCGCCATCCAGGATTGTGGACAGGAGACCCAAAGCTCATGCTCCGTTCATTAATTACTGGCCACTATTTGAGCCTACAATGACTAGTGCATGCATGAAACATATATCCGTTGAGAGATAATAAGCCTGTATTCGAAACGGCGTCCTCCGTAGAAATATTCTCTCTCTTTCGACTACCAAGCTAATCTTCCGTTTACAGCTTTTACATATTCTTTTGGAATAAGCTAATCTAAGTTTACCAAAAAGTTTGGTAACATTTTCTTCAAGTTTAATTAAGAATATTTACATTGAAGAAACTCGCCTACCCAGATGTCTTGAAATTTATCCCAAAAACAAAACAAAACTAGTCTTTGTGGCGTTTGCTGTCCAATCTTTTTATTGACGTTTTATATGAATGAAATTGAACAGTTGTTTACTTTTTTTAGAAGAGGAGAACTAACCGTAGTTTCATTCATAATTTGCGACAAAACCCATGCAAATCATATTGACAGCTTTCGCACGATGGTACGGGTTTTGGCACAGGTCTCTGTCATTTAGAAACGCTCACGCATGCGCAACAAAAACTGTTTCTGAGGTCTCTTTTGCTCGCGAACGCCAGCCCAGCGAAATATACAGTAGAAAAGAGGCCTCTGCTAGCAGGGAAGGAACAGTGGCAAATACAACATAAAATATTGATAACATGCCACTAAAATGGCTACAGGAGAAGAGAGAAAAATGTCCAGATTATGTTTAAAAACATTTTTCTACACCTTTTTACTTTGCTCTAACAACTTGACTGTAAGATTTCCAGTACCAGGGCCAATCTCAAGCACTGTGTCTGTTGATCTCAGTCCTGCCTAAGAAAACAATATGGGTATTGATAATGGATTGACTGAGAGAACCAATGTTATCATGCAGCCCAATATAGGAAAATAGGCCTCCAACTCAGTAAATACAAAGAAAAATGAAACCTCTGTCCCTTTCAACACACACAAGCAAGCCTGACTCTCAACCTTACAGTGTATGGCCTGGAAATGTTAAGATGGACCTTCCTGCTAGTTTGCTTGATTCACATGATTATCTTGAGTAAAAATTCATCAAGTAAGTAAGTTTTACTATAATCAGCGATGTATACGGGCCGATGTATACTGTATTTGAAAGTCATGACTAATATAAAATATAAGTAAAGGATTCAGATATTCACCAGCTGATATAAGTTTGCACTGTTAATGTTAGCCCGGTATTTGCTAAGGACAAACCATCAAATATCATTGTACAACAACAACAGTGAAATAATCTACCTTATCGACCAGGCTGGTTATAACCAAAGGATTCTTTAAAATATGTTGTCCATGTTCGGTTTGAAAGCGAAGACCTGCATCATAAAGTGAGTAATCGACCATGTGTTTACTGAACGTGTAAACAAAAGAAAAATATTTCTTTAGCTTGCTTTCTCGGGTCCAATAGATCACAAAAGCGGATACCTTGTTTGTATGGTTCACTCTGACTGTGCTGTCGATACTTTTTCTCAGCCTTGACTTTTGGCATTTTGTGATATTTTCCGAGTTTCAACTCGCAGTTCGGTTTTTGCCTCTCACGTGCCTTCTTCTGCAAGGCGTTCTTATCGGCCGAAAGGGCAATGGGCACTAGTGAGCTACCTGTGTCCCTGGATCTGCGGGCTCTTGTTTTGGTTCAGAAAAATGCAAAGATGGCTGGAGAAATGGACAAACTACAAATACAGATTCGTTCCGTGGATAGTGTTTAATCTAAAGAACAGGTAAGAGCAATGTGGAAGCACCCACCTATCTTCTATAGTAAATGTCGAATTGATGGCGATTCGTACACAGTGTCATTTTTCCTCAAAGAAACAACTCTACAGCACTTTTCTTCCCAACCCTGAGATGCAATTGCTAAAGCACTTTATTATTCTTTTAGGACAGTAAGAGAAGTACCTTCAAATTTTCAAGACAAAGTAGCCTCAAACGATGAATTGTTCTCATCCCTGAAAACATTCTTCAATGCGCTTGATGGAAATTACAGTGCACAGTCAGCTCTCAAAGTCATGAGAGATGTATTTGGGTACCAAATAGAAATACAGAACAGTTCCATACCAGGGGTGGGCAGGGGAGTATTTGTCACTAGCGGTTCCATCCCTAGAGGAAGGCTTGTGGCGCTATACCCTGGTACCGTATACTGGCCTTATGAACCAATCATGCTCCAGTCTGTTGGTAACCAGTTTGTGTTCCGCTGTATTGATGGTATTCATATTGATGGGAATGACTCAGGGATATCAAAGATCATCTACAGGTAAAGTTTAATACTCAAATTGTCCTCATTTAATATTTATAGTTGTCTAAAGAACAACCCTTTTATTATAGATCAATTGGCAAAAGAGATGAACTAGGGCCATATGCACCGTGCGACTCATCATGGCTTGGCTCCTCACTACACAACCCTTTAGCTATAGGCCAATATGTGAACAATGGATCAAGGAATCGCCCTGCTAATGTGGCTTATCAGGAACTTGATATCCAAGTATCAGAACTCTCAGTCAAACTTATGAAGTATGTGCCGAATGTTTGGTATGGCGGTGATAACATAGGGCGGACCAATCCATTTATCAGAACTGTCACCTTAGTATCAACTTGTGATATTAAAGAAGGAGAAGAATTATTTTCATCCTATTTTACAGTGGTCAACTAAATATGAAACAAATGGTAACTATCTATCTATGTAGAAATGAATATGATTAAATTGAAATTAAAAAAGTCAATGATTTGGGCATGGAATCACCCTTTTGGATCACTAGCTACAATTCATTTGTCTAAGGCTCAACTTCAGGCTTATCAGCTTTCTCCATGCTAGGCCTTGTAGAAGTTGTGTTGCCACTGCAGGAAGGAGTTTCTCTATCCAATTGTTCAAAGTGTCCAATGTGTTGAAACTTAAGAACCTGAAATGATCGTAACAATAGATATTTTACTAGATGAGCACAAGAATTGCTTTTTGGTTGTTTGCATTAGTAACACACATATACAGTATAAGTAAAGGTTGTAGTACAGTATGACCTAGGTATATGGGACCCTCGCCAACCAAAGAACATTTAGTCTTTTAGGTTGAGTTTGTTTTAAAAGTTTAAGCTACAGAAGTGGACTAGTGAATACTGTACAGATGGCCTATGTTATACCTGATTTCCCCAGCTTGTCCAACCAGGGGTTAAGTTGCGTGCAAACATCTCTAGACAGTGTGGATGTCGGGGCAAAAAGTCCTTGAATACATCTGAAGAAAGCCAATATTTGTTTGTTATTTGACTCTTAATCTACTGTATTGCATTTTTTAGTCAATGTGTAATATCATTACAGGATTCATACCACAATGGAAATTGGAAATTCGGGCTAGGGTAGGGAAGTGGCGTTGGGGAGGTTTCTAAGTTAAAATTCAAAGAAGAGGTTTGTCCAAACAAATATTGTACTTGGGAAATCACAGGAGATTTGAAAAGGGGGGAGCTCTGAGGGGGGGTGGGAGGAGGGCAGTTTTCTAGAATCACATATTACACATACCTCCAAGTGGTGGCTTTCTAGAGTGCTTCAGGCATGGTACGCTGCAAATGACTTGGTGTTCAGGGACCTGTTTTACACCACCATCAATAGAAGCACCAGGTAAGATTGGTAAACTTTCTCCATAGTTTCTTGTTGCATACTCTATGGGTTTAGCTGTTGAGTCTAAATGCAGAGAGTCCCCCTCTTGTTGTCTTGCCTGGTGGCTTATCTGCTTGTTGCACCGGCCAATGATGAGTGTCTCGTATGGTTTTTTGTGTGCTGACTCCATGCCAACAACATACTCTCCAGTTTTTGTTACCTAAAATTCCAAAGATCAAGATTTAAAATCAATATACAGTAACATTTTAAATTATTTCTAATACAAGAAAATTAAAAGTAACAAAATATGTTTTTTTTTTTTAGTATTCAAGATATATGAGAAAAAGAGCTGTTTAATTATATATTAAAATAGTTCCTCCATAAGGACGACACCCTTAGGGCCAAGTTTAGTGACTATAAGGGGCAGGCCACCTGATAGGGTGGGGTCAGGGCCTCTCATGAACAAGATATAAATTTAAAACTGTCTGTCCTAACAGGTCTTACTATTCCAACCTCTCCTTTCTGCTGAACAGGGTTCTGATCTTAACATTTTGCTTTATGTAAAAGTAAAAGGTTGTCCTAAACAGGGTGTGAAAATTTAGGTGGTTGTACTTGACAGATGTTATTTCAGATATTTTGTCCTTAACAGGGGCTGAGTGCCCCTTCTCCCTTTGGATTCAGTTGTCCTATTAATGGGTGGCCGACTAATACAACAGTACCTTGATCCAGTGCCACTCAGCAATGACATCCACCCCCCATGAAGGCAGCAGCTCACTCCTTGTAAACCTGATGTACTTGGCCTTATTTGTGACCCACACAGCGAGCAAGCCTCCAGGAGCAATAAGCTCAGGGACAGGCAAGGCCTTGATTTGCCACAATGACATGAAAGAGTACCTTCAATGAAAAAGCATCTTTAATCTTATCACCAAGTTATCATTCAATGATTCAATGCAAAGGATTTACCTGTGATTACATTTATGAGAGTGACGAAAATTAGAGTGAGGATAAATCAAATACATTTAAAAAACAGTTGCTCACTTACATCCTTTTTCTTTTTGCTGATTTGTTGTACCATGGCGGATCAATAACAATTAGATCAAAGGGTCTGGATGACCTTACTAAAAAAAAAAGACCACATTTGCTTTTCATGCCATTACATATCACATCACTGTTTGAAATGAAAAAGCTTTAAGCCCCATCTTTTTTAAGCCCCTCCCACAAATAATCAATTAAGCCCTACTCTATTCAAGCCCCCCCCCCCCTGCCCTTCCCTTGGTTTATATAAAATAGAATAACAAATTTCTTTGTTAATAACAGAAATACCTTCATGACAAGAGTAAAAAGAGACTTTGAGCTACCCTAGTCCCCAGGCCCCTTCTCTTAATTAAAGTCCTCCACTGCCTCCCCCTACCCCCAAAAAAGAAAAAAAAGTAAGGGGTTTCTTAAGAGCATTTATGGTATATGCACTTCACTTTCAGTATGAATCAAGAATTATATCTTTGGGAAAACACAATTTTTACTTTACCATGTTCTATCACAGGTTGCAGTTTTGTGGCGTCAGAATTGAGGAAGGAGGACATGGAAGGCAAAATGTATATCTCTCCATTCAACGATACCAAGGAGGCTGTTTCATGTTCATGGTGGTGCATTGCTTTATCAAGTACAGCATTATCGTGTTCTTTTGGTATTTCTATAGGATGAAAACAATACAAAGGGCCATGGCTGTAACTATGTAGTGTGATACAACACATAAAACCAGTCTGATGTTTACCTCCTGGGAGATATTTTTTAAACTAAAGTGACACTGGCAGAAAAAGGCCAACAATATCTAATTTGCTTTTCCAAACTGATAGAATGGGGCTCAGATCTTGGATATTCCTTACCATTGTCTGTGCCAAGACATGCTGATTGCTGATGGGACGGCGACACAAAGTAACCCAGTTGACGACCTAGCGAAATGAGTGATCTAGCTGCAGTTGCAATTGAACAATGTACCTGGGTAAAATAAATCACAGGAAAACATTACAATTTAACTGCAATAGCATCCAGTAGGTGTTGTATGTGCAAAACCCTGCTCATTCAACTCAGAATCTAATAGAACATTTACAAATCTTTGAAATGTATGTAACAGTGAAGGCAGTGAACTATGAGCCATCCCCTTTGGCCACCAAAACGTTGATCATTTCTTATTGAAGGATTGTCATATATATTATCCTTTTTTTCATACGAAACCTATACTGCACACCCGCCTAAGCAAATGCTGGGCATGTGCCTTTAGGAAGGCATGTACAGGAAAAGGAAGAGTCTAGAATAAGAAAATACAAATGAAATGCTTAATAAGAGAATACCTAAAACAAGATGTTACATACCTTGCGGTGGTACTCGATATTTTGTAACTCTCCCTCATTCATAGTAGCTGGGTCTCTGGCCTTTTTTCTCTATGGAGTAATATAATAATAAAAAAGATAAGGCGATCTTGATGCACAAGCTTTTTAAAACTGTGTTATTAAAAAGCATAATAAGACATGGCCCTATTTCTGACTTTTAAATATATTTCTACTTACTGACCTTTTTCTTTGGTGGCTGTTGGCCGCCATCTTGTTTGGTTGTAGTTGTTGTGATATAAGGCCTCCATAGTTCGAACAACTCAGATTTGCACTTATACGGTAGGGGTGAAAGGCTTAATGATATGGATTTTTCGTGATCGACTAGAAATCCTTGCGAATTACAAGTGATAAACGCCACTTTGGTCGGCCTGCTTTGGTCTTTACACAAATTGTACACTTCGATTCAATCTCTGACAGGCGTCCCTCGTAGAAGCACAGACGGCCCAGGCTAGTGGCCAACCAAGGGGCTGATTCTCACATGATTTTTCGTATCAACTCTTTGTTTAGTCGATTCCAGAAGTGCTTATGTTGTTTTTGTTGAGCGATCTGGGGTCTAACTCTAAAATACAATGGTTCTCTTACACAATGATGGCTCGTGTGCATTTGTATGGGGGGAGGGAGGGGCTTTAATTTTTATAATACAATGCAATTGTTTATTTCAGTACCTAGCACTAGCAAAGTACCAAGTGTGAGAAATCATCTATTTCCATCTGCTGATATGGGGAGCCAATGAGGGTTTTTCGATTGAATTTGGTAAAATAAAGTATTAAACTTTGCTTTTAGATTGCTATTTCTAGGTTTTACTACATTATGTGCCAATAAATACAAAGTGTGTCGGAAAAGGGCTCTTTTAAGAGTGAAGTTGTCATTTTATAGTCGAGTTTTTTTGTGGTTTCAGTAATGCAATTGCAGCTGAGGGCAAAAGTACGCAACGGACGATCACCATTTGGACAAAGACAAGAAGAGATAGGGTCAGATGTCATACTTTTTCATACTTTTATTAAGTTTACATTATAAAAAGAGACACCGAAAACAGTGGACCCTCAGGGTGCCAGGACGAAAAGCACAGGATCACCAAGGCAAGAAACCCAGTGAATTTCCAATATCTCGAGAGCGACTAACTGGAATACATAGGTCTATTGGAATGTCAGGATTCTTAAGAGCCGACTAAAATATTAGCTATTAACATTTACAAATGCTTCAATAAAGAATCTGTTACTGTTTGCACTTTGTACTTTGATAGCGCCGTAAATATTCTTGTTCTCTGAAAATACTTCCCCTCCCGTTGTGGCAAACCACACAATTTATAAAATAAAGCAGTAATATTGCGATTAATGAAATATTGTAGTTTCTATTTTACAATGAGTTTGTCTTTAACCTGCAATCATTGCTTCGGTATCGTCAATAAAATAGTTCACTAGCACGCGTCCACTTCACCAATTCCGAACATCGTGCGTCAATCCTGTGAATACTGTGCAATTATCGTGCAACCATAACGCGACCATTTTGCGGTCAGGCCGAGAATATCCTGTGATGGCGCCGCGGTCAGTGTTCAGCCATCCAACGATCCTTGTGCAATCAACCCACGAGCAGCGTACGACCGCTGTGGGATCATCGCCGAATATTTGTCCACGACGCGACTAACGTGCGGTCCTCCCGCGAACAGCGTGAGGCCGCAATGCAATAACTCTCAGAGTTATTTCTTGACGTCTAACTGAAGCTGTCGTTGACAATAATGAGCTTCTACTCTCATCGTGCTCACGCCACACTGTGGCTCGCGTTGAAACTCATCGAGATTTTACGGAGGAGAGCGGAGCCTTCCCTGGAAAAATAATTAAAAAAAAAGCTTTTTAATCAGTGCGTCCTTTTACCACAAAATGGTTGATAAAGTTTAATTACTTCTTAGTATATACCATACCAATCTATACTTTTCTAGCGCAACTTAAAGTGACCAGAGTTTACTTAAAAGAAATATAGTTTATAAAAATGGCTTGGGTGTGTGCATCCAACAGGGCCCGTAAAGCATAGGAGGTTGTCCTAATTAGAAGTTGCGATTGTGACGTAACGTATGACGTGTGACGTGTGACGTATTGTGTATGACACAAATGACCCAAGGGTAAGTTAGCTGCTTAGAGACGTAAATTATGACACAAATGACTTAAGGGATGAGTTAGCTGCTTAGAGACGTAAATTATGACACAAATGACTTAAGGGATGAGTTAGCTGCTTAGAGACGTAAATTATGACACAAATGACTTAAGGGATGAGTTAGCTGCTTAGAGACGTAAATTATGACACAAATGACTTAAGGGATGAGTTAGCTGCTTAGAGACGTAAATTATGACACAAATGACTTAAGGGATGAGTTAGCTGCTTAGAGACGTAAATTATGACACAAATGACTTAAGGGATGAGTTAGCTGCTTAGAGACGTAAATTATGACACAAATGACTTAAGGGATGAGTTAGCTGCTTAGAGACGTAAATTATGACACAAATGACTTAAGGGATGAGTTAGCTGCTTAGAGACGTAAATTATGACACAAATGACTTAAGGGATGAGTTAGCTGCTTAGAGACGTAAATTATGACACAAATGACTTAAGGGATGAGTTAGCTGCTTAGAGACGTAAATTATGACACAAATGACTTAAGGGATGAGTTAGCTGCTTAGAGACGTAAATTATGACACAAATGACTTAAGGGATGAGTTAGCTGCTTAGAGACGTAAATTATGACACAAATGACTTAAGGGATGAGTTAGCTGCTTAGAGACGTACAGTGTTTCATACCGCTATGTCACACAAATGAATCAAGGGATGAGTTAGAGCTAACCGTTGATACTAAAAGTTGAGTTCTAACATACTTTTTCCTCATGGAGCCTCGGAGCGATCCAAACTTGTTCCTAAGGAGTGGCTCTAGCTGTTCCATGAGCTTGTGGTAGTTGCGCTCGAGTTCCTTCTGATAGGCGCGCTGGTCTGACTTGATGAGCTGCTTGTTGACGTGGAGGGCGTCACCGCACCTACATCACACGATACACAAGTCACCTTAAGATAATATCAATATAACACCGCACCTACATCGCACGATACACACAAGTCAAAGTCATTCAAACACCGCACCTATACCGCACGATACACACAAGTCATCTTAAGTTAAAGTCACGGAAACACCTAGGTGCATGGCGTGCTTGAGTTATAGAAGTAGCTTATGTGATACCTCTTCATGAATTCTTTGAATGATAGCCGTAGTTTGTGGTGATGCCTGTTGAACACTTGCGGCTCCAAGTCCGGCTCATCGTCCGCATTCGTGTCTGAGTGTAGAAACACAATGGCGATCTCTAGTGGACCCTAGAGAGACACAACAAGATCTTTAAACAACACATTCATGTCTAGGCAGGGCTTCTGGAATTACGCGAAAAAAAACTCCAAATTAAGCGGGATTCTTTGCTAAATTACGCGGAAAATCAATCATTACGCGCTAAATTACGCGGGATTTTGCAATACATTTTTCTTTAAAAATCAAAATTTTGCTGGATTTTTTACTGAATTACGCGCTATATTACACGGAATATCAACTGTTACGCCCAAAATACATTTTCTACCGAAGGAAAGCACGAAATAACTTTAAAAGGTCATTTTTTTTTGCGTGAAAATATCTTAGGCAAGTTTTCATTGGCTCCTAGCCACCAGCCAATTAAAAAAAGGTATTTTATTATTAGTCCTAGGCCTTCGCGGTTTAGCAAAGAACGCCTAGTCGAAATTCAGTTCAAAATATCGCACTCTTACGAAGAATATCTCTCTTTTTTACGAGAAATAGAGGTAAGAACCCTAAAAGAACACATCAGCTGTTATATTAAATGTTTTGTCTTTCAAAATTTAGCCAAATTACGCGGGATTACGCGGAAAAATCCAAATTACGCGCTTCCGCACAAGCGCGTAATTCCAGAAGCCCTGTCTAGGTGAAGGGAAACAATGTCAATTTCTCGTGAGCACACAACAAATCCGTTGAATAAACGGAGTTTTCCTGCTTCATTCTGGTTACGGTTATCCCTAGAGTCAATGAAAGCGCGAGTTAACCTGTATCTCTAGAGATAAAGTGAATGAACCTGGTTGACGGTTGTGCCGATAGACCCCTGTAGCACCATCTGTAACATCTTGGCGTCTGGTGAATGCGAATAGATGGCATTATACAACTCGTGCGTCCTGTTCTGCATATCCTCGATGGCGACTTCAATAGGGCTCAGCACGATCTGCGACACAGCATATAATTTATGATCACGATTGAGTGAAACCCTGTGAACACTAAACACACGAATCACCGACCAAAAGGCTTAACAGGGGTAAGCACAATCTCAAGTATATGATCTTTAGTGTCAGCCCTGTTCAATTACGAGTACTCTCCAAGCAAGGTCTCTTATTTAAGCAAATGCGTTTAATCAAGAATAACCAAGTTTGTCTAAAAGGCCTCTTTACCTGCTCGCGGTGCATGACGGATACTCGCGTCTTGAGGTACGGGAAGGAGTTTGCCACTGTGAGTATCGTCTTTCGCTTGTACTGGTTGCAAAGGTCGCCACGAGCTTTACCACTAGGCGTGAATGGCGTGACATACAGAAAGCGACCTGTAACGCAAACAACATTATATAGGTATAATGTCACTCAGGTCACTGCCGTCAGAATTGCGGTCTCCGGTTTCTGTCACTGTGCCCTTTTGGGTATTCTAACAAACATGGCAGGTTATTGGCTACTCTGCCTTGTGACGCACAAAACAATCCAATTATGTTGAGTGTTGATTCCGATAATCAACGTCACTACCTCATCCAGTCGGGCTTATTGTGGGTGCATGTGTATAAGCTTTGGTTACCAAAAGCCAGCTTGTAAGGTACACATGTAGGTTGTAATTTGTGTCCATAAGGAGAATACGTACGTAAGTTGTAGTTCTTGTCGAAGTAGGTTTTTCGGTCCTTCATCTCGTACTCATCAAAAAACGGCTCCACGTAAGTCAACTGGATGTACGCCAAGTTAGGGTCTAATTTGTCGCGGTCCACCGCATTCGAATCCTTGATCACTTCAACGAACTCCTCGCCAAATTTATCCCCGTAGAATGCCTGATCACAAGAAAACACGTGGTTAGACGATCACGTGATCTCGAATGTAGGATCATCCCGCCCTACTTTGATAGAATGTCAACTAAGGCTTTTTCATTGGCTAGGCATTTCTGTGCAGAACCCCTTCCCCCGCCTCATCCTGATATAATGTCAACAAAGGCTTTTTCATTGAGGAACCGTGTGCACAGCCGCTGCCCACCTGGAGTCTGTGAGAGATCTCAGGGAGTTTCGTAATCGCGGGCTCCTTGTAAACATATTCCTCCCCGTCAAGGTCGCCGAATTTGGATCCGTAGAAACCAACACGGAAATACGTGCCCATCATACGCTTGCCTTCCTGCAAGGAAAACAAGGTCAAGACCTCACAAGGACAGAGACATTTTAAATTATATCCCATCACCTCCAGCTCGGATCTCCCTTTTCCTTCGAGACCACAGAGCTACGCCAGACTTACCGATTGAATGTTCTTCATTTTTTTTAATACATATTTATTGTTCCGTGTACAATTTTTTTTACAACATCTCTCTTTTTTTTACATTCTTCTTTTTTACATTTTTTTTACATTATACTTGTTACATTTTCCCTTTTTTTGTATTTCTTATTCTTTTTCTTTTTTTACATTTACTTTTCTTTTACATTACGAGTACACGGGAATTTACGAATACGTATACACATCACACTACACACAAACACGCGAAGGAGGAGGCAAACATGCTGCTTGAGGAAAAAAAACTATTTCAAAAACATTTTCCACTTTTCGTTGAACTGCTTCTCTTTGTGATTTTTCCTAGCTATACCGCTCTCAATATTTAACTTGTCATTAAAAAGGGAAAGAAAAGCTTCAAAAGGAGCCAATTTGTTTGAGAAATTTCTAAAAATACTATATTTTGCAATGATTATTGGTGATTTACTCCTATAAACCTTTTCTCCTTTGGCTTATACCCATACAAAATTTCTCTAGATGAAGGAAGAATCTCCAAACTAGACTTATTCCTGAACCATTTCAAGAAATGAGACCAAAATTCAATAACCGTTCGGCATTTGGCAAAGATATGTTCTAGATTGTGCAGTTCATTGCAGAACTGGCAGTTTGGTGATTCAGAAAGATTCATTTTAGATAAAAGAGAATTAGAGGGTAAAATATTGTGCACTATCTTATACTGAAACACATTTAGAAAGGTTTCAGATGTGACTTTAAATGATAAAGCATAAACATCTTCTAATTCGGTCAAAGGAACTCCAGAGTCTAATATTCGTTTTTCAGCGGTTGGGGCGGCGAAAGCTGTTACCTAGTTCCAGGAGTGCCTTTTGGTTAAGCTTTAACCTCATCCATTGGTTGCTCGTCATCTGCCATCGCTGCTTTGTTGACGTAATGGGAAACAGCATTATACACTCCCATGATTGTAAGAAAATTGCAATCTAAATCGTGGGACGTTTGAAATTCTGAGATAGGAATAATTTCTCCTCTAGCAGAATAGAGATCGTGAATATATGCTATGCCTGCCCGATGCCATTTCCTATAGTACACAGTTTTGCCTCCTATCTTAATATTTTGATTATTCCATATTATGTCATTATACCATCTTCGGGATGGGCCAAACTGTTCTTCCGCTATATCTGCTATATTTGCCCAGTATTTAAGAAAGACGGTATAGAAAGTGGGAATGACATTCTGTGCTTAAAAGTGAGACATCATAGTTACAAAAGAGTATGAAAGTCCCCCCGAATTTCTGCAGATAATGAAGAGGAATGATTTTCCATGGTGCGATAGAATCACTTAAAAAACGTTTGACGTTGAAATCAATCATGTTCAGGCCGCCGTGTTTTTTCTCTCCGATTAGTGTAGATCGCTTTTTCTTGTGGGTTTTACCATTCCAAACAGTCAAAAACGATGCTATCTATTTTCTTACCAAACCCGGGCGACGACACTAGTGAGGTCATTGAGTAAACAAGTTTTGACAAACCCAGAGTTTTAACAATATTTATCCTTCCGAGTAAGGTGAGATTTCCACCCTTCCAAGTATGCAGCAGCTTTTGTAGACTTTCCGCTTTGTCTTCAAAATTAAACTTGTCGTTCATTTCATTGTCGTACGAGAAAGCGCAACCAAGAGCTTTAATCGGATGCCTAGGCCAATTCACACCCAATGGAGTCTCGCGCTTCTCTTCATCGCGACCAAGCCATAGTGCGTCAGTTTTGGATTTATTAATCTCTAAACCGGACACACGTTTAAACTTATTCAACAGTTCGAAAAATTTCTCGCCGGAGCATGCGTCTTTCAAAAAGACAGTCAAATCGTCTGCGTATATAGAATATTTAATCTCATTTTTGTTGACATTAATTCCTTTAATATTAGGGTCGTGCTGTATTGCGCAAACAAGTAGCTCGATCGCTACTGCAAAAATAATTCCTGATAGCGGGCAACCTTGTCTGACACCATTGTACAGAAAAAACTCGGACGCAATCCCATTATTTATAATACAACTTGATGTCTGGTTGTAAAATACCGAAAACCACTTAACAACATCAGGGCCAAGGTTCATCGCCTCTAAAGCTTTGCGCAAAAATGACCACGCTATCGAATGCTTTTTTAAAATCGATAAAAAGCGCAATTCCTGAAAGCTTTTGTTGATCAGTATAATAAAGGGTATCATTGATTAATCGAATATTTTCGCCAATAAATCTGCCTTCAATATAACCCGTTTGGTTTGGTCGAATAATAACAGGGAGCACCTTGGACTTGGACAAGTTGGACTTGTCTAGGGACGATTTGTACAGAGTTTCATAAAAGTTTTTTTCCGCTTCTAAAATTTCCTTTTCCTCAGAAACAATTGTGCCATCGTTCAATTCTATTGTTTGTATCCATTTACTAGTGTAGTTTTTCTTTTCTAAGTTTAAAAAATATTTCGAGTTTTTTCCTCCCTCTTCATACCAATGACTTTTACTGCGTGTGATACATCCTCTTGTTTTCTCTTCTAAGATATTATCTAATTTTTGTTTCTGAGCATAATATTTAGAGGCGTTTTCTTGTGTTAGTGCTTGTTAGCTATTCTTTGTAAACTATTTACGTTTCTCATGAGATCTAATTCTTTGTTTCTGCAGTCTTTCCTTTTGCGTTTGCTGTACTGTATATACATAAAGATCTTATTTCCATTTTCAACATTTCCCACTGTAGTCCTTTATAAAAGTGAAGTTCGGTGTATTTTTGCTTAAAAACAGGGATCTTTTCTCGCATCTTTTCACCAAAGGATTCATCTTTTAACAACGCGTTGTTAAACTTCCAAAATCCAGGGCCTCGTTTCTTTGCGGGGTCCCTTCCGAGACTCAAACAAATAGCAGAATGATCCGTAGATGCGGCATCAATAATTTTACACTCTCTAGCCTCATTTAAAAGTGATTCTGATATTTGCCAGTAGTCAATACGACTTTGCCGTGTTAATGATTTGTTTCTCCAAGTATACGTTGCTTCGTCGGGATTTATATGTCGAAAGGGGTCTTTTAATGAAGTGGACAGTTGTAAAGATCTGATTGCTTTGATAACACTTTTGTGTTTTGTTTGTACTTTCCCCAGTCGGACCCAAATCTATCTAGCTGGGATAGCGCGCAATTTGCATCTCCGCCAACTATCAGATTGGATGACTGTGCATCTTTTAGTACCTTTGCAATTTTGTCATAAAAATCACACTGTTGTTTGTTATCGTTCGGTGCATACATGTTCAGGATCGTAAAATCTTCTCCATCTAGAGATACCTCTAACAATATAAAACGGCCGTTGGGTCAGAGAAACTCGATTTGACAGTAATGTCAAGTTTCGGATTGAAAAGGATCATTACTCCTTTTGAGTTCGTGGTGCCGTGACTGAAGAAGCAATTAGCGCCCCACTCCGCATTCCAGTAAGACTCATTATGTTTTGAAGAAAATGTTTCTTGTAAAAAATATATATCCTTTCTCTGTAAATGAAGCCATCTGAAATCTTTCCTGCGTTTCCTTGACATATTTAGCCCTCTAATGTTTAATGACAGTAAATTTAGAATCATCGCGACGATTTATAAATAGTTTGGCATCTTTGGCCCAAAATAGTAACCAGGAAAAACGCGTGGATAATAAATTGTCATTGACCCAGCATTTCTGCTTTTCCATAGCTTATTTGACGGCGGCTCATTATATTGATCAGCCCTATACTAATAATGTTCATCAGTCTTTGAAAACAAAAAAACAAGTCCAAATAGGGAATAATAAATATAGTCCATTGAGCGTAAATATGTTATTTAAAGTCCTTTCAACGAATATACCTCCAAACTTTATCGGTGTCCTGGTACTTGACGGCTGCTGGAACCGACCACATCATGTAGCCTCTCATGTTTGGTGCTTGTCTCGAAGCCTTTAATTCAAGGAAGCGCTTCCATAATTGCTTTCGTTGTTTTTGTACCGCTTCCGTCACGTCGTCAGTGATGAAAATTCGCTCTTTCTTGTTCCTCTTCTTTAGCTCCTTCCCTTTAAGTGTTGTAGCGCCTGCCATTAGAACATTCCGCTTATCACTCTCTCGCAAAAGTCGGAAGAATATCGGCCTTGCGGATCCGTCATGGCGTTTCTTGTTGGGAGACCTATGTGCACGCTCGACTTCGATAGGTCGCTGTATTTCTAGCTCGTTCTTGAGGGACTTCTAAACGAAATCAATGGCTGAGGGTGAATTTTTTTCCGCCTCTTCCGGAACGTTGTGAATGATAATATTATTTCTACGCGACCTGTTCTCGAGACCTTCAACTCTGGTCAGTAGTTGGTCTGTCGTCTCTCTCGTTGCTACGGTCTCTAACCTTTCTGTTATTTCAGCGGCATCCTCCTCTATGCTGCCCACACCCGTTTCAAGGTCGGTTAGGCCATCTTTGAATTTTTCACACTCGATTTTCATGTTGTTTACGTCTTTTCTAAGTTCTTCGAGGCAGGCAACGCTGTTCTCTATCACTCTCACCCGTTTCTCTACTCTTTCCAGCGTGTCGCATATTTTCTGTAAAACACTTTCAGTTGCGCCAGAGGAAACTCTCTGTTCGGTGCCAGCAGGTTTTTAACTCTGAGCGCCTTTGAAAAGAAAAAATTACTCAAGAAAGCCGGAGCCGTCGAAAAGCGTGACTACTCTTCGGCTGCGATATGTTCCTTTTGAATGCTTCGTTTTAACCTTGCCATGAACCAACCCCTCTTTCGAATACCAACATGATGAACGAGCTCTTACTGTCTCGATAATCTTCTTGAGAACCTCGCTGATCAAGTATCACTTTATTAGGTATCATCTCCCCTCTCTATCATGAACCACAAGCTTTTTCCGTCTGGATGCTCTTCTTGGACCCCCTCTATACTGTAAGACCTTAGCGTTTGTATGATCTTAATGAACGCCTCACTGATCAAGTGTAACTTTACGACTTAAGGAGTCCCCCCCCCCCCCCATCCTGTGAGCTCTTACCGTCTGGATGATCTTCTTGAACGCCTCGCTGATCAAGCGTAACTTTACGACTTAAGGAGTCCCCCCCCCCCCCCCCCCCATCCTGCGAGCTCTTACCGTCTGGATGATCTTCTTGAACGCCTCGCTGATCAAATGTAACTTTAGGACTTAAGGAGTCCCCCCCTATCCTGTGGGCTCTTACCGTCTGGATAATCTTCTTGAACGCCTCGCTGATCTTGCTATGCACCATGGCCAGCTTGTCGTACTCTCTGCGCGCCTCAAGGATGGGGATCAGCAGCTTGTACACCTCGTTAGTGCACTCGAACATTTGCGCGTCCATAAATTTGATGGCAGCCTGTTCCAGCAACCCGATCAGGCCATTCTCACTGAAGTATTTACCAGTGCAAATACCCTCCTCGTCCTACAAAAACAAGAATAAGTTGTAGAGAGCTATGTATCCATTCCCTTAGGGGAACACCCGATTTTGGTGTTGGACAAGCTTGTTCAAGAAAACCTTGCTCAGATTTCCTCATCCTACAAACAACAGCAATAAAATGTAAGAATATCTGCATTCATTCAGTATTATTTTCATTATTTTTGAATTTTGGTCTAGGAAACATTGAAATTGTAGCTAATAAAGAACCTTTTCCACATTTTCAGGTATACACATTTTACAACTTAAAGTTAGATAAAGAAAAAAACGTACCTACCGAACTCAACCCTTACAGTATGCAATGGTTTGCTCATCATTGGATGAATAAACAAAAAGAGATTGGGGATATTGACAGAAAAACATAGGTCCGACTTTCAGTTCTCTTACTCGATTCTAAGGATTCTGACCTGCCAAACTAAAATGTGAATAAATTATCGTTGTTGTTGTTGTTGTTGTTGTTGTTATTGTTGTTGTTGCTGTTGTTCTTAGGATACGTACTGGCGACACGACGTCGTCTGAGACAGCGCTCTCCTCCAACACGTTGGGCGAGATCTTCTCGAAGGCAACACAGCCGACGGGCAAGAACCGCTTGTCCTCCATCATACTCAGATACTCGGAGACCAGGGCAGCAGCGTGCACGATGCACAGCGCGGCTTCCACGTCGTTCTTCAGCTATTAAACAGCAGTGAGTAATTGTGAGAATCCAAGGGGGGGCCATACATCGATAGATGAAATGCGAGAGAGACAAATTTTGTACACAAGGCTCTTAAAAAAACAAGTAAAGGCTATACAAACAAATTAAAAGGTAAAAAAAAAAACAACCTTAATTCCGGAATTAAGCTACTGATAGGACCATGGTCTCTATATAAATGTTTTCAGTGCGCAGGCAAATGGAACGATGAATCAGATGTAGAATGTGCTTAGCAACACTGAACGAATGTTGATATAATAACCTGCAAAAGGATGTCTTAATATATACCTCGCCATGTTTTGCAGCCATATTGTGCAACCATGTCAGCCGGAGGTCCGGGGAGTTTTGGTACCTGATACACAATGGAATAGATTATAACAAGTGAACACAAAGACTCAAGAAGACAAAGAAAAGGGACAAACAAACCCTTTGGCTATGCGATACATAAGATCCACCAACATCTCAGGATCCTAGTGGAAAAAAGAAACAACAAAACAATTACTGTATTCTACGGTTACGTCATACAGCCTCAAAAACATAAATTAGTTATATCATGGGTTAGCCATCTCTAGGGTTAGTCATTATATATCGCATATAGATGCAAAAGTCGGCGCTTATTAAAGAGTTGGAAAAGATGCCAGTGTTTACCTCTTGGAACTCCTTCATCTTGACTGTATCACTGAGGATCATGTGAAGATTGAAGACAAGCTCTCGCACCTAGAACAGACTCAATAGCATCATCTTGTGTGTGACTCTAATACACTAATAATAGCGCAACACTAATAAATACCACTGTAATTATAACGAATTATTCAAGCCTTACCTATAAGGTAGTTTGATTGAGATTCTACCTCCTAACTTATACAATTAGAGATCACATAAATGCTAGTGATCAATTTGGGTCTAAGACATCGTTGTAGTTATACTAGGGCCAAGTTTCTAAAGTGCTTGTGATGCATTCGGCTCATTGTTGTAGCTATAACAGGGTCAACTTCTATTAAATACCAGTGCTCCATTTGGGTCACTGTTGTATGTAGCTATACCAGGGTTGGGTCACTGTTGTATGTAGCTATACCAGGGTTGGGTCACTGTTGTATGTAGCTATACCAGGGTTGGGTCACTGTTGTAGCTATGGCTCATTGTTGTAGCTATGCCAGGGTAAGGTTCTTTTGAATACTAGTCTTCCATTTGGGTCATTGTTGTAGCTATGCCAGGGTAAGGTTCTTTTGAATACTAGTGCTCCATTTGGGTCATTGTTGTAGCTACACCAGGGTAAGGTTCTTTTGAATACTAGTGCTCCATTTGGGTCATTGTTGTAGCTATGGCAGGGTAAGGTTCTTTTGAATACTAGTGCTCCATTTGGGTCATTGTTGTAGCTATGCCAGGGTAAGGTTCTTTTAAATACCAGTGCTCCATTTGGGTCATTGTTGTAGCTATGCCAGGGTAAGGTTCTTTTGAATACTAGTGCTCCATTTGGGTCATTGTTGTAGCTATGCCAGGGTAAGGTTCTTTTGAATACTAGTGCTCCATTTGGGTCATTGTTGTAGCTATGCCGGGGTAAGGTTCTCTTGAATACTAGTGCTCCATTTGGGTCATTGTTGTAGCTACACCAGGGTAAGGTTCTTTTGAATACTAGTGCTCCATTTGGGTCATTGTTGTAGCTATGCCAGGGTAAGGTTCTTTTGAATACTAGTGCTCCATTTGGGTCATTGTTGTAGCTATGCCAGGGTAAGGTTCTCGTAATTACTAGTGCTCCATTTGGGTCATTGTTGTAGCTATGCCAGGGTAAGGTTCTCGTAAATACTAGTGCTCCATTTGGCTCATTGTTGTAGCTACACCAGGGTAAGGTTCTTTTCAATACTAGTGCTCCATTTGGCTCATTGTTGTAGCTACACCAGGGTAAGGTTCTTTTTAATACTAGTGCTCCATTTGGGTCATTGTTGTAGCTATACCAGGGTAAGGTTCTTTTGAATACTAGTGCTGTATTTTGCTCATTGTTGTAGCTACACAAGGGTAAGGTTCTTTTGAATACTAGTGCTCCATTTGGGTCATTGTTGTAGCTATGCCAGGGTAAGGTTCGTTTAAATACTAGTGCTCCATTTGGGTCATTGTTGTAGCTATGCCAGGGTAATGTTCTCGTAAATACTAGTGCTCCATTTGGGTCACTGTTGTAGCTACACCAGGGTAAGGTTCTTTTGAATACTAGTGCTCCATTTGGGTCATTGTTGTAGCTATGCCAGGGTAAGGTTCTCGTAAATACTAGTGCTCCATTTGGCTCATTGTTGTAGCTATGCCAGGGTAAGGTTCTCGTAAATACTAGTGCTCCATTTGGGTCACTGTTGTAGCTACACCAGGGTAAGGTTCTCGTAAATACTAGTGCTCCATTTGGGTCATTGTTGTAGCTATGCCAGGGTAAGGTTCTTTTGAATACTAGTGCTCCATTTGGGTCATTGTTGTAGCTACACCAGGGTAAGGTTCTTTTGAATACTAGTGCTCTATTTGGGTCATTGTTGTAGCTATGGCAGGGTAAGGTTCTTTTGAATACTAGTGCTCCATTTGGGTCATTGTTGTAGCTATGCCAGGGTAAGGTTCTCGTAAATACTAGTGCTCCATTTGGGTCATTGTTGTAGCTATGCCAGGGTAAGGTTCTCGTAAATACTAGTGCTTCATTTGGGTAATTGTTGTAGCTATGCCAGGGTAAGGTTCTTTTGAATACTAGTGCTCCATTTGGGTCACTGTTGTAGCTACACCAGGGTAAGGTTCTTTTGAATACTAGTGCTCCATTTGGGTCATTGTTGTAGCTATGCCAGGGTAAGGTTCTTTTGAATACTAGTGCTCCATTTGGGTCATTGTTGTAGCTATGCCGGGGTAAGGATCTCTTGAATACTAGTGCTCCATTTGGGTCATTGTTGTAGCTACACCAGGGTAAGATTCTTTTGAATACTAGTGCTCCATTTGGGTCATTGTTGTAGCTATGCCAGGGTAAGGTTCTTTTGAATACTAGTGCTCCATTTGGGTCATTGTTGTAGCTATGCCAGGGTAAGGTTCTCGTAATTACTAGTGCTCCATTTGGGTCATTGTTGTAGCTATGCCAGGGTAAGGTTCTCGTAAATACTAGTGCTCCATTTGGCTCATTGTTGTAGCTACACCGGGGTAAGGTTCTTTTCAATACTAGTGCTCCATTTGGCTCATTGTTATAGCTACACCAGGGTAAGGTTCTTTTTAATACTAATGCTCCATTTGGGTCATTGTTGTAGCTATGCCAGGGTAAGGTTCTTTTGAATACTAGTGCTGTATTTGGCTCATTGTTGTAGCTACACCAGGGTAAGGTTCTTTTGAATACTAGTGCTCCATTTGGATCATTGTTGTAGCTATGCCAGGGTAAGGTTCGTTTAAATACTAGTGCTCCATTTGGCTCATTGTTGTAGCTATGGCAGGGTTGGGCTCTCTTACCTGTTCAGGGAACGTGGTGTTCTTGAGCTCGTGGTCAGACTCGGCGTACGTGATGATGGTCTTTAAAGAACGCCGCAAGCACTCTTCGCTAAACACCTGAAAAAATGACATAACACCAATGTGACTTACATGGGCAATTGTATAAAGCATCTTTCAATGTCGATGGAGTGCCACTCAACTAGAGAAACTGAGACATTCAGGGTTACTTTGCGACACTTTTTCTCAGTGTGACACTGGGTTACACATTAGCCTTGTAAACTTACCACATCATCACAAACTAGATCCAAAATGTTTTGTTTCATTAAAGAAACTGGATGATGGTTCAGTACAAATGAAAGTACAAATTCTACAACAGTGGAAGGACTCACATGTGAGGTACCAACAAGCGTGGAAAGTGACATCGTGACTTGCATCTTGACACGGGCAAAGTTCTGAAACAAAATACGGTAAACCTCTAAGTGCCTCGGCAGCGTCTACTTCTGATCCATTCGGTTCATTACTTACGTTGCCAATCTCGAAATTCTGTCTCATAAGCAAGTAGAGCGAAGCGGAGGCTTGGGCGCGAATGGCGCCAATAGATGAGCTACAGTGGTTGAGCAGTCGGTTACAAAGGTCAGCACATAATTCCGTGTCTTCTTCAAACAGCAGTTCGGGGAACTTGAGCAAGAAAATACAAATATCAATGAGTAACGTGTGGTTTCAAATCTGTAGAACAAAGTTACTGTCTGAAATAATCTTTTGGTGAGCCATAGGTTTGTCTTCACCTTGTAGACTATGGATCACTGTGTGTTGAACATGTCTTAGGTTTGTCTTTACCTTGTAGACTATGGATCGCTGTGTGTTGAACATGTCTTAGGTTTGTCTTTACCTTGTAGACTATGGATCACTGTGTGTTGAACATGTCTTAGGTTTGTCTTTACCTTGTAGACTATGGATCGCTGTGTGTTGAACATGTTCTGTAGAGTGCGTTTGCTTTGGTTACTGCTCAGACAGTGAAGCAGCACACGTAGGACCCCACTCAAGATAACACGCAACGACTCGGATTTCGATACCGTCTGCAAAAAAACACAGAAACAGTTCAATCAGGTATACCAGGAGTCACTTGTAAATCACTAGATTGGTAACATTATAGGTATCGAGGGGCGAACTGCTTCATTCACGACTTCTTATTATCTTTTTTGGCGATGAACACGACCTCGACACAACCAACCAGGCTTGTCAGGGGACATGACGAGGCATCATGAATATAACATCAAGACAACTCCTTTAAATAACAATTACCTCCCGTCGTAGCCCTGTTTGGTAGACAAAAAAGATAGGGCAACAGGAAGGTATAAGTGCTATCCAAGATATTGCTAGTGTAGTGTTGTACCTTGACAATAAGTTCCAGAGTGTCAAGCACCACCATGTTGATCTCCGCGCAGAGGCCACCCTCGATATGAGACGCGATTACGTCAGCTTCCTGACCAGACCTGTGGGGAAATATCAGTCGGTCGAAATAACGTCAAGTAAAACTGCTCGTTTTTACTAGCCTAGGGAGCTAGAAGAATCGGATACAAGTTTCTAATTTTGACTAATCTATGCTGGCCCACTTTGTTGCTACTCACTTTTCTTGTACGCTAGAGTTTGGTCGCCACTGTGTCTGTTCTTTTCGCCACCTCAATTTCGGCTCCGCAGCAGGTGATGCTCCACGTTCTAAGAAAACACAAAAGACCCATATTTTATTCCAGTAACCCTCTAAGCTATACCCCCCCCCCCCCCCCCCATTCAATGATTTGTCGTTGGAGTGGTGTATTTTACAAGCTCTAAATCTCTTTTATGACACGATCCGTTTTATGTGTTAATCTCCCAAACGCTCTTACAGAGCTTGTCTGGTTGCCCAACGATGTAGTTCACGGAGCTTTAAGCCTTGTTCAAACGTTGATTAAAAGTCACCTTGCACGATAACTCTGAACTGTCAATTAAAAATCTTTAATACCTCGTCACAAAATATAGATTTGGCCAAGCGCCCTAAAGTGCCAGTCATAAGCCTTACGTACCTTGGTCAAATGCCCTAGAGTGTCAGTCGTAAGTCTTACGTACCTTGGCTAAATGCCCTAGAGTGTCGGTCACAAGTCTTACGTACCTAGGCCAAATGCCGTAGGGTGCCAGTCACAAGTCTTACGTACCTTGCCTAAATGCCCTAGAGTGTCGGTCACAAGTCTTACGTACCTTGGCTAAATGCCCTAGAGTGTCGGTCACAAGTCTTACGTACCTAGGCCAAATGCCGTAGGGTGCCAGTCACAAGTCTTACGTACCTTGCCTAAATGCCCTAGAGTGTCGGTCACAAGTCTTACGTACCTAGGCCAAATGCCGTAGGGTGCCAGTCACAAGTCTTACGTACCTTGCCTAAATGCCCTAGAGTGTCGGTCACAAGTCTTACGTACCTTGGCCAAATGCCCTAGAGTGCCAGTCACAAGTCTTACGTACCTTGCCTAAATGCCCTAGAGTGTCGGTCACAAGTCTTACGTACCTTGGCCAAATGCCCTAGAGTGCCAGTCACAAGTCTTACGTACCTTGCCTAAATGCCCTAGAGTGTCGGTCGTAAGTCTTACGTACCTTGGCCAAATGCCCTAGAGTGCCAGTCACAAGTCTTACGTACCTTGGCTAAATGCCCTAGAGTGCCAGTCACAAGTCTTACGTACCTTGGCTAAATGCCCTAGAGTGCCAGTCACAAGTCTTACGTACCTTGGCTAAATGCCCTAGAGTGCCAGTCACAAGTCTTACGTACCTTGGCTAAATGCCCTAGAGTGCCGGTCACAAGTCTTACGTACCTTGGCCAAATGCCCTAGAGTGTCGGTCACAAGTCTTACGTACCTTGGCTAAATGCCCTGGAATGCCGGTCACAAGTCTTACGTACCTTGGCTAAATGCCCTGGAATGCCGGTCACAAGTCTTACGTACCTTGGCTAAATGCCCTGGAATGCCGGTCACAAGTCTTACGTACCTTGGCTAAATGCCCTGGAATGCCGGTCACAAGTCTTACGTACCTTGGCCAAATGCCCTAGAGTGTCTCTCCATCATCTGCCTTGCCGCGCTTTTCTCGCCTTTGAACATCTCTTCCAAGGTTGCCTTGGCGTCGCCTAGGGTCTTACTACGAGGGGCGGTGGAAGCGTTTTTGTTCCTCACCTCCTTCCTGCCCGTGTACTCGAACTGCGTGATGCACAAGTGGAGTACATCTAGCAAAAGACCCAGCCTAGCCAAGAACAGCACTCAAATTAAGCCCGAGCAGGAACAGGTTAAGCGCATAAAAAAAAGACAATTTAGCTAACGATGCAGACTGAAAACCGCCGTTTTCGCAAACGCATAATTTTGTGTATATTTTGGCTCATAGCGCAATGAATTTAGGTTACAGAAGAAACGCAAAAGCGGAAATGCTGTGGATCTAAAGAGTGGATTTAATGATTACGAGAGTTGTGCCATATGCACATTTGTTTTAGTACAGAACAGTCATCAATCCAAAACAAACAAAAAAAGATTACGCCCTAGAAGAAAAGCTTATGCTCTTGGCACTAAGAGGCGTAGCTTACTTCCTCAGAACTCACTAAGCCTTACAGAGATTCACAGTCCCCAATGTAAAAGCCAGGTTTTTACATCTCTGAAAAAATCCCGCTTGTATACAACCCCACCCTTCCCACCCCGGATAAAAAAAACGGAGGAGTGCTGGTCGTGTATACCAGCCCACCCTCCCCTCCCCGGATAACAAACCTGGAGGAATCCTGGTCGGTCCACCACTGAACCAGCACGGTGGGGTCCATGTTCTTCAACACCCACAGGAAGCCCATGAGAAGGTTGCGCGTGGACTCGGGGCTGAGTTGCTGGGCGCGGGAAAGCTGTTTGCAAAAATCGTAAACTTAAAACACAGTTCAGATCGCATGTTACACTTCACAATAAACTTTTTGTCTGACCATGCGCATCACATCCCATGTCTAGGGCCGAGTAGCGAGGATGTCTATGTCAGTGTGCTATTGCAAGGTATCTATAGAGTTCATTTACCAATTCGGCTATTTGATGTTGCGTTTCTCAACTTTCTCTAGGATATGCGAATAAATCAGGTCAAAGAGCCATGGACGGAATATTACATTTGTGAATTTTAGAATCTGGAAGGTAGAAACCAAAGAATTTATAAACATACGCTATTTCGTGGTGTTGAAGGTTTGTTATTATCGTAAACTGTTGAATTCAAGCTTAGATTCGCTGAGCTAGACTTCGGTGAATTAGTCACGAGAACTCAAGTCCTGGCGGGAGTTGGTTCCTTTTACTTCACTCGTAGAGAGTCGGTGTTTCGTTAAGTGACGTTTGGATTCCCGAAGAATTCAAATATATACGACAAAAAGGCCATGCCTTTCTTTCTTTCTTTCTTGAGAACGCTTCCCACAGTATTCCACTGTCATCGTCAAAACATATACTCTTCCCTCAATTAAAAAAGCGTACAGTATAAAAGCTTACCTGAGTTCCTAGCTCAGGGCGTGACTCATACCACTGTGACGCTACACTTGACGTGGCTATTGCCATGGCAACGTCAGGATTGAGACCGCTGGTCTCCTCGGCCCTATATCCGTGGAGCTGTGTTCGCGCATCAATGACGACCCCCAGGAGGGGGAGGTAGAGGGCAGCCACTCGTCTCCTGCACACAGGGTCGTCAAAGCGCGTGTCGGAGTCGTGGCAGGCTAGCAGGTCGCGGATTGTATCAATGGCCTGGCTTTGGAGGTTAAAGTCACTGTGAGAAAGAAAGTGCGAGTTAGTCCACAAATACAATTGTCCTTTATTAATCGCGTGGGCATAGCTTCCTGTAAGCAAGTCCGCTTTTAATGTAAGGCTTCGAGGTTTTTCGAGCTCAAGCCTGCTACTAAGATTTTGCTGATCTTTGGTTAGAATCTCTTACCATTCCAACAAATTTCACAAAAATTCATCGCCAGTCGCTGTCGCCGGAATACAGTTGCTTTTCTAGGTATTTCAAATTACTTTAAACATCCTTTTACGAACACTTACGTGCATCTATAAGGTTTGTAGAAAAGTAGTATCTCCGATAGGAAAATAGTAACATAAATAACTAC
Organism: Nematostella vectensis; assembly: GCF_932526225.1. Taxonomy (NCBI): domain Eukaryota; kingdom Metazoa; phylum Cnidaria; class Anthozoa; order Actiniaria; family Edwardsiidae; genus Nematostella; species Nematostella vectensis. The sequence continues at coordinate 1,567,377 of NC_064034.1, forward strand.
TTCACCAGGCACGCTCTTACCACCCCTCCAGTGCCATCGCGAGTTCAGACAGCAGTAATCCCACCAGAAAGTGCTGCTGCCTAAATGCCACGGACAGCTCCGCCATGCTGCTACCAGGGGTCAGGGTGTCGCCGGAGGTGGTGCTGCTTAGGGAGGAGAGGGAGGTGGTGGGGGACGAGGGCTCGGAAGGGTACAGGGAGGTGGGGTAGGGGAGGTTCAGGGTGACGTAATGCTCGTGGCTGCAGACGATACGGAGAAGCTCCAGCCTAAGCTGACCAAGGCTTGAGTGGAGGCTTCCCTGGTACAACATCTGGGGAGAAATGATGAAATGCTATAACAATAGAAAGTTCCCTGGTACAACATCTGGGGAGAAATGATGAAATGCTTTAACAATAGAAAGTTCCCTGGTACAACATCTGGGGAGAAATGATGAAATACTATAACAATAGAAAGTTCCCTGGTACAACATCTGGGGAGAAATGATGAAATGCTTTAACAATAGAAAGTTCCCTGGTACAACATCTGGGGAGAAATGATGAAATACTATAACAATAGAAAGTTCCCTGGTACAACATCTGGTGAGAAATGATGAAATACTATAACAATAGAAAGTTCCCTGGTACAACATCTGGGGAGAAATGATGAAATACTATAACAATAGAAAGTTCCCTGGTACAACATCTGGTGAGAAATGATGAAATGCTTTAACAATAGAAAGTTCCCGTGACTATGTATAGTTGATTTTGAGAACAGAAGAGCCACGCACGACGAACTTGAAGTCAAAATACAATGCAAACAGCTTATTATCATTTATAAAAATGTAGGGGAATACAACACAAAATATAGATGTAACTAAACTGTTATCCCATAACACACCATGCATGCAAAATAAAGCAAGCGGCTTTCATAAATAGTGCGATAAGATTGGACTGCAGATACTGATAAAGTTCAGATTGAATAAGATTGGACTGCAGATATACTTATGACGTCAAAATTGGATAAGATTGGACTTCAGATATACTTATGACGTTAAGTTTGGATAATATTGGACTTTAAATAGGTTTATATATTGTTTATCAAAAACGATTTTTTGATAGTTAAAGATGTTTGCCAACAGTACACACCTCCTTACAGTAGTTCTTTAGGAGTTCGAATACGAATCCGCGGTCAATGAATGAAAGCAGGTCGTACAGAAAGAATCCCAGACTGGAGTTCAAGTCCTGTACCACCGCGAAGTCGTTCTGCTTGTTCACTATTTCTTGGACTGTGGTGTTGACAAGAGCACGGAGATCGCCAAGGAACTGGTCAGGGAAGCGCGTCTTGCGAGGCCAGAAGAACTTGTCTGTGTTGTCCAGGTGCTGAGCCATGCTCTTGATCTGCAATAACAATTATTTATTGAACTTCCGCAGCTAAGTTTACAGTCATGTGTATTGACCATGAGTCTATGTAAATAAACAGACTAGACAACTACTATCAACAACTATCAACTACTATCTACGACAACTATCACAAGGAAACACCTCTACTCAATCTATACGGCTTACCATAACTTCAAAGAAGAACCAAGCGTGTTTCATGGCCATCTCTCGGACAGGTCCGCTGGCAACCGCCCACTGGAGAGCAATCTCCTCATGAACAAGCTGAAAGCAGGAAAGAGTTATGTTCAGATGATAAAGAAAGCAACTCACATGCTCACTCATGTTTGCATAGGATGGCTCCCCCACACAAACCCTTTCTACGGTTTCTTGGAGCCGAACTTATACAGGTTGCCTAACCAACTACCAGTCTCCTTCATTCCTTCTCTCTGTTTAACGGCTCGTACGCTCATTTGTTGTCGCCGCTTCGCGGCTCGTGAGTAGTGAAACTTGGGGTCTCTGGAACCAGGGTACTAACCAGCCAGTTAACTTACCTTTTTACTGTTGCTAGAGGGCATCCCAGGCACGTTGATGGATCCCACTCTACCCTCCGCCATGCTGCTGCGGTTGCCAGGCAAGTTGGATTTGTCTCTACCACTCCTCCTCCTCTCCTCCTCCCAGCCTCCATTGCCTCCTTGCCGCTCGTCGTCCGCGGCAGCTGCGTTTAGCTGAGGATTGCTGCTGCTCATGGTGAGCTTGGTGTGAGGTGCGTGAAGAGAGGAAGCAGAGATGCGCGAAAACCCGTCACCTGAGGAGAAGAAAGGAGAGAACATACATTTATACGTTTACTATTTGAACATTTAGCCGAGTATCAAAGCTATACACATATAACCCAAATAAAGATCAACATCTAATTATTGTCTTTGCCTATATAGAAAGACGATATCCCATTCGCGTTCAATGGGATTGGATGACGGTTTCTCCTTCTTCTTTATATTTCTGGTCAGCTTTGCAAATAAAATCTCAACGTGACGTGAATTTGCACAAAGCAGAGATATCTTTTTACTGAGATAATTTTACAAATGTCTTTACATTTTTTTTGGAACGGGGATGGGCGTCGTATTTTTAGCCTTTTGTGGTGTTCGTGGATAGGGAGAGCACGAGTTTGGTGATTAGACAATGAGTGTAGGACGTTAAGTTGTATGTCTGGCAAAAAGTAATCCTAGTTTTCCTAGCTTGGGCAGAGTTTGGACGTAGTAATAAAGGATGGGGGTAAACAATGATGGGTGACGAATGATGGATAATGCCTAGCATATTATCTTACCTGGGTAGAGCTCGGGCGTTGCAGTTGGAGAGAGGGTGTAGGGTGCAGAAAATACAAAGGTCACATACGACGCCAGGAGGTCGTTTCTGTTATGGTCATCCTGGTTGTTCTCTAGGAGCAAGTGGAGGCGGTTTACGATCTGCGCCAGAGACTCAAATGCGGCCTGACCGATGTTAACTGGGAGCCAACAAAGAGGAAGGAATATCAGTTTTCTAGCTTGCATAAGGAAAACAAATTAACCATCATTAACCTAGTAAACCGTTACTTAAGGAAATAAGTATGAAATAAGTACTTTTAGCTGCAAGTTAACTTCTGACAGAAGCTTGAGGAATGAGGGTTGTCCAATTCTCTAACAAATTTATGCATGGCACTGTCTGAAACAATTATGGTCACACGAGCGTATTAGAGAACGAGGTAAAACAATGGAAGGGAACAATGCAATACATACATTTGTCAGAGTATTGGACAAGTATGTAATGAAAAACTCGGCCAAAATCAAAAAAGACAAAAGGCATATCTTACCTACAGTCCCGGATATAACAGGTGGCCGCACCAACAGTAAGATCAACTTGTCCATGATGATGTGACAAAAGGCATATCTTACCTACAGTCCCGGATATAACAGGTGGCCGCACCAGCAGCAAGATCAACTTGTCAATGATGATGTGACAAAAGGCATATCTTACCTACAGTCCCGGATATAACAGGTGGCCGCACCAGCAGTAAGATCAACTTGTCCATGATGATGTGACAAAAGGCATATCTTACCTACAGTCCCGGATATAACAGGTGGCCGCACCAGCAGTAAGATCAACTTGTCCATGATGATGTGACAAAAGGCATATCTTACCTACAGTACCAGATATAACAGGTGGCCGCACCAGCAGCAAGATCAACTTGTCCATGATGATGTGTAGGAACCTGACCAAGGGCTCCTCGCGTGCTTTGGACAAGTCCACGATGCTCTTACGCAGCACCATCTCGAGGTTGCCCTCGGCGTTTCGTGATGGGGACAACATGCGGCCTTCTATCTGATGACACATCTTCAGGAACTTGTGGATATACGGGTCCTGAGAAAAAAACACTGGGCATATAAGTTATTATGTTGAGCACAAGCATTATCAGCGATAGCAAAAACAGTAACCGCCATTAAGTCAATGCAGCCGATAGCCCACCCTCATTAGCAAAACTAGAGGTATTTCCAGGAGCACCTTTATTATTAATCTTTACAAGTGCAAACAAAAACAACAAAGCTCAACATGAATGCTGTCCAGAGGAGCTATACTATTAGAAGCGCTAGGATTTCGCCTACCTGTGTATGTATTGAGGAGACGGCTCTGACGGCGACATGGAACACCCCTTTGTGACCCTCAACCCACTTCATACCCGGTAACTGCACCTGTACAGAAAATCGTACATTACAACAAATTAGGGGGAAAAAACATATGATGAGGGTTTCGGGTAGAGCTAGCCATCACCCCAAAGAAATTGGAGTAAAATCCGACCTGATAAATATTACATTATCCTATTCACCGTAACCGCCTTAAACACATAATCTAGAAAGTGTTAATCACTTGATGTAGCCAATGAGACTATAAGATAAGCTGCAAAACGTGTCTACGTTACAATTTGACAAAGCCCTATAATGTTGATACCCTATGCATAACAGACATAGTATACCTCAGGGGATAGCATGCTGTAGCTGTGAGGAGGCTTGTCCAAAGACACAGGTAGGTTGAACTCGCCAAGAGCCAAACGACCATCCTTCAGCATCGGGATCCACTGACAAAACAACAGATTTACTGTCAATACAAACAGGCAGTCACAACCCCCATTGTAATAAACCGCAGCTTCGTCTGATGCTGAGTGGATAAAATAGCTTCTGTATAGCTAACAGCAACGGCACAAACAATTTTAGAAAGAAGTCTTCACTTTATTCTAGATATTTACGATGATAGGAATGATAAATGGGCGCGACTTTCTGCATTTGTTTCTAGATTTCGTCAATCATACTTCTTAACTGTAGTGGTAAAATGAATAAATGCCACATGCCATAGCGTTATTTCTACAATTCGTCTTTTTCTACGCCTTACCATTTGTGATTTTTTTCGGTCAGAAAGGGTGGAGGGGGGGGGGGATGAGCGCGGTTGAAGACGGTTGCCTTAGTACCTTTAGTAACAAGGATTGCCATTACCTGTCGTGTCTTGACCCCTTACCGTATATCCGATATTCGCCTCGACCTTCTTCTCCTTATCAGTCCCTTTGCTTTTAAATAGCTTAAAAGGTTGGCATAGCTGCACAGACCCATTACCCGTTACCTGTCGGGTCTTGTCCCCTTACCGTATACCCGATAGGCGTCTCAACCTCCTTCTCGTCGGGCTTTTTGCCAGGAGAGCAGCTGATGTGGTAGAATGTGAACAGGATATGGTGTTGGTCGGTCAGGTGGGCGGGACATTTCACCTTGATCTCCTCGTTGAAATCAGGCGTTCTGAGAAGAAAGTGCGAAGGTCAGCCTCATAAACTTCAAATATTAGGAGCAACGGATAAAATTAATATTAAATATGAGAACATTAAATGCGAATGCATAGGAGGGACCAAAGCACGATCCCTCCTAAAGCATGTATTTTTTCTCTAAGAGCGGGATTGCAACCCCAAAAACCTTTGAGCCAAATCCACCCGTGGTGCTGCATGACGTACGAACCTGTTATGATAGGTGACATGAGTATACGCCTCCTTAGACATGGAAGCACAGCTTGACTTGCCAAAGATGCACTAACAAAAGAGACGGTCAAATTGATTGGTCAAAAACAATTATAGGAATGGAATTGTGTGGACTACAAGGATAGGAAAATACAGTTAGTTGAGTTCATGTATAAGATGCCTACCACGATGTATTGGAATTGTGTTAATTACAATGATAGGAAGACAGTAGTTGGGTGCACGTATAGATGCCTACCTCGATGCAATTCTGCTCATCTTCGCCACTCATGATCTGAACCTTACACGCGATGTTACGTGCTGACGTCCCGCGACTAGAGAAATTTACGCTCTGTGGGTAGATGTACAGCAAGTTCCTTGAACACAAAGAGTTATTTAGTCAATCAGTCTACCGGCACTAAAGGCGCGCAAGTAAGGAAGAGAATACTGGCAATTCACAATGGCCAATGAATGCTAACTAGGGGATGTGTACTCACTCGTATATAACGAAGGGAGAGAAGACTTCTCTGGGAGCGAACTCTTCTATCTCCTTGGTGGGTCTACCTTGACCATCAGGGTACGGATGGACCTAGGTGAAAGATACGTTATCAGTATGCCATAACTACAGACTTCTATATCTTAAGAAAGTCAATTCAAGTCAACGGGTCCAGACTGAGAATTACAAAAAATTCGAATCTACTGTCAGTACCTGATGTAGACTAGAAGTGAGACAGTACGGTGGGTTTTCTCCAGGAGGGGAAATGTCCAACTTTATCACCCCTAACAGAAAACAAGCACACTGTATCAGAAAAAAAAAAAAACAGCAAATTCCACAGTTTCAACACTCTTCTAGAGTTACCAGGAATACACTTTAAGCGTTTGAGCACGGAGGTGGGTCTCTTCAAGTCTGCCAGGAACTTGTACAAGTCCTCGTCCTTTAGGCGATCAGACTCCTGCCAGAAAAAAATCACGTTAGATGTAAGAACAGGGCCACAGCCCTTTATCTGTACTTGAACGCACTCTGCTAGATGATTGACCACTATCTTTATCGGTTGCTACAACTGCTGGAACTTTTACTGATACAATTAAGCGAAAATACCACGTGTGGCAGTTTTATTTCCATGGTGGAGAACTCGGTAGTCTGAAATCTAACTATCTATGAAGGTAATCTAAACCAGTTATGGAGGGGATCGTCTGAGTCGTGTAGAAAGGCTCTACTAATTGAAGGATGCAAAATCCTGAGTTCTGAATGCCACAGTTCTTCATTAACGATGACAACAAGATTACAATTGACTGAGAAATATATATTATACTTGACAGTGAAAAGCATATCATTACAGTATGAAAAACTACTACTTTGAGAGGCTTGGAAGGCAAGGGTTATACACACACCTGTTTGAAGAAGCTGGACACTGAGAGAGTGACGGGTCTGAAATTGCTGAGGTCTGGCAGAACGTCAAAATCAAGCGAGTCTCCCACATGGGTAAGATGGCTGCCATGGAAGGACTTCCTCTGCTCTATCATAGCGTTGTAGCTTCTCGGTAAGCTCTCGGCATCTTTTCGCTTTGTGGTCTTACTTGTTGGAGGAGTCTCAATGGTGCTTGACTACAATGGAATTGTATGATTCTACTATTTATTTGAAGAAGAAAAGAAGTACTAGACACATCATATGCACTATCACATTAGGAAAGCGCCCCAGATTCGAAGGCTAGGGATATGAAAAGATCAAATGCTGTTGTCTCTATATCATTCATTTTTAAATTGTTTTTGACTAGCTTTTCATCATAAAATAACGTGGTTGATGACATCAACGGGGACATGATTTTTCAGATGCTTTGAGGATAGGGCTCTCCTACAGAAGGCTAACTCTCAAACTCAACTAAGCCACTTGAGGCGTTGATTTCACACCTTACGGTTGGGGTTGTTTGCCGCACTGCCTTCCCTTTCTTGCGGCGTACTCGGTTCCCCAGCTGTCACCGTACCGCTGATGATGTCAATAAGGTGAATGGCCGTCCAGGCGAAGGGCATGCGGTACTGGCCCAAGCGCTCACAGTTAGCCACAGCCACCGCTCGCACTTTATCACGGTGCTAAACAAGACAATCTTAGTCAGACATACACTTTATCACGGTGATAAACAAGACAATCTTAGTCAGACATACACAGATCCATCATTATCACGGTGCTAAACAAGACAATCTTAGTCAGACATACAAAGATCCATCATGATCACGGTGCTAAACAAGACAATCTCAGTCAGACATACAATTCATCACGGTGCTATACAAGACAATCTTAGACATACACAGATCCATCGTGATCACAGTGCTGAACAAGACAATCTTAGTCACGAAGTAATCGTTTTATCAGCACTTCACCGTATTTGGGGTGTACCTTTGCATTGTCGGTATCCTTCAAATAAGGCTCTGCGCACTCGCTGATATCGCCTTGCTGCAAAACCTTCTCTAACTTGATGACAAGGAACACATCTGTGGAAGGGTAGGTTATGGAGAAGATGGCGGATCTACTCAGAGTCGAGATGTCTCGCTTCTCGTCCTTCAGCAGCTTGCGGCACCACTCGTTGTTCATGTCGAAGTAAAAATTCTCTGAAATCTGAACAAGAAAGCTTGCTACAATTAGAATGGAATAACGAAAAATAACAGAACCATGTGTGTACGCCAGACAGCATGTGGCTTTGCTTAGTTAGAGGGAAACGAGACTGATTCTGTTATTTAGTGTGGATTGCCATGTTAAATAGGGCAGATTCTGATATATTATTTTGTATTTTGTGGTTTGGATCCCGTCAGCACACCAAAAGTAAACTGGTACAAATGCTGCTTAAAGAGCAGCTTATCATATAGTGTAAGCATAAACGAATTGCATACAACTGTACCTTTTTCTTGACTCTAAGATCATACAGCGCCATGCTGGCAAAGATGGGCTCCACCTCGAGATCAAGCCTAAAACATTAAACAACGTGAATAACAGTACTGTACATCCCATGCCTATTAAGTAGATATACATATGCGTGAATAACAGTACTGTACATCCCATGCCTAGTAATACTGCCGACACACATTCAATACGAAAATTTCGCTCTTCTTCCTTTAATACATCACGAACCCTTACGTAACTAGCACCGAATTAATCCCTGGAATACGAAGATTAAGGATTGTTTAGTTATTTTTGTGCGATTTCAGTGATGCGGCTGAGATTAGTAATTCCTTTTACGCCGCTTCGAGACCGTTGTGTTGTTTAACAAGAAAACACTGCCGACACAAATTCAACACGAAAATTTCGCTCTTATTTCTTAAATACTGTAACTATACAATCCTATGTATTCCAGGGATTACGTATTCCGGGGACTAATTCGATGCTCGTTACGTAGGTTTTCGGGATGTATTAAAGGAATAAGATCGTAATTTTCGTATTGAATTTGTGTTCGTTTTAATGCAATGTTTTATGTCGAATTGGCGTTCTGAATTACTGTGCATATAAAGTTCTAAATAGACTCTCTTTTTCACAGTTAGAAGTTTTTATATGAAACACTTATGCTACGAGACTACATTTTTGTAAAAACTATGTGTGGACGAGTTGACTCTATTCTTGTGGACGAGTTGACTCTACTTGTGGATGAGTTGAGCCAATTTGTGGACGAGTTGGTTGTGGACGAAGTGACTGGATACCGTAGATACATATGCTGCACAGGACGGTGACAGACTCAGAACACCACAGGACCGCCAAAGACAGGCGTATTGGCTGAGGGGGGTGGGGGGGGGGGGGGGGTGCACGGTGATAGGCATCATATGGAAAAAGCATAGGATTTGAAGATTCCTTAATAAGGAATGACCCACTTTTTGGCTGCCAAGGCCAAAAATCCACTCTCCAAGACAAGCGTTACGTACTTGAGCTGTAGACACTTGACTAATATTCTCTGGCCAAAGTGCTGCTGAGGAATGGTAGGTGGAACTCTCTTTTCAATTCCTTCCTCCTAATATGACAGAACAGACGTCAATACCAGCAGTGCAGCAACACACAAGCAACTTTTCAACAAGCAGCAAGCAAAGAGCAAAAAAGCAACAAGCAACTTTTCAACAAGCAGCAAGCAACATGCAACTTTTCAACAAGCAGCAAGTAACATGCAACTTTTCAGCAAGCAACATGCAACTTTCAACAAGCAGCAAGCCAAACGCAACTTTTCAGCAAGCAACATTCAACTTTTTGACAAGTAGCAAGCAACATGCAACTTTCAACAAGCAGCAAGCAACATGCAACTCACATAGAATATATGAAGCAACATTATAACATATACAATCCATTACATAATGATTGATTCATTGATAACCTGTTTTTTTCTATGGTATTGGCTATTATTCTAAGGAAATTAAGCCTTGTTTGCTTTCAAGCTTGCTACTGTATGTATGCTGTATGTATGCTCTAGATGCTAAAACTAGCATAGCATATTGATCATTGGAACTTTGGTAACAAATAGATTTGGCAAGAGTCACTCAACCCCTAACCTGTTGAGCAGGGAAGACTGAGAACACAGAGTGAATTCTCTGTAACTGCCTCTGGTCATAATTATCTTGGTCAATCTCCTCAGCAGGGGTATGGTTGAGAAGTGTTGGCAGTTGCTCGTCAGCCTGAGAAGACTGGAGGTCGAATATACTGAAAAGCAATTTGTACTAATGATGAACATGTAGAGTAGTCATGCCAATAGCTATTGCTACAATAGACAGTGGTAGCCTCAGCAGAAAACCTCACTTCTTGCCTTTGAGTTAGTTTAAAACAATTCTCCCCACAAATACATGACAGTATTAAAAGAGGCAAACAATTTACCTTGATGCCCAGCTGCCTTTGGGGGCATCCTCTTGTTGTTTGCTCCCACCATCCTGAGATTTCTCCTGGTTTGATTTCTATTACAAAACAAAGAATAAGTAAAAAAAAGTTGTGTGTGCACCAACATTTCCAGTTCATGCTAATGTTTCTATTTCTTTCCTGTTGTCTTTGCTCTCTTATATAAAAGCATATAAGGCAACTAACCTGATCGTCTTTAACTTTCTCATCAGACTCATAAATTTGCTTAGGAAGGGTGTTTATGAAACTTCTAGAACGATTGATCCTTCTTCTTGAATCAGGTTTGTCTTCTTCTGCACTTCTGAACTGATATCTAGTTAAGAACAAAGAACTTATTTGCTGAGATCAAATTTGCCTGCTACAGTGCCAGCAGTCAATACAAATAGCCAGCATGTAGTATTCTAAACTCATTTTTGGAGTTATTAAATAGGGAATGACACATTTGCAAGCTGGATTTGTTTAAATGCAACTTAATAATAAATTTGATCTGTAGTCTGCAGCTGGAATTACCTTTGTATATTACAAATTTAAAATTAATACTTATATGGATTTAATAAATACTATAATTGATAATGCTTACTGCAGAAAATTTAGAAATCAATGTGCATACGGAATGTATCAAGCCCATACATAGCTACAATCTAAGTTTATCTACAGTGCAACTAAAAAATATATCTAATCCACATGGATTAGATTAGATGGGCCCTGGAGAGTGCTGAACTCGATTCACCTAATTTACTGTATACTTGTCTTCTCTTGAACAGCTATTTCAGAAAACATTATCATTGCAAACAGCAAATGTTGATTGGCAGTTCTCCTATTTGGAAGTTCTAATGACTGAAAGGTACTGTAACATGGATCAGTTTAGATTTCTTTCAAATGCAGGAGAATATGGATCAATCATATGTTTAAGACCATTTAAGGTATGGTTCTGGCATCCATAGAGTTCATTTACAACATTTGCAAGTGACCATAAACATCTTAGGTCTTGGAACTGACGTTTGCTGTTTGCACTGACAACGTTTGTAGAATTAGGTTCAAGATACAGTATTTAGTTCAAGATAATTAGATACCTTCTGTTGACTATAGACCAGTCTGCTTGGTAGGTGTGGACGCAGTCTTTCAAATGAGGGTCACTATCAAGACTACAGAACAGACAAGAAGCATTTTAACATTTGTCTGCAGGATAGGTCACTATCAAGACTACAAAACAGATGAGCAGCATTTTAACACTTGCCTGTATGATAAAGAATGGTCCCAAATATTGTATATTATAAAACATTTAATGCACAATATTACTTTGCAATTTTTTGCTGAATTGTGAATCTAGTTCTATTTTCATGAGTCATGCCTTACAGAGTTCATACGGCAACTATCCAAATTGTGCAAATGTAAAAAAATCCAAATGTCTTTTTGTGTGTTAGGCTAAGTTTAAACATCGTATTATCCATGAGCTGTATTCAATGCAAATAAAGTACCAGCAAATGAAGATAGAACAATTGACTCGATTCATTTACATATATTTGCATTGAATACAGCTCATAGATAATACAACGTATTTAGCTCAATCAGAGATTTTCTAAAGTCCAGGGAGTGATCATTATTTTTGAGATTCCAAGTTTAATCATTCATCATTCATAATATAATTGCTGATTAGATAAATGCTCACAACTGACCTGATATCTTTAGGTATTGTTGGCTGCACGGTGCGGCAGTGGCGGGGGGTGGTTGTGACTTCTATGTCATCGTCAGGAAAATCAAACATGTGTGCATCAGGTTCATTATCATTCAACGGCTGATTCTGTAGCACAAACTCCTCAAAGTCCAAAGGATTCACAACCTCTGACAGTGGAACCTACATGTTAAAGAATACCACAAAATTAAATCATTTCATCATTCAATGCTACGCTTTATCTAATTGATTGATTAGCATGTCATAAAATCCCCATAAAGCCCGAAGTACGCAGAAACAACACAATAGATTACAACGAATATTCTTTAACACATTGACTCCTGGCTATTTAGCTAAATTGATAAAAAAACAGCCTGAAAAAAGATACCTCCCCGCTCTATTTTGAGTTTTATACAGTCCATCAAAGTCACTGCTGCACCTAGTCAGCAGTATCCTAGCTTTCCAACAGTGCTTCGCGGTCCCATCCCTTATCTCTAATCGCTGTGCTAAAGCAAGCACATATTGATGGTTGCTTGCATTTTTCAACAAAGGCAATGAGATATGAGCATATTGGGAGAGTGTTTTAGGACATCCTTAAGTCTATTGGGGCAGGCCTGTAGCCTGGGGGTACCACCCCACACAACTGGAAGGTCCGCTTACTTAAAGAAAAATTAAGTTCCACCGCAAGCTAGGGCGAGCTAGCTAAGAAAAAAAAATAGTCTGCTAAGGGAGTTAACAAACTCCCACTCACTCAAAATCCTAGCTACAGGTCTGTGGGGCATAATTAAAAAGTGGATTCATTGTGATTTTTTCTTGTTTGGCTTTGCCTGGGTGAGAAAATAATTTTCTAATGAATCACCACAGTTCTCCTAAATGCTTTCTTTTCTGAAACCAAATTAATTTCAAAATTGTTTACGTTGCTATCCCAGGTCTGTATGACCTGGAATTGATTTGTTTGGCTTTGGGGTGAAAAGAAGGTATCTATTTGAGTCTTGAGCTGCGTTTGCTGCTCTCTCTCCCTTGTGTGGTATTTTAGCATTTTGTTGAGAGGGGTGATTCTGCTATTATCCTTGTTCGATTTGAGATTTGTCAAAGAACCTGTGCTATTATTTAAGAGTAGATGCCAACACCTTGTCTGGATACATATCTTCAAGACCATTTATCTCTCAGACTGATGCCTGAGTTTCTTTCATCCTGTTGCGTTTTTTTTTTTTTTTTTGCATTTATGATTTTTTTGGGTTGTGGGTACTTCTCATAGCTGGTACAGGCTTGACAGGGGGTTGAGGGGTCAATGTGTTAAGCCCTTGCATAATAAATAACTTGCAATCTTTTTACATACTTGGTAAATAAGAGTTTTCATTCAAAGAAATATTGCCCGGCAAACTGCAAATGAACCAGACTTACAAGTAATGTGAAATCTGTTAATCTGTTCTTGCAGATTCTAATAGCAGGCTTAAAGAGTGTGTTCAACATTTCAGTATAGACTTAGCATATCAGATGTCTTTTGATTTATTTTTTATCAAAGAAATGGTGACACTTATTCATTAGGATTTATTTTCATTAAAAAAATCCTAATAATATCAGCACAGCTATAAATTGGAATTTCTCAATTATCCTGGTTATGTTTTAACCTGACAACTATAGTTGGGGGCTGGGGGGATGTGACATTGTCAATTAATTGATTTCTCTTTGTGCCTTAATCAAAGCACGAATGTTGGATGAATCCAGCCACAATGCTATAAAATTTCTCTTTGGAATTTACCTTTGCCAAATTGACTTCCTGAAAAACCTAAATTTGTTAATGAAATGACATACATTACTTACATTGTCATTGCTGAAAACAATTAAAGATCATAGAAGAATTCTTCAAAAATATAATTCTTGTTGGGACTCAGTGTGTGAGGCCAAGATGAGACAATAACAACAGTGCTGTTTTGGTCATCACACGCTGTGAGAGGCCTGTAATAACTTTATCCAGTGAAGTCAGGGTCACATGGCTCAGACATTCTCACATACAGGAAACAGACACTGTCAACTTGGTGCAGCTGTTATTTTTGCTTTTTTCTCACATGTAAGGAACCAAGATGAAATCTAAAGCAGTCTTATTGCACCACTGCAGTGTCAAGACAAAATAGAAACACTTGGATTTCATTTTAAGCCTAGAATACTGACAGTTTTGACAATGTAAATAATATATTTTTTAACACATTGGTTTAAATGCAAACTTAAAAATAAATAAAGAAACACATTTAAAAGAGCTTGTCGAGAGAAGGGGGGATGTGAACGTGCTTGTACCGTCATACGCCTGTGGCTTTAAAACACTTTATAAACGTAGTAAACTCGGTATGGCCGGGTGCCAGCACTAAAACCATCAAAGCTGATACGAACTTTTCACTCGAGCTCGACTCTATCAACTAAGACACCGATCTCTCTTCTGGGTTCACTATCATACAATACAGCGCCCATTTACAAGAATATCTCCCGACCCATCGATTCTATCAGTCAATTAAACGTCAGTTTATCAATAAGAGTTATTCTTATACTACTGATTAACTTCTGCGTCAGTCACCCTTACTGTACCACCCCGCAGCATATAACCGAAATAATAGAATCCTGGCCGTCCTTAAATCAACGCATGACAATATAAAAACTAAAATAAGTATAGATCCTAACGACCTCCCTTACCGTCCCTGATGCCAAATGTAGAAAAGATTCATCTATGGTAGAGGAACGCTTGCTTGCTTGACTCACGAATACACTCGAGACAACATTACGCCTCACCTCGGCTGCCGGTTTGTTCCTAAAAATAGATGGCAAGTAAATTCAGGCAGCGGATGTTGTAGATAGTCTTTAGCATGTGTTAGGAAAATTGCTAGCCGGACGTACTTGTTAAGTTTCTGTGCGAAAGCGCGGGTTGCAGACGAACTACTTCCCGTGGCCGCCATCTTGGATGGGGGCTTGTTGCTCTGCACCAGGACTACGCGGACGGGGGAACTTCCTTCTCTTTAGCCACGAACAGCATGCTGGGTAAAATTTTATTATGTAGGCAAAGACAGATGCTTTGCCAAGAACGCCTAATTTTCAGTTGAGGTTGCTGGGCCGTTCTTATTTTTGGTTTATTTTAAGGCTCTTGGGGACGTCCTTAAATTTCAGTGTATAAAAATACGCAGTGGCTAAATTCCACTCTGACCAAATGTATTCTGATTTCCTTTTTGAATAGCAAAATATGGCTATTTAGAAA
The DNA here is from genome assembly GCF_932526225.1 of Nematostella vectensis. Lineage (NCBI taxonomy): Eukaryota > Metazoa > Cnidaria > Anthozoa > Actiniaria > Edwardsiidae > Nematostella > Nematostella vectensis. The sequence continues at coordinate 1,582,521 of NC_064034.1, forward strand.
TAAAATACACAAGAAAAGCGTACAATGATTCTTTCTTTGGACACCCATACCCGTGCATGGGTGTCCAAATTTTCGACTATGAAATAACACTCACTCAAAAGAAATAATCTATGTTATGTAGAAAGAGAGCTGAGGACACTTAATTGGAAATATATATCTAAAAAATGAATATAAAAATATATATCTATTAAAAAAGAATATGGCCGATACTAAAGAAGGGCCAATACTAGAGACGGCTGGAAGAGCTTTTAAGCTCGCCTAAGAGCATAAGAAAGCTAAGTGAGTCATTATAAGAATATCCTACAATGTAGTCCTGTAGTAGAAGGGGGTTGAGGGGAAAATAACTCTACAGTTCTTTCTACTTGTTTGCCTATCAATTATATTTTCAGGAGGTGATTGTCAATCAGAATTGTCATTCTTTTCCTCGTTCTTTGCAGCTCTTTTTCAGACTAATCTGTCTCCCCCTCCGCTAGTTTATGACTTATTATACTTAGCCTACTTGTAGACTTTGATAGTTTTTCCGGCACAAAAAAAACGAAAACACGAAGTTCGCATACCATGGACGCCATCTTGGATAACGCGATCCACAGGGGGAGGGGGGGGGGGGGGGGGGGGGGAAATGCGCGGCGTAGGTGGAGGGGGAGAGAAATTCGCGAAATTAAAATGACGCGAAAATTAAGTGTAATAAGGTAGATATCATCTCGTATCGACATTGTTCCATCGTCCTTCGTCAGAACTCCTCCTCCGAGAACCGGGGTTATACACAAACACATCTTCAGCATATTCGGCCCAAACACCATTGTCTTTTCGTCTAATTCATTGGCCTTGAGACGAAACAGTGTCGCAATCTGCGGCACGAGATGCAAGCAGTACACAAACCAGGCGAGGTATGCAAATGCCAGCTCATCGTTGAAGAAATTTGTGCTTCTTTCTCGGCGTATCTTTTTCAAGTTTCTGTAGGATATTATCATCGCCACAATCCACGTTACTAAAACAATAACATCCGTAACAAGCCATGCGAACCAAGATGTTCCCTCTCCGTTGGTCAAGTAGAAATCAAGGACTCCTCCTTGGAATATAAGGAACAGAATCGCCAGGATTCGCGCGAAATTACGCCGGTAATTTCCTGTTTTTCGACCCATTTTTGACAGAGCTCAGACTTCTTGTGTGCTAAAAGATGACAGCAAGGATATAAACACGTGATTGATAAGCATTGTTAAGCGACAGTAATTACCAATGAAAGAACGATTCTTCATTTGAAAATGTAATGAAAAGAATCAGCAGGATTATGCAAATGCTACCTGTTTACCGCACAGCGTTTACAATACACCACGAGAGTTTTGGATGGATTATCGTTTTTGTGTTTTTTTTTTTTTTAGGAAAAACTAACCAACTACTTTGAATATGGTATGTAGGTAGCAATTTATACTTACTTACTTATTTATACTTTTTATACTATTTAAACTAAATCTTCTTCTTCTTGAAAGGTGCATGACTTGTGCAGTGCAGGTTTTAAATTAAAATGATTAACAGTGTGCAGGTGATGATAAAAACAAAGTTTGGTTTGGTCAGCGGTTGCTGGCTAGATGGCCACCACCACAGAATCTGGCAGCTTGTTCCAGTCCCGGGTCGTCCATGGGACCACGTACGACATTAGTTGGTTGAGTGGGGTACTTCTATACCCATGCATGTGTCTGTTGTTGGTTGTAGATAAATTGTTTCTTCATCTTGTAGAGCATTTTAAAATTGAAATGAAATAAATATGAAATTTATTATTTATTATTTTTTTTCAATGAGTGTCACCCCTCTAAAAAGTAAAATGATGGGCTCCTTACACTGCGTAATGAAATCGTACGATGCATAAGTATTCATTTCACTTTCTACACATGGTCGTGTTTTCATGATATTAAGCTGATGACCCTTTTGAAATAATAATGCCGTTTTCATCGTCGCCCGACCCAACCGGACGTTACACCGTGAAAATCATTGCTGCCCTGGATTATGTAAAGCCCACCAACTCAGCAAAGGAGAGCAAACAAAAGCTTTGAGTCATAATTTTTATATAATTTTTGTCACGCGATCTTCTGGAGTCACGCAATTGTCCTTAGTCGATGTCTTGTAACGCGGTGTTGCAAAATACAGAAATAGGGTCAGACGTTGATATCGCTTTTTGCGCGCGATCTTATAATACGCAATTCCATGGATCGCCAATATAATTTGGTGGCGTGTTATGAGAGGGGGAGGGGGGTTAACCCAATAATTTGCTACGGAAACAAACAGCAATATCGATCCATATATTTCGGTGTATAGATAATGAAGAATGGTATACAAATGGTTGTCAAATTTGAAGGGTAATGTGTGTCCTCGCTTCTATTGGTTGTGAAATTTACCCCGCCTCGCCTATAACTTCTTTGCCTTTGTCAAGCGGGGAGAAAAAAAAAGAGCGGTTTCAATATGGTTTCGTTTGTTTCCTTTTTTGGCACAAGTTTGCGGTCGATCGGTTGGCTTTCCTTAGGATATTTTGTACTCAATCACAGACATGCAGTCCATCACACAGGGGATCAGTCTGGTTCTCCATAACGAAGATTATGGTTTGACCGGCGTCCAATTGCCCCTTTAATTCCCCCTATCCCTCTCATCCAACGCTTTGTGTCAGTTGTAGACAGCCATTCGCGTACACGATCACGGTAGTAATAGCCGAACTCAATTAAGTGAGTTCGTGATCTTAGCACAAAAGCATTGTGTTCTGATGCTAACTGCTATATTAAGCTCGTGCGGAAATGGGTAAACCATCAAGCTATCTAGTCGATCTTTATATGAGAGAAAATTTTGTCTTTCTCTTATTTTTTCTAGCATTTTAAACATGAAAAAAACAAAATTGAATTATGATTTTAATGTAGAAATGAATTTAAGGGAATGTTAAACTCGCACATGCGCACTGTTCACCATTGAAGTACATTTCTATTTAGTCTGACTTCGAGGGGATGTTAAATAGCGCAAATTTCCACTTTCCGTCTGTTGAAATAACATCGATAAAAACACACAATTTTCGTGATACAAGCTAACCAAATTAACATTTGAGGTTACAGGCTTCAGCTAAAAAGACCACTACGAGTTTCAATTTACTGCAAGAATCATTTACTACAAGAATCATGTTAGTACTGTCTGTTTGCAACTCGTTTCTCCTTTTTTCTGAAATCCAAGCTAAGAGCCAGCTAATGCGCCATCCGATTATACATTCGTGCTTTTTTTGCAAAGGTTATCTATTGCTCGATGACATCTAATATAGTAGGACGATATGCTCTTTTTTTGAACCGAGTGACGTGGTGTCACAATGCTTTTTCCATTACTCGCGCCATTTTCCTTGATAATGTCTTTGCACACTAAAGGGCTGAGTACGCGTTGATCATTTAGTGATCCAAATAGGGCCTAAATGATTTTTTTCTTTTGAAGTGTTATCCCACATTTTAACAAGATACATTTACTAGCATTTCATTTAGTTGATGACCTATTTTTTTTATCACGCAAACAATGTTGAAATGGAAATTTATTTTCTTTTCGTTTCCTTTTTCCTTCACCAGCAGCCTCGAATCTGCCGGTGAAAAAACTGACTAAGTGCAAAACCACAGGGGATAAAGAGCGTAATTTTAACGTAAACATGTCAGATCTATAATTGCGGTATACAGCTCTTAAAATCTCCCTGATCAGTAGAGATATGCACATTCATAAAATACCACTAATTATTCAATGATAACACAATTATATCGGCTCTTGATTTCAGCCTGTACAGCTCTCGTGAGTTTCACTGATGTTTGTCTGCCTAATTACGAGTCGATCACGACACGTTCCTTTGTGTCGCACGCGATTCCTTCTGTTAGCGAACCCCGAATGGCAGGATAGGTGACACATATCCGGGGCATATAAGGACAGACTTATGTAACCGCTATCAAAATGTTAAGTGCTTATGTACAAAACAATACGCGCCGCGCGAATTAGTCGGTCCGTAATAGGGTATAATGCACTGGCCTTCGCGCATTGTGAGAGTATGGCCCTGGCGTTTGCTCGTAAACCCGATGCCAATTCCTCTACGTCGGACAAATTAATGATCAATATAACAGATCCGCACGAAGAAGAAAACACGGGGCTTTATCTTGGTCTTTTCGTTGTGGAACTGACTATTTGCCTTGTGGGTGCATTCGGGAATACGTTAACATGTCTGGCAGTGCTGGGAAACAAGAAGCTTCACGTAGCAACTAATTTCTACGTGCTGTCTTTGGCGATTGCCGATTTGCTGGTGACGGGATTTCTTGTGCCCGTTCGTGCGGCGGAGCACTTGGCGACCTATCAAGGAACGACTAAACCCAGGCAAAACGTCATGGAAGCTGCCATTTTTGTAGGAAGAGCTACCATTCTCGCCTCATTCGCTAACCTTGCCGCACTAAGTATAGATCGCTTCTTGGCTTTGAAGTTCCCTATACAGTATCGCACTCGTATTCGATATTCAACGCGCATTACTTTATCGGTTATTGTCACCATATGGGTCGTTTCTATATTCCTGACCTCTATTCCTGAGTATAGCGGTGTAAGCGCCCAACACGGTCTTATCATTTTTGTCAACTTTGTCATTATTATGACGGTGATCATATGTGTTGCTAACTGGCAAGTGTTTAGGCTTGTAAAGCAGTTGTCTGTCAGGTTACGATGGTACAAGCTTAACAAAGGTTCCGCGGTGGACGCCCTGTGTCACTCTCTTCATAAAACGAACACAGATACGGACCTGGAAGACGCAAGCGAAACTTATGCTGATCAAGAGAACAAGGGAGCTGGCTCGAATATATCCGGGTTTAAAAAGAGTCTCATGTGGTTCAAAAAGAAAGGAAGAATACTAAATAACAAAAGAGATAAGGAAGCAAACTTAGAAGAGATTGGGTATCACTTAACCAAAACTAGCGGTAGCTCTAAGGATAAAAGCGAAAGTCTAGAAGACACTCAATTATGGAACGGTAATACTCTTGCAATAGAAAGCCAGTTTAATCCAAATTCTGCCGCTAGCGATCTCTCCTTAAGCCAGTCACGAATCTGTGGAGAGAGTAAAATGTTGACAAGTAGGAAACAATACATTCGTCATGTAACCAAACATCAAACTATCCATGGCAGTATCATAGACTTGAGCTCATATTCTTTGCAGGGTTGGTCTGGATTATCGACTACGGATGGCGACCATACCATTGCTCGCAATGCAGTACAGAATGCTTATCATGGAAATGCTAGGAACTCCTTGCCATGTAGATGGCCCGAGGCCATTTACTCCATGTCTTGTTCAAGTAGGCTGCCCGTTGGTCATTGCAACACGACACAGCAAGACGAAAAAAATTCGTGTCGAGCAAAAACGCAAGCATCGCAAAACAATTTGCAACTAGAACTATCAGCCGATAAAGGTCACACTGATTTGCGGGACCTTGAGGATCATCCAAATTTAGCCTGCGATAAAGACGGCGAAGACATAACAACTGGAAGTGAGCTTCAGCGTTTTGATGAAAGATGTTACCTAAATACAGGGAACGAGGACAAGCTTATGCGTAAAGGAGCTGTGCGTAGAAAGATGGGTGTGTGTGTAATTCGGACAGAGGTTGGGAACTATCAAATTCTGCCAGCAACAAAAAACGAATCTTCGATGATATCAGGGTCACCCCTTATCTCTGTCACAAATTGCGAGTCGAGTGCGCAAGAGTATGCCGACGTGAGAAAAGATGCAAAGGCCAGTGAGGCTACGCTGGATGGTAATACAACAGTTCAAACCACAGATCATTCAGCGCTGTCTGTAGAGGGTGCAGCATCGAGGAAAGGCACCAAGTGCTCGGCATCCTCGATGTCTTCCTTTCATAGCACTCGCCTCTCACAAAGTAATTCTATCGTGATGGACCCACCACTGAATCACCGACTTGCGCGTAAGATCAAGTACGCGCGCACCAACTTAAACAGGAAGTACACTTCTAGTTTTACTCGTCATCGCTTCCGGCGCAAAAAGTCCCCAGGGCTCCCCACAGCGGAGCAGCTGTCGGACCGACTAGTAGCGAAGACACTTGCGCTGGTCATTGGGCTTTTCGTGTTGCTAGTGTGGCCGCGTATTTGCTTGATTATGTTCCATATATGGCATAAGCAGACACCTGCGAGCATAAAGGCCAAACTATGTCTAAAAGTGCTGGTCTACACTAACTCGATTCTAAACCCTGGGCTGTATGCGTGGAGGTTACAAGAATTTCGAGCGGAGTTCAAAAAGATCTTTGCAAGATGTTTCGGACTTTTTAAATGTTGGAAACGGAATAGAAAGCATTTACTTTATGGTGATTACGTTTAGAAAGTATTCAGCTAGCTAGTCAGAAATGTAAGAAATCTTCGTGATAGAGAAAGCTGGCTCGCATACCACGATTACAGATATTTGAGAACGCTTTTAAGGGTTCTTTTGGAGAAGGGTGGTCAATCGGACGCCAAATCCGGTCTGTGTTTTCCGGTGAAAACACAGACCGGATAGTAGCATAATAAATGTACAAAATAATATTGATTACATACACGAGGCACATAATAAAGCTCGTTACTTCAAAAATGCTGTTGGATTTCACGGCAGATTTTCGTGTTCTTAGACATCTTGCATCTACTGCACCTATCGACATTTTGCATTCCATCCCCCCCCCCCCCCCCCCTCACTCTCCCCTTAAGGACAATCGAGAACCTGAGAACATTAAAGCGGCATTTTGCTCCTAGCGCAGTGGCCTCTTAGCCACTCAAATTCAAGAGGTCGCATATTCTCAATCACTTCTTGCGACGCGGGAGCGAGTAGATTATTTGTGTGCTATGGGGCTCAGTTTGCGGGTTGTAGCACTGACAATAGACTAATAACATGTGTTAACCAACGGTTAAGGAATCAATGCCCCATTTTAAAGAAAAAATAATAATAAAATGCTTTTTGGAATATTTTCTTTAGGCGTTAAAACCGTTAGCATATTTCGGGGATTTGATATCTTCTGGTTTTCTAGTCTTACTACAAGTTTAAATACCCGAAAGGTAGGGGAAGAGAAGTGAATTGATAAAGATTCTCTTTCTATCGCGGACTTCCCATCGAAAGCAAAGCAACTGAAAAAAGGAGTTAAGAAATATGTACAAGAGATGTCTGCTTATTTGGCTTCTTGGCAGGATAAATCACTTGTTTGAGTGCAGGGTAATACCTAGTGTCTAGTGTTTACTGCGAAACCAAACCCGTTGGTCTTTTCCCCCATCTAATAGGCATTTCGAGCCGCATAGTCCTTTTTGTTTTATTCTAACGAGGCTCACCCTGTCGCTGTTGTATTGAATAGCCCGCCAGATCTTTATCGACTGGGCAGGAAATAACACAGTTGGCGAGAAGCCTGTGAGCATGTTTTGCTCACAGCATCAAAATGCGGGGAAAAAAACACTCTCAGAAAATGCATAGCGTGCGTGTGTTTGAGTGCATAGCGTGCGTGTGTTTGAGTGCATAGTGTGCGTGTGTTTGAGTGCATAGAGTGCGTGTGTTTGAGTGCATAGTGTGCGTGTGTTTGAGTGCATAGTGTGCGTGTGTTTGAGTGCATATTGTGCGTGTGTTTGAGTGCATAGTGTGCGTGTGATTGAGTGCACAGTGTGCGTGTGTGTGCGTGTGTTTGAGTGCATAGTGTGCGTGTTTTTGAGTGCATAGTGTGCGTGTGTTTTAGTGCATAGTGTGCGTGTGTTTGAGTGCATAGCGTGCGTGTGTTTGAGTGCATAGCGTGCGTGTGTTTGAGTGCATAGTGTGCGTGTGTTTGAGTGCATAGTGTGCGTGTGTTTGAGTGCTTAGTGTGCGTGTGTGTGCGTGTGTTTGAGTGCATAGTGTGCGTGTTTTTGAGTGCATAGTGTGCGTGTGTTTGAGTGCACAGTGTGCGTGTGTTTGAGTGCATAGCGTGCGTTTGTTTGAGTGCATAGTTGTGTGCGTATGTTTGAGTGAATTGTGTGCGTGTGTTTGAGTGCATAGTGTGCGTGTGTTTGAGTGCATAGCGTGTGTGTGTGTGAGTGCACAGTGTGCGTGTGTTTGAGTGCTTGGCGTGCGTGTTTTAGTGCATAGTGTGCGTGTGTTTGAGTGCATAGTGTGCGTGTGTTAGAGTGCACAGTGTGCGTGTGTTTGAGTGCATAGCGTGCGTTTGTTTGAGTGCATTGTGTGCGTGTGTTTGAGTGCATAGCGTGCGTGTGTTTGAGTGCATAGTGTGCGTGTGTTTGAGTGCATAGTGTGCGTGTGTTTGAGTGCATAGCGTGCGTGTGTTTGAGTGCATAGCGTGCGTGTGTTTTAGTGCATAGCGTGCGTGTGTTTTAGTGCATAGCGTGCGTGTGTTTGAATGCATAGTGTGCGTGTGTTTGAGTGCATAGCGTGCGTGTGTTTGAGTGCATAGCGTGCGAATGTTTTAGTGCATAGTGTGCGTGTGTTTGAGTGCATAGCGTGTGTGTGTTTGAGTAAACAGTGTGCGTGTGTTTGAGTGCATAGCGTGCGTGTGTTTGAGTGCATAGTGTGCGTGTGTTTGAGTGCATAGTGTGCGTGTGTTTGAGTGCATAGCGTGCGTGTGTTTGAGTGCACAGTGTGCGTGTGTGTGCGTGTTTTTAGTGCATAGTGTGCGTGTGTTTGAGTGCATAGCGTGCGTGTGTTTTAGTGCATAGCGTGCGTGTGTTTGAATGCATAGTGTGCGTGTGTTTGAGTGCATAGCGTGCGTGTGTTTGAGTGCATAGCGTGCGAATGTTTTAGTGCATAGTGTGCGTGTGTTTGAGTGCTTGGCGTGCGTGTTTTAGTGCATAGTGTGCGTGTGTTTGAGTGCATAGTGTGCGTGTGTTAGAGTGCACAGTGTGCGTGTGTTTGAGTGCATAGCGTGCGTTTGTTTGAGTGCATTGTGTGCGTGTGTTTGAGTGCATAGCGTGCGTGTGTTTGAGTGCATAGTGTGCGTGTGTTTGAGTGCATAGTGTGCGTGTGTTTGAGTGCATATTGTGCGTGTGTTTGAGTGCATAGTGTGCGTGTGATTGAGTGCACAGTGTGCGTGTGTGTGCGTGTGTTTTAGTGCATAGTGTGCGTGTGTTTGAGTGCATAGCGTGCGTGTGTTTGAGTGCATAGCGTGCGTGTGTTTTAGTGCATAGTGTGCGTGTGTTTGAGTGCATAGCGTGCGTGTGTTTGAGTGCATAGCGTGTGTGTGTTTGAGTGCATAGCGTGCGTGTGTTTGAGTTCATAGTGTGCGTGTTTTTGAGTGCATAGTGTGCGTGTGTTTGAGTGCACAGTGTGCGTGTGTTTGAGTGCATAGCGTGCGTTTGTTTGAGTGCATAGTTGTGTGCGTATGTTTGAGTGAATTGTGTGCGTGTGTTTGAGTGCATAGTGTGCGTGTGTTTGAGTGCATAGCGTGTGTGTGTGTGAGTGCACAGTGTGCGTGTGTTTGAGTGCTTGGCGTGCGTGTTTTAGTGCATAGTGTGCGTGTGTTTGAGTGCATAGTGTGCGTGTGTTAGAGTGCACAGTGTGCGTGTGTTTGAGTGCATAGCGTGCGTTTGTTTGAGTGCATTGTGTGCGTGTGTTTGAGTGCATAGCGTGCGTGTGTTTGAGTGCATAGTGTGCGTGTGTTTGAGTGCATAGTGTGCGTGTGTTTGAGTGCATAGCGTGCGTGTGTTTGAGTGCATAGCGTGCGTGTGTTTTAGTGCATAGCGTGCGTGTGTTTTAGTGCATAGCGTGCGTGTGTTTGAATGCATAGTGTGCGTGTGTTTGAGTGCATAGCGTGCGTGTGTTTGAGTGCATAGCGTGCGAATGTTTTAGTGCATAGTGTGCGTGTGTTTGAGTGCATAGCGTGTGTGTGTTTGAGTAAACAGTGTACGTGTGTTTGAGTGCATAGCGTGCGTGTGTTTGAGTGCATAGTGTGCGTGTGTTTGAGTGCATAGTGTGCGTGTGTTTGAGTGCATAGCGTGCGTGTGTTTGAGTGCACAGTGTGCGTGTGTGTGCGTGTTTTTAGTGCATAGTGTGCGTGTGTTTGAGTGCATAGCGTGCGTGTGTTTTAGTGCATAGCGTGCTTGTGTTTGAATGCATAGTGTGCGTGTGTTTGAGTGCATAGCGTGCGTGTGTTTGAGTGCATAGCGTGCGAATGTTTTAGTGCATAGTGTGCGTGTGTTTGAGTGCATAGCGTGTGTGTGTTTGAGTAAACAGTGTGCGTGTGTTTGAGTGCATAGCGTGCGTGTGTTTGAGTGCATAGTGTGCGTGTGTTTGAGTGCATAGTGTGCGTGTGTTTGAGTGCATAGCGTGCGTGTGTTTGAGTGCATAGCGTGCGTGTGTTTGAGTGCATAGCGTGCGTGTGTTTGAGTGCATAGTGTGCGTGTGTTTGAGTGCATAGTGTGCGTGTGTTTGAGTGCATAGCGTGCGTGTGTTTGAGTGCATAGCGTGCGTTTGTTTGAGTGCATAGCGTGCGTGTGTTTGAGTGCATAGTGTGCGTGTGTTTGAGTGCACAGTGTGCGTGTGTTTGAGTACATAGTGTGCGCGTGTTTGAGTGCATAGCGTGCGTGTGTTTGAGTGCATAGTGTGCGTGTGTTTGAGTGCATAGCGTGCGTGTGTTTGAGTGCACAGTGTGCGTGTGTGTGCGTGTTTTTAGTGCAAAGTGTGCGTGTGTTTGAGTGCATAGCGTGCGTGTGTTTTAGTGCATAGCGTGCGTGTGTTTGAATGCATAGTGTGCGTGTGTTTGAGTGCATAGCGTGCGTGTGTTTGAGTGCAAAGCGTGCGAATGTTTTAGTGCATAGTGTGCGTGTGTTTGAGTGCATAGCGTGTGTGTGTTTGAGTAAACAGTGTGCGTGTGTTTGAGTGCATAGCGTGCGTGTGTTTGAGTGCATAGTGTGCGTGTGTTTGAGTGCATAGTGTGCGTGTGTTTGAGTGCATAGCGTGCGTGTGTTTGAGTGCACAGTGTGCGTGTGTGTGCGTGTTTTTAGTGCATAGTGTGCGTGTGTTTGAGTGCATAGCGTGCGTGTGTTTTAGTGCATAGCGTGCGTGTGTTTGAATGCATAGTGTGCGTGTGTTTGAGTGCATAGCGTGCGTGTGTTTGAGTGCATAGCGTGCGAATGTTTTAGTGCATAGTGTGCGTGTGTTTGAGTGCTTGGCGTGCGTGTTTTAGTGCATAGTGTGCGTGTGTTTGAGTGCATAGTGTGCGTGTGTTAGAGTGCACAGTGTGCGTGTGTTTGAGTGCATAGCGTGCGTTTGTTTGAGTGCATTGTGTGCGTGTGTTTGAGTGCATAGCGTGCGTGTGTTTGAGTGCATAGTGTGCGTGTGTTTGAGTGCATAGTGTGCGTGTGTTTGAGTGCATATTGTGCGTGTGTTTGAGTGCATAGTGTGCGTGTGATTGAGTGCACAGTGTGCGTGTGTGTGCGTGTGTTTGAGTGCATAGTGTGCGTGTTTTTGAATGCATAGTGTGCGTGTGTTTTAGTGCATAGTGTGCGTGTGTTTGAGTGCATAGCGTGCGTGTGTTTGAGTGCATAGCGTGCGTGTGTTTTAGTGCATAGTGTGCGTGTGTTTGAGTGCATAGCGTGCGTGTGTTTGAGTGCATAGCGTGTGTGTGTTTGAGTGCATAGCGTGCGTGTGTTTGAGTTCATAGTGTGCGTGTTTTTGAGTGCATAGTGTGCGTGTGTTTGAGTGCACAGTGTGCGTGTGTTTGAGTGCATAGCGTGCGTTTGTTTGAGTGCATAGTTGTGTGCGTATGTTTGAGTGAATTGTGTGCGTGTGTTTGAGTGCATAGTGTGCGTGTGTTTGAGTGCATAGCGTGTGTGTGTGTGAGTGCACAGTGTGCGTGTGTTTGAGTGCTTGGCGTGCGTGTTTTAGTGCATAGTGTGCGTGTGTTTGAGTGCATAGTGTGCGTGTGTTAGAGTGCACAGTGTGCGTGTGTTTGAGTGCATAGCGTGCGTTTGTTTGAGTGCATTGTGTGCGTGTGTTTGAGTGCATAGCGTGCGTGTGTTTGAGTGCATAGTGTGCGTGTGTTTGAGTGCATAGTGTGCGTGTGTTTGAGTGCATAGCGTGCGTGTGTTTGAGTGCATAGCGTGCGTGTGTTTGAGTGCATAGCGTGCGTGTGTTTTAGTGCATAGCGTGCGTGTGTTTTAGTGCATAGTGTGCGTGTGTTTGAGTGCATAGCGTGCGTGTGTTTGAGTGCATAGCGTGCGAATGTTTTAGTGCATAGTGTGCGTGTGTTTGAGTGCATAGCGTGTGTGTGTTTGAGTAAACAGTGTGCGTGTGTTTGAGTGCATAGCGTGCGTGTGTTTGAGTGCATAGTGTGCGTGTGTTTGAGTGCATAGTGTGCGTGTGTTTGAGTGCATAGCGTGCGTGTGTTTGAGTGCACAGTGTGCGTGTGTGTGCGTGTTTTTAGTGCATAGTGTGCGTGTGTTTGAGTGCATAGCGTGCGTGTGTTTTAGTGCATAGCGTGCGTGTGTTTGAATGCATAGTGTACGTGTGTTTGAGTGCATAGCGTGCGTGTGTTTGAGTGCATAGCGTGCGAATGTTTTAGTGCATAGTGTGCGTGTGTTTGAGTGCATAGCGTGTGTGTGTTTGAGTAAACAGTGTGCGTGTGTTTGAGTGCATAGCGTGCGTGTGTTTGAGTGCATAGTGTGCGTGTGTTTGAGTGCATAGTGTGCGTGTGTTTGAGTGCATAGCGTGCGTGTGTTTGAGTGCATAGCGTGCGTGTGTTTTAGTGCATAGCGTGCGTGTGTTTGAGTGCATAGTGTGCGTGTGTTTGAGTGCATAGTGTGCGTGTGTTTGAGTGCATAGCGTGCGTGTGTTTGAGTGCATAGCGTGCGTTTGTTTGAGTGCATAGCGTGCGTGTGTTTGAGTGCATAGTGTGCGTGTGTTTGAGTGCACAGTGTGCGTGTGTTTGAGTACATAGTGTGCGCGTGTTTGAGTGCATAGCGTGCGTGTGTTTGAGTGCATAGTGTGCGTGTGTTTGAGTGCATAGCGTGCGTGTGTTTGAGTGCACAGTGTGCGTGTGTGTGCGTGTTTTTAGTGCATAGTGTGCGTGTGTTTGAGTGCATAGCGTGCGTGTGTTTTAGTGCATAGCGTGCGTGTGTTTGAATGCATAGTGTGCGTGTGTTTAAGTGCATAGCGTGCGTGTGTTTGAGTGCATAGCGTGCGAATGTTTTAGTGCATAGTGTGCGTGTGTTTGAGTGCATAGCGTGTGTGTGTTTGAGTAAACAGTGTGCGTGTGTTTGAGTGCATAGCGTGCGTGTGTTTGAGTGCATAGTGTGCGTGTGTTTGAGTGCATAGTGTGCGTGTGTTTGAGTGCATAGCGTGCGTGTGTTTTAGTGCATAGCGTGCGTGTGTTTTAGTGCATAGCGTGCGTGTGTTTGAGTGCATAGCGTGCGTGTGTTTGAGTGCATAGTGTGCGTGTGTTTGAGTGCATAGCGTGCGTGTGTTTGAGTGCATAGCGTGCGTTTGTTTGAGTGCATAGCGTGCGTGTGTTTGAGTGCATAGTGTGCGTGTGTTTGAGTGCACAGTGTGCGTGTGTTTGAGTACATAGTGTGCGCGTGTTTGAGTGCATAGCGTGCGTGTGTTTGAGTGCATAGTGTGCGTGTGTTTGAGTGCATAGCGTGCGTGTGTTTGAGTGCACAGTGTGCGTGTGTGTGCGTGTTTTTAGTGCATAGTGTGCGTGTGTTTGAGTGCATAGCGTGCGTGTGTTTTAGTGCATAGCGTGCGTGTGTTTGAATGCATAGTGTGCGTGTGTTTGAGTGCATAGCGTGCGTGTGTTTGAGTGCATAGCGTGCGAATGTTTTAGTGCATAGTGTGCGTGTGTTTGAGTGCATAGCGTGTGTGTGTTTGAGTGCATAGTGTGCGCGTGTTTGAGTGCATAGCGTGCGTTTGTTTGAGTGCATAGCGTGCGTTTGTTTGAGTGCATAGCGTGCGTGTGTTTGAGTGCATAGTGTGCGTGTGTTTGAGTGCATAGCGTGCGTGTGTTTGAGTGCATAGTGTGCGTGTGTTTGAGTGCATAGCGTAAGTGTGTTTGAGTGCATAGTGTGCGTGTGTTTGAGTGCATAGTGTGCGTGTGTTTGAGTGCATAGCGTGTGTGTGTTTGAGTGCATAGTGTGCGTGTGTTTGAGTGCATAGTGTGCGTGTGTTTGAGTGCATAGTGTGCGTGTGTTTGAGTGCATAGCGTGTGTGTGTTTGAGTAAACAGTGTGCGTGTGTTTGAGTGCATAGTGTGCGTGTGTTTGAGTGCATAGTGTGATTGTGTTTGGGTGCAAAGCGTGTGTGTGTTTGAGTGCACAGTGTGCGTGTGTTTGAGTGCATAGCGTGCGTGTGTTTGAGTGCATAGTGTGCGTGTGTTTGAGTGCATAGTGTGCGTGTGTTTGAGTGCATAGCGTGCGTGTGTTTGAGAGCATAGCGTGCGTGTGTTTTAGTGCATAGCGTGCGTGTGTTTGAGTGCATAGCGTGTGTGTGTTTGAGTGCACAGTGTGCGTGTGTTTGAGTGCATAGCGTGCGTGTTTTAGTGCATAGTGTGCGTGTGTTTGAGTGCATAGCGTGCGTGCGTTTGAGTGCACAGTGTGATTGTGTTTGGGTGCAAAGCGTGTGTGTGTTTGAGTGCACAGTGTGCGTGTGTTTGAGTGCATATTGTGCGTGTGTTTGAGTGCATAGTGTGCGTGTGATTGAGTGCACAGTGTGCGTGTGTGTGCGTGTGTTTTAGTGCATAGTGTGCGTGTGTTTGAGTGCATAGCGTGCGTGTGTTTGAGTGCATAGCGTGCGTGTGTTTTAGTGCATAGTGTGCGTGTGTTTGAGTGCATAGCGTGCGTGTGTTTGAGTGCATAGCGTGTGTGTGTTTGAGTGCATAGCGTGCGTGTGTTTGAGTTCATAGTGTGCGTGTTTTTGAGTGCATAGTGTGCGTGTGTTTGAGTGCACAGTGTGCGTGTGTTTGAAAGCATAGCGTGCGTTTGTTTGAGTGCATAGTTGTGTGCGTATGTTTGAGTGAATTGTGTGCGTGTGTTTGAGTGCATAGTGTGCGTGTGTTTGAGTGCATAGCGTGTGTGTGTGTGAGTGCACAGTGTGCGTGTGTTTGAGTGCTTGGCGTGCGTGTTTTAGTGCATAGTGTGCGTGTGTTTGAGTGCATAGTGTGCGTGTGTTAGAGTGCACAGTGTGCGTGTGTTTGAGTGCATAGCGTGCGTTTGTTTGAGTGCATTGTGTGCGTGTGTTTGAGTGCATAGCGTGCGTGTGTTTGAGTGCATAGTGTGCGTGTGTTTGAGTGCATAGTGTGCGTGTGTTTGAGTGCATAGCGTGCGTGTGTTTGAGTGCATAGCGTGCGTGTGTTTTAGTGCATAGCGTGCGTGTGTTTTAGTGCATAGCGTGCGTGTGTTTGAATGCATAGTGTGCGTGTGTTTGAGTGCATAGCGTGCGTGTGTTTGAGTGCATAGCGTGCGAATGTTTTAGTGCATAGTGTGCGTGTGTTTGAGTGCATAGCGTGTGTGTGTTTGAGTAAACAGTGTACGTGTGTTTGAGTGCATAGCGTGCGTGTGTTTGAGTGCATAGTGTGCGTGTGTTTGAGTGCATAGTGTGCGTGTGTTTGAGTGCATAGCGTGCGTGTGTTTGAGTGCACAGTGTGCGTGTGTGTGCGTGTTTTTAGTGCATAGTGTGCGTGTGTTTGAGTGCATAGCGTGCGTGTGTTTTAGTGCATAGCGTGCTTGTGTTTGAATGCATAGTGTGCGTGTGTTTGAGTGCATAGCGTGCGTGTGTTTGAGTGCATAGCGTGCGAATGTTTTAGTGCATAGTGTGCGTGTGTTTGAGTGCATAGCGTGTGTGTGTTTGAGTAAACAGTGTGCGTGTGTTTGAGTGCATAGCGTGCGTGTGTTTGAGTGCATAGTGTGCGTGTGTTTGAGTGCATAGTGTGCGTGTGTTTGAGTGCATAGCGTGCGTGTGTTTGAGTGCATAGCGTGCGTGTGTTTTAGTGCATAGCGTGCGTGTGTTTGAGTGCATAGTGTGCGTGTGTTTGAGTGCATAGTGTGCGTGTGTTTGAGTGCATAGCGTGCGTGTGTTTGAGTGCATAGCGTGCGTTTGTTTGAGTGCATAGCGTGCGTGTGTTTGAGTGCATAGTGTGCGTGTGTTTGAGTGCACAGTGTGCGTGTGTTTGAGTACATAGTGTGCGCGTGTTTGAGTGCATAGCGTGCGTGTGTTTGAGTGCATAGTGTGCGTGTGTTTGAGTGCATAGCGTGCGTGTGTTTGAGTGCACAGTGTGCGTGTGTGTGCGTGTTTTTAGTGCAAAGTGTGCGTGTGTTTGAGTGCATAGCGTGCGTGTGTTTTAGTGCATAGCGTGCGTGTGTTTGAATGCATAGTGTGCGTGTGTTTGAGTGCATAGCGTGCGTGTGTTTGAGTGCATAGCGTGCGAATGTTTTAGTGCATAGTGTGCGTGTGTTTGAGTGCATAGCGTGTGTGTGTTTGAGTAAACAGTGTGCGTGTGTTTGAGTGCATAGCGTGCGTGTGTTTGAGTGCATAGTGTGCGTGTGTTTGAGTGCATAGTGTGCGTGTGTTTGAGTGCATAGCGTGCGTGTGTTTGAGTGCACAGTGTGCGTGTGTGTGCGTGTTTTTAGTGCATAGTGTGCGTGTGTTTGAGTGCATAGCGTGCGTGTGTTTTAGTGCATAGCGTGCGTGTGTTTGAATGCATAGTGTGCGTGTGTTTGAGTGCATAGCGTGCGTGTGTTTGAGTGCATAGCGTGCGAATGTTTTAGTGCATAGTGTGCGTGTGTTTGAGTGCTTGGCGTGCGTGTTTTAGTGCATAGTGTGCGTGTGTTTGAGTGCATAGTGTGCGTGTGTTAGAGTGCACAGTGTGCGTGTGTTTGAGTGCATAGCGTGCGTTTGTTTGAGTGCATTGTGTGCGTGTGTTTGAGTGCATAGCGTGCGTGTGTTTGAGTGCATAGTGTGCGTGTGTTTGAGTGCATAGTGTGCGTGTGTTTAAGTGCATAGCGTGCGTGTGTTTGAGTGCATAGCGTGCGAATGTTTTAGTGCATAGTGTGCGTGTGTTTGAGTGCATAGCGTGTGTGTGTTTGAGTAAACAGTGTGCGTGTGTTTGAGTGCATAGCGTGCGTGTGTTTGAGTGCATAGTGTGCGTGTGTTTGAGTGCATAGTGTGCGTGTGTTTGAGTGCATAGCGTGCGTGTGTTTTAGTGCATAGCGTGCGTGTGTTTTAGTGCATAGCGTGCGTGTGTTTGAGTGCATAGCGTGCGTGTGTTTGAGTGCATAGTGTGCGTGTGTTTGAGTGCATAGCGTGCGTGTGTTTGAGTGCATAGCGTGCGTTTGTTTGAGTGCATAGCGTGCGTGTGTTTGAGTGCATAGTGTGCGTGTGTTTGAGTGCACAGTGTGCGTGTGTTTGAGTACATAGTGTGCGCGTGTTTGAGTGCATAGCGTGCGTGTGTTTGAGTGCATAGTGTGCGTGTGTTTGAGTGCATAGCGTGCGTGTGTTTGAGTGCACAGTGTGCGTGTGTGTGCGTGTTTTTAGTGCATAGTGTGCGTGTGTTTGAGTGCATAGCGTGCGTGTGTTTTAGTGCATAGCGTGCGTGTGTTTGAATGCATAGTGTGCGTGTGTTTGAGTGCATAGCGTGCGTGTGTTTGAGTGCATAGCGTGCGAATGTTTTAGTGCATAGTGTGCGTGTGTTTGAGTGCATAGCGTGTGTGTGTTTGAGTGCATAGTGTGCGCGTGTTTGAGTGCATAGCGTGCGTTTGTTTGAGTGCATAGCGTGCGTTTGTTTGAGTGCATAGCGTGCGTGTGTTTGAGTGCATAGTGTGCGTGTGTTTGAGTGCATAGCGTGCGTGTGTTTGAGTGCATAGTGTGCGTGTGTTTGAGTGCATAGCGTAAGTGTGTTTGAGTGCATAGTGTGCGTGTGTTTGAGTGCATAGTGTGCGTGTGTTTGAGTGCATAGCGTGTGTGTGTTTGAGTGCATAGTGTGCGTGTGTTTGAGTGCATAGTGTGCGTGTGTTTGAGTGCATAGTGTGCGTGTGTTTGAGTGCATAGCGTGTGTGTGTTTGAGTAAACAGTGTGCGTGTGTTTGAGTGCATAGTGTGCGTGTGTTTGAGTGCATAGTGTGATTGTGTTTGGGTGCAAAGCGTGTGTGTGTTTGAGTGCACAGTGTGCGTGTGTTTGAGTGCATAGCGTGCGTGTGTTTGAGTGCATAGTGTGCGTGTGTTTGAGTGCATAGTGTGCGTGTGTTTGAGTGCATAGCGTGCGTGTGTTTGAGAGCATAGCGTGCGTGTGTTTTAGTGCATAGCGTGCGTGTGTTTGAGTGCATAGCGTGTGTGTGTTTGAGTGCACAGTGTGCGTGTGTTTGAGTGCATAGCGTGCGTGTTTTAGTGCATAGTGTGCGTGTGTTTGAGTGCATAGCGTGCGTGCGTTTGAGTGCACAGTGTGATTGTGTTTGGGTGCAAAGCGTGTGTGTGTTTGAGTGCACAGTGTGCGTGTGTTTGAGTGCATATTGTGCGTGTGTTTGAGTGCATAGTGTGCGTGTGATTGAGTGCACAGTGTGCGTGTGTGTGCGTGTGTTTTAGTGCATAGTGTGCGTGTGTTTGAGTGCATAGCGTGCGTGTGTTTGAGTGCATAGCGTGCGTGTGTTTTAGTGCATAGTGTGCGTGTGTTTGAGTGCATAGCGTGCGTGTGTTTGAGTGCATAGCGTGTGTGTGTTTGAGTGCATAGCGTGCGTGTGTTTGAGTTCATAGTGTGCGTGTTTTTGAGTGCATAGTGTGCGTGTGTTTGAGTGCACAGTGTGCGTGTGTTTGAGTGCATAGCGTGCGTTTGTTTGAGTGCATAGTTGTGTGCGTATGTTTGAGTGAATTGTGTGCGTGTGTTTGAGTGCATAGTGTGCGTGTGTTTGAGTGCATAGCGTGTGTGTGTGTGAGTGCACAGTGTGCGTGTGTTTGAGTGCTTGGCGTGCGTGTTTTAGTGCATAGTGTGCGTGTGTTTGAGTGCATAGTGTGCGTGTGTTAGAGTGCACAGTGTGCGTGTGTTTGAGTGCATAGCGTGCGTTTGTTTGAGTGCATTGTGTGCGTGTGTTTGAGTGCATAGCGTGCGTGTGTTTGAGTGCATAGTGTGCGTGTGTTTGAGTGCATAGTGTGCGTGTGTTTGAGTGCATAGCGTGCGTGTGTTTGAGTGCATAGCGTGCGTGTGTTTTAGTGCATAGCGTGCGTGTGTTTTAGTGCATAGCGTGCGTGTGTTTGAATGCATAGTGTGCGTGTGTTTGAGTGCATAGCGTGCGTGTGTTTGAGTGCATAGCGTGCGAATGTTTTAGTGCATAGTGTGCGTGTGTTTGAGTGCATAGCGTGTGTGTGTTTGAGTAAACAGTGTACGTGTGTTTGAGTGCATAGCGTGCGTGTGTTTGAGTGCATAGTGTGCGTGTGTTTGAGTGCATAGTGTGCGTGTGTTTGAGTGCATAGCGTGCGTGTGTTTGAGTGCACAGTGTGCGTGTGTGTGCGTGTTTTTAGTGCATAGTGTGCGTGTGTTTGAGTGCATAGCGTGCGTGTGTTTTAGTGCATAGCGTGCTTGTGTTTGAATGCATAGTGTGCGTGTGTTTGAGTGCATAGCGTGCGTGTGTTTGAGTGCATAGCGTGCGAATGTTTTAGTGCATAGTGTGCGTGTGTTTGAGTGCATAGCGTGTGTGTGTTTGAGTAAACAGTGTGCGTGTGTTTGAGTGCATAGCGTGCGTGTGTTTGAGTGCATAGTGTGCGTGTGTTTGAGTGCATAGTGTGCGTGTGTTTGAGTGCATAGCGTGCGTGTGTTTGAGTGCATAGCGTGCGTGTGTTTTAGTGCATAGCGTGCGTGTGTTTGAGTGCATAGTGTGCGTGTGTTTGAGTGCATAGTGTGCGTGTGTTTGAGTGCATAGCGTGCGTGTGTTTGAGTGCATAGCGTGCGTTTGTTTGAGTGCATAGCGTGCGTGTGTTTGAGTGCATAGTGTGCGTGTGTTTGAGTGCACAGTGTGCGTGTGTTTGAGTACATAGTGTGCGCGTGTTTGAGTGCATAGCGTGCGTGTGTTTGAGTGCATAGTGTGCGTGTGTTTGAGTGCATAGCGTGCGTGTGTTTGAGTGCACAGTGTGCGTGTGTGTGCGTGTTTTTAGTGCAAAGTGTGCGTGTGTTTGAGTGCATAGCGTGCGTGTGTTTTAGTGCATAGCGTGCGTGTGTTTGAATGCATAGTGTGCGTGTGTTTGAGTGCATAGCGTGCGTGTGTTTGAGTGCATAGCGTGCGAATGTTTTAGTGCATAGTGTGCGTGTGTTTGAGTGCATAGCGTGTGTGTGTTTGAGTAAACAGTGTGCGTGTGTTTGAGTGCATAGCGTGCGTGTGTTTGAGTGCATAGTGTGCGTGTGTTTGAGTGCATAGTGTGCGTGTGTTTGAGTGCATAGCGTGCGTGTGTTTGAGTGCACAGTGTGCGTGTGTGTGCGTGTTTTTAGTGCATAGTGTGCGTGTGTTTGAGTGCATAGCGTGCGTGTGTTTTAGTGCATAGCGTGCGTGTGTTTGAATGCATAGTGTGCGTGTGTTTGAGTGCATAGCGTGCGTGTGTTTGAGTGCATAGCGTGCGAATGTTTTAGTGCATAGTGTGCGTGTGTTTGAGTGCTTGGCGTGCGTGTTTTAGTGCATAGTGTGCGTGTGTTTGAGTGCATAGTGTGCGTGTGTTAGAGTGCACAGTGTGCGTGTGTTTGAGTGCATAGCGTGCGTTTGTTTGAGTGCATTGTGTGCGTGTGTTTGAGTGCATAGCGTGCGTGTGTTTGAGTGCATAGTGTGCGTGTGTTTGAGTGCATAGTGTGCGTGTGTTTGAGTGCATATTGTGCGTGTGTTTGAGTGCATAGTGTGCGTGTGATTGAGTGCACAGTGTGCGTGTGTGTGCGTGTGTTTGAGTGCATAGTGTGCGTGTTTTTGAATGCATAGTGTGCGTGTGTTTTAGTGCATAGTGTGCGTGTGTTTGAGTGCATAGCGTGCGTGTGTTTGAGTGCATAGCGTGCGTGTGTTTTAGTGCATAGTGTGCGTGTGTTTGAGTGCATAGCGTGCGTGTGTTTGAGTGCATAGCGTGTGTGTGTTTGAGTGCATAGCGTGCGTGTGTTTGAGTTCATAGTGTGCGTGTTTTTGAGTGCATAGTGTGCGTGTGTTTGAGTGCACAGTGTGCGTGTGTTTGAGTGCATAGCGTGCGTTTGTTTGAGTGCATAGTTGTGTGCGTATGTTTGAGTGAATTGTGTGCGTGTGTTTGAGTGCATAGTGTGCGTGTGTTTGAGTGCATAGCGTGTGTGTGTGTGAGTGCACAGTGTGCGTGTGTTTGAGTGCTTGGCGTGCGTGTTTTAGTGCATAGTGTGCGTGTGTTTGAGTGCATAGTGTGCGTGTGTTAGAGTGCACAGTGTGCGTGTGTTTGAGTGCATAGCGTGCGTTTGTTTGAGTGCATTGTGTGCGTGTGTTTGAGTGCATAGCGTGCGTGTGTTTGAGTGCATAGTGTGCGTGTGTTTGAGTGCATAGTGTGCGTGTGTTTGAGTGCATAGCGTGCGTGTGTTTGAGTGCATAGCGTGCGTGTGTTTGAGTGCATAGCGTGCGTGTGTTTTAGTGCATAGCGTGCGTGTGTTTTAGTGCATAGTGTGCGTGTGTTTGAGTGCATAGCGTGCGTGTGTTTGAGTGCATAGCGTGCGAATGTTTTAGTGCATAGTGTGCGTGTGTTTGAGTGCATAGCGTGTGTGTGTTTGAGTAAACAGTGTGCGTGTGTTTGAGTGCATAGCGTGCGTGTGTTTGAGTGCATAGTGTGCGTGTGTTTGAGTGCATAGTGTGCGTGTGTTTGAGTGCATAGCGTGCGTGTGTTTGAGTGCACAGTGTGCGTGTGTGTGCGTGTTTTTAGTGCATAGTGTGCGTGTGTTTGAGTGCATAGCGTGCGTGTGTTTTAGTGCATAGCGTGCGTGTGTTTGAATGCATAGTGTACGTGTGTTTGAGTGCATAGCGTGCGTGTGTTTGAGTGCATAGCGTGCGAATGTTTTAGTGCATAGTGTGCGTGTGTTTGAGTGCATAGCGTGTGTGTGTTTGAGTAAACAGTGTGCGTGTGTTTGAGTGCATAGCGTGCGTGTGTTTGAGTGCATAGTGTGCGTGTGTTTGAGTGCATAGTGTGCGTGTGTTTGAGTGCATAGCGTGCGTGTGTTTGAGTGCATAGCGTGCGTGTGTTTTAGTGCATAGCGTGCGTGTGTTTGAGTGCATAGTGTGCGTGTGTTTGAGTGCATAGTGTGCGTGTGTTTGAGTGCATAGCGTGCGTGTGTTTGAGTGCATAGCGTGCGTTTGTTTGAGTGCATAGCGTGCGTGTGTTTGAGTGCATAGTGTGCGTGTGTTTGAGTGCACAGTGTGCGTGTGTTTGAGTACATAGTGTGCGCGTGTTTGAGTGCATAGCGTGCGTGTGTTTGAGTGCATAGTGTGCGTGTGTTTGAGTGCATAGCGTGCGTGTGTTTGAGTGCACAGTGTGCGTGTGTGTGCGTGTTTTTAGTGCATAGTGTGCGTGTGTTTGAGTGCATAGCGTGCGTGTGTTTTAGTTCATAGCGTGCGTGTGTTTGAATGCATAGTGTGCGTGTGTTTAAGTGCATAGCGTGCGTGTGTTTGAGTGCATAGCGTGCGAATGTTTTAGTGCATAGTGTGCGTGTGTTTGAGTGCATAGCGTGTGTGTGTTTGAGTAAACAGTGTGCGTGTGTTTGAGTGCATAGCGTGCGTGTGTTTGAGTGCATAGTGTGCGTGTGTTTGAGTGCATAGTGTGCGTGTGTTTGAGTGCATAGCGTGCGTGTGTTTTAGTGCATAGCGTGCGTGTGTTTTAGTGCATAGCGTGCGTGTGTTTGAGTGCATAGCGTGCGTGTGTTTGAGTGCATAGTGTGCGTGTGTTTGAGTGCATAGCGTGCGTGTGTTTGAGTGCATAGCGTGCGTTTGTTTGAGTGCATAGCGTGCGTGTGTTTGAGTGCATAGTGTGCGTGTGTTTGAGTGCACAGTGTGCGTGTGTTTGAGTACATAGTGTGCGCGTGTTTGAGTGCATAGCGTGCGTGTGTTTGAGTGCATAGTGTGCGTGTGTTTGAGTGCATAGCGTGCGTGTGTTTGAGTGCACAGTGTGCGTGTGTGTGCGTGTTTTTAGTGCATAGTGTGCGTGTGTTTGAGTGCATAGCGTGCGTGTGTTTTAGTGCATAGCGTGCGTGTGTTTGAATGCATAGTGTGCGTGTGTTTGAGTGCATAGCGTGCGTGTGTTTGAGTGCATAGCGTGCGAATGTTTTAGTGCATAGTGTGCGTGTGTTTGAGTGCATAGCGTGTGTGTGTTTGAGTGCATAGTGTGCGCGTGTTTGAGTGCATAGCGTGCGTTTGTTTGAGTGCATAGCGTGCGTTTGTTTGAGTGCATAGCGTGCGTGTGTTTGAGTGCATAGTGTGCGTGTGTTTGAGTGCATAGCGTGCGTGTGTTTGAGTGCATAGTGTGCGTGTGTTTGAGTGCATAGCGTAAGTGTGTTTGAGTGCATAGTGTGCGTGTGTTTGAGTGCATAGTGTGCGTGTGTTTGAGTGCATAGCGTGTGTGTGTTTGAGTGCATAGTGTGCGTGTGTTTGAGTGCATAGTGTGCGTGTGTTTGAGTGCATAGTGTGCGTGTGTTTGAGTGCATAGCGTGTGTGTGTTTGAGTAAACAGTGTGCGTGTGTTTGAGTGCATAGTGTGCGTGTGTTTGAGTGCATAGTGTGATTGTGTTTGGGTGCAAAGCGTGTGTGTGTTTGAGTGCACAGTGTGCGTGTGTTTGAGTGCATAGCGTGCGTGTGTTTGAGTGCATAGTGTGCGTGTGTTTGAGTGCATAGTGTGCGTGTGTTTGAGTGCATAGCGTGCGTGTGTTTGAGAGCATAGCGTGCGTGTGTTTTAGTGCATAGCGTGCGTGTGTTTGAGTGCATAGCGTGTGTGTGTTTGAGTGCACAGTGTGCGTGTGTTTGAGTGCATAGCGTGCGTGTTTTAGTGCATAGTGTGCGTGTGTTTGAGTGCATAGCGTGCGTGCGTTTGAGTGCACAGTGTGCGTGTTTGAGTGCATAGCGTGTGTGTGTTTGAGTGCACAGTGTGCGTGTGTTTGAGTGCATAGCGTGCGTGTGTTTGAGGGCATGGTGTGCGTGTGTTTGAGTGCATATTGTGCGTGTGTTTGAGTGCATAGTGTGCGTGTGTTTGAGTGCATAGCGTGCGTGTTTTTCCGTGTATAGTGTGCGTGTATTTGAGTGCATGCTGTGCGTGTGTTTAAGTGCATAGTGTGCGTGTGTTTAAGTGTATAGTGTACGTGTAAATGAGATAGCGAACCAATCAATGCGCGCGTTCTTAAGAAGTTCCCGCCATGTATATACTTATATAGTATAGTTTATTAGATTGGACGCATGAAAGAGGCTGTAGGAATGGGTTTTCAGGCGACCTATTAAACCACGAGATCCCTCTGAATTATCGTATTATAAATCGTTAGTTCTTTTTGCGCCGTTTTCAACGCGCTCTCTGTGTTCAAATCCGGTCGAATGATGCCGCGAAATGTGAGCTATAGTTACGACATGAGCAAAGCCGACGCGCTTACAAGGGCACGAGCCCGAAACGACGATTTAACAACGTGTTCGACTGAGCCTGACCAAGTATGTTCCTTCTGTCCGAGTACAATATTGCGACTGAAAAAAGAGATAAATTCAGACTGGGAGCACTGGTATAAATTCAGACTGGGAGCACTGATATAAATTCAGACTGGGAGCACTGATATAAATTCAGACTGGGAGCACTGGTATAAATTCAGACTGGGAGCACTGGTATAAATTCAGACTGGGAGCACTGGTATAAATTCAGACTGGGAGCACTGGTATAAATTCAGACTGGGAGCACTGATATAAATTCAGACTGGGAGCACTGATATAAATTCAGACTGGGAGCACTGGTATAAATTCAGACTGGGAGCACTGATATAAATTCAGACTGGGAATGCGTACGCTTGCAGTTACGGTTATGGACTGTCAGCACACCTTGCAAGGGATTATGGGCGAAATGATCTTTCCCTCATAAGCTGATTACCAATTGTAATTTGATAAAAATTATCAGTACATGATCCCATTTTAAATTTGACAAATAAGTATCAAAGTTGACCTTTTTTTATGATATTGAAAAAATTGGATTATCTTGACGGTGGTTGTATAGATCATTAGATCATTGGCAGGCTCCCTAACCGCCGCAGAATTCAAAAGAATGGCCAACTATTTTAAATTCCATGAGTAAGCACACCCCTCTCCACCCCCCTCAACAAATCCTGGATATATAAGCATGGCGGGCAGTAAGAAAAAAAGTGATGTTTCTATGAACTCTTTTAGTGAGAAATAGAGTGATGTTTCTATGAAATCTTTTAGTAAGAAATAGAGTGATGTTTCTATAAAATCTTTTAGTAAGAAATAGAGTGATGTTTCTATGAACTCTTTTAGTAAGAAATAGAGTGATGTTTCTATGAACTCTTTTAGTAAATAATAGAGTGATGTTTCTATGAACTCTTTTAGAGATGTCTCTTGCAACGTAGTTTCCGGAAACAGCCAATAAATATGTGCTTGAATTCGCGCCGAAATTCCTCCATCCTCCAGGCGTACAGAATCGGGTTCATCACACTGTTGGTGTAAATGAGAATCCTGAGCCACAGCCTCGCAGTGCTTGTGTGCAGAGTCTCAGGACGGAACATGTGATAGAATATCAGTACGATACGAGGATAGACCAGCAGAATGAAAGAGCTAATGACTATTGCTATCGCCTTTGCAGTCCTCTTATCGTCTGACGAGTACGTGTGATCGTGAAGATGGAACACGGAGGATGCTCTCTTGCGGATAGCATTGATAGGGCGTACTACCAGGATGCTGGGCGAACGACTCTTGCGTCCACACCCTGACATGCTTATAGATGATGTGGACAGGGTGTCATCACCGTAGAGGTTGAGAGTGTTGCCGGACAGGTGCACGGGTGTCGCGCAATCACTTTGGTGATCGTGACCAAGTGACGGAAGCTCCTCGGAGGAATGAGGTCTTTCCTCAGTGAGCATTGTTACACGTCTTTTCATGCCATCGCTACCTCTTTTATCTGTAAGAGATGATTGCGAAGGACTTTCCGTGCCGCGTATATAAGAACCATGTGGTTTATCTGTATCGATTGAATTCCGTGTAAGAGATGATTGCAATAGCGTTTCCGTGGAGCGTATATAGGAATCCTGTTGTTTATCTGTACCGATTGTATTCCGTGTAAGAGATGATTGCAATGGAGTTTCCGTGCCGCGTATATAAGAACCCTGTGGTTTATCTGTACCATTTGAATTCCGTGACCATACAGGGCTGAGTAAGAGTGATGTCTGTGACTGCTGTTTTATTCCCTCCGATTCGGTAGATTGCTTGAGGAGTGCGTGATAGCCGTTATGTGTAAAACTGGATATCGCTGCGCGCCGCGCGTGTTTTTGCGGGGTGCTGTTCACTGTTTCGCGCGCTGTCTCGCACGAGTCATCGCTGGGTATCAAAACATCACTCAATGTCCTTTCGTCTGTACCTACAGCAGATCCCCTTTTACTAATAAAACTTTCAGTGCTTATTGGCGAATCCTCTTCTCTATTTGTATCGTAACTAAGGTTCTCATCTACCTTCAGTAACGAGGAGTATTTTCGCGAAGGCGTTTCCTCACTTGTACCTTCCTCCGCGGGAGTGGCGAAAGGGGCCTCTGTACTTGAGTTCCTATAAGGCCTCCCTGCCTCGTCCAACTTGATCTTTATTTTCATCCTATAGCGCGTTTGGCGCCGAACGATGACAAAAATATAACAATAAGATACGACGATAATGGCGGTCATAGATAGTGAAAATACAGAGAATTCGATCATTCCTCTTGGAGAAGAAACCTCGGGGAATTCACCAATTATTGTCAAGAAAATAGACAAAAACCACGCCGCGAATATAACGCTAAGCGACGTGGGTGCAGAGTAACGCAGCTTTGTTCGGTAGCGTAAAGGAAACTTTAAGGCTATCAAGCGATCCACACTCATAAGGGCAAGGTTAGCGAAGGAGGCGAGAATGGTCGCTCTTCCGATGAACACCACCACGTCGAGTAGGATTTTCGGTAGTTGGTGTGACTTGCCCAGCGAACTCCACAAGTGTTGTACAGCGCGCACAGGTACCAGGATTGCAGTCACTAAAAGATCCGCTACAGACAGCGATACAACATAATAGTTAGTCGCGAATCTGAGTCTTGGGTTACGCATCACTGCAATAAATGGGAGGAGGTTGCCGATAGTCCCCATGAAAAAGATAACCACTTCAAAACTCCCAATCGCAAACAGAGAAGTACGGCTGATCCCTTGTGATTCTGTTGAATTCATCACGCTAGCCATGAGTCGAATACGCGGCTAATTGCGCCTTGTGCTCCTTTTCAATTCATTGTGACAGCCATGAGTCGAATACGCGGCTAATCTGCGCCTTGTGCGGTTGTTTCTCCACTAAAAATATTATCAGTGTGACAGTATAGCGGGGTGTTCGCTCTGGTGTAAAACATGAAGTACTGCGCTTGTCTACTCTTGTATCTATATTGTCAGTGCCGCTGTAATGGTTTCCCGGTTGAACGTACAAACTATTTGATGCAGTAGACAGCTGGTCACGACGCCAGTACTTAACCAGTGGAGACATAATAGACATTCAAGATTTTAATTCAGTCGTTTGGGAATAGGTTTTAATAATAATAGGTACACATAGGCTACTTAGATGGTGTATTCAAGGTTAGACATTAATCATTTTTAGAAAAGAACGGCCGTTTTTTAAGTGTTGAAAAACGTAGTACATTTACGATAAGGAGCGAAGGAGCAGGACCAACTTGCCGTATTGCAATTTTGCTATTACTCTAGCCGAGCACTTAAAGCAGTAGTCGTGGTTTGGAGACGGCTTTCTTTGCTTATCTTTTCTCTGCCGATAGCCTAACCACACGCTATATCATAAAGCACATTATTGTATGATGAATGATGATTTTGTATACCACCAAATGCGATTAACGCCAAAACACTAGAACGCAAAAGGATTTAGTTCATTCCAAAATATTGAGTGATTTTATTTTCCTGACAAAACAATGCTGTTGATCATGGTGTGAACGATTAGGCGCGCTATCGATATTTGTTTTAGCGGCGCATATCTACCTTTAACAATCTGCCGCCTTTTCTCTAACCTTTTTCCTTATTACACCTTGAGGTTTTTAAATGTAAATATAGCTGGTTGAGAAGATCAGGTTGATATGGAACCTTTAGTTTCAGTTTCAACGTTATTTGAGATCAGACGTGCGATAAAATGTGGCGTAAAGTGCTGAAAGCAAAACGATTTGGCGTAAAACATGTTTTGTATCCGCCGGAGGGGGGGTATTTTATAACTGAGAAAGGCAGTGCCATAATACTTGACATTGCCAACATAATCCCTACCACATATGACGTCCAAAATGACACTCAAAAGAACAGTTTGTTTCTCACGAACACATTTATCCCGCCATCTGCCACCGCAGCAATTACGTGGTGAAATATTTCTATAATTTGATCATTGAGTCATGGAGGAATAATATCGTCATTTGCTAGTCGCATCATCATAATGCCAAATGTATTCTAGTTGTTCAGAAAAGGACTTGGCACTTTTTGACTACCATAGTTGTACAAAAATTTAAAATGTAAAAAAAATTGCATTATAAATATCTGCATTTCGTTGGCAAAATGTTTTGTCGTTCATTTTTTATTTTTGCATAGTTATCAGTTGTATAGCCCTTGGTACCTCCTTGAATCCTCGTGTTTACCGTTTCTTTGAAAGGCGCGATTGCTTTATGTTCTTTACGATTTTAATATGTCACATTTTTTTTTAACGCTTAAAACATGACTGGTAGCCGATGTATTCGAATCTCACCGTGGCTAGAAAAGCTTACTTTTCTGATTGGAGACCATCGTGAACGTTAGATCTTCGCAATATATGGTGTGTTGGTGCGCATTATCTATGTAGGCGGATCTCACACCCCGAAATGATCATGGGAGATACTCAAAAAACCCCATTTGGCCCCGTACGTAAATGCTCAAAAACGCCAAAGGCAAATCTCAAATGAAGGTTATAAATGATTTACAAGAGCAAAATGTTCAACATTTTGATGCTTTATTTAGCTCGCTTGATGGATGGATATGTAAACACCACTCAGTTTGGTCACTTGTGGGTTAATAACGAGTGAATGGCGATTAATAAAAACAGTCTGCTATCTGTATAAAATGAATCAACGTCACTTCATGCACTGTTCACGGTTTCCATAGCTACGGTCTTACACCGATCTTTATGATATAGTCTTTTTAAAGTACTTTGAATTATATTGTGCTAGTACGCCAAGCGGTTATTCGTACAGACTGTTTCCCATCAAAAGCAACAGTATCAGTTTTCATCGGATTACATGCAGTATTGGCCTGTGTGTTCGTAATAACGGAGATCACGTAGCATTTGTCTGTTCTACTGCGCATGCGGAAATTAATTGGACTCCTCTCGCGCGATTGTGTGGAGTCCCTTTGTGATGTGGTATTTCTACTATTGTGCTCATACCGACGCCGTCGGAAGCGACATTTAACATACATGTCCCGAAAGCCTTTGCGGATTTTGGCATTCCTGATGCCGTAAATAGCTGGGTTACACGTGCTGTTGACGTACCCCAGGATCAAGCTCCACATGTTTACCCTGCGCGGAACAGTCCCGGGTAGGTACACATTCAGGAAGATCGTCACGGCAAACAAGGCCCACGATACCATAAAGCACACCACTACAATCAGTAGCGTGTGGGTTATCTTAGACTCTTCCGGGGACGCAATCTTCAGTTCCCTTCCCCTGAACTGGTTACCAGGATTCAGTACTGGCTTTTTTAGGGAAAGTCCATTAGGGAACTGTGCGTGCAATCTCTTGCGTAGTGTTCTTGTAAACATAAGAATCTTGTAATAGCAAACAGCCATCGTTAGAAGCGGTCCGAAGAAGCAAATGATCACGGTGAAGTACATGTAGAAGAGGTTGGACGACCACAACACGAAGCAGTATCTCTGATCATGTACGTACCCATACTCACCCCACCCTAGAAGGGGAGGCGCGGAGAGGGTGAGCGCAAACAGCCACGCAGATGCTCCAAACATCACTAGTCTCCGTGTAGTAAAGTAGAGCTTGTACTTTTTCCAGTGTACGATATAGATGTACCTATGCACCGTTATCATAGTGAGGTTGGCGACGGATGCTATGAAAGTCGTGATTGTGATGTAGCCAAAAGCAACACAGGCTCTCTCTCCCAGGAACCAATCACCGCGGATTATCACCGCCACCATGATAGGCCCACTGACACTAGTCACTAACAGGTCAGCGGCTGCAAGACTCAGAATATAGTAGTTTGCGGTGGTTTGCAAGGTTTTGTTGTTGTACACTATCATAAACAGATTCGTGTTGCCTATGATGGAAAGAACGCAGAGGAGTGTTGAGACCGTCGCTTCCACGATTGCGTCTGTGTCGGCAACCATATTTAGGATTAGCAGTTATGTCTCCTTAAAAAAGACGGTGAGTTGAGTGAAGTGAGCACAAGTGAGTGAAAGAAAAACGTAATGCTACTTTACAAAAAGCAGTCAGGTGGAGCCAGCCGTATCTGTGCAAATGTGCAAATTGACATACGGCATATTATGAGGTGGCAGTCAGCGGTTTTACCACTTTTTGACGGCAGTAAATAGACAGCGGTATGGTAAGCAGCAAAGTAAATTGCAATCTATTTATTATGCTTGCGATAATAGCCAGTGGTATCCGAGATTGATGAGACGGCAGCCAAGCTTGGTCAAACTTCTAGTCACAATGTTGAATGATGAAACGTTATTGATAGTCAGCGGTATCCACCATAAACGAGACAGCAGTTTTTCAGCGGCGCTTCTAAGAAGACGACAGAGATGGTCAGCGGTATCTTTGATGTACTGGGTGGTATCCAAGGCATCCGGTTCCGAAATGTGGGCCCAGCTCTCAACCTTTTCACAACGTCAGGCTTTTAATATGAGGCCGCAATCAGGAACCAGCGGTGTACTTGCCAAGCCGTCGTCAACATCCACCGTGACTATCACTGAGACACAGATCTTTGTCATTCGATGGTGGAAAGTGCCTGTGACTGTCAGAGTTTAATGGTGCGATCGTTATGAAAAACCAAAATATTAAAATCTGGTTATTTTCTCCTTCTCCTCTTCCTTTTTTTATTTTATATTACACTTAAGATAAAAGTGGAAATAAAATATTATTATTATTTTATAGCGGGGTGTTCTGAAGGTACCTATTTTATAAGAGATTGGGTGTTCTGAAGGTACCTATTTAGGAGATTGGGTGTTCTGAAGGTACCTATTTTGTAGGAGATTGGGTGTTCTGAAGGTACCTATTTTGTAGGAGATTGGGTGTTCTGAAGGTACCTATTTTTTAGGAGATTGGGTGTTCTGAAGGTACCTATTTTGTAGGAGATTGGGTGTTCTTAAGGTACCTATTTTGTAGGAGATTGGGTTTTCTGAAGGTACCTATTTTGTAGGAGATTGGTTGTTCTGAAGGTACCTATTTTTTAGGAGATTGGGGTGGTGTTAGTGTGTACTAATATGTCCTTATCGAGATCTTAAGTAGTGTTTAAAAGGTTAATAATGAAATTATTGCATCTTTCAAGCAAGTAAAGAAATGTAAAAAAGTCCCAAACGCCAAGAAACGCATGCTATTGGTTTTAGAATTAAGTGGTATTAATCAACAATGTTATATCGGTTTCATCGAATTATCTAAATAAATCATTATCTGGAGATTTAAGTGAAGAATTCCATTTTAAGATGACTTATGTATTTGAAAAATGTTATCTATTTGAATAAAGCTTTTGTGGTTACCTTGAAGTTGATGAGCACACTGTCTTCAACAGTAAGTTCCCATTTCCCAAAAGATCCGACGTCTGTTATGGATGAAGATTTCGTTTCCTCGAGTCCTGGTGGGAAAATCAAATCAGTTCGCCTAAACGAGTTGAAAACATAAAGCATTCAGGTCTACCAATCAACATATACTAATGTTTTGTTTTTGTGAAAATGCTACTCCGCGGAACCGGAGGTGAAAATAATTGGGACAAAATAGCGACATATAACGGAAAGATTATCATGCGTTTAAATGCATATTCTCTAAGCTGATTAGCATAATTGAAGCAAGTTTAGTAATTGCATGACAACCAGCAAGAGATGGCTGATGGCCAAAAATAGAAGCTGCCCCGTAACCATGGTAACAGTGAAGGAACCTGGGGCTCCAGCGGCGCCCAGAGTCGTAATGACGCAATCAAAACAACTGGTGCAAGGGGCATCTGGTGGGATATGATATGCTAGATATGCTAGCTTCAGAAAAAGAGAGAAGAAAAAGGGAATTGAGTGATAGATGTGTAAACTGACTTTGTAAGATTGGCGCAAACAAACACCGCTCATATCTAACAAATACTTTAACAGCTGCAAATGGGGGAATTTATTTTTGTATTAATTTAATGTTGACAAATAAACAGGATGTAAGTTATCATCTGTATGCCAGCCTACGAAAAAGTGCCTTGTGGATCATAAAGAAATGAAAAAGTAAAATAAAATAATATAATAAAGATCTTCTTGATGTGATCTGTCATCACAGAAGCAGTATATTGTCGTTGTAATCCGCTGAAATAGGACAATTTGTGATTGGACAAAATATCGTTTAATTAATTTATCATTTAAATAATATATAATTCACTTTTGTCGCAACAGCGAAAAAAAAGAAGGAAACACTTCAGTTCACACGAAACGATATTGCGCAAGCAATCAAGATTTTAATATTGCGAGCACATCCGATAATTTTAGTGACCAGCACGGACCCTATATCTGTAACCTATGCCCTATATCTTCACCTGTCGTCCGACAACCATCAAAGCCACGACAGCCAATACCATGACAACCATTACTTTATTCTCCGTTTTCATTTTGCTCCGTGTATTGATTCTAGCCTTTTAGAATATGCCCAAATTGCGCGCAAATGCGGGATCGGGACTCTAAATCGTCTGGGTACAATTTGACGTTCAAAAGAAAGACCATCAATGCAAGGGAGCCAACTGTTTGTTCGTGATCAAAAGCAAAACGCCATGTATACCCCTGTGAGTAATGTCCTCGTGGGGCTAGGGGTATTTTAATACCCCTATATGTATTTAAAAATACATATACCGAGGGTTACAAACTTACCATCTCCGATACCCTAGATCCTAGAGCTAGCTTGTCTACGATATATTTAGTGCTGCGCAGTGGAATGATGAAAAACATTGGGTGATTGTGCCTTTAGATTAAATAAAATAGAACAGGACCGAAGTGATGTAAGGTACTATAGGCTCTGTCCAGAGTAAAAATCTTCATGAACAACTCAAAAGTCAACACTAATTAAGCACACGGAAATTTCAATCACTTTTAGCCCCATACCTAAGAAAAAGTGGTATATTGGTAACCCATCGACTCGAGTTTTCGTTTTCGTGTACAATACAATACAATATTTATATTTCACGAAGGAACATCATATGGCAACCAAACTCGGTAGGTGTCATGTTGGTGTCAAGGGGGAAGCAACAATATGGTCACGAGTTGGGTGACGGCATCGATGACCTCACTTAAAGCAAAAAACGTGATACAAAGGAAAAACATTCATATCTCTTGAAAGAAACATTGCTCACAACCAAACTTGGCAGGTGTCATGTTTCTATCAAGGGGGGTGCAAAAATATGGTCACGTGATTTGTGACGTCACCGAGGACGTCACTAAAAGCAAAACTATTACGATTTCATTAACGAACAAAAATATCCATATCCCATGAACAAAACATCATATAACAAGTAATCTTGGTACGTGTCATGGAGGGGTTATGGGGGGTGCACCAATATGGTCACGTGATTGTGACGTCATGAATGACGTCACTAGAATAAAAAATATGCTGTATCAACTGTGCTGCAAAAACAGCAGAAAGAAAGGTACCAGCCAAAACTTTATCCGATCCTGACTTTTAATCCTCTCGAAAAACTGAAAAGAACACAAAAAAATCATCAAGGAAAACTACTTAGGGACTGGGCCTATTTTTCAGAATGGCAGCCTGTTTACGTACCCAGTTCTAAGGCGATAAAAAAGTGAATAAAGTGATCCCCAAAACATGGTATGTAATGTCCTACTAAGAAACTCTCCGATCGAGCGAGTTTTCAAAAAAGATTGACATATTTTTTCCACGTCATGCAAACATCCAAGTACCCCCCCCCTCCTGAAGGCATGTATTGCTATAGAGTATTTCCATTTTCCTAGCTATAGCCCTAGCTAGCGTGAGAAAGTTACCGACAAGCAATAATCAAAGGAAGTCAGTATTTCGCCATTTCATCTTTTTATTAGTTGACTTTTTTTTGCAAAGAAATAAATAGTTTACACTACTTTAAGTCCATATAGAGACCATTAGCTCCAATACGGAGCAATGCTTTAATCGTGATAGGTATATCATCAATATATTAATAATATTAAATCAATAAATTTTTCTGTAGTGCTCAAGGGAGACTCGGCAATAATGTCAGGGGGAGGGGCAGGGGACTAAGGCGCTACATCTTGAAGCTTGCTCTCTCGTGATCATGACAATTTGAAAAATAATAACTATTTTGTTAATTTTGTAATAAATTGGACTCGGCTGACTCAGGACTCACTCGTGTCCTAATGACAGTATTCAGCGTTTATATTCACAGCATTGGCTCAGCCATAATCACCACCATTGGGCCAATATTGTTAAAGTCTACTTAACAGCCTTGGTCCAACGTAGAGGTGCGTTTTATCAATCATCCATCGTTTTCTGCTCATCGAACAGATTATAATTCTCGCGCAATCTTTTTAACAGAAGCAAAGCGTGACAAGCCCGCTGCTATCTGGTGACTGCGATACATCTGTGACGTCATTCGTCTTAAGTCGTCTTCGAGTGACCGGTACTATTTACATCCTCAATTTGAAAAAAAAAAACCATTAACATCCTAGGTGGTCTACCTGATACCGTGGCCTGAAAAAAAAAACAAGGGATTTTTTTGTCAATGTCTCTTCAAATTTACATTGCGCATCAGTCTCTCAATCGTACTCAATCTTAATATACTCACTTAATCATGACAAAACAGCAGTATAGCAACAGCAACTTTTGCCTCATCCACAATTACATAATCATAATCATCATCACTATAATAAATGTCTTCACCGGTACAATTACACAATCATAATCATCATCACTATAATAAATGTCTGGTACCGGTACAATTGTCAATTACAAAATCATCATCATCATCACTATAATAAATGTCCGGTACCGGTACAATTACATAATCATAATCATCATCACTATAATAAATGTCCGGTACCGGTACAATTGTCAATTACATAATCATAATCATCATCACTATAATAAATGTCCGGTACCGGTACAATTGTCAATTACATAATCATAATCATCATCACTATAATAAATGTCCGGTACCGGTGCAATTGTCAATTAACTTCATTGATTACACGCCTGGGGCTCGTTTCTCGAAACACCCGAGAATTCTCGGGCGCGAAAACGCTTTATTCCTTAAATTTGAAAAGCTGGCTAATTCCTATAAAATTTATGGTATATTGTGTGTTGAAATATCGTCAAACATCGTATATTACCACAAAGATTCATGTGAAGGATGATCCTCTTTATAGATTTATAGATTTTGATCCTTTCCCGAACTTCTCGGGCCCGAAATTCACATGGCTTAAATATTAAGAAAGTTCTGGGACCATGCAGTCACCCGAGACTTTTCAGGTAACTTTCTGGCTTCGGCAAAAGATCGAAAATAGCCCTATTGACCATAATCATTTGGAATACGAACCAAGTGGAAGTTAAAACTGTTCTAAAACATGAAAGCGGTTCTCAAAAAGAAAAACATGCGAAATTTTGGGCAAAAATGCAAAATAAAGTTTTCGGGCCCGAGAATTTCGGGTGTTTCGAGAAACGGGCGCCTGGTAAGTTGAAAACGATAACCACATTAACAACCACCATCCAAAACTGAATTATAATCACGGTCATGATTATAAACAATAACAATATAAAAACAACAACAGCATAACACAAATAAAAACATCATAAAATCACAACAATAAAAACAACAACAACATAACACAAACAACAAAGGCAGCTATAAAAACGCCCACGAAAAGTCAAGATCAACTCACCTCTGCTTACTAAAACTTGAAGTCCGATGCCAGTCGCAGGGCTACACGTCCCACATCGCCCCCCGCATTTCGCGATAACTCGCTTGCCCTCCTGCCAATTAAAGAGATGAGGATCAGACACATCGTATATTTCATTGTATTTTTCAATATATTTTAGCGGTTGGAGCCGGTAGTAGTCCAGCAAGCACCAAAGAGAACAAAAAAAATACATAAGCTAAAATTTACTCCACAGGTTTATGAAAACCGTCAATGGTACGTCAATGGTATACTTACGGGGTATCTGTAGATTAATTGCGTAAATGATCGGCCAGTTGATCTCCACCGAACATCGGGTGAGAGCTCTATCCCTGTTCCTTCTAGATTTATACTAAAACGGCCCTGCAACGATGAAGCATGATTATTTTTTTGGATTAAAAATGTATTTTTTTTAGTAATATAAACTTTTCACCACAGTTTTAACTTGAGATCAACGTAGGAAAATTGTTGATCTTTTCACCAAACATCTTAAAGATGTAATATCATAAATGAGAAACAAAAAAAGTCACGCTCGTGGAATGAAAATGGCGGGAAAACATAAGACAATGGAGTACTTGGTATACCTGTGGACATCGTTTTCGGCTATAGCAATCCCCAGCGGTGGCGTAAGGGGGCGGTTTGAGACCACGTGTCGACGCGAATTGGAAATCATCGGCTGAAACAAGGTTCAATACAATCAATACACAGATATATCTCCAGAACTAGTGGCAGAATCAAAAGTTTTAAAAGGGTTATCACATTTAAATAAAGCCCTCGATTTATGGAGTCCTAGAAACCAGAAGAGCCGCCCCTACACCCACCCAATCAATGTCTCTAAAACCATAAGAAAGCTTTAGACACATTGTAGACAAAACAAAGATTCAAAACAAAGTTCCGAAGATTGATGTATCGCGAATGTTTTTACAACGATATCACCACGCCAACCACACCTAATTTAAAATTCTCAGTAAAATTGTCAAGTGAAATGATGAATGCACGATACTTACGTATTATTTTCATCTTGACAATATCTATCCTTAATTTAGTGAAGTACGATGATCCGGAATCAATATAATCCTGGGAGTAGCATGCGCAGCTGTCGACGTGTTTGCCATTACTCGGGCACTGATTAGGATCCAGTAGTCTGTGGAAAAAAGTACAAGGGAACGTTGAGAAGAGCGCGACAAGAAAGAACCGCTTCTACACAATTTATTGTGCGTAGCCTGTAAGTGGCTCTCATTCGGGTTTGTTTTCGAACATTGCGAATCTTAGGATGGGCACTGGACTGGCTCTAGGCCCCAGTGGCACTCGGCCTTCCGGCGCTCGGAAACGAAGCGTTTCCGAAAAGCCCCAGATAAGAGCCGGTCAAAGGGTGGTAAATTCTTACTTTTTAGTGTACACCTCTGCAAAGTTGTCCTTGGATCCGGTCTTGAGAGAGATGTACTCTTTGGGATCATCCGTAGTCATTCCGTGACAATAAATCTGCAAAACCAACCATTTTAGGATTAGCCATGTTATGGTCACTCAGTGCTTTGTTCCGCGAATATTCTCGCGCTAGTCATAGGTCAGAGCTAAAGAAATAACTAGACAACTATAAGCAATTTTAATTCCAGTAT
Source organism: Nematostella vectensis (assembly GCF_932526225.1). Lineage (NCBI taxonomy): Eukaryota > Metazoa > Cnidaria > Anthozoa > Actiniaria > Edwardsiidae > Nematostella > Nematostella vectensis. Next base: position 1,620,403 of record NC_064034.1, read on the forward strand.
ATTAAAATATATACATACTTTGAGCAATTTCCCCTGGACTTGCAGCACGTGCTCTCCATCCGCCTGCAATCCACTGGTCAACTGTATTTCTCGACAGGTCCGTGGGGTACCTAAATTTATTAATACGATATTTGAGAAATGATTTGACGAGGTGGAAGGTCAAGCGGTGGGGAGGGGTCGTGTGTCCTCTGCGCCTTCTCCTAGCGCATTTGCAAGTCTATTAAAAATGGCACATTTTCTGCGGGTATATAAATGGAATTAGAAAGTTTTCTCGTGACATCAAAGCTTTCAAAGTTTTCAGATGACATTGTTTCTAGTTTCAGTAAGGGATGCCTATAGGTTTGATAGCTAAACAAAAGATGATGATGTTTACTTACATGGTGGCATGGTACATGGCCGTGCTTCGTCTGGTTTCAGCGCGGGCTGTCTGCAGTGCGCGTCCGGCATCAGCTCGTTCCTGGCATTTAGACACCGGACGGCTCTCTTCATCTGTCCGGTACCACAGGTCACCGAACACTGCGACACAAAACAGCAGAATGACTAAGCTAAGGCTATTGCACCAAGAGGAAGGCGTTTCAGGTGCGCTTTGCCCACAACATACTATAAATTGACGGCCTATCAAAAAACTCTTACAGAATGGGATGAACTGTAAGAATTGAAAATCCACCGTGAATTTCTAGAAGCGACCCTCCTACCCCCCTAATACTCTGACCAAGTCCTGCCATCCTCCCTCCCCCCCCCTAATACTCTGACCAAGTCCTGCCATCCTCCCCACCCCCCTAATTCTCTGACCGAGTCCTGCCATCCTCCCCCACCCCCCTGATACTCTGACCGAGTCCTAACATCCTCCCCCACCCCCCTAATACTCTGACCAAGTCCTGCCATCCTCCCCCACCCCCCTAATACTCTGACCAAGTCCTGCCATCTCCCCTACCCCCCTAATACTCTGACCAAGTCCTGCCATCCTTCCCCACCCCCCTGATACTGACCAAGCCCTGCCATCCCCCACCCCTCTAATACTGACCAAGTCCTGCCATCCTCCCCCACCCCCCTGATACTGACCAAGTCCTGCCATCCCCCCCACCCCTCTAATACTGACCAAGTCCTGCCATCCTTCCCCACCCCCCTGATACTGCCTGCCATCCCCCACCCCTCTAATACTGACCAAGTCCTGCCATCCCCCCACCCCTCTAATACTGACCACGTCCTGCCATCCTCCCCCACCCCCCTAATACTCTGACCAAGTCCTGCCATCCCCCCCACCCCCCTAATACTCTGACCAAGTCCTGCCATCCTCCCCCACCCCCCTAATACTCTGACCGAGTCCTGCCATCCTCGCCCACCCCCCTGATACTGACCAAGTCCTGCCATCCCCCACCCCTCTGCCTCTAATACTGACCAAGTCCTGCCATCCCCCCACCCCTCTTATACTGACCAAGTCCTGCCATCCTCCCCCACCCCCCTAATACTCTGACCAAGTCCTGCCATCCTCGCCCACCCCCCTAATACTCTGACCAAGTCCTGCCATCCTCGCCCACCCCCCTGATACTGACCAAGTCCTGCCATCCTCGCCCACCCCCCTAATACTCTGACCGAGTCCTGCCATCCTCCCCCACCCCTCTAATACTGACCAAGTCCTAACATCCTCCCCCACCCCCCTGATACTCTGACCGAGTCCTGCCATCCTCCCCCACCCCCCTAATACTCTGACCAAGTCCTGCCATCCTCCCCCACCCCCCTAATACTCTGACTAAGTCCTGCCATCCTCGCCCACCCCCCTAATACTCTGACCAAGTCCTGCCATCCTCGCCCACCCCCCTGATACTGACCAAGTCCTGCCATCCTCGCCCACCCCCCTAATACTCTGACCGAGTCCTGCCATCCTCCCCCACCCCCCTAATACTCTGACCGAGTCCTGCCATCCTCCCCCACCCCCCTAATACTCTGACCGAGTCCTGCCATCCTTCCCCACCTCCCTGATACTCTGACCGAGTCCTGCCATCCTCCCCCACCCCCGCAGTTTGACCTAGAGCGCGAAGCATTCTATGCAAATGGAAACCGCAGAAAACATAGTGTTGTGTAGGTTTACCTCCGACCAGGAGCCGACTCTCCACTTGAACTCGCCGCTGCAGGGCCCCAGATGACACGGGCGCCAGATCGGCGGCTTATTTCTCTTGTTGCACTCATCTACACCGGGCACGCCTTCACACGTGACCGGTCTTATCTGGTAACCGCCGTCACCGCACGTTCTCGAACACTGTAAATGAGGAATAAGGATATAATATCCACAATCATATAACAGTTTTTCAATGGATTGGGTGCAGCGTTATCGGTGACAATTGTAAAGGGAGTTGTGGACGAACATTCATTCTCACCTCAGACCAGTCGCCCACTTTCCACTTGGGCGGGCACTTGACTTCGAAGCAGGGTAGATACGCGTGAGGCTTGGGTCGACCATCACAGTTTGACTTGGGGACAGGTTGTCCTTGCTTGTCGACACAGGTCACATAACGGGACTTGCTGCCGAACCCGCACGTCCGCGAACACTGAATAAGTGAAAATGATATGCTTTCAACCAACTTAAGAAATAACTAATTAGAAAGCAATTCATTCAAATGAAACGCCACGCCATGTTAACGTTTGTTTGGGAGAATTTTGTAGCAGATCAGTGGATCAACCACACGCATGAAAATGCAACCTCTGGACCAATCAGAGCATGCGTATTATCTGGACCAATCAGAGCATGCGTATTATCTGAACCAATCAGAGCAGGCGTATTATCTAGAGTATTTCAAAATTAGCAGTGTAAAATACTACTTCAATAATATGGGTCTCAAACAACTATTGTTCATCGACGGTGAATATCAAATAGTCATTCGTGAAATTACAAGTGGATTACCCGCATGTCTTCATCTGTTACTTAGATTTAATCACCAGAGCACCATCTCCAGTATATTATCGTACCTTAGTCCACGAGGTAGTCCTCCATTGAAACATGTCGCTATAGAGAGGGCACGCCTGCTTGCGGCATGGAAGTTCGGCGATAGGTCTGGTGGACTCTTCACAATTCTCTTCATTCGCGTACTCGATATTGTAGAGACAGCGCAATTCGCGCGTCTTGACCCCGTCGCCACATGACTTGGAGCACTAAAGAGAATGAACGCAACAAAAGGTGAAGATAGGAAGGATGAATAACATTAGACGGACGGAAAGAGTGCTCACCTCACTCCATGCCCCGGTCTCCCAGTCCCCACACTGCCGATGACGGTTGCATTCTCGCTGGTCTCGGGGTCGCCTAGGTTGACTGCAGTACTTGTCTTGTATCTGAGTCCCGTTGCTTGCTGTGCACCAGGTTCTGCGCGTCTTGATGCCAGACGAGCATCGTGAGGAACACTGCAAGTATCACAAACTATAAGTAACGAAACAAAGCGTAACCGGAACCGGGAACAGAGCCCGGTGGTGAGTGGTACAGGCAGAAGCTCCGTCAATTTCCTGCGTGTTGTTGCACTTACCTCGCCCCAGTTTCCCGCTCGCCACTTGGCGCCATGCACACACTCGATCAGCTGGCACACTCTTCTGATGACGGGACGACTGTTGCTGTCACACGAGGCGTAAGGGAGGGAATTGTTTCCAAGAATGCACTGTACCTCACGGCTCGTGATGCCGATTCCGCACGTACGCGAACACTGTTGGGAAATAAATCTGGATATTTAATCTAAACGAGGCGATGAAAGGCTGATGGTTGAAATGATAATTGAAATACTAGTATATCAAAATAGTTTGCGGACGCTCCAAACGATCTCGTGCCCGGGAAAATTATTCAAAGAAATCTCCCAGGGCTCTCTCTCAGACAAAAAGGCGTCTTTTACAGTATCTGAGAAATTGAAAATCACAAAAACAGCAAGACGTGTGTCATAATGCGTGTGTCATAATGCGTGTGTCATAACGCGTGTGTCATAACGCGTGTGTCATAACGCGTGTGTCATAATGCGTGTGTCATAATGCGTGTGTCATAATGCGTGTGCCATAACGCGTGTGTCATAATGTGTGTGTCATAATGCGTGTGTCATAATGCGTGTGTCATAATGCGTGTATCATAATGCGTGTGTCATTATGCGTGTGTCATTATGCGTGTGTCATAATGCGTGTGTCAAAAGGCGTGTGTCATAACGCGTGTGTCATAACGCGTGTGTCATAACGCGTGTGTCATAATGCGTGTGTCATAATGCGTGTGTCATAACGCGTGTGTCATAACGCGTGTGTCATAACGCGTGTGTCATAATGCGTGTGTCATAATGCGTGTGTCATAATGCGTGTGTCATAATGCGTGTGTCGTAACGCGTGTGTCGTTATGCGTGTGTCATAATGCGTGTAACGTAACGCGTGTGTCGTTATGCGTGTGTCGTAACGCGTTACCTGACTCCAGTTGCCAATAATCCATTTAGGGCATTCTTGACTGGTGCCGCACACGGTACTGGACTGTGGTTTCGTGCGCAGGTCGCATGCGCTTGTGTCTTTATCGGAGCAGGTGACAGTTCGTACCTGGGTCCCTTTACCGCAGGTTACTGAGCACTAAAGCGAAAAAAAGCGAGCACAATGAAATTTTCCACTTGACCTAAATTAACTTGACTAGAATTAGTCAATCGAAAACGATTATTCCCAGAACCATCTTGAAAGGTCAGTGTCAAAGCTAATTGTCGGGTATATATAACAATTAAAAAAATGGCGGTTAACAGTTCCAACATCTGTTTTGCGTACACAAGACTACTCACAGAACTCGAATCATATTTTTTTGAGGAGGTAGTTTTTTTTAAATCCTGAAATCAAAGATTTACCTGACTCCAAGTCCCAGTCTGCCATGTCGCGCACGGTCCCATGTTACACAGGGTGGACGACGAGGGCTGCCGCTGCTTATCGCACTTTCCGTGAATGGAGCACACGACCGAACGAAGCCTGCGCCCGACACCACACGTGACCGAGCACTGGGCAAGACACGTGAGAGTATAAATGACACGTGACAACTAGTAAAAATATATACTTACTCGTTTCGAGTAACAAAAAGCATGTGATATAGCTCTAGAGTATACACGACATGGGAAAAGGGGGGAGTTTCGCAATTGCAGAACATGTTATCGAAGCGAAACTCAGAGTATGGTATATAACATTCTGTGCTACCATATATTTTTTAATTCTCTAAATGGACACATTTTTTCTAGTGATTTTGTACTTACGGAGCTCCATTGGCCTACACTCCATGTGGGGCATTCCATAACGTCGCATTCCTTGTATGCGTCCGGCTTATCCTCTGGATTACAAGTTCCATCCCGCGGCTTGCAGGACACGAAGCGCGTTCGTACCCCACTGCCACATGTCGAGGAGCACTCACTCCACGCTCCAGCAGTCCACCTAGGACATTCCCCCTTTTCGCACCTGGCTACGTGTGGCGGTTTTTGTGACTCGTTACAGGTAATGTTGTCTGAAGTGCAGGTGACTGTTCTCCGTTTGACACCAGCGCCACAAGTGACGGAACACTGCAAAACATCTAGTATTGGTATGGTGCTATTACAAACATCTAGTATTGGTATGGTGCTATTACAAAACATCTAGTATTGGTATGGTGCTATTACAAAACATCTAGTATTGGTATGGTGCTATTACAAAACATCTAGTATTGGTATTGTGCTATTACAAAACATCTAGTATCGAAATTGTGCTATTACGAAACTTCTAGTATTGTTTTTGTGGGCTGCCCTGTTCGGGCGAATGGTCTCTCGCATATAAAGGTTTGGTTAGACATGTTTCCGATTTTAGCAAGCCCCCAAGACAATCGGATATTTACGACATTTTCGTGTTGCCAGCTAAATTTCATCACGTACTACACGTGTTCAAAGGTGGCGTGCCTTAGTTTGCCGGGACTAACAAGCGCTAATAAGCTAATAGACTAATAATAGTTAATAATAGTTAATTCAATTCCATATCTCCAAACTGATCACTCCTCTTGTTGCCAATATTTTTGACAAATCAGCGCTCACCTGTTCCCAAGGCCCAGCGGCCCACTCCGGACAGGCCGATCGATTGCACTGCTGCGTGCTGTCCGGTTTATTGTCCGGGTCACACGGTTTCCGCTGAGTGTCACATCTCACCGGACGAGACTGCAAGCCCACGCCGCACGTCACGGAGCACTGTGGGGGCAAGAGGACATTTTGAAATGTATGAAACGATGCTCAATCTAGTCAGGAGTTGCTGTCTGGGCATGGTAACATACCATACGCCACGCACTCCTGCGGTGTCGGACCCGAATAATTCACTCGGATTTGGCACATGAACAGCAGAATTAATTGGGAACAGCGGATATCAAGACTTCGCCTTTCGTGCAAAAGGATGACACCGATAAAAACACCGATAAATTTCTATCAACAACATGTTTATGGGTGCAAAATAGGAGGGCTGACATCTTACCTCTTCCCAAGGCCCCACGGTCCATGTGGGACACCTTTGCCCGTTACAGCGCATGCTCGACGGTGGTTTTCTGAGCGCACCACATGCATCAGGACTAGGAGAACACGTGACTGCCCTTGTTTTTGTCCCTCCCCCGCAGCTTACAGAGCACTAAGAGGCAACAAAAATGCGCTCAAACAAACATACATACAATGCACCATACGTACATACGAATAAAGTTTAATGTATGCAGCTCCTGAAACATTGCATCTGTACCAGTAAGTATGAGTTACCTCGCCCCATTCTTGCGAGAGCCAGCTTGGACAGTCAGGGAGCTCGCACAGCTTGACTACTTCCGGTTTAGTGTCGTCCTGACAACGATTGCCTCCGGCACTGCACGTGACCACACGTCTGACGACACCCTCGCCACAGGTTACAGAGCACTGTCAAGATATAGGTGAAGACATAAATTTAGCTGTTAAACTGTTGGTACATACATAATTAAAGAAGGATAGTCAGCCACACATTTGTTATTGTTTTCATCCAATATCGGAGGACAAATAATGCAAAGAAATCTCAAAATCAACATCTGTATTCAACACATTCTCAAATGAAATATCGCAATAGTTTTTGTAATCATCACAGTGTCCGCTTAAAAGTGAACTCTTCGTTTTACTTGAGAAGTCATCGTTATCTAAACGCTACAGGCCTGCCTCCCTCGCCTAAAAATGTCCTTATAACTAGAAAACAATGTACACAATTGTTTTGTTTTCAGGAGGTACTTCTCCAAGCAAAGTCCACTTAAGCAGCATACGACAAGTTGATAATAATCCCTTCATTAAGCCTTTACTGACCTTTTCCCACGGCCCCACTCTCCACACGGGACACGCCCCAAGATTACATTTCCTTTGACGCTGTGGCATAGACTTGGCGTTACATCTGTCGTCACGCGTGCTACATGTCACATCACGCGTCTGTACCCCGTCACCACACGTCACGGAACACTAGGTACGAGATGACAGTAGTTCAGCTAAGTAGACGCGAACTGAAACACTAGGTACTAAGCAAGTTCGTTTTTCTTTTATTTTTAGCAATTTCTTTTCCAAAGAGGTGCCCTTTTGAAGTCACAAAGCCATATAGGAAAGATACTAAGTGACGACAATTGTTCTTATGCAGATTTAACAGCGCTCGTTTCCAGCCCGTTAAAGAATATCGAGTGCGGGAAGAGGGAGTGTTAGATTCCAACAATCGTTTATCTAGATCTAAAGCCTTCAAGTTTTCAAAGTGAGACCAATTATTACTTTTACTTAGATATCATATTTAGGGGTAAACCTTTGACTGACGTAGATACGTACAATGCTCCAGCGGCCAGCTTCCCATGTGGGACAACCTCCCATGTTGCATCTCTCCCTTTCAATCGGCCTGCTGCGCATGTCGCAATTCTTCTCACCGCTGTTACAATCCACTGTCCGCTTGCGCGTTCCTTCACCACAAGTGACAGAGCACTACATAGATTCAGGAAAAACCGGTTAGAGTTGAGTCACGAAATTTGTTGAATATGATACTAGTTAATGTATGTGGGGAATGCTCATGAATCGAGTTAATAACCCTTTTTGCCTCACTTCGAGCACGGCTTTGAGTTGTCATAGAGATATCTTAAACGCGTTACCTATTATCTAAACGAGTTACCTGTTATCTGAACCCACGTGCAGTGGCATACAAGGCCTTCATTCTTTTTTTACATGGAAAAACTGCTAAATAAATTAAACTTTTGTAGCCTCCCTACCTCACTCCAAGAGCCTGGGACCCAGACTGGACACGTCCCGGCGCTACATCGTCTGACATCACTGGGTCGGGTGCGTCGGTCACAGTGCTTGCGATGCTGGGATTGGCATTGGACCAATCGACGCTGAACACCCTCACCACAGCTCACAGAACACTGAATTATAACAGCATACTTTGATTAGACAAAGCAAATGCTTATAAAGATCTTTCACTATGGTAAATGAATGTGTGCATACATAAATTAGAATAAAAATGTTCACAATAACCTTTCACTATGGGAAATGACTGAGGGCGGATAAAGCGTAAGAGAGCAACTGTTAGTTAGTTAAGGCCGATTAAGCGGTCATTTTACACTCGCTCAAGATCGACTAACACAAAGCATTCATTTCCATCGGCTAGTTACAGCGAGTAAGATAAACATTGTCACTGAAGGCTTCAATTGTGGCTTCAATTGTGCAAGGTTAATTTGAAGTTTTCCTTCAAATGTAAATGGCATTCGTTGAAGTAATTAAGGGAAACATGCCTTTCTCCATGGTCCAGCGGTCCACGTAGGACATTCCACCTTTCCACAGGGCTGTCTACTGTTGGGCTTGGTCTCCGCATCACACTCTAGCTCATCTGTACTGCACTTGACGGCGCGGGACTGGACACCACGTCCGCAACTGACGGAACACTTCAAATAGTAAAACAATTGTTAAATGGCGTTGATTCTTTGGGAAAAACGATCGAAATTCGGAAGACATGGATAACTTGGACAACGTGGATGGCTGGTTTTAACTATTTGGATTTCCTTGGATTGACTAACTTCGCAATTTGAATTTGTTTCGACTTGCTACTCTATTGTGTGTTCATTACCTGACTCCATTGTTCACTTATCCACCGTGGACAGGGGCGAATATTGCACTGGCGTCGAGAGGATGGCTTTTTCTCATCGCATTTATCCACACTGGAAGCCGTGCAGTAAACCGAGCGAGCCTGGAACCCGACACCACAAGTCTTGGAGCACTTCAGGCAAAAAAGGGGGAATGTTAATAACTGTTTTCCCATTCGTGGGCGGCAAACGTTTTGTTGTGCACTTGAGTCATTGATGACACATGTGTATAGCCATGACTACACAAAATTGTATGTGGGGACAAGCTTCAGTAAACCCTTCTATTGGCCAGGCGGGGCTAGGCGCTTTTTTTTCCTGATGCCGTTGTAAATTATCGGCATTCTACTAGGGACAAGCGCCCCCTTCAGCTACTACTCCCCCAGTTCACCAAGTTACGTTAATCGCAACGGACTTATCACCTTTTCCCAAGGGCCGGACTTCCAGGTGGGGCATTCTCCCAGTGCGCATACTCGCACGCTGGCTGGCCGCGTGGCATTGTCACATTGGCTGCCAGCAGGCTCACACAAGACTTGCCTGGACGCTTTGCCAGAGCCACATGTCACTGAGCACTGGAAAAAACACGTTAAAGTGAAGAAGTGACGATTCTAAAAAACATGCGCGGTCCGAGCCACATGGGAAAAACACGTGAAAGCAAAGAAATGAAACTTCTAACGAATAAAAGTGGCTCAAGGCGAAATAGAATTGTCACGTCATGGTACCTCGCTCCAGCGTCCAACAGTCCATTCTGGGCACGCCTTTTTCGCGCAGGGTTGTATTTCTGATGGCTTGACTCTTAGATCGCAATTCCCTCCCTCGGGCAAACAATAGACATTCCTTCTTCTTTGGCCTCTACCACAGCTAACAGAGCACTATTCGGCACAAGAAGAGATTAGCATCAATCAACAATCCCAAGAATTTTAAACCCACTATGATCCCATAGAAAAAACACACACATATACCTGACTCCAGGCTCCAACATTCCACTCTGCGCATGGCTGCATGAGGCACGGACGAGAGTCAGAAGGCCTGTATCTCGCCTCGCAGTTGCTTCCGGCCGGCACACACTCGACAAGTCTTCTGATGTTTCCTCGACCACATGTCACGGAGCACTAAGAGCAGAGTATGTGATAGATAAGCCTTATAGCGCAAAAGGCTGAGCTTATCATACGAGGTTTGTAGCTCGTGGAAGTGGCGACAGTGGTCGTAAAAATAGCGGTGGTTGGTTGATGTTGATGTTACTGATAGTCATGGTTGTAGTCGTTGTGATAACGAATGCGGTAGTAGTTGTTAAAGCAATATTGGTCATGGTTATAGGATAAATATATTCATGGAGTTGGTAATAATGGTGGTGATGGTAGTAGTGGTAATGACGTTGATGGTCGTAGAAGCCGTGATAATAATGTTTTTTTTTTTCACAGAACGTACGTATCCGTACGTTTACTATCGTGAACCACTGAAATCCCCTACCTGGCTCCACTGTCCAGCATTCCATCTTGGACAGTCCTGTGAGTTACATATCCTTGTCGTGGGTGGTTTACTCATTCGATAGCAAGGTTGATCACGTGAGCTGCACGTGACTGTCCTTGCGCTAATACCACCACCGCATGTACGAGAGCACTGAAGAAAACACAAGAAGTCAGCGGGTTTTTTTATGCACCCTAGTACAACCGAGGCTAGAAATTCTAGAAAAAATACAAACAAGCTGTTCTCTGGAAATCTTATTTATCTCTATCTTTTCTAAGCGTTGTCATACCTCGCTCCACTTTCCCACGGTCCATTCAGGACAGGCTGGTAGTTGGCACTTCCTAGCCTCTGAAGGTTTTGGCTTTTTGCACTGACTTTGGTTCCCGGTGCTACAAACAACAGTGTGTAACTGGATTCCCTCGCCACATGTAACAGAACACTGAGAAAAGCCAATAAATTACACAGGGTCATAATCGTAGAGGAAATAAACGTTAGTACCAGTGCTAGAATTTACTAGCAATCGTAAAGCCCCGTTCGAACATCACAAGCATTGAGAATGCAGTGACAAGTACAGTACAAGTACAGACATGGGTATAGTATTGGTATGTGCTTTCCTGGTGCCGTATTCCACGACCCAATAGATCACCGTCTCGAGACGAATAAAATCTTCTGAAAAATAAAACCCACCTTACTCCAAGGTCCCTCGCGCCACGTGGCAGGGCACGCCTCTGTATTACAGCGCCGACTTTCGACTGGCTTCTTGCGGTGGTCGCACTTGGTTAGGGAAGAGCTGCAGTCGATTCTTCTGGTCTGTACACCCCCACCGCAGGTCAGAGAACACTAAGACAAAGGGAGATGAAATAGGGATTAGTCTTTTGCGCCAGCATCTTCGCTTTTGTTTCATACAGCCACATTCATAGCCTTCTTCAAGGACTTCAGCTCCTTCCAAGGTGTCTACGAAAGCTGTCGGGACGTAGGAATTGTGACATTTTTATCAGATTAAACTGAATCCAAATACTATTAGTATAACAATTTTTAAGAAGATGGACAGGTTCCTACCTGTCCCCAATCCCCTGCATTCCACTGCGGGCACACAGGTAGCTCGCACTTAAGCAGCTGAGTAGGCTTTCTAGCTGTATCGCAGTTGTTCCTACTGCAGTAGACCTCCCGCCTTTTGTAACCGAATCCACAAGTCACCGAACACTATAAAAAACGAGTCAATGTGAGATAACAGAGTGGAAACCAAAGACATTGTAAATGAAAAAGAGACGTGTGGGAGGGGGTTAGTTAGACCAACCCCCTGGCAATACAAGCAATATTGTGGGGAAGTAAAGAAATGGACAAAGCACTACCTCACTCCACGACCCCATGATCCAAGTCGGGCAAGCAGCATTGGTGCACACCTCGGTGTCAGCGGGCCTGGAGTCTTGCACGCATGCATTGCTGGTTCGTCCGTTGCGAGTACACGTGACTGGGCGACGCCGAATTCCTTTACCACATGTAACGGAACACTGGAATAACAAAATAAGCAAACATGTTAGGATTCACTAACAAAATTGACAATGATGGGAAGGAGCTGATATGTTGAAGAGCATTTCCGTCCACCCTTTGAAACAAGACTAGAGATGACTGGATGAATCTCTTTTGTATTTTAGTATATTGACGCGACGGTGGTGGCGATGTAAGGAAGATGTGGTTAAAATTTTAAGTTTTGAAGCTAAAGCACTCTCTTGCAGCTGGAATGATGAATTACGAGAGTGAAATACAATGGTCGAGCCGCACTCTCTTGCAGCTGGAATGATGAATTACGAGAGTGAAATACAATGGTCGAGCCGCACTCTCTTGCAGCTGGAATGATGAATTACGAGAGTGAAATACAATAGTCGAGCCAAAGGCATGGGAAGGCGCCCCATTTCTAATCGCGGAACACAGCTTAGATCGACATTGTTGGTTAAAGCAAGAAGGTTTGTTCATTTACTCACTGCTCCCCAAGCGCTTGTCCTCCAGGTTGGTTGGTGGGCTGGGGTCAGTGGCCGGTAAGGATCGGTCGGTAATACAGTCGCCTGTTTGTTGACGTGCAACGCGAGCCCTTCACACTTTTGAAGCTCACATTCTCGCTGCTCCGGAGGCCGCTTGAAAGGGTCACATTGAGAATCTTTTGCAATCTTCCAGTTCTCGTATGCACACTTGACAATGCGAGACTGGACACCCTTACCGCAAGATTTTGAGCACTGAAGCAAATGATAAGAATGTGGAATCAAACATAAGTTCAAGCATGCAGTGTTGCTTTTCAAAAGTTGTACAAGAGTTGTGTACAAAAAGATGAGTGAAGTGCTCATAACATTGTAGACCAAGACTAGATCACTAATCACCACCAATAACTCTATTTTTGCAAGTGTTATAGTTCGAGGAGTAACTAACTTACAAGGCCCCACGCCCCGTGTTTCCACGACGTACATGGCTTGACGTTACATCTCTCGTACGTAGCTGGACGATTGGGAGCGTCGCACAACCTCTCCGCCACTGCAACACCGCGACTGTCTGCGCATGTCACCCGACGCATTCGCCTCCCCTGATCACCGCACGACTGAGAGCACTGAAACAGGGACAACATAAATGATCGACGATGTCAGACATTCAAAAGACCACTGGATAGGGCTACTAATAAGCCGTGAATACACATCACGCTGATAAAAACACGTTTGATTGACGCAATGAGACACCTGACCACCAAGGGGCCATCAAATTAAAAAAAAAACACGTGATCACAGAGGCGGGGCACGTGATCGATGCTATCAGACATATGATGGACCAGGGGCGACACATGACCACCATGTGACAACTTTGTTGATACACGTGATAGCGTTGTCAAAGTATGGAATAATAGTTACCTGGGACCAAGGCCCCGCTTTCCACTTCGTCTCAGGGTAAATAAAAGCCTGGGTCGGGCATGGTGGCTGAGTACATCTCTCAGTAAGGCTGGGCCTTAGCGCCCTATCGCATCTCGTTGGCGATATGCTGGTACCATTGTAACGACACGTGACTGATCGAGTCTTCTCGCCAACACCGCAGCTCACCGAGCACTGGGATAAGAAATGAGATTCTATTAGACTGATAACAGAAGTAGTGTTTTGCAGAGAACATGTTACTGGGAGCGCTTTAAATCTTAATATAGGTAATGAGTGTAGTATTGGCAGTAATAATAGCGGTAATGGTGTAGGGTTTAGCGCTCAAAGAAGTGATGCCGATGTTATCGTGATAATTATGAATTGAAATCTGTGATGTTTACTGAAGTGATGGTCGGCGATCACAATGGTGACGGTTAAGCGGTGGTGGTGGTTTGAAGTTTTTGCTTTGATGGTATTAGATAAGGTGATGGTTAAATGATGGTGGTGGTGGTTTATGTGTTGGTGTTATTAGATATAAGGTGATGGTTAAATGATGGTGGTGGTGGTTTATGTGTTGGTGTTATTAGATATAAGGTGATGGTTAAATGATGGTGATGGTGGTTTTTGTGTTGGTGGTATTAGATATAAGGCGATGGTTAAATGATGGTGGTGGTGGTTTATGTGTTGGTGTTATTAGATATAAGGTGATGGTTGAATGATGGTGGTGGTGGTTTATGTGTTGGTGTTATTAGATATAAGGTGATGGTTAAATGATGGTGGTGGTGGTTTATGTGTTGGTGTTATTAGATATAAGGTGATGGTTAAATGATGGAGGTGGTGGTTTTTGTGTTGGTGTTATTAGATATAAGGTGATGGTTAAATGATGGTGGTGGTGGTTTTTGTGTTGGTGTTATTAGATATAAGGTGATGGTTAAATGATGGTGGTGGTGGTTTATGTGTTGGTGTTATTAGATATAAGGTGATGGTTAAATGATGGTGGTGGTGGTTTATGTGTTGGTGGTATTAGATAAGGTGATGGTTAAATGATGGTGGTGGTGGTTTATGTGTTGGTGTTATTAGATATAAGGTGATGGTTAAATGATGGTGGTGGTGGTTTTTGTGTTGGTGGTATTAGATATAAGGTGATGGTTAAATGATGAAGGTGGTGGTTTATGTGTTGGTGTTATTAGATATAAGGTGATGGTTAAATGATGGTGGTGGTGGTTTTTGTGTTGGTGGTATTAGATATAAGGTGATGGTTAAATGATGGAGGTGGTGGTTTATGTGCTGGTGGTATTAGATAAGGTGATGGTTAAATGATGGTGGTGGTGGTTTATGTGTTGGTGGTATTAGATATAAGGTGATGGTTAAATGATGGTGGTGGTGGTTTATGTGTTGGTGTTATTAGAAATAAGGTGATGGTTAAATGATGGTGGTGGTGGTTTATGTGTTGGTGGTATTAGATAAGGTGATGGTTAAATGATGGTGGTGGTGGTTTATGTGTTGGTGTTATTAGATATAAGGTGATGGTTAAATGATGGTGGTGGTGGTTTATGTGTTGGTGGTATTAGATAAGGTGATGGTTAAATGATGGTGGTGGTGGTTTATGTGTTGGTGTTATTAGATATAAGGTGATGGTTCAATGATGGTGGTGGTGGTTTATGTGTTGGTGTTATTAGATATAAGGTGATGGTTAAATGATGGTGGTGGTGGTTTATGTGTTGGTGTTATTAGATATAAGGTGATGGTTCAATGATGGTGGTGGTGGTTTATGTGTTGGTGTTATTAGATATAAGGTGATGGTTAAATGATGGTGGTGGTGGTTTATGTGTTGGTGTTATTAGATATAAGGTGATGGTTCAATGATGGTGGTGGTGGTTTATGTGCTGGTGTTATTAGATATAAGGTGATGGTTAAATGATGGTGGTGGTGGTTTATGTGTTGGTGTTATTAGATATAAGGTGATGGTTCAATGATGGTGGTGGTGGTTTATGTGTTTGTGTTATTAGATATAAGGTGATGGTTCAATGATGGTGGTGGTGGTTTATGTGTTGGTGTTATTAGATATAAGGTGATGGTTAAATGATGGTGGTGGTGGTTTATGTGTTGGTGTTATTAGATATAAGGTGATGGTTAAATGATGGTGGTGGTGGTTTATGTGTTGGTGTTATTAGATATAAGGTGATGGTTCAATGATGGTGGTGGTGGTTTATGTGTTGGTGGTATTAGATAAGGTGATGGTTAAATGATGGTGGTGGTGGTTTATGTGTTGGTGGTATTAGATAAGGTGATGGTTAAATGATGGTGGTGGTGGTTTATGTGTTGGTGTTATTAGATATAAGGTGATGGTTAAATGATGGTGGTGGTGGTTTATGTGTTGGTGGTATTAGATAAGGTGATGGTTAAATGATGGTGGTGGTGGTTTATGTGTTGGTGTTATTAGATATAAGGTGATGGTTAAATGATGGTGGTGGTGGTTTATGTGTTGGTGTTATTAGATATAAGGTGATGGTTAAATGATGGTGGTGGTGGTTTATGTGTTGGTGTTATTAGATATAAGGTGATGGTTAAATGATGGTTGTGGTGGTTTATGTGCTGGTGGTATTAGATAAGGTGATGGTTAAATGATGGTTGTGGTGGTTTATGTGTTGGTGGTATTAGATATAAGGTGATGGTTAAATGATGGTTGTGGTGGTTTATGTGTTGGTGGTATTAGATAAGGTGATGGTTAAATGATGGTTGTGGTGGTTTATGTGTTGGTGGTATTAGATATAAGGTGATGGTTAAATGATGGTTGTGGTGGTTTATGTGTTGGTGGTATTAGATATAAGGTGATGGTTAAATGATGGTGGTGGGGGTTTATGTGTTGGTGTTATTAGATATAAGGTGATGGTTCAATGATGGTGGTGGTGGTTTATGTGTTGGTGGTATTAGATAAGGTGATGGTTAAATGATGGAGGTGGTGGTTTTTGTGTTGGTGGTATTAGATATAAGGTGATGGTTAAATGATGGTGGTGGTGGTTTATGTGTTGGTGTTATTAGATATAAGGTGATGGTTAAATGATGGTGGTGGTGGTTTTTGTGTTGGTGGTATTAGATATAAGGTGATGGTTAAATGATGGTGGTGGTGGTTTATGTGTTGGTGGTATTAGATATAAGGTGATGGTTAAATGATGGTGGTGGGGGTTTATGTGTTGGTGTTATTAGATATAAGGTGATGGTTAAATGATGGAGGTGGTGGTTTATGTGTTGGTGGTATTAGATATAAGGTGATGGTTAAATGATGGTGGTGGGGGTTTATGTGTTGGTGGTATTAGATAAGGTGATGGTTAAATGATGGTTGTGGTGGTTTATGTGTTGGTGGTATTAGATATAAGGTGATGGTTAAATGATGGTTGTGGTGGTTTATGTGTTGGTGGTATTAGATATAAGGTGATGGTTAAATGATGGTGGTGGGGGTTTATGTGTTGGTGTTATTAGATATAAGGTGATGGTTCAATGATGGTGGTGGTGGTTTATGTGTTGGTGGTATTAGATAAGGTGATGGTTAAATGATGGAGGTGGTGGTTTTTGTGTTGGTGGTATTAGATATAAGGTGATGGTTAAATGATGGTGGTGGTGGTTTATGTGTTGGTGTTATTAGATATAAGGTGATGGTTAAATGATGGTGGTGGTGGTTTTTGTGTTGGTGGTATTAGATATAAGGTGATGGTTAAATGATGGAGGTGGTGGTTTTTGTGTTGGTGTTATTAGATATAAGGTGATGGTTAAATGATGGTGGTGGTGGTTTATGTGTTGGTGTTATTAGATATAAGGTGATGGTTAAATGATGGTGGTGGTGGTTTTTGTGTTGGTGTTATTAGATATAAGGTGATGGTTAAATGATGGTGGTGGTGGTTTATGTGTTTGTGGTATTAGATATAAGGTGATGGTTAAATGATGGTGGTGGGGGTTTATGTGTTGGTGTTATTAGATATAAGGTGATGGTTAAATGATGGAGGTGGTGGTTTATGTGTTGGTGGTATTAGATATAAGGTGATGGTTAAATGATGGTGGTGGGGGTTTATGTGTTGGTGTTATTAGATATAAGGTGATGGTTAAATGATGGAGGTGGTGGTTTATGTGTTGGTGGTATTAGATATAAGGTGATGGTTAAATGATGGTGGTGGGGGTTTATGTGTTGGTGTTATTAGATATAAGGTGATGGTTAAATGATGGTGGTGGTGGTTTATGTGTTGGTGGTATTAGATATAAGGTGATGGTTAAATGATGATGGTGGTGGTTTATGTGTTGGTGTTATTAGATATAAGGTGATGGTTAAATGATGATGGTGGTGGTTTATGTGTTGGTGGTATTAGATATAAGGTGATGGTTAAATGATGGTGGTGGTGGTTTATGTGTTGGTGGTATTAGATATAAGGTGATGGTTAAATGATGGTGGTGGTGGTTTATGTGTTGGTGGTATTAGATATAAGGTGATGGTTAAATGATGGTGGTGGTGGTTTATGTGTTGGTGTTATTAGATATAAGGTGATGGTTAAATGATGGTGGTGGTGGTTTTTGTGTTGGTGGTATTAGATATAAGGTGATGGTTAAATGATGGAGGTGGTGGTTTATGTGTTGGTGGTATTAGATATAAGGTGATGGTTAAATGATGGTGGTGGTGGTTTATGTGTTGGTGTTACTAGATATAAGGTAATTGTTAAATGATGGTGGTGGTGGTTTATGTGTTGGTGGTATTAGATATAAGGTGATGGTTAAATGATGGTGGTGGTGGTTTATGTGTTGGTGTTACTAGATATAAGGTAATTGTTAAATGATGGTGGTGGTGGTTTATGTGTTGGTGGTATTAGATATAAGGTGATGGTTAAATGATGGAGGTGGTGGTTTATGTGTTGGTGGTATTAGATATAAGGTGATGGTTAAATGATGGTGGTGGTGGTTTATGTGTTGGTGTTACTAGATATAAGGTAATTGTTAAATGATGGTGGTGGTGGTTTATGTGTTGGTGGTATTAGATATAAGGTGATGGTTAAATGATGGTGGTGGTGGTTTATGTGTTGGTGTTACTAGATATAAGGTAATTGTTAAATGATGGTGGTGGTGGTTTATGTGTTGGTGGTATTAGATATAAGGTGATGGTTAAATGATGGAGGTGGTGGTTTATGTGTTGGTGTTACTAGATATAAGGTAATTGTTAAATGATGGTGGTGGTGGTTTATGTGTTGGTGTTACTAGATATAAGGTGATGGTTAAATGATGGAGGTGGTGGTTTATGTGTTGGTGTTACTAGATATAAGGTAATTGTTAAATGATGGTGGTGGTGGTTTATGTGTTGGTGGTATTAGATATAAGGTGATGGTTAAATGATGGTGGTGGTGGTTTTTGTGTTGGTGGTATTAGATATAAGGTGATGGTTAAATGATGGTGGTGGTGGTTTTTGTGTTGGTGGTATTAGATATAAGGTGATGGTTAAATGATGGAGGTGGTGGTTTATGTGTTGGTGTTACTAGATATAAGGTAATTGTTAAATGATGGTGGTGGTGGTTTATGTGTTGGTGGTATTAGATATAAGGTGATGGTTAAATGATGGTGGTGGTGGTTTATGTGTTGGTGGTATTAGATATAAGGTGATGGTTAAATGATGGTGGTGGTGGTTTTTGTGTTGGTGGTATTAGATATAAGGTGATGGTTAAATGATGGAGGTGGTGGTTTATGTGTTGGTGGTATTAGATATAAGGTGATGGTTAAATGATGGTGGTGGTGGTTTATGTGTTGGTGGTATTAGATATAAGGTGATGGTTAAATGATGGAGGTGGTGGTTTATGTGTTGGTGGTATTAGATATAAGGTGATGGTTAAATGATGGTGGTGGTGGTTTATGTGTTGGTGGTATTAGATATAAGGTGATGGTTAAATGATGGTGGTGGTGGTTTATGTGTTGGTGGTATTAGATATAAGGTGATGGTTAAATGATGGTGGTGGTGGTTTTTGTGTTGGTGGTATTAGATATAAGGTGATGGTTAAATGATGGAGGTGGTGGTTTATGTGTTGGTGTTACTAGATATAAGGTAATTGTTAAATGATGGTGGTGGTGGTTTATGTGTTGGTGGTATTAGATATAAGGTGATGGTTAAATGATGGTGGTGGTGGTTTATGTGTTGGTGGTATTAGATATAAGGTAATGGTTAAATGATGGTGGTGGTGGTTTTTGTGTTGGTGGTATTAGATATAAGGTGATGGTTAAATGATGGAGGTGGTGGTTTATGTGTTGGTGGTATTAGATATAAGGTGATGGTTAAATGATGGTGGTGGTGGTTTATGTGTTGGTGGTATTAGATATAAGGTGATGGTTAAATGATGGAGGTGGTGGTTTATGTGTTGGTGGTATTAGATATAAGGTGATGGTTAAATGATGGTGGTGGTGGTTTATGTGTTGGTGGTATTAGATATAAGGTGATGGTTAAATGATGGTGGTGGTGGTTTATGTGTTGGTGTTATTAGATATAAGGTGATGGTTAAATGATGGTGGTGGTGGTTTATGTGTTGGTGGTATTAGATATAAGGTGATGGTTAAATGATGGTGGTGGTGGTTTATGTGTTGGTGGTATTAGATATAAGGTGATGGTTAAATGATGGTGGTGGTGGTTTATGTGTTGGTGTTATTAGATATAAGGTGATGGTTAAATGATGGTGGTGGTGGTTTATGTGTTGGTGGTATTAGATATAAGGTGATGGTTAAATGATGGTGGTGGTGGTTTATGTGTTGGTGTTATTAGATATAAGGTGATGGTTAAATGATGGTGGTGGTGGTTTATGTGTTGGTGTTATTAGATATAAGGTGATGGTTAAATGATGGTTGTGGTGGTTTATGTGTTGGTGGTATTAGATATAAGGTGATGGTTCAATGATGGTGGTGGTGGTTTATGTGTTGGTGTTATTAGATATAAGGTGATGGTTCAATGATGGTTGTGGTGGTTTATGTGTTGGTGGTATTAGATATAAGGTGATGGTTCAATGATGGTGGTGGTGGTTTATGTGTTGGTGTTATTAGATATAAGGTGATGGTTCAATGATGGTTGTGGTGGTTTATGTGTTGGTGGTATTAGATATAAGGTGATGGTTAAATGATGGTGGTGGTGGTTTATGTGTTGGTGGTATTAGATATAAGGTGATGGTTAAATGATGGAGGTGGTGGTTTATGTGTTGGTGGTATTAGATATAAGGTGATGGTTAAATGATGGTGGTGGTGGTTTATGTGTTGGTGGTATTAGATATAAGGTGATGGTTAAATGATGGTGGTGGTGGTTTATGTGTTGGTGTTATTAGATATAAGGTGATGGTTAAATGATGGTGGTGGTGGTTTATGTGTTGGTGGTATTAGATATAAGGTGATGGTTAAATGATGGTGGTGGTAGTTTATGTGTTGGTGGTATTAGATATAAGGTGATGGTTAAATGATGGTGGTGGTGGTTTATGTGTTGGTGTTATTAGATATAAGGTGATGGTTAAATGATGGTGGTGGTGGTTTATGTGTTGGTGGTATTAGATATAAGGTGATGGTTAAATGATGGTGGTGGTGGTTTATGTGTTGGTGTTATTAGATATAAGGTGATGGTTAAATGATGGTGGTGGTGGTTTTTGTGTTGGTGGTATTAGATATAAGGTGATGGTTAAATGATGGTGGTGGTGGTTTATGTGTTGGTGTTATTAGATATAAGGTGATGGTTAAATGATGGTGGTGGTGGTTTATGTGATGGTGGTATTAGATATAAGGTGATGGTTAAATGATGGTGGTGGTGGTTTATGTGTTGGTGGTATTAGATATAAGGTGATGGTTAAATGATGGTGGTGGTGGTTTATGTGTTGGTGTTATTAGATATAAGGTGATGGTTAAATGATGGAGGTGGTGGTTTATGTGTTGGTGGTATTAGATAAGGTGATGGTTAAATGATGGTGGTGGTGGTTTATGTGTTGGTGGTATTAGATATAAGGTGATGGTTAAATGATGGTGGTGGGGGTTTATGTGTTGGTGTTACTAGATATAAGGTGATGGTTAAATGATGGTGGTGGTGGTTTTTGTGTTGGTGGTATTAGATATAAGGTGATGGTTAAATGATGGTGGTGGTGGTTTATGTGTTGGTGTTATTAGATATAAGGTGATGGTTAAATGATGGTGGTGGTGGTTTATGTGTTGGTGGTATTAGATATAAGGTGATGGTTAAATGATGGTGGTGGTGGTTTATGTGTTGGTGGTATTAGATATAAGGTGATGGTTAAATGATGGTGGTGGTGGTTTATGTGTTGGTGTTATTAGATATAAGGTGATGGTTAAATGATGGAGGTGGTGGTTTATGTGTTGGTGGTATTAGATAAGGTGATGGTTAAATGATGGTGGTGGTGGTTTATGTGTTGGTGGTATTAGATATAAGGTGATGGTTAAATGATGGTGGTGGGGGTTTATGTGTTGGTGTTACTAGATATAAGGTGATGGTTAAATGATGGTGGTGGTGGTTTTTGTGTTGGTGGTATTAGATATAAGGTGATGGTTAAATGGTGGTGGTGGTGGTTTATGTGTTGGTGTTATTAGATATAAGGTGATGGTTAAATGATGGTGGTGGTGGTTTATGTGTTGGTGGTATTAGATATAAGGTGATGGTTAAATGATGGAGGTGGTGGTTTATGTGTTGGTGTTATTAGATATAAGGTGATGGTTAAATGATGGTGGTGGTGGTTTTTGTGTTGGTGGTATTAGATATAAGGTGATGGTTAAATGATGGTGGTGGTTTATGTGTTGGTGGTATTAGATATAAGGTGATGGTTAAATGATGGTGGTGGTGGTTTATGTGTTGGTGGTATTAGATATAAGGTGATGGTTAAATGATGGTGGTGGTGGTTTATGTGTTGGTGTTATTAGATATAAGGTGATGGTTAAATGATGGAGGTGGTGGTTTATGTGTTGGTGGTATTAGATAAGGTGATGGTTAAATGATGGTGGTGGTGGTTTATGTGTTGGTGGTATTAGATATAAGGTGATGGTTAAATGATGGTGGTGGTGGTTTATGTGTTGGTGGTATTAGATAAGGTGATTGTAGCACTTACCCCTGACCAGTTCCTAGTCTCCCAAGCCGGACACGGTTGCTGGTTGCACCGCTGAGTTCCAGTGGGTTTAGCTGCTCGCGGGCACGCTGAGTCGGGATGTATTACAGATCCGACACTGCATTGCACGACGCGAGACTGCATGCCACTCCCACAAGACGCAGAGCACTAAGAAATGATAGGCGAATAACGTAATACATCAAGGTAAGCAAAAATAGTGCAGCAAATAAGCGACTTGAAGTCACGCGTTTTTTGAGTGTCAAATTCAAGCCAAAATAAACACATTGATGCCACGCCAAACGATGACAAAAAATCAATGAAAATAAACGCTTTTTAACAAAGAAACCTTCGGCTGATTCGTAAGCCGGAACGCGCCCTGCGAGTTTGCCACTCATTGATTATATGAGTTATAATGACCACTGAATAATGACAATTTGACAGAAGATAAAGATCCCTGCACATAGTTTCACATATTTTTACAGTTCGCCTGAAACTCTTATCAAAATATTTGCAGAAACGAAAACTAAATTGCTTGCCTGTTCCCAGTCCGCTGCGCGCCATTTCGGGCACTCGGCCTCACACACTTGCTGTAGGAGCAAGCGATCAGATGGTCTGCAGTCTGCGTCTGGCAGGAAGTCGCCCTTGTGATCGACACAGTTCGCTCGCCGAGTCTTGATTCCTGAGCCACACGTTCTCGAACACTGCAAAGAGGACAAGGGTTGTGTGGTGATGATAATGATTTAAGTGAAACAAGCGATGACCAAGGTGAAGATGATGATGATGATGATTAATTAAAGTGAAACAAGCAATGACCAAGGTGAAGATGATGATGATGATTAATTAAAGTGAAACAAGCGATGACCAAGGTGAAGATGATGATGATGATTAATTAAAGTGAAACAAGTGATGACCAAGGTGAAGATGATGGTGGTGGTGGTGATTAATTAAAGTGAAACAAGTGATGACCAAGGTAAAGATGATGGTGGTGGTGGTGATTAATTAAAGTGAAACAAGTGATGACCAAGGTGAAGATGATGGTGGTGGTGGTAATTAATTAAAGTGAAACAAGTGATGACCAAGGTGAAGATGATGGTGGTGGTGGTGATTAATTAAAGTGAAACAAGTGATGAACAAGGTGAAGATGATGGTGGTGAAGATGATGATGATGGTGAAGATGATGATGATGGTGAAGATGGTGGTGAAGATGATGGTTAAGATGGTGGTGAAGATGGTGGTGATGGTGGTGGTGATGATGATGGTGAAGATGATGGTGATGGTGAAGATGATGATGATGATGAAGATGATGATGATGATGATGAAGATGATGATGATGATTTTTGTGGTGGTGGTGGTGGTGCTCACTATTGCCATGATTACAAACGTGTAAGTTGTAATGTGAGCGATAATATCGATTGTTGCGTTTTCTCCTGGTGTTATTGTTGTTGTGCTAATCAATTTACCTGTGACCAGCGCGTGTAAACCCATCTAGTGTTTTCGCATTTGCCCTCACAAGGCACCACGGCTAGTGGTCGCTCCAAGTGCTTACAATACTTGACATTCACCAGTTGCCATTTATTGCCTGTCACCCGCATGCAGTCCGACTTCTGTTTCTGTTTGCCGGGTCCGCAGTGTGCTGAGCATTTATCTTCTCGCTCCGTGCGCCACCTGCAATAGAAAAAGCCGAGAGAAGTTCGAGTAAGGTGAGGTGATACAGGCAAACGCATCGCAGTAAGTATAGGATGTCAGGGCAAAATGATTTGAATTTCGTGATGGTTGATGTGATACAAGCAAACGCAACGTTAAAGGCAAGAATTTGCAGGGTAAATATTCTTTGAAGCTTTGGCCCAAGGTGTCTTTAAGGAAAGTAGGATTATGCGAGATGAAAAGAGATTATATGTGTGATGGGATAAAGAGGCGATGCGAGATGAGTAAAACAAACAAACACTAAGCATGAATCTAAAGCTTGAATTTGTGGCTAGATCAGTCACTGGCAAAGGGTAGTGACATTACCTCAGCTCGCAGTCTGTGTTACACTTCTCGCTTGGCGAAGCTGGCCGAGGCAAGTGCTTGCATCGACTACTTTTTACAAGACGTTTATCGCTCACGCGGGCGCATCTGACCTTTCGTCTCCTTCTACCTGAAACCCAACACAAAGGGTCACTATGTACTGAGCCGTCAGAAGACACACGCCCAGCAATACACGAATAACAAATGTACTGAGCCGTCAGAAGACAAAGAGTCCTAACAATATACGGATAACTAGAGTATTGAGTAATTAGACGAGAAAGGTAACCCAACAGTACAAGGTACAGGGTTATGAATGTACTGAGCCATGCATCTACTTATTCTGTTTAAGAACCAATCTATTTTGGCAAAGTTTACGCAAGAGAGTGAACGGGAGAAGAAAACCTAACCTTGGCATAGGCGATTACAAGGTGTCCAGCGCTTTATAATCCACTTGAACTTGTGTGGCCCGATGAAAGGAACATTCAGCGAATAATGGACGTTTGGCGGCGTCAATTTTCCAACAGACAGCACCTAAAGAAAAACACATGGGCTAAGACTTTGTATCAAGAGCAAAGAGTGTAGTTTAACAGTCCCCGGTTGCCCGGATTTGCCATCGAAAGGCTGGATGTGTAAGAAACCGTGAGTTGGTTGTGCGAGCTAGTTGCACCTAAGAATGCGAAAAGAAGTCATGAGTTGGTTGTGCGAGCTAGTTGCACCTAAGAATGCGAAAAGAAGTCATGAGTCATGAGGCGGGCTAGATGTACCTCAAGAAGCAGATCCTCTTGAGTCTTGCCAGTAATCTTAATCATTTCTTCTGCTTTGTCTGAACCAGAGTAATAAATTGATGCGCCTTCTATTTGGTAGGTTCTCTCTCCCAAGCTGACAACCGAGCCGCCGTTTATTAAATATCTAGCGGTAGGGCCAACTTGCTTTAGGGCTGCGACATAACGAGTATTTAAAAGTTGATTAAAACCCCTTGTGATTAATACAAAGAGTGGTAGCGCTTAAGCTAAACATTACTTACCCAAGAAGTTATCTGCATCTCTGCTTCCATACTCAATAATTACGACATTGGTAGAGCCGGCTGGGATTTTGTAAACAGGGTTGTATCCTAAGAAGATAACGTCGAATGTTTGGAAACAAATTGAACGAAATCCAACAAATCAATAGCAAAAACTGCTGCAGCAAGAACAACAACGACGACAAAAAAAAAAAAAAAAAAAAAAACACAAACAACAACAAAACAACAACGACGGCGATAGAAATAGCATACTGACACAATGTGATGAGACAGTGACATACTTACCATAGGCTATCTTTCTATAAGTGCCTTTGTGCTTCTTGCACGTGGTATTATCACCATTACAAACGCGACAGACGTCATACTTCGCCTGCGATCCCACGATACGATCACATCCCGCACTCTGGAAACCAGGATATAATCATTACTCAAGCAAGCAAGGCTAGACGGTTATACAGAAGGTTGCTCAGCCAAGAGAAAGGACGTATCAAAAACTAAGGCACGAGTTACGAGTAAATAGAGAATGACTTACGATACACTTGCCGTCGACACAAACATCAGAAGAAAACTGTTGGCACGGTGTTCCGTCGATGACTTTATCACTCATTTTGAAATGAATCCTTTTCGACTCCACCTGACAGTAAAGCTTACATCTATCCTCCTCACGAACTGCAATATAAAAAACCTCGTAAACGACAAAGAATTCGGTATTTAGGGGCCAAGAGAGGAGCATGCCTCTGCAACAAACTATATACCCCCAAAGCAGCCCCAAAGAACAAGGCATCAATGGGAGTGTATAAAGTAGTCAAACGTTGCTATCGTATCAACTGAAGAACAATACCGCGTTACTAACCGCCCTGATACTTCGGCAGCCAATTCACCGTTTTTGCCACACCGCTTATTCGAACCGGCTTGTTGTTCAGCTGCGCACACTGAAGCGCTCTGAAGTCCTTGCTGCCTGGCGGACACTCCTGGTGAAGGAAAGGCAAATTTTATTATAGACTGCGCACAAGTGGGGCGTGGAAAAGCGGTCACAAGTGTTCAATAGCAGTCAATCCACTGTCGCCATGGTTCTACCTCAGAGTTACAGGATCTAAATCTTTTGCGCGCTCCTTGGCAGTACAACCCTCCGTTTTCAGGTCTGTGTAAATACAATAAGATGGGCGTCAAACTTTGTTTTGTTTGTTTGCTGCTGGTGTTGCTGTTGATGGTGATTATTTGAGACTAGTGTACGTACTCAGGGTTGTTGCACTCTCGCTTGGCGAACTGAATGCCACCTCCGCATGTCCTACTGCAAGCGCCAAACGCGGCCCAGTTCCCCCACTGCCCATCTACGATCTTCATACGACGATTCTTGACACACTTTCCACGAATGCACCACTAAAACCAAATCAACAATAGGATGATGTCAATGACACAATAATCGCCAGGCCAACTGATAGACTATTTGTTTCGGGTAGGGTAAGGCTAGGGTAGGACAGCTATGGAGATGGGCACGTTGTTGATCTGAACATGGGGTACCGTCCTTCCGTGGTGCGTGATGGCCAGAAGGGTAAGGTAGGATAGCTATTGAGATGTGTATGTTACCTTGTGACCCCAAGGTGGGGCACCGTTCGTCCGTGGTACGTGATGGCCAGAATGGTAAGTAAGGTAGGATAGCTATTGAGATGTGTAGGTTACCTTGTGGTTCCCACATGGAGTACCGTCCGCCCATGGCATGTGATGGGTCTGGCAGCCTCGCCTCTTGCCAAGGTTCTTGACGCACCATAGTCGCATGCACGGATCCTCGAACAAAAGTTCCAAAGTGAGCCAATGCTCAAAATTAGTACGGTAGTGAACATCATGCAATCATGGTATTTAGGGGTTACGGAGATTACTGTTAAGATTGGTCAGAAAGCTGTACCATCCTTACTGCCATATTAGGCATCAGGGGAATGGCACAATCTGGGTCCCCTCACATAATCAGAATATTAAGGATCAAGAAGTCTGGCATATTTTGGGTAAATATCACTTTTTATTATAATCATTCATTCATTCATTCATTCATTTATTTACTGGAGTGTCACATGCAAATTATTTGATTATGGCGTTACAATTATCATTAGTATGAATTAAGTCACGCAAGTTACCAAGAAAGGACAGAGCCGTGACTGTGATCCAAAGATGAGTTGACACTGGTCGTTTGCGCTGTACTTCTCTCCCGGGAGCTCAAAGTCGAACTGCGTTTCCTGCCGTTCATCAGGCTTGTCTTCCAGACACTTGCCGTACCCTAAACTTCAGAAAGATGATTGATGTATCAGGAAAAAGGGAAAGACTTCTCATTATTTCTATTAGTTTTCAATTGGCGGTTTACTAGAAAGTGCAGACCACGAATAGGCTGTATTTGTAACAATGCAAAGAACACTTTTGCCGATTGACTTACTCGAAGAACAGTCTGATGGCGTCACGAGAGCACGTAGACCACATCCATGGCTTGGTGTTAAAGCTGAGAGATGGCGCCATCAGGTTGTAGTTCCCGCTCTTCTCGTCGCACATGTTATGGTCGCCATCATGAGGGACATTGAACCTGAACAGAAGACACATTATCTACATTAGGAACTATGAAACCTCTGGCTCTAATATCGAGCAAGAAGTACAACTTACACGTGAGCGAGCTCGTGCGCGATGGTAAAGGCACTACTGAGCCCTGTAACCTCCACGATGGAGCAGCTGCGAGACGGGTTGCAGACCGTGCCGAGCTCTGCAAGACCTGAAGGTGAACGAATAGCAAATGCATTTGTTAAACAATCTAAGACCAAAATCAAACCGAAAAATCGAAAAATGTTTACTAACGCAAGGAAGCACCACTACTTACCTAGAGTGTCGCATTTGCCAGCTGCACGACAGATATCTGTTCTATTAAAACAAAGGACAAAACAAACAATACAAATAATTAAAGAAATAACAGTAAGTTCCTTGACGACTCGCCAAAGCTGCCAGGCATTATTCTATCGCATTGCGTTACCTGTTCGTTTACCAAATGCAACGTTACGCGCCATGTTTTGTGTTACGCGCCATGTGTAGCGTTACGCGCCATGTGTAGCGTTACGCGCCATGTGTTGTGTTGCGCGCCAAGTGTAGCGTTACGCGCCATATGTGGCGTTAGGCGCCATGTGTTGTGTTACGTGCCATGTGTTGCGTTACGTGCCATGTGTTGCGTTACGCGCTATTTTAGATGTTACGCGCCATGGGTTGCGTTATGCGCCATGTGTTGCGTTACCTGGTAAGAAGGATTGCCGTATCGAAGTGCCCGGGTTCTTCGTCAGACGGTTTGTTCATCTTTGTTTGCCATTTGCAGAAGCTTCGCAACGAGCTGGCAGCGTTCGACGTGATTTCCAGCTCCGGCTAAGAAGTCATTAGGTGAACAGAAACGTTAAACCGACGCAATAATAAACTCATGGGACTGGTTCGTGGTTCTAAGCTCGTCAAACGCTAAGTAAAACCAACGCAAAAGCCATGAAAATTGAAAGATAGTAACATTGGAACGTGACAAAAACGCGCTAAAACAACGAAATGATCAAATGATAAAAGAGCTGACGCTAATACCTCTATCTCGAGTAACTAGTGGAAGAAAGGAGACTGAAAAGGCTCCAACCAGTCGAGTTGACTAAGGATACTTTCTTTAAACTACAGTTCAAACTCTACAGGATGACCCCAAGTTCCCTCCTCTACTTGTTTGCAGATCAAGGCTACAAACGACTCATCTTGTGAGAGTCTTTTCTGTATTTCATATTTGAGGGCGTTTTTTTATGAAAAAAACTTCACAAAGAAGAACAGACCTCTGAATAGTTTATATAAGGCGAGCAAAATCGTTCTGAATTATAAAACTTCAAAGTAGAGAACCGAATATTTGGGACCCTGTACACACCCATAGTGAGGACACAGAAAGCGGGCAATGCTGGACAACTTTGACAAATCAGAATCGTCTTGAACACCGTAAACAATTAAAAATAAAGTTCAGCCAATGAGAAACGCCGGACGTTGTTTATTTGACCTCGTACTTGTAGTCGACCATTTTTGTCTGTCGATTTAGCGTGGGAACACCCTAACCTGATTGGCTGGAACTCAAGCCGAATCTGATTGGTCAAAGTTTCAGCATGGCCCGCTTTCTGTTTCCTCACTGTAACATCTGCTAGACCAAGAACAAAATGTTAAGTGTGACATTATACATTTGAGTTTATGGATCGCAGGTGCCACGGAGTTGCCCTAACCATAGAAGTCATATTGGTGTATTGAGAATTACGCAGCATCGGCGTTCGATCGATGCAGATAACTGATAGTGTATAATACCCGTATTGTGTGTGAGGCGGTTTGTGTGCGAAATTTGGCTTACAAGGTCTATCTTCTGCACTCGTGTTGTGTGTGAGGTGGTTTCTGTGTAATATATGGCTTACAAGGTCTATCTCCAGTATGATAATCTTGACAAGCACGATGTTGATGGAATTCCCGATTGTCTTGTCCCGGTAGATGCGCGCAACCTATAATCAGTCAAAGCGGTCATCAGAGTCAACAAAACAAAAACACTCGTGAGAGATCTAGAAAACAAAACGACAGATTGGCATCACCGGGATAACACCATGACTTGGCACTATGTGATCTCGATCCTAATGGTCATTCAGTCCTTTATTTGTGTTTTAGAACTCAACGGGACTAGCCTGCTAGCCGGCTCTCCAGAGTTTCGGGATTCCTGTGGAGAACCGGCTAGCAGGCTACAAGGGGACAATCAATATATTCCTTTCTACCCAGTGTCCTTAGCGAACGAAGCCTTGTACTACCTCAACCGTTCTTATGCCCCGCCCACTTTTCTGTCTCCTTTTTAATAGACGATAAAAATAAATAAAATGATGTAAATATAACTGATAAAAATAAAGAAATATATAATAGGGCGAAACAATTATTTCCTGAGGTATTGTCACATTTCATTTGATGCTTAGAAAAACGCCTTGACTATATGGGCAGTTGCCTCGAAGCCTCTTAGCTATATAACATATTTTGTTGTTACTTTCATGATAAGCTAGTTCCTTTAGTTTTGAGGTTGACTGCAAGTACGACTGGATTAGAATCTTCTATCTATCTGAGATGCAGATGTCTTTTATCAAGTAAATCAGCAGAATTGTGAAATTCGGAGCATAGAGTTTTCACCACTTTTGGTGTGCTCACGGTATTATAAAGCAAAAAAGCAACCAACATATAGAGACAGAAAGTATAGGAACATCTAAACGCACAGAATTTAGGTTGATCAATCGTTTTTTTTTTTTTTTTGTGTGTGTGTATGTGTGTGTGTTAAGGATGGAGGGCATAGTTCGCGAGCGTAAGTTTCATCTAAGCCAGCTAGTGCGGGAAGGGGCATAGAATTGCGTTAATAAGGGCTTAGTAAACTAATCCTCATAGCGGTGGAAGGGGGATAGAATTGCGTTAATTAGGGCTTAGTAAACTAATCCTCATAGAATCGGGAGAAAATTAAAAATGATGCTCGAGTTATCATACAATTAAGCGAACTTTGAGGGACTTCAAGTCCATTGACTCCTACGAATCCTCTTTCTCAACAGAAAACAAGGGATAAAGATAGGCGATTTAGCGAGTGCTGAGGCATTTAGAAAGAGCTTTTAGCCACATATTTTCCCCACGCGTGTACCTCCATAAACCAGACGACACTACACATAGTGACGTCATCAAATTAAGGTCTACTCATCTGCGCCCTTTATCCAATTATCAAACACAACAAAAGTAGTGAGCTTCGACGCTCGAAATAAACAACTACACAAGCAATTTAGAGGCTATGACCGAGGAAGTAGCCCACTGTGATGTGTAGATGGTGAATCAATCAGAAATCACATATGGAACCAAGTGAAACGTATCCCCGCAGTGCGCAAATAACCAAGGATGCAGCGACGTTTAACACCACATTCCCAACATTCCATCAGTAACATAGTACTATCATAACTTTTCGTTAACGATAGCTGAAAGGCGTTAGGATAACGTAAACAAAAATCCTTTTAGAGTTTCTAATCCTGTTATCTGAGTCTGGGGTTAGTGGATCTCACAAGAAATAGCTGTGTGAGATAAGAAAGCTGTGAATGAGTGCAAGGCGCCCAGAAGATAGATCCCACTGGAGGGCAGATTAAGAAACGCGTGCAGGCTTTGTTCTTTAAAAATAATCAGTGACATTTCACATTCGAAGCTTGTGTTGCTTCTGCTAATCTCTTGTTTTTTTTTAAGGCAGACAAGATGAAAGTGATAAACCGTTCCGTTTTAGTTAATATTCTCAAGATGTGCAATTTACTGATAATTCCTACAAGCAGAGAACATGATGAAATATTATAAAATTATTCGTCTTTGATGACCATAAGTACATCTTCCAAGTGGAAAAGTACCACTTAAAGTAAATAGAGAGAAATAAAGCTATAAAAACTCACCATTCCCATGATAGTAATGATAAAGCTCTGTAGCTCCGCCTTGCTCGGAAATGCGTCCACCATGGACTTATCAGCAGTAACCATGGTCTCCACATAACCTGCCTCTATATACCTCTTGCCCCGACCTCGTGCCTTCCCTCGCGTGTTCGCGCGAGATGGTGCAGGTGGCGAGTCTGCGTGGGGGTGTGAGGTATTCAGTGGATGATAAGTATCTAAAACAGACATTTTACTTCATTAGTTCATGCGCCCGTAATCTAGCCTTGTGTCCGGCTTCTCTGGAGTTAGAGCTATGCGACACTGGACACAGATATCCAATATTCAACATAACGAAAAGCAAGCGTTTGTAGCGTTGTAAAGGTGTGTTCTAGAACGCCCTTATGACAAAACCTTGCCCCGATTGTGATGTCGGCGATAAAAAAACAGCCTCAATAAAGATCCTAGAGATATGATGATAAAAATAAGGTGCGAATAATGAGGTCTCAATCAAATTTTTCACTTAATAAAGGGTAGCGTGCAAATTACTGTCATTGTTGTCGTAACCTTTGCCTTACCAAAGGCACAAAGCTTTTCAATCACGTACAAAATTATACGAAACAGTGAAAATTTTACCGCTAGCTCAGAAATACGAACATTGCCACTACTCGGGAAGATTTAGTTTTTAATGTGCTTAAAAGGCAGTTTCTGTGTGGTGTGCCTTTACTAAGATTGCGGCAACCTTCGCGAGCTCTTTTGAGTCGCCGCCTTGTTGACTTCGTGAGAGTTCCTCTAGCATCTGAAAATGGGTGACGAGAAATCCAGTTCCTAGGTGCCCGACTGACTATTTCCCGTTCCACTGATGTCTTAGAGAGACAAACACAAACACAGAAAACGGAAACATGTAAGACTAGAAATCTCGTGTTCCTTAAAAACACCCAACCCTTCAAATAAACACAAGACTTTGATTGAAATAGAAAAGAATCTGATAGCAGATTTGAACAAATTAAAAATCGATCCAATTTGGCAAAAGCCATGATATCTTTCTTTCATTCTAATACAACCAATGCACCGAGTTTATCAGGGCAAAAAGAAGATGAAGAATGGAAAGGGAATCTGAGTTACGCATGTAAGTGATGCGTAATCAAGTCTGAATCTATATATCTTAGCGTATACTGAGACTTTTTATACATTCTCACAGACCACGCTGCGTTCTAACAGCATTATAAGCACCATCGCTTTCCCTTCGGTACGACAGATCCCTATCTGACCATGTTCTCCCTTATCCGCGGGGCATGACGGCTCCCTAAAGCAGCCAGTATTAGCCCAGGACCTGCTGTGACTGAGACGTGTTTTAGTTATGGCCATGCTGAGTTTGTCGTCGTCTAGTCGGTGAGGCACCGTGCGGCTATGTCGTGTTCGCTGCGTGAAGTGCAATCTTACTCGCGCGCTATTTCATGGTAAAGCAACGAGCACAATAAAAAAATGTTTTGACTATATAAGGAGTTGTCAACGTGAAGGAGTGTTTTTCAACGCTAGCGTTAAATTGACATTTCAGCAGAACAGGGTCCAGATAGTCGCGACAAAAACACGTCTATATCCAATCGCAACCAGGACGCGCCTAAATAGCCGCGACCATCAAGGGTCCATACCTAATCACGAGACCAAGAATCGTCAAAAGAGTCGCGACCAGAACTCGACTTTATAACGGCGTTCCATCACTTGGGGACGACGGCTTTCTTTCTTTTTCTATAACTTCTCAACAGGGATTGTAATAGGAAAATGTCTAAGTCGAGCACAAAGCAAAGTTGAGCCATGCTTTTTTTACAGGGCGAGATAAAAGGGTTATTCGAATGCTGTGAGTTTCACGGTTAAGTATCACCTGGTAATTCCAGATAATCCCGGCAATACTAACACCTTTAAAAGGTAATTCTCAAGTCAATGTATAGAAGTGGGTGGTCTTAGGTAATGGGCTGAAGAGAACTCTTTACTCAGCCACGTCTGATAAGACACCACAAAACACCAAACTTCTACAATAAGATCAAACACGTCTGACAAGACACCAAACTCTACAATAAGACCAAACACGTCTGAAAAGACACCAAACTCTTCAATGAGACAAAACACGTCTGACAAGACACCAAACTCTACAATAGAATACAATACGTCTGACAAGACACCATCCAATCACGCCATCTTTCCGCGAGGTCTTGGCCAATCAAAAATCACCAAATTCCGTTAGTTTGAGTGACGGAAGCCATACAGCGATAAAGCATTAGAAATTGTTGATGACAGTTGGCAGAATATCGAGAACCGCAGCAATGGAAACTAACCGATCATTACTCTTGAATACAAACTACTCCCTTGAAAACTAGCCGATTATTACTTTTGAATACAAACTACTCCCTTGGAAACTAAGCTATCATTACTTTTGAATATAAACTACTCTCTTGGAAACTAAGCGATCATTACTTTTGAATACAAACTACTCCCTTGGAAAATAAAGGATTTAATAAAAGGGCAATAGCTTTGAAATTATTCGATCAGCATTAGGAAATGTCTTGCCAGTTCCATGAAATATTCTCTTAATACTATACATACAACGGACTGCACTGATAACAGATTCCAGGAAAACAGCGTAGCATAGAATGGTATAAAGGACAGAGATGGGCATCACAGGTATACCAAAGAAATAAAGGGGCATGACAGGTACACCAAAGAATGGAAAGGATAGTACGGTTATACGATAGACATAGAAAGTATTGGAGGTACACCATAGATTTCTAGCAGTACCGAAGGCATATCATATATTGTACCAGATAAAATACACGTTATAAAGAATGCCACAGGTAGACCATAGATAGGTAGATGTATGTATCGTAGATAGACTATAGACTGTTAGCAGAACCACAGGCATTCCACTGAAGCACATGTATCAGAGACAGTCCACAGGAATACTGGCAAGAATACCACATGTAAACCATAATATAGATAGATATCCATCGGGGATAGACCCTAGATTGCTAGCCGTACCACAGGTATACCTTGGACTTGTAGGAATACCGCAGCTATACCACGAATAGTGCCATTACACCATAAGAACGTATTGGGCGATCCGCACGTTATGGCATGCATGAATTCCCAAGTCGCACTCGCCTTGGCTCGTCAAGAAGCCTTTCGGAGCCTACGATCCTGACCAACACCATACGCAGACTCAATACCATATGCGACCAGCTTTGAGCCTACGATCCTGATCAATATCATACGCAGACCCAACGCCATATGCGATCAGATTTGAGTCTACGGACCTGACCAACACCATACGCAGACTCAACACCATATGTGACCAGATTTGAGTCTACGGACCTGACCAACACCATACGCAGAATCAACGCCATTTGTGACCAGATTTGAGTCTACGGACCTGACCAACACCATACGCAGAATCAACGCCATTTGCGACCAGATTTGAGTCTACGGACCTGAGCAACACCATAAGCAGAATCAACGCCATATGTGACCAGATTTGAGTCTACGGAGCTGACCAACACCATATGAAGAATCAAGGCCATATGCGACTGAGCCTATGATCCTGACCAACACCATACGCAGACTCAACACCATATGCGACCAGATTTGAGCCTACGATTCTGACCAACACCATACGCAGACTCAACGCCATATGCGACCAGATTTGAGTCTACGGACCTGACCAACACCATACGCAGAATCAACGCCATTTGTGACCAGATTTGAGTCTACGGACCTGACCAACACCATACGCAGAATCAACGCCATTTGCGACCAGATTTGAGTCTACGGACCTGAGCAACACCATAAGCAGAATCAACGCCATATGTGACCAGATTTGAGTCTACGGAGCTGACCAACACCATATGAAGAATCAAGGCCATATGCGACCAGATTTGAGCCTATGATCCTGACCAACACCATACGCAGACTCAACACCATAT
This sequence comes from Nematostella vectensis, assembly GCF_932526225.1. Taxonomy (NCBI): domain Eukaryota; kingdom Metazoa; phylum Cnidaria; class Anthozoa; order Actiniaria; family Edwardsiidae; genus Nematostella; species Nematostella vectensis. The sequence goes on from NC_064034.1 coordinate 1,656,377, forward strand.
GCGACCAGATTTGAGCCTACGATTCTGACCAACACCATACGCAGACTCAACGCCATATGCGACCAGATTTGAGTCTACGGACCTGACCAACACCATACGCAGAATCAACGCCATTTGTGACCAGATTTGAGTCTACGGATCTGACCAACACCATACGCAGAATCAACGCCATTTGCGACCAGATTTGAGTCTACGGACCTGAGCAACACCATAAGCAGAATCAACGCCATATGTGACCAGATTTGAGTCTACGGAGCTGACCAACACCATATGAAGAATCAAGGCCATATGCGACCAGATTTGAGCCTATGATCCTGACCAACACCATACGCAGACTCAACACCATATGCGACCAGATTTGAGCCTACGATTCTGACCAACACCATACGCAGACTCAACGCCATATGCGACCAGATTTGAGCCTACGATCCTGACCAACACCATACGCAGAATCAACGCCATTTGCGACCAGATTTGAGTCTACCGACCTGACCAACACCATACGCGGACTCAATACCATATACGACCAGATTTGAGCATACGATTCTGATCAACACTATACGCCAGATATATATACCAGATATACCAGATTTGGCGCACAGTGGTGTCTAGGCACGGCAAGTCGTGCGAGGACGATTATCGCGAGCACTTTGACGCGCGTTCGTCATCTATAAATAGCGCGTGCGATCTATACTACACCTGCCCCTAGTGTGGCCGCCTGAACATCTTTGTTGGAGTGGGCTATGACAACTCACGCTATACAAGAGCAACAGAGGTTAAGCATCACAAGATCGCCCAGCGTTAGATACAAAGGAGAGTTTGAGAGCAGTCACAAGATCGCACAGCGTTAGATACAAAGGAGAGTTTGAGAGCAGTCACAAGATCGCCCAGCGTTAGATACAAAGGAGAGTTTGAGAGCAGTCACAAAATCGCCCAGCGTTAGATACAAAGGAGAGTTTCAGAGCAGTCACAAGATCGTTAAATACAAAGAAAAGTTTGAGAGCAGTCACAACATCGACCGGCACTACATTCAAAGGAGAGTTTGAGAGCAGAGCTAATCGAGCTGAATCTGATATCGAAGCATGATAGAAACTTGTTAATTTCTTCCCGCGTCAAATTTGAAATGCTAGGTTAGTATTTTCCTAATCAGAAATTCTGCACATTTTACTTGGAAAAAGGACTGACCGCTGCTTATTTCATAACATTCACACAGTATCAAAAATCACATTCACAACATAGACGCAGTGAGAATAAACCTATAGAGAACACTTGCTCTAGATAGCTAGGGAACATTTGTTCTCTACAAATTAAGACCACCGACTATATATATAATAGTTTCAGAAGGAGATCAATGAGTAAACAAACATCCCAGCGGCATAAAAAGAAAACCCATCAGGTCTACGAGATGACAGGTAGCCTACTTGTTATGATCTTAAAGTCTCACCTTTAAGGCCACAGGTGGCGCCGGCGGTCGAGTTAATGTGATCTGGCAAACTACGATACACTATGTGAATTCGTCGTGGATGTTGCCGGCTGACGAGCCTTTCCTGCTCTCTGGGCTCAATAAAATACTCTTGCCCTCCCGTAAAAAACGTACCTCTCTATTTGGAGAAACAAGAAAAGGATTAGTCACTAGCGGGGCACTAGCGGGCTAATATCTCCCTGCGTCACGCAATGCTTCCGGCGTTATGTCAACAGTATGTTTGGAGAAGAACTGTTGTTCTTCTGTTTATGTGACACTAAAAATCCCACAATATGTTTACAAAAAAAATGCTTCAAGTGTGTAGACTTCTAGAAGTCTCCCAGTAAAATGGGGGCTTTGTGTTCCCGCAGAGTTGCGATACTATTCCCACAATGGGGATTTCCCACAAAAAAATCAGGCAAATGTTCGTATAGCGGCACCAGGATGGAATTCTTTTGAATTGTTTACTAGGGGGTCAGTAATTGCTTTAATTCATTTCCGGTAAGCGGTTTACAGTAGAATTTATAAACCTGTTTAAGAGAAACTGTTATGCTAGGATAAAAATGATTAAAAATACGAAGAATTTCTAAGTGTGTGTTACGAAGCATGGGGTAGCTCGCAAGGGTTCAGAAATTATTGCAACGGTGTTTGGATATCTTGCATGACACACGGGCCGGGTGCACTTCAGGCCTTCCTCTACTACACTCAACGCGTAAACAACAAGCGTAATCACCAAACCGCATCCACACAAAGATTAAGCAAATAATGCAGTCATTCGCGGGCTTTATTATCCGCGCGCACTTTAACATCGATAAGCCGGTTGAGCCCTTAAACGAACACATATACAAAACGATAATGGCGTGACTTACCAGCCCGTGACAAACGCTAAGAATCGCGCTGGATAAAGAGTCTCCTTGTATGGATCCTGTATAAAAACAATGAGCTAACCCGGAGTCCAGTGGTAATTTGTGTCCCGCACTAAACACATGTTCTACAACAAGACCCGGTGACACAAAACCCGAATGATCCCGGAGCAACCGAAGCCTCAAAGTTCTTCCATAGACTGTCAAGTTATAATACAAAGGTCCACTGTCCCGCACGCTGCTACTATACGATAAAAATTGCTGGCTGCTTGGAAATGCATCTCCCGTCTCGTTAACTCGCACAGGAGTGACTTCTCTGTAGTCAGTATAAGCCTTGTCCCATCTTGAGGACTTGTGAACTGCGAGGGAAAAAGCGCAAATTAAGAATAATCTATCTTGAATGCGATAGGGATAGGAGATCTCTACTAGCAGCTGCTGGGTCCGTCCAGGGAAGTGTGCGGGCTTACCGTGCCTGTGTGGTGTGGCGGTGTATGCGGACGCTGCGGACGAGATGAGCGCTAGTAGAGCGGTGTAGACCAGCTTCATCGTTGTGCGCTGGTGGGAGCCCTGTACATAAGGTTTGTATCGCAATCTGACCAGAATGACGGCGGCTCAAGAGTAGCGACACTGGGGTCACTTGGGAACGCCCACAGAGCCACCAAAAGCTGTCAATCAAGCGCTGCCTTGCTGATTATCACCCGGGGAATCGATGACACTGCACCTGAAACGGGACAACAACATGTACGATGTAAACACCGAATCTGCACAAAGCGCCGACCATTCGCTTCCTCCTCTCTGCTGGCCTGGCCTGGGAAGCTTATCTCAGGTATGAGTGAGGCTGTTCGGATCTTAGCGCGCCAAACTGCATGCGTGATAGAGGATCGTGTCAAGCCGTCACTAACACTAGAATCTCAAGATATTAAAGAGAAAGGTTGAATCTATCAAACGGAATTCCATTAAGGCTTCATCTACGATGTATCTAGGTTTAACCGCGATATTGTGATTACCTGCCCAGATTAGAGCGTGAGTTATGCTTTCCCCTGCTCCTCTGACCGGAGGTGAGCTTTGCTTGTTTGTATAATGCCTTCTGTGTGGTTTGGTGTGCTCAGTGTTTTTATCCTGTGAGCTCGAGTCCCATCGATAAAAGGTTCGATTGCATTTCAGAGAAGTGATCAAGATAACTAGAACAGCGCTTACCCATAGAAGATATGTGATAAGAGAACGTGATAACGCGGTTGAGATCACCCTAGCATGAGTTGAGCACTCCGAGTACAAACCTCGTGCCACGTTTACTCGCGCGCACTCTTATTTTTTTCTTCTCAGACGTATTCGGTAAAATCGGGATCACATCAGCTAAGCGGTCATTACCCGACTAGTTGCGCAATCAATCGCCTTTGAGAATGTTAGACTGCTTCGGATTACTTCGACAACTCGCCGAGGTTATCCCAGCCGATCCTCTTATCTATTTGCGGTTTTATTGATTGTAAAATGAAAATAAATATTTTGCTAGTGGTCTTAGCTGCATTGAATAGATACGGTTAATGCACTGCTCGTTTAGTGTTATGTCAAGAAATCATTCATCAGCGAGGCTTCTATTTCCCGTCCGTTGTGGCAAAGATAAACACAACTCTTGCTGGATTGCAAGTACACGGTGTGCAATTTGTCTAGTTATTGCGTGCGACACTTCTCGCTGAACAATACCTGTATGTGGAAGTCGGGGCAATCAAAACGTATCAGGTCTAAATGATTTTAGTGGGGTTCTTAGCGTGGCAATTGAGAGCCGTCTCGAGTAGACGTATCATCCGAATTGTCACAACATCCTCCACTAGACAGGATAAAACACACGCTAGATAACACGGGTACACACAGGTAGCTCCTACCAGCATACAAACAATCCTTTACACTCAAACGGCACTACAGGAATATTCGCCTGTCGCCGCACGTGTCGGCACTGCCTTAGTGTACGTGTAAATTGCTGCTTTATTTGTTCTGCTTTTGTGATCTACCGCCAAGGGCTGGTGTCTTTAACTCAACGGAAGCGTCCACCGTTTTGCGGCGCCGCCTTTGAAAACGAATCCCACAAAAAGATCGAGGTTTTCAAAACAAAACTCTATTACGACAAAGCAAGTTTATGGTTAATAGATAATAAAACATACGGCTTACATTTTTAGAATGTAAAGCAACTTTTTCTTGCTTTTGAATGAACTTTTAGTAACCTCAAGCACTGCTTGTAAGAATTTGTGTAAAAGCTAAAAGCTTCGTGCCCTCTGTAGTCGAGCCTCTTTAAAATGCAAAGGCCAAAAGACAGTCAGCCAGACCTATTAGTGCAATTTAACTGGTACATCTATCCACGTAATTCCTCAAGAGCCAACAAAGTGTTGAGAAATCCAAACTAAAAGCACTCGATTCGTGGCATCTTATCCGTTGGGAAAACATCGGTAAGAAAGAAGATTATACGATATAAAAAAACAATAAAGACAGGTCGTGTAGGCAACGGATGAGATATGCTATCATTTAGACTAGAACGATAAATCGTGTCGAGACCAGATCCAATCAAAATCGCGCAAGATTTCACTGTCGACTTCCCCGTCTATTGCATCGCAAGGTTTATCTAAAGCATATGCACAGGAATATCGACACATAAAAGTGCTTTAGACTGATTAATAGCTTATTATCGACCAGATGCGTTTCAAATAAGTAGTGGTAGTTTTGCGCGATAGAAGAGTGCGCTCTCTCGCATGCCGCACTTTGCCGCACTCCGGTCGCACCGTGGCCTTTAATCCGTGGACGCGATCTGTTTTCTTGGATAACACTAGCAAATGAATGCAAATCGCCCAAGTCTCGTTACAAATAGCAGGGTAAATCAGCACCTAAACTGTGGGCTAGGGGTCAGCGGAAAAAGTGCGCGTAACACACGTCACAATTGTCACAACACAAAGCTTGCCTCACAGTATCGCGCCGAGAAAAAAAAAATAAACTATTTGACATTCAAGAGGTTCAACCATGCCTGTAACATAAACTATTTGACAACCGGAAAACCACGTCTGTGTTCCCTTAGAGTCACGCCAGCCACAGTGCCAGAATAAACCATTAGAGAGCTAGAACACCTGGCCGGTGATTCGTCCAATTTAGAGTTTTTTACAAAATGTCACCGCGTGTTGTTTGTAGCTGAATTCAGAAACTGCAGTCACTTGTTATACTTGAGAATTATAACTATTTCTTTAAACGGCATACTATCCATCTTCCCTACAGTAGCGGATCTAGGGGGAGGGTTTAGGGGGTTTAACGGGGTTTAACCCCCCCCCCCCCACCCCCACCCTTTGGACAGCCAGAAAGCCATATATAACAATAAAAAAAAATTCCCCCTCCCTACTTTGTTACTTGGCTACCCCCCCCCCTCCCCCCCTTCAGCCAAAAGCTAGATCCGCTCAAGGAGGGAAACCCGCATGCTTTGTCAATCTATGAAAAAAAGTGCCGTGCCATGCACGTTGCGCAAATAGCAGGTCTACATGGACTTAGCGTGCAGTCAGGGCGACGTGCGAGCGAATAGCGCATGTGTGATCCACGAGGTCCCTTTCCCATGTATTGCCCGAAGACTGCATTTATAGGTGTATATTGATCGTTTAAACAGCAAGAAGATTTGTCAGAAGGCATTAATCATGACATTTGTTTCCGCCATTACCAGCATCTCTACAAATGAATCACACATGAACACAACCCCATGAGAAATAGAGATAGGGCCACTAGAACCCCCAAAGACCAGGGCATGGCCATGCACCGTCATGTAGCGCAGATACAGCGCCATTAATCAACCTGGGTGATATATAAAAGTGTTTAAATCTCAATTCCTGACTCACGATGGTTGTGACGTCCGGGTGGTATCTGATGATAGCATTTAAGTCCACTCTACATTGGGTACGATAATCGAATCCATACAGGCTCTATCGTACGAACAGCTTGTACGAGTCAGGCGACTGGGACGAATTAAAGAGGCATGTGGGTGGTGCACGGCGGGAAGTCACATGGAAATCGCATTCGAACACGTTGATGATACATTTGAGATGGTAACGAGCGATTAAACAATTTTAAACAATTTAGATTCCACACCTATACCCACCTCCGCCAGTTGAATGGGAATTATAACGGGTTCTACGAAGATCAACGTAAGCAAACGATATTAAAGGAAATACTTACTGTCGAGGACTGGTTTACACAAGATTAGGATTTCTTCCGACCACGGTGTTATGTGCCGGCTTGTTTTGTTTTGTTTTTTTTTTTTCGGTGTGATTTTATCTATTTCTTCGCAGTTTTTCTGAGCGCTTTTGGGGTTGCTACAATTTATCTAGGCTGCTATGTTTGGCTTCTCGCGGCCTTGTCAAAACTTATATATGCGCGTGCTATCTCGGTGGAATGTCCTGACTCGAATGTGATAAGCGATACGCTGCCCCCTCCCGTCCACACGATTCACGCTACAGTTCCTGCGAACCTTTGGGTTCATCGCAAATCGATCTAATAACGACGACCCCTTATAAAAACAACGGTTTCCTTCCACTGAATCGGCGCAGTTTAGATGTTAGACAACAGGAAATATTCACTAAAACAACGCGTTTCTCGCGAACGAGATGTTAAGAGGAATATTTGATCACAACAGCTATAAGCTATTGCGTACATAAGTTGAATATCCTAATATCGAGAGCATTAGATATGGGGCCTGTGCGTAGTACTTGATAATCGTAATTGAATACTAAACCACTGGAGCTTTATCCTATTTTATCAGTAAGGCGCGTGAGGCGCCTTTTTTGAGTACCGCTGACCACCCGTAATGATAAGCCCGGCACGTGCGCAAAAGTGTGCGCAGAAGGATCAGATGTGGTGAATCGTGTCGGCACACGGAATATGCACTTCATACACTCTCGAATCCGGAAGAACATGACCAGGTCAGCGCAAGTCTCCTAGGGCGCCGTCTCAAGAGCACCGGTTACTATTGCGCGCAAATACTGATATTTGTAGAGAACCAACTTGTAGTACAGAGGTGGTTGGAATAATGGCAATTAACATAGCTAAAGCGCGCGAGGATCGATTTGCGGTGCGCTAATACGGAAGCTGAAGGGACGAGAGATAGGGTCACAGGTGATCATCGCTTATATTATTGGCAATAATGGCAGCGTATTATTACCGATTACTTGAATTGTTTACATTCGACACACGTACGAGTCAAGAAGTTACTAGCGGACTAAACAACAGATTACCATCAACGTTAACTTAAAACGTGATTACCAAACTAACGACTCGTTTACTTAACATTATTATCCTCTGGTACGCAGCTTGACGCGGGCTTGTAATGGAAAGGTTACAGCAACACGCTAATGGAATTCCTTTGGCGTAATTACAACAGTCATCGAGTCGCACCACATAGCGTAAAATCGACCTTACCACTAACCGTGGACAAGCGCACTAATTTGAGACTCCGGGGTTACGGGCGGCAGAATGGCGCCTTGCCCGTCTTATCAAATCTGACCTAGTTTTTAGGCTTCGAGAAAATCCTGAGCCAAGAAACGCCGGAAGATTACGTCGATAAGCCGTCATCTAGAAGCCACGCCGCATACAATAGGAAATGACTGGCGCGGTTTGCGGTGCAGCTAAGCAGTATTAAGCTTATTATATAGTCTTCAAATATTGTTAAGGTAACACCAGTATAGATAGGAACATCGTTATCGTAAGGGAAATGACTATCGATGTTTACGGCATAGCTAAGCCGATGTAAGGGCCGCTCATCCCTTGTATACTTCATGCAAAAAGTGGTCCATTATTCAGAGTAGCGACCGGGTGGTCATATAGTCGGCGCCATCGCCGTTAAGGGGTGGTAGCTGCGGTTACATCTCGCTCTTGGAGCACATGAGTTATGATAAGTCCCCTCAACGATCGCATGTGGGCACCATATGCCTGATTTGGAATCATGTCTTTGGTAGGAAAGTTAAAGAAAGCGTGGTAGATTTTTTTTGTTCTTGCCTTTCAACATGGCATACAGAAAAGCCACATACCGACAGAAAACAGTAATCCATAGTTTGTTGTAACGTTATCTATTCTTCCAACCACAAAACACAACACACCGTTTGCGGTGGAGTTGGTCACACTGAGAGCTGTACAACAATGTGAATATGGACGACAATAGAAAACACATGCAGCAAAGCACAATATTCCACATACAATAGAATGCAATTTGAGTATAACTGATGCCTTTACTCCGTGACCACTATCACCCTCAAACACCCCCTTCCCTCCGGCATAGCAAGGTAGTTATGTCAGCCGATAGGGACTCTACGTCGATCAATCCCCATCTCTTTAGGGTGCGCCCCGACAATTGGGTGTGGCCCTTTCTTTGTCCACTCTTGTCGCTTATGTTTTTAAATGTATTCATTGGGTGCTAGTAAAAAGGCTGACCTCAACAATAATCATCCATGGAAGAACAAGGTAAACCCATTGTGACTCAATGCCTTATCCACATTGTATCATTTTCATACTACGCATACTTGCAGAGCATATAGCGTATAGTAAAATCTTTAATACTAAGCAAACAGGCAGAACATATATAGCGCATAGTGAAAGTATTATTGATTCAATATCTCCGGCATAGTTCATCAACAGTAAATTCATATATTGTATGTAAATTTTCATTTTGCCGTTTTTTAACACCCAACAATGTAAAACCGTGAAATCCAAAAAAATATTAAAAAACATTTTGAAACTGCCTTATTGCTCATCGGTGATGAAAAAAGTATAAAATATGTTAAGATTTTGTTGTATAATATATGTTAAGATTTTGTTGTATAATATATGTTAAGATTTTGTTGTATAATATATGTTAAGATTTTGTTGTATAATATATGTTAAGATTTTGTTGCATAATATATGTTAAGATTTTGTTGTATAATATATGTTAAGATTTTGTTGTATAATATTTTTTAAGATTTTGTTGTATAATATTTTTTAAGATTTTGTTGTATAATATGTTTTTAAACATTTTGTTGTATAATATTTTGAGGATTTTGTTTTAAGGGTTATTGATAATATATAACTAAGCTTATTAGATGAATTCACCGAGAAAACCTTTTAGAAATAAGAAAACTATTACAACCCATGGTTTATTTAAGGTTATTCAAGGTTGAGCAGATGCAAATTGCCTTGTTGTCTTCAAGTTAAATAACTAATCAGACTATGTCCAGCTAAATGAGTAAAAACCACACAGCGCAGCCAGCAACAGGCAACATATTCTTACACGCCTTACGCAAAATAACGTACACGCAAACACGAACGAATGATCTTCTCACGCAAACATACAGACTTTACACGCAAAACGCACGATGGCAGAAGGGAGAAAGTATGATAAGTGTGGACCTAAAAGCAAAGTGTTTGTGGATGGTTCATTAGCTGTAGGTACCTGTTCGCCCTTACATCGGTTTCATTTGTTTTCTTGTCGTAGTTCTCTTAGCGAAACACAACTCTCACGAGATCCCGGGAGAGCCCCCGCCGAGGTGGCGTCAAAACATTCAACCCCGAATTGTAAGACTTTAAAAACAAATTGTAAGCCTTAAAAAACAATGTCCATCAACAATCCAGGCTCCATGCACTGTTTATTGCAACACGAATCAGCGGAAGCGCGATTAAAAAACATGAAATTAAAAAATGACGTTTTTATTTTGCTCTAAAACAAATAACGAAAAAGAAAATTGAAAAATATGTTACTGGGATCTAAATAGGTCTCTTCCAATCCTTTTGGATGCTTATTCTGCTGAAAAAATGAAGCAATGCAAATATCGAGAGGTTGCCGTGGGTCAGTGGAAATATAGATGCCTGAGGGCCTGCACAGAATCGGGCGAGGAGATATAGTCGCTTTGCCTGAGGGCGTACACAAAATCAGGCGAGGAGATATAGTCGCTTTGCCCGGGGACTTACACCAGGGCTATTCTCAGTTGGCTATCTCCTTATCTATATCTGGATATGCTGAACAACTCCTTAAACTCTCCTAACTCCATTAAGAATAGTACAAGAATTGCAAAGCAGAAGTTTAAGATGTGCGCTTACCTAATCACCCTGCACCAGTGAGAACCTTGTCCAACCACCAACAAACCTGAATCAGCCTTGCAAGCTATACGCCGAAAATCTTAACCTTTTGATTTGAAATGAAATTCTATTGCTAATTAAATTACAAATCCCAGTCGAAACGGTGATAGGCTCTCGGTGTCTCTGGCTTCCTGTCTCCCGCTTGTTTGAGCGATGTTTTGGTACCCAGAGTAAAAGCATGCTATTGTTACCCAGAACCCCTGGCGCGCCCTGATCATCATGTACACAAATTGAAGACAACACCCCTAGGACTTTCCTGAAAGGATAGCTATGTATTGTGTATTCAGCGGGCAATGGATGGAGTTTATGGCGAAAGTCAAGGTTCTTCCCTTACTCACTTATCCTTAAAACCCTTCCGTTTGTTTTTATTATTTCGTAATTATTGTTCATGCTTACTCCTTCGTGTTTTGGTCATTTTTTAATTTTGTTTTGATATCTGCTGCACGCAAATGCCAGCCGTATCTCACGTCTCTAAATACTTTAGAATTTCCTTGACGCATAAATTCTCAGTTTTTTCTTATAGAACTGTCTAAAATCAAACAAACGTGGAAAATACTGCAGTAGCTACCAAAATTGCACCAATGTTTATAGGCGATTTAATTCTAATTAACACTCACAATCCGTTTAAAAATAATTACCGTCATGAAATAAAATATTTGACGCCCACGTAAGATAAGCCTCATATCTATAAAGTGACATAGGACAGAGAGTTCGTCCGAGGGCACTTTTCTCCTAGCAGACACGTGTTAGAGATCTACACTGCTATCATTACGTGACCGATCTTTCACGGATGAACACCTCCAAACTACTGCTATGGCTGGTCGGGACATTATGTTTTACAAGCGTGGATACATTTATGGTGATAGTATTAGTAGATCGTTGTTATTATTTCCATAACCTTTTTTACTCACCTTAGAGACTCGATCAGTTGGCGCAATCGTCCTTTCGCTTTTGCGTAGAGATTCTAAGCTTTTATAGCCTGAAACCTTTGCGTGAGCTTGTAATAGTTTGGCAAACCCACCACAGGTGCTAAGCGTGGCCTTTCCTTTGAATAATCCTGAAACGACACGTTTGACTGTGCTTATCCAGTTTGGACACTCTTCTATTCACTCTTCTCAATAACGTAACTGTGTATTTGCAAGTTTCCACAATCACGGTTTAGACAGAAGCGTCTGATTGTAACGGTTGGTGTTAGCTAGTGTTTACCGTCCCAGCGCGAGGGAATCCGGGTAAAGGGCACGTGCCTACGTCACAAGGGCGAAGACGTGCACACAGCTCGCATAGATTGTCTCCTTAACATCTTCTTTGCCTCTAGAGGTCTCTACTTCAAGAGCGTGCGATTCTACAGCTCATTAACAAGAGGTTCGGGCACTGGTTTCACTTCACTCTAATGCTATCTTATCCTATGTGCGCAACGCTTTTATCAGATCGTTTCGGTACGCACAAGCGTATCCTATTTGCGGTTCTTCAGTACAAAAGCTTGATGAATTGGCTTACACTTGATTTTTTTTTTCTAAACTTCAAATGTCGACATGTCTGGTTCGCACGGGTCTTCGACCTTTGTCTGTGGTGAAGGCAAGTCTCGTGTGGGCGGGTGCGTTTTACCGGAATTGATACATCGTACACCGCAGGTTTTTAAAAGCGAGCCGATGTACAGTACGGCTCGACCAGACGATATGTTCTGTCTCCGCGAGGTTCAAACCCGTCATCAGGGGTAGCCCCGCATTCGAGAAGGGCACCGGGCACTCAATGGGTCCTTGCGTTGCTTTGAACGCAAACGTGAATCGATTTATTTATTTCCCCTGATGAGTGGGCAACCACGAAACAGACCTGTAGGGAAACCTATGTAGTTTGTATTTTTCTCAAACCAACACGATTTATTTATTTCTGTGCTTTGAAATCGTGATAACGTGATAACGGAATTGTCAATTAAAATATTGCCTGTAATGCCTCGTCAAGGACTGAAGACGACAGCAACAAAGCAAAAACTAAATTAATTGAGTGTTGTCTTAGCTAATAAAACTTATTATTTAGTTCCAGAAAATATCCATACTCCCCCCATGTAGAGGGTCGGAGGTATGATCCCCCACCTCTCTGGAATTTTCACCCCCCTGGAAAAAAATAAATACAGTAACTGTTAAGGAAAAGGGCATTTACATCCCCCCCTCCCCTCTGGAAATTCCTGGCCGTTTGAACCCACCAGCCCCCGGAATTTCCAATCCCCTCTAGGGGGGGCCGGGGGGGGGGGGTATGGATATTTTCTGGAACTACACATTCGACAGATAAGCGCACGAGCTAGTGTGGTCCCTGCACACGGCTTTCGAGGATGAACTCATTCGTGTGAATATGATGATTTGTATTAGTGATAATGCAAAATGCGTATCACGTTTATTATAAACACTTGTCTGTTACTCGTCAAGCGATTGAGTAAATCCGGAACAACTTTGGTGGTTTCATTAGACAACTCGTATCCGGTCCCAAATCGTGAGAAAACCAAAGACGGGGAGATCTGGCGGGGAAAGCCGTTAATTATTTCGACGACAACGTTATTGTTGTGTCAATCTGCACGTGCTGTTTCCTAGTGACATGCGTTCTTTGTTTTTTTAATTGATATATACAAATATGTAGTCAGTTTTTACCGCTGTGCACGGTAAGTATGTTTATAATCTGCGGTGGTATTTTTGGCTGTGTGAGTGTACACTTGTAAGGTATCTGCACTTTGTATTAAGTAAATGTCATGTGTAGTAGCGACTCAATTGCATTTGCAATTTTTGAGTACTATTTTAGATCCATTTTCATTTCTGAAATAACACTAAAACCCCTTCTCGTCCCTTTAAAGACCTTTCTATTTCTTCAAGTACTCATTGTCTTACTATCTGATTGAGCATCTCCAGTACGTCACCAAGTATTGGAGAATAACCGGAGAAAAATGATACAACGATGGCAAAAATGTCCAAATGAGGCAACTTTATCTTAAACCGTTTGACCACCTTAAACAGGGGATTCTGTTTATGTTAAGCTTAGCACAAGTTTGCGCTTCCGATTCATATACTACTTCATGATGGTTGCGCCTTTTTAAAAAATAAAAATTATTAAAGATATTTTTTATGCTATTTTTAGCAGTCACACCCCTTTCTCGCGCGTATTCCAGATACCTCAAAATTATCAAATTAACAGCAAGGGTGAAGATCGCGATTCCTGGCCTTCCGGCCCACACCAAGAGAGTCTAACATCATTACCCACGTAATACCAGACAGCCTTATCTGGTGACCAGATAAGGGTGTGTTTAAACTGAGAGTACTAGAGATGTACTGTGAACGCAAACATATGTACATTCTCCTTTGAAAAGAGAATGAGGGGAAAACGGTAATATGAATAAATCCGGTAATACTAAAAAATATGTAGTTCCTGCCATTTTCTTCAGCCGGCCAGGTATAGCATCATCCGTTATGCTCATTTATACGGCGAAGTGAAAACCTTCAACGGCGACGTCTCTGAATCCGATTGAAAGCTAACGGTTTTATAGCCGCCCTGATGAAGAACTGAAATTAAAGTTGGAATCTATCGACTTCTGATTGGTCTGCTTTTCCTTTACTTTTTTGCTCAATTTATACGGCAAAACGGGAGATCGCAGTTATCAGAAAAGGTAGCAAGTGTACTTCCTAAAGTACAGTTTAGCTTTGATCCGTGAACAGCAGAAACCTTGACAGTAACGATTATATAAAGGATAATAACATCGCTACGGCTTCGAATAATGGAATCTATCTGCCATCTCGCTCGCTGCGTCAAGGGTGGTGACGGTGCCTGCCTCGTACCACTGGGTTCCGGGTTCGATTCCCGGTTTTTATTCTGTGCTCCGAGGGTTTTTGTCCGGGTTCTCCGGTTTTCCTTCCTTCTCAAATGCAACAATTGTGTTTCGTGGTCAGACAGGAGGCGCTTTCTATGCCTACGACTCGACAACGTTGTAACTGCGCTCTCGTAATTCAGCATTCTAGCTGCAAAGGTGGTTTGCCCCCAAATATATTTTATTCGTTTATGTAAACAGCATCTGTGTATAGGGAGAAAAAGGGAAGTATTTTCCAACATTAACTACCAGCCTTGCTCAACCAAGGGAAAATTATTAACGTTTGTTAAAAAGTAGCACACTTCACTCGGTTTGAAACAGTGGAATTTTTAACCTTGTAAAATAATTCCAAAGACAACTGAGGGAGCACTTAGGATTAACATGGCTCTATGGGCTCGTAAAGGAAGAACACAAGCCGCGAGACAGGAAGAGATAGCATGTGTGTACGATAACGATTATACCTTAGAAAGATGTTTCCTTTTGCAGTGCATTTATTCTAAATCAGTTTGACATCGAAATTCTCTAACAATATCATCATACGATTCGAAATTTGTATTTTGCGAGCAATAAGGCAAAAATTGCACTAGTAAAAAGACATGGAAAATTAAAACAAAATTCTGGAGGACTCGTATTTTTAAGATCGGAATGTGGAGCAAAAAAAAGGTGCAGAATTGCCTAGAATATACATGTTACTCTAAAGAGTCATAGATCGTACTAATGATACATGTTGACTTACCCTATGTTATGTTCTTGTAGACCTCTTCTTGATGCCGGCCTTGTGGGTAACAATGAATTTCTGAGTAGCACCCTCTATTTATAAAACAATAAAAATCTTAAACAAAAATAATTTTATTATCGTCGATAAGTACCGTCAAGATAACGTATTGTCCTGTAATTGTTTGGGTGGAAGAGGCCGCCCTGATAGTCACATATAGTTTATAATTTAGTCAAAGTTGTTTATCGTTATACAATAATTGTTATCTAAAAAGCTCAAACTACATAATTACACTTACACAACCTTAGAATGACCTTAGATGCTTAGAATTATTCAAATGGCATAAACAAAAAGTATGGGAGAACGGATGCCTCAGTTACCTTGAACAAAAGTCGAGGAATGTATAATCATTTGGTATCGGCTCGGTAACTATAACAGTGAGTTTTGTCGAAATCTTGCTGTCTGTGAAACACTTGTATGTTAACGACTTGGTATGTCACCTATAGAAGCTGTCGAAATCTACGAGCCCAGTTTTCTACGTCAGTATGAATCCTCTTACTAAACGATGACAAGCTTTGAGAAAGACAAGTGACAAGTAATGAGAGCTTGCCTGCCAGTTTGCTGCTTTATTGCATTGTTTGGTGGGAGTGGGTGTTTCTCAAGCGGTCGGAAGTAAACGAACAATTCCGCTTTTAAAGACAGTGTGACGTCAAACCTGACCGCAAGAAAAACGACGAACTCTGCCGTGTGGAAAGTTTAACAACAATCGCACACCGGAGATACTGGCACCCCCAGAGAAGGTTAACTTGCGAGAATCATTAATAAAAGCAACTCACGGAGAGAACACCTCCGTTTGTAACATTCTTGTAAGGTAGGAGGCTTACGTTCTCAGACGCTAGTTTATCTACATTTTAACAGATCAAGATCAGAAGGTTTTAGCGCAAGGAGATACTAATGCGATGTCATTGTCTCGGATGCGATTAGTGAATAACCTTAGGCCGGTGTATTGTTTTTGAGTCTGGAGACTCGATCTCTATTCATGGTTGTCGTTAGGCACAGAAAGGTCGCAGAGTCTGTGTACCCTGACGCACACACGACACGCAACATCCCCCGATTCCACGCTACAGCGAGCGAGCGACGAAGCCATACAGCCCCTTGCTTTGTGGACCATGGGATCGTGTATGCGCGGAGGACCACAGGAGCACGTTCTATGGGGAGGGGCAGCGTTACGCCTTAAACCACTCATTTCCCAAACATCCAGAGATTTAACAACGTGAGTTTCTACGGAGAGATATCTCGCACTGAGCTTGAATATTTGTGTGCGTTATTTATAGCCCTAAAGGCCTTCTGTAAGAATTCCTAGCTATATCCGTAAATATGTTAAGTCTAATGTATTTCCGCTCCATAACAAAACGAGTAACTAAACTCACCAGGAGAAAAATATCAATGCAGTGATACAAAAATTGTTGATATTGGTCAAATGTCAGACACTTTTACTGTAGACTAGTCACGCAAGCACTAACGAGTCTACAGACGTCTGAACGGTGAAACAAGAGGAATGGCTTTCTTATATCATTCCTTCTAAGTCATCCAAAATCCGACAAAACCAGCAGCCAAGCCATCACGGAAGCTAACTATTTGCTTAGGCATGAAAAGTGATCCTTCCCGGATATAAACCTCCCGGAGATCTAGACTACACACACGGCCTTGGGTGTGTCCCGTGGGCGTGTGCCGCCCGTCGCTTGCTCCGTCACTTTCTCCGTCAACGGTAAAGGAGAGTCAGATTAATGCTCGCAAAATTAAGCTTTTGCTCGAATCTGACCTGCAACGCGACACAAAACATAAAGCACGTGTTACAATACTGTACCACTTTTAACCCAATGCATATAAAAAAAACTGTAAAAAACTGTTTTTTCTAATTTAAATCAAAATCTATTGCGTATAATTTTCGTTTTTGCTAGTTTTTCTCCAAAAAGTACCATCCTGCAAACGCCAAAAATAGAAAGTGCTCGAACTCGCCAGAAACACTGCCGTGCTCGTATGCTCGCCATCAAGACCGTAACCCTTAGAGCGATAGTCACTTTTTCAAGCTTGTTATAAGACTAGCTTGTTATAAGACTAGCTTGTTATAAGACTAACTTGTTATAAGACTAGCTTGTTATAAGACTAGCTTGTTATAAGACTAACTTGTTATAAGACTAACTTGTTATAAGACTAACTTGTTATAAGACTAACTTGTTATAAGACTAGCTTGTTATAAGACTAACTTGTTATAAGACTAACTTGTTATAAGACTAGCTTGTTATAAGACTAACTTGTTATAAGACTAACTTGTTATAAGACTAACTTGTTATAAGACTAGCTTGTTATAAGACTAACTTGTTATAAGACTAGCTTGTTATAAGACTAACTTGTTATAAGACTAGCTTGTTATAAGACTAACTTGTTATAAGACTAGCTTGTTATAAGACTAGCTTGTTATAAGACTAGCTTGTTATAAGACTAACTTGTTATAAGACTAACTTGTTATAAGACTAACTTGTTATAAGACTAGCTTGTTATAAGACTAGCTTGTTATAAGACTAACTTGTTATAAGACTAACTTGTTATAAGACTAGCTTGTTATAAGACTAACTTGTTATAAGACTAACTTGACAACGAGAACACCACAAGGGCCTGCCTGCTACCAGTACCAAGTTGTACGTACTGGTAGCGGACTTATTTCCTATCTCTGGACTCCTCGTTTGCAAAGTAGTGGAGCCATGGCGATTGTAGTACTTGATATCTATCATTCAAATGCTCTCGCCGAAAAAGACGTTTGTGCGCGTTTTATCATATTCAAATTGGGCAAAAAGAGGTTATTGCAGATAATTTATTGCTTGTCAAAAAAAAAAAAAAAAAAAGACATCGCGTGACTCGTGCGCACCAGTGTGTGTCCGTATTAGCAAGGCCGTGACGATTTCCGCTTTTTTGGAGTAAGCGTGGAGTACTAATAATGTTGGCGTAATTGAGGATGTATTCAGTTAGTCTCACTTGATTCCATAGCCACCATGTATTTTGTTCTGCCCGTGCAGTCATAGAACCGAGACGCTTAGCGCTCTAGGGAGTAATCGGGGAGAGTATTAATGCTAAGTTTGGGGCAACCATGTGTAGCGTTTTGTCCTTGAGAAATTGACTACAATGCAAATCTAACACGGAAGAAAACACGAGCTAATTGCTGCTGCTCTCCAGCCACTGCAACCCTTGAAAACTCCTCTCCAACATCGAGGCATTAGCTCTGGTTAAAACGGCTTTACAGCTAGTTAAGTGCAGCTATTTTAACACATTTCTATTTCAAACTATTTCCCATAATCCTCTAAGCTGAATCGTAAGGTTACCAAGCCCTTATATCCCCGGCGTGTTGGTGCCAAGTTGTTAGAGGTTTGTCGCGTTTGATCCTTTAGTGGACTAATAACATTAATCCCTTAGGAGCGGGCTTAGCAAAGTTCAATCACTGTAACTGTGTACATAGCTTTGTGTGCTAAGTAAGCCAAGCATGAAAATCGTACAAGGAAATACAACGGCATTTCGATTTGAAATAATGACTATCCTTTGTTTCTTTCCAAAGGAATGCGGTGCTTCCTTCTGGGGGTTGGAGCCGGTTCATAAGCTGGTAATAAGCGTGATCTGTGGTTTTACCCATAATAGCTCATTAGTAAATTGCTGCAGAATTGCAATGCCTCGCTTGGCACTCTACCGTTCAAGCTGATATCGATGCACGAGCAGGCTGAGCTATCGCTATAGATACAGGAGGACAAACTGGACTATAAATAGAAGGCGTACCTGTGAGTGAGTTGGGGGATGCGGCGAAGCTTGAAAATCGGTCTAACGAGCCAAAGGACGAAGCCTCCGCCTCGTAGTGCTTGCTTGACCCGGGAGTCTCTCAGGACATAGCCTGAACTCTGACGAGATATAAAACCAATCAACAGTGGAGGCAGGCGAGAGATGTCTAATCTCTAATTACTCTACAAGCTATCGACTCGAATGGTCATCAACGACATGATAGCACTGTACACTGGTGCGCTGTATTTACATACCAATGAATGCCGCTTGATTACATGCACTCTAAGTCAAATTAAACACGAATTTGCATGGAGTGATTTCATGCTTAACTCACTAGAGCAGAGCATTCACCTATCATAGGCAGCACTGAGTTGACAAACGTGGAGCCGCGGTACATTGATCTAATCCAGTGGTCGTCACTTATTTGCTCATCGAGCGTCTAGACAGCGGTAAACGAAATTTAATAGAGAGCATTTGGTCCACAAAGGGCCGATAATAAGTTGAGACGATGGTTAATAGGTATAAAAGATAGCGATATGTAAACAATCACGAGATGCAGCTTGTGGACATTACTAAGCATGTTCAGGGGGTCGCTAGGGGGGGAGGGGAAGGGGGCGCATAGCAAGGGGGGGGCATACAGTAGCTATGTGTGAAGGTAATCGCAAGGGCTTTACACATGTGATATAACCTCGTTTGGAGCACTTATGAACCAAAATAAATACACGTACCAGAAGTAAGACGAGACACTTTAACAGTACAACGCGAGCTAAAACATTTTTTTATCCAATTTGCCATCGACTCGACGCCATTCAATCGACCTTGTTGTATCTGCGCTCTCGTATTATCTAACTAGTTCGATTAGCTTTGCCAATTGATGCATTTAGTTATTTCTGCGGTTTCGTATATCGACATTTTACATTTAACACTTGGACCGGAGTCTATGCATTAAAAAAACTAAGCTGTGTCACTGGATTTCGAAGTCTACTGACAGAGCAGATAGCGCGAGACTGTGGTGCATTATGGTCAGACTTTCGCCTGCTATGCAGATGAGTCACGTAAGATAACGACCTCCTTATTAACTACTCACATACAAACGCACTCACGAAGTATGCTAAACTAGTCTGCTAAACGTCTATGTTAGATAACCTCTTGCTCAGTTGCGGTAGCTGGGCGTCAGATTATCTACAACATATACATGCAGCGACACGTGTAGCACAACAACCCGCATTTTTCCTGCTAGATCTCTGTTAGCTGGGGACGAGTGAATGTGCTTTACGCCCAACTCAAATACGACACTTGCGCAAAGAACACTCATTATAATCATTTTTGCTGTCTACGAAAGCATACATTATCCTATCATAGTTTTAGCTTGACAAAGGCGAATGTCGCATCGTTTTTTTGCATAACGATTTCAATGATGCGCGCGCAAAATGAACAGCGAATCCATTCCGTGCGCGTGCCGTGAAACGTTACCACGTCGCGCGCGCGATTTTGAATTTCTGCCGCGCGTTCTGGTTCGCCAACAAACAAAGCAACCAAAACAGTTTTATTTAATATTCCTGCTTGCAATACTGACCTGAATCTTGAGCTGTACATCAATAACGATGAGTTGGGCAAAGGAAGAATGGAAGCAGGATTTGCCATCCAAAACCCTGCAGAACATCCACCAGCTAGAAAACGAACTAGAAGCGCTGCGGAAACAGATACAACAACAGGACTTGAGAATTGACGGTTACATTAGCTCCATGGAGAAACAAAAGAAAGAATTGTCGGAGGAAAAAGCACTGAACGCTGTGTTACAGAGAGATGTTCAGGAAATGTGCACAAAGATTTCGAACTTCGAGGTGAAGGAAGAGAAGCTCACGGCAGAGATAAAAGCCAAAGACAAGCAAGTGGAGCTAGGTGAAGAGGTGTTACAAAAAGTTCAGCTGAAGTTGAAAGAGGAGAATGCGAGGGTGGTGGAGCTTGAGGGTTCTCTGGAACAGAGGAAGAAAGAAGCTGATGGTTACCGGGAGAGAAACGAGAAACTAGCGGCTGAAATAGAGAAACTACAACAAGGGAAAGACCACCTTACTAAAGAATGTGAAGGTGAGTTGTTATAGCAATGTTAACGGGAAATTATTATTCTGTGTACAAAGGCTCGCTTGTACAAATAAAGAAAAACAAACAAGACTATATGAAAAAGAAGACAATGGAGGTCACAAGTGTGACTTATGCCTCCAGAATAGCAACCAAGTATTTTTGTGGGATAGATAGTTGCATTATAGCTCAGGTCAACTTTAGAGCTGTAAAAACCTTGCTTGTACACTGAGGACTAAATAATTTCTCTTCTTCTCGCATAAAAAGGTCCCGTCTCTTATCGCATGCATTGACCTGTATTGGAGGGGGGGGGGGGGGGGGGGGGGGGGGGAGGGGGGCGTAAAAGAGGCCCTGGGAACACTGGCCTGTAATAATTTATTCAGTGTGTGCTTAGTGTGTACACACTAACCCACACCAAGAGACCATGCCCACACTCATAATTGTAAACTGAGTGGAGCATTTCGTGGTTTACACGATGACGAGTGGTCAGTCGATCATGTCTCGTAATTTAAATCATACATTTATATGCAAAATAGACATGAAACCTTGAAAACTAACAATGACTACCTCTACAGCATCATCTGAAAAGATTGTGACACTGCTAAAGGAGATCGAATTACTTCGTCAAACAAGATCCGCCGAGAACGTGCACATAGAGGAGGCTACGAGCAACGAGAAAGAGCGAGAAGCGACTGAAGTCAAGGAGACGGAGAGCAACGAGAAAGAGCGAGAAGCGACTGAAGTCAAGGAGACGGAGAGCAACGAAAGCAGTGGTGATG
Source organism: Nematostella vectensis (assembly GCF_932526225.1). NCBI lineage: Eukaryota > Metazoa > Cnidaria > Anthozoa > Actiniaria > Edwardsiidae > Nematostella > Nematostella vectensis. The sequence goes on from NC_064034.1 coordinate 1,678,062, forward strand.
CTTTGGTAGAAATTCTGAGACGAGAAAACAGCGGCCTGGTTTACCAAAACCAGGATCTCAAGATACAAAGAGACCAGTTGAGGCACAAGGTAGAGGAGAAGACAAATGAAGTAGAGAGGAACATCTCCAAGACTGCGGGGATACGAAGTGAGCTTGAGAAAACCAAGAAAGCTCTTAAGGGCAGCGAGGAGAGGGTAAGCTCGCTTGGAGAGACCGTAGAGGCTCGGGAAAGCACAATCAGAACCCTGGAATGCCGTGTTGACGATCTGGAAAGGCAAAAGAAGAAGATAAAGGAGAAGCTGGAGTGTGTGAGTTTTAATACACAAGCTGCGAGGGCAAGCAAGAGCCAGCTCTTGAGGGAGTACGATGAGCACGCAAAGGAGATGAAAAGACTAGAAGAGGAGCTGAACAAGGCAAAGGCGAGTCTAAAAGATAAGCAAGATCAATTATTAGCACTTGACACTAAGTACAAGGAGCTTATCACCGACAATGAAGGTTTGAAGGATCAGATGCGTGGTCTAAGAGAGACGGCAAATTCAGCGACGCAGGAACTCAAGAAGAAAGAGCAGCTACTGAGGGCCTTGGCCACCGAGAGACAGTCAAGTGGCGATAGTGAGAGGAAGCGACTTGAAAAGCTTGAATGCCTATTACTAGAGAATGATAGCCTTCGACGTCACGTAGAAACGATGGACTGCGACGCCAAGGAGGCGCGAAAAGAGTACGAGTCCGTTACCCAGGCGCTCGAGAGCAGCAGAAACTTGGTGCAACTGATGACGGAAAAGATCGTAGATCTGGAGAAGGCTAGCTCGCGACCGGTGGACGCAGCAGACGCGGTTGACTCATGGATAAAGTGTCAAGACACGAACGTGGTATGTTATCATAAATACTCGTTAGTAAACGGTGAATATCACTCGAATTTTAGACTGTAAGCAAATTAACACGGACATTGTACAGTGGAACCTCGATATCAAAAAAGGCAAGGGACCGAAAAATAGCATCGTTATATCGAGAACATCGTTCCCATGTTATAGGGTTTGCAGCACCAGGAATCAATATCGTTATACCGAGAATATCGCTTTTTTAAAATATCGTTATACCGAGAATATCGCTTTTTTGAATATTATTATACCGATTTTCTACTGTACGCAAGTAGTTACATGAAATAATGTGCATGCGGTTCTATGCGAGATGGTGATAGCTGCTTTCATTTCATTTGTGATTGTGTTTCATCGAATGTCTAGGTAAAAGAGGTCCAAGGCAGTGAAGATAACAAGACACTTGCCTCCACACAAACGGAAGTTGCGGGAAACCTCCTCGATAGCCTTCAGAGCCACATACGGGACCTGA